>NC_065447.1:6005000-6670897 GCF_917563875.1 Diabrotica virgifera virgifera
AATTATAGTCCATTCGTGAGAGATTTGATCTGTAAAAATGAGACGAGTAGCTGACTTTTGCTGAGAATGTCAATTTTGAGGCCCCAAAAAAGATGCCACTAATACCCCCGGGCTTCCCGCTAAAGCCCCCTTCGTAGAGAGGAAAACGAAAAACATCGATTTACGAAGAATCTGTACACAGTAGAAAAATGTTTCAAACGAGAAATGTAGCTGAGATAATTTTCTGAGATAACAAAAATGTTTATTAGCACTGCAGTAGCACTAGCAGTGTAGAATCAAACGTTCTCTCAGAAACAACGCTTGAAGCGACCGGCGATTTTGAATGTCAGTCTTTGAAGGATAAATACTTATTATTTACATACTGTCATTGTCACCGCCTAATCTTAAAATTTGTCAGATAACTTATTCGGTTTAACCTCAAAAAATGGCTGTTTGTTTTTTTTTATTATTTGTCTGTCATAATAAATATAATGTCAGACCAATCATACACTGCTCAAAATGATCAAATCTTAATAAGAGTCGTAATCAGCTTTTTTAGGAACCAGCTGTACACTAAAATGTACCTGTGCAGGTATAAGGATCTATTCTTATTCATAATTCCGTGGCAAGTGAGCCATGTACGACGTACGACCTTATTTTGGCCGGCACACTGTGGCTCCAAATGCCGAAAACGTGGCCATGAACCTTTAAAAGCTTATATTGTTTATACAATTCAGAATTAATTTAATTACTAAGAAATTAAAAATATCAATAAAAACGCAAATTTTTTTGTCATATTTGGTATTTTAAGATCGCTGGCTACAAATCTAACATTTCTTTTTTTTTTTAAACAAAATGGCGGATCCAATATGGCCAAAGAAATTCGAAAATTTTATTTTAAACGCATATATGTTTAAAATTTTATATTACAAGGGACTTTTGAAGTTTCTGATTACCAATACATTTTCTTTATGAATTACAATATTCAGAACCTATTACTGTTGAGTATGTATGGGCGGTGTTCAACCGCCCATACATACTCAACAATCGCCAGAATCATGTAATATGCGTCATTTCCCACTTTTATAGTCAAACAACTGCCAGCAATGCATAGGCAGTTATAGGCAGCTAAACCAAAGTGATTATGTATCTTCTTACTATGTATTTTAGGATTAATAAACGTTAGTTGCAGAATTATGCGGAATTTTGTAATTTTTGAATGTATCTTTAAAAAATCTTGATTTTTTCAAGTATATTTTCACTGTTTATGCAGAATACAAATACAAATTTAAGGCATTTATTGTTACTAAATCTTACGTTAATTTACATCTTACATTACTACATACTTTAAAAAGAAGAACCTGCTTCACAGCGATAAAATTGATAAACCACAAAACGTTTTACAGCGTTTTCAATATACGCGTTCTTTTTCACTTTCTCTGCCGGCCAAAATAACCTCGGACTTGGCTCACTTTTTCCTGAGCTATGAATCAGAATACATCCACACTGAACCTTATACCTGCGTATTACAACTCTACGATAGTATGAGAAAACAAATGTAAACATGAAAATCCCTAGATAGGGAATTTTTCGCCTCATGACCACGTTTTCAGCATTTGGAACCACTGTGCGGCAGTGAAGATCTAAAAGAACGCGTATATTGAAAACGCTGTAAACCATTTTGTAGTTTATCAATTTTATCGCTGTAAATAGTATGGTATAGTTAGACCTAAACCCAGACATCCAAAGTGAAAGTTATCCTCCAACACCAAATTGTTCTATATGGTCCACATAGTGTTCAGAAAAAAGTCACACCATTTTTTCGGGTTTGGGGGGGGGGAGAGGGGGGAGAAATCTGCAAATTCGTATTTTTTTACGTTTTTCGTCAATATTTCTAAAACTAAGCGGTTTAGCATGAACAACCCTCTACACAAAATTGTTCTACATTAAATTTGAAATATAAAAGGCCCTATGCATAACCCTTCTAAAATGAACGGTTCCAAAGTTACGGAGGTAGTATAGTATAATTGGTCCAAAAAAATGCCTAACCCAGACATCCAAAGTAAAAGTTTTCCTTCAACACCAAATTGTTCTATATGGTCCACATATTGTTCAGTAAAAAGTTACACCATTTTGAGCGTCCAGTTTGGGGGGGGGGGGAGATGGGGGAGAAGTCGGTAAATTAGTAGTTTTTTTAGGTTTTTCGTCAATATTTCTAAAACTATGCTTTAGCGTAAGGAATGTTGTATAGAAAAATTTTCTACATAAAATTTAAAACAAAAAAGGTTCTATACATAATTGTTATAAAATCAACGGTTCCAGAGTTACGGAGAGTGAAAAGTGGAGGTTTTCGATACTTTTTGTATTTATCGATTTCTCCCCCCCAAACCCGACGCTCAAAATGGTGTGACTTTTTTCTGAATATTATGTGGACCATATAGAACAATTTGGTGTTGGAGGATAACTTTCACTTTGGATGTCTGGGTTTTTAGTATAGTTATACCATAAATATTGCCCAAAAAATATAAAAAGTATCGAAAACCTCGACTTTTCACCCTCCGTAACTCTGGAACCGTTGATTTTATAACAATTATGTATAGAACATTTTTTGTTTTAAATTTCATATAGAACATTTTTGTATATAACATTGTTTACGCTAAAGCATAGTTTTAGAAATATTGACGAAAAACGTAAAAAAACTACTAATTTACCGGCTTCTCTCCCATCTCCCTCCCAAACCGGACGCTCAAAACGGTGTAACTTTTTACTGAACAATATGTGGACCATATAGAACATTTTGGTGTTGGAGGAAAACTTTTACTTTGGATGTTTGGGTTAGGCCTTTTTTTGGACCAGTTATACTATACTACCTCCGTAACTTTGGAACCATTCATTTTAGAAATATTATGCATAGGGCTTTTTTTATTTCAAATTTAATGTAGAACAATTTTGTATAGAGGGTTGTTCATGCTAAACCGCATAGTTTTAGAAATATTGGCGAAAAACTTAAAAAACTACAAACTTACCGATTTCTTCCCCCTCTCCCCCCCAAACCCGACGCTCAAAATGGTGTGACTTTTTTCTGGACATTGTGTGGACCATATAGAACAATTTGGTGTTGAAGGATAACTTTCACTTTGGATGTCTGGGTTACGCCATCTTTTGGATCAACTATACTATACTAAAAGCAGATTATTCTTTTTCAAGTATGTATTAATGAAAGATAAAAGTTGACTAAAGATTTGATAACAATAAAAGCATTAAATTTGTTAATGAATAAACATTAAACATATATTTGAAATAATCAGAATTTCGTAAAAATACATTAAAAAAGTACATAATTCTGTGATTAATGTTTATTAATCTCAAAATGTACAGTAAGAAGGTACATAATCACATTGGTTTAGCTATACAGGGTGTAACAAAAATACAGGTCATAAATTTGATCACATATTCTGGGACCAAAAATAGTTTGATTGAACCTAACTTACCTTAGTACAAATGTGCGCATAAAAAAAGTTACAGCCTTTTGAAGTTACAAAATGAAAATCGATTTTTTCCAATATATCGAAAACTTTTATCGAAAATAGACATGTGGCATTCTTATGGTAGTAGTATCTTAAGAAAAAATTATAGTGAAATTTGGACACCCCATAAAAATTTATGGGGATTTTGTTCCTTCAAACCCCCCCAAACTTTTGTGTACGTTCCAATTTAATTATTATTGTAGTACCATTAGTTAAACACGGTATTTTAAAAACTTTTTTGCCTCTTAGTACTTTTTCAAAAAGTCAGTTTTTATTGAGATATTTTGAATATTTGTCAAATCCACCACATATTTGTATATGGCTAAGTACGATTATGGAGACTTGGTAATAATATGAAAATTTATGTATGATTTACATTTTTAGGTATATTTTGAACCATATTAAAAAAGAAGTAATATCTCGATAAAAAGTGCCTTCTCGAAATAATACAAAGAGGCAAAAAAGTTTTAAAAACACTGTGTTTAACTAATGGTACCGCAGTAAAAGTTTAATTGGAACATACACAAACATTTGGGGGGTTTAAAGGAACAAAACCCCCATAAAATTTTTATGTAAACATATTAAAAAAGAAGCCGCTACTCGATAAAAACTGCCTTATCGAAAAAATACTAAGAGGCAAAAAAGTTTTAGAAATATTGAATTTAACTAATGGTACCACAATAATAATTTAATTGGAACGTACACAAAAGTTTGGGGGGTTTAAGGGAACAAAACCCCCATAAAATTTTTATGGGGTGCACAAATTTCACTATAATTCTTTTTTAAGATGTTCCTGCCATAAGAATGCCACATGTCCATTTTCAATAAAAAATCTCTAATAGTTTTCGATATATTCGAAAAAATCGATTTTCATTTTGTAACTTCAAAGGGCTTTTCAAAACTTTTTTTATGTGCATATTTGTACTAAGGTAAATTAGGTTCATTCGAACTATTTTTGGTCTCAGAATATATGATTTAAGAGGAAACAGTAGCGATCAACAGGTAGCGAAAACGCGTTCCAAGATTGCGGCTGTAATTTTGAATATTTGAATATTAAAAAATATATTAATATGTGGAAATTACTCTGTAATTAAATACAATATTAAAAAAACGAGCCTGTACCGCCATTAAGAAGAACAAGAAAATACAGTTTCTTCAAATAAACTTTTTTATCCGATGCCTAGATTTTGTGTAATTTTGGAACTACTAAAATTTTTAATTTTATTAGTAGTTCCAAAATGACACAAAATCTAGGCATCGGATATTTATTTTTTATTTATCGTATGGCTTAGATACAACAAGAACACATAATTTTAAAAAAAAGTATATAAAACACTACATGAAGTATCACAAACGAACATCTAATGTATTAATATACTGTAAAACATTTTCGGTCGCATTCAGGAACTCATCGAAAACTCCAGGGTATCGCCTTCGGGGGCATTCCTCAATAATGTGGCGGATGGTCTGCCGTTGCGCACCACAATCACACTCAGGAGTAAGGGCCTTTCCCCATCTATGCAAGCTGTCAGCACATCTACCGGTCCCTGTCCTTATTCTGTTCAGCGCCGTCCATGTATTGCGGGGCAGTTCAAAGCCTGGCGGTTTCTGATCGATACAGGCCATTTGGTGTGATTCCTGTGGTGAGTCGCTCTCCCATTGTCTTCTCCAAGCGTTGATGAGGTCGAAATGTTCCTGATGTAGGGAGGTGGCCCTTAACAATGGGGGATATCTGGAGCGCAGTCTTTTCATTTCGATATCAAGCTTATCATGGTGGATGGGTAGTTGATGGTTAGCCTCGATTTTTCGATATTCTCTGAGAAGAGAATGACTTCTTCTTAGTTTAGGCGGTGGAATGTGACTCAGAATGGGAAGCCAATAGTTCGGTGTTGGTCGAATTGTACCTGAGATCATTCGCATTGTCTGGTTTAATTGGGTGTCAATGATCTTCGTGTGTTTGCTATTGAGCCATACCGGCGAAGCATATTCAGCCGCCGAGTATACGAGTCCGAGAGCGGATGATCTGAGTACGGAGGCTGAGGACCCCCATGTGGTGCCACATAGCTTTTGGATTATATTATTTCGCGTCTTCAGTTTTTCTGCCGTTCTTTGTAGGTGTTCCTTAAAACTTAAGGTTCTGTCAAGAGTCACTCCAAGATATTTTGGTGTTGAGTTATGAGCGAGTAGTCTGTTTTCAAAGTGAACGGAGAGTTTTTTGTTGGCTTGGGCATTATTAAGATGGAAACAGCACACTTCAGTTTTCGTTGCATTGGGCCGTAGCCTCCATTTGCGAAAATATTCACCCATAACAGCAAGGTCATCCGTCAGTATTGTCTCTGTAACATTCATGTTATTATGTCTTGCTGCAATGGCCCAATCGTCAGCGTACCCAAATTTCTGCGAAGTTGTCCTAGGTAGGTCCGCGATGTATAAATTAAAGAGTAAGGGTGCCAAAACAGATCCCTGTGGCAGTCCATTGCTGAGCTTCATTTGGACACTTCTTAAGTTGCCCATTGTGACGTGAAAAGGTCTGTCGGTGAGCATGCTATCAATGAGTTTGGTTACCTTTTGGCACGGGATGGCACGGATCAGTTTGCAGATTAGTCCTTGTCTCCAGACGGTGTCGTATGCAGCTGATAGGTCAATGAAAGCAACGGATGTTTTTTGCTTTCTTTGAAAACCTGCTTCGATATGTGTTGTTAGGGATAGGATCTGATCTGTGCAGCTGCGGTTAGGTCTGAACCCTGCTTGCTCAATAGGTATCACCCCCAATATGGTGTTACTAATTCTGTTGTGGATTAAGCGTTCCAACAGTTTATAGACACAGCTCAGCAGTGCAATCGGTCGGTAGTTTTGGGGTTGATCATTTGCTTTTCCTGGTTTCAATATGGCTATAATGGAGGCCTTTTTAAGGAAATGGGGGATTTCTCCTGATTTTAATATATCTGTGTAGAAATCAGCCAGCCATTTCCTAGCATATTTGCCACAATGGAGTAAAAATTCTGGATGTATTTTATCGGAGCCGGGTGCCTTTCCAGATTTAATTTCTGATATTGCTGAGGTAATTTCTTCTGGAGTAAACTCGTCAGAGTATTCAGATGTAGGCGGGCATGCAGACTTTAATATTTTTAGGTCTTGTTTTACTTTGGTGGTGTGGTCACGATCTCTAGGTGCCCTTGAGTTTGCTACAATGTGGGAGGCCACTCTGTTGGGAACTATTGGTACTTTGTCTCTAGTTGAGTGTCTGCTACTACCAAGTTTTCTAAGTAAGGACCACGCTTTTCTGCTTGATTTACTAAAGTCTAGTTTTTCCACAGTTTCCATCCATTTTTGCCGTCTGGCTGCATCCAAACTGTGCAGCAGTTCGTCCGCAATTTCTCGGTCTTGGCTTTCGTTGTATTCTTGATACAATTTTTCGCATTTTTCATCCCATCCTGGGACATAATCTCTACGATATCCTCTGGGTATAGTTTTCTTCGCTGTAGATATAACTGCGCCAACAAACCTCATATAGTTTGTACGTGTTGGGGTTATCCATCCGAGACATTTGTCCAATCTCGCAGTAAAAGTCGCCCAGTCTGCTTTTTTAAAGTTCCACCTAGGTCGAGGGAAAGATGTTATTATTGGTATTTTGATGCCAACTTCTATTACAACTGGTCTATGTTGGCTATGTGGAAAATCTGGGAGCACTGTACGTGAAGCTGCCAGGGGTTGATTGTTTTCGTTTGTGGAGACAAAGGATAGGTCTGGGTTGTATTCTCGCCTCCAGGCTGCAGATCGAAAAGTTCCCCTATCTTTAGCGTCAAAGACTAAATACGTGCCAGCCCCTTCGCTCCAATTTATCAAAGCCTCGCCGTTTTGATCACTTTGTCTATACTTCCAGAGTTCGTGATGGCTGTTAAAATCTCCAACATACACTGAGGGGTGTGGGTGGGCGTGAATAACATGCGGAGGCCACAGGACTGCCGGTGGTTTATAAATATTGCTGACAGTAATTTCGCCAATTTGTATGGTAACCGTATGAATGTTATTTATGTCTGATGTAGAACATATGTGTGCATTTTCTATTTTGTTTCGTACATAGGTTGCTACTCCATAAGCTGGATGGTAAGTTGCACCCAGTAAATCGTAACCATGAATTCTTCCTCTAGCGAGAATTTGTTCCTCGTTTTCTACATGGGTTTCCTGAATTGCGACTACGTCGATATTATTTTCAATGAGTACCTTTTGAAGGTACTCACATTTACTTCTACTAATACCTTCTATATTTAAATGGCATATTCGGACGCTTGGTCCGAGTCGTTTTGTTGCTTGGTCCTGAGAAGGTCCCTTTAAGTTGTTGGTTGGAGGCATATCTTATTATTTTAATTATTTTAATGTGTTCCTTGCCAGGAGATCTAGAGATTCTAGATTGTCTGGCTGCCTATTGTGCTAGTTCATTTAGCATTACCCAGGGTGCACGTGTAGTATTCTACTACGGACGCGAACTAGCTTTACACCCCATCGGATAAAAAAGTTTATTTGAAGAAAGTGTATTTTTTTGTTCTTCTTAATGGCGGTACAGGCTCGTTTTTTTAATATTGTATTTAATTACAGAGTAATTTCCACATATTAATATATTTTTCAAATTGGGCTCTGTACCGCCATTCTTTATTATATTACAAATATGTGTGCAAAATATCTCGAAAAAATATTCAAAATTACAGCCGCAATCTTGGAACGCGTTTTGGCTACCTGTTGATCGCTACTGTATCACCTTAATTTATGACCTGTATTTTCGTTACACCCTGTATATAGCTGCCTTTGCATTGCTGGTAGTTGTTTGAATACAAAAGTCTGAAAAAAACTCTTTTTTAGATCCCAAAATTGACATTTTTAGCAAAATTCAGCGTGTTCGTCTCATTTTTAGAGATCAAATCTCAAATCTCTGATGACTATACCACAGTATATAGAGGTTCCAACCTCTATATACTGGTTGGAACCTCTTTATACTGTGACTATACTATATAGCTATTGTGTTTTCTACCTACATAAGCTTTATTTAGATTTAACGTAAGATTTCTAAGAAAATAACAATCTAATAGAAAATTGTGACTGTAATAATTGTGTACATAGGAAACTGTGCCGTTTTCTATGTATGTAAGTATATTCGTCAAATATCTGACAATTAACCTTGTTTCGTTTTTATCGTTGAAAATTCGAAATGGGCTGTTACGACCCTGCATTTATTTATTGCGTACACTCAAAAAATCGACAGCTTTGAACAAGCCTACTGATTAGCAAAAAATACGTTATCTTATTAATAACTTTAAATTATTTTAATCGTTGTGTTAGTAGTAGTTATTTCCTTGACAGTTGTGTAAATGGTTTTGTTTTTTTCAAAATTATCGTTTCGCAACGGAGAATAGGTGAAAATATTTCGAACTTTCCAATTGGACTATATAGTATATAGTATGTGACAGGTAAGTTTTGTTTTGAAACGAAATATTCAGTATTGAAGTACAGGCATTAAGAGGTAGGCACAAAATTTCGGACCAATGTTTTTTAAATGCTTTCGTTTTTTTTCGAAAAAACTTATAAATATTTTTAAAAAATTTCAACGCAAAATGAAAGATTGCATTATTACCGAGGTTGGAAAGTCCCTGAAAGCTTCTATGTTTATTTTAATAAGTTACAGGGTCGAAAAAGAAGAGAAAATTGAGTGTGATTTTTAATTTCAAATAACTTATTCAAAAGAAACTTCTTGTTTATTCTAAGATACTTTGGGCCCTAGGTAATAATGTAGTGTTTCATTCTGCGTTTAAAGAACCCCACAACACTCCTTATGGAAAAGCGACCCCGGTCTTTAACGACAGTTCGGTCAATGATAGTTCTCAGTGCTTAGATTAAAAAAGTCCATGCCACCTAGGTCTGAAAAACTATTATTCTGGAGCCACAGCCTTCTGAAATTATTGGATTCGGGGACATAGTTTACCTTAAGTCTTAAGTGCACTAATTCACAATCAATTGAACGAAAATATTTATTATTTAAATAAGAGACTCATTTTAATCATGAATATTTGTGTGTTGCATATGAATTCGTGGTCAAAAATAAATGCATCGTATTTTAGTCTTCAGGAAACCTCAGAAAACTGCAGAAGTGCGATAGAAAATGTGCTGCTAGATCAACATAAGGCGGAGCTGCAGTTCCACCTTATCTTTAGAAAACTACTGAACAGTGGCTGATCTACGGATAGAATTGGGGAATTCCCCCGTAACACGGTCCAGCATTAAATAAAAATTGTTGAAACATAAAAAATACATTAGCTGTGCTGAATAACTTCAACTACTACTAAAGACAAGCAGTTTCTCTGAAAAAAAAAATGGACTAAAAATGAATATAAAAACACTAAGTATATTATAATAACGAAGAAAATAAATATACAAACAAACAAATTTGGGAGATACACCGATAGAAAGGATTGATAATGGATTTCAGAAAATAGTGATCAAACAACAGAAATAAGTGCCAGGATAGAAATAGCAAGAAATGCGTTTGTAATAAATGAAAACAGTTCTCTGTAACAAAGACCTTAGCTTAGAACTGAGAGTAAGAACTCTGAGATGTTACGTGTTATCGATACTATTTATAATATGGACTTGAAAGCTGGACACTGAAGCAAGAACACATAAATAAGCTACAGTCAGTTGACATGTGGTGTTACAGAAGGGTGCTTAGAATAGCATGGACACAGAGGAAAACGAAGACTTAAGTATTGCGAGAAATAGGCAAGGAATGCGAAATAAATAAACACAATAAAAATAAGAAAAGGGACAATATCTTGGATATGTAATGAGGTGCAAGCGATATGAAATGCTAATATTGATAAAACAGGGAAAGATAAGTGCAGGAAGGAGTATAGAAAAAAGGAGAGTGTCATGGTTGACAAATTTAAGGAACGGGTTTAAATTCAGTTCAATAGAATTATTCAGAGCAGCGGTAGATAGAGTAAAAATAGTGATGATGATATCCAACCTTCGATTGCCAGACAACACTTAAAAAAGAAGAAGGTCTAGAGTTAGTGTTTATATACTTTTTCTAACTTGGAAACTGTCGATTTAGCAGATCCAGTAAATTTCATTCCTCTTCTTTTTCTCATAGGCATTTTCAGTGCGTCACAGTTTTTCGATTTTTTTCTAACGCATTAAATTGTATGTGACAGAAAAAAAGGCACGTCCGTGATTGCAGACATTTATAACATTTATTCTAGTTGTCGATAGATGGCGCTATAATCGAAAAAAAATTATTTACGAATTATATAATATATCTACAAATATAATCTGTACAATTTATGAAACTATACAAATCAAAGAAAATACCATTTTATAAATGCAATAAACACAATTTATTTGTTTTTATGCCACATTGCAAATAAAATGTGACAACTGTAAGATCATATTAGAATAAATGTTATAAATGTGTGTTGTTCTGAAGCTATTTTCTTGTGGCATTTTTATAATCAAGTATATTCAAATGGGAAATAAGCCACAATTTTACCTAAAAATGATTTTATTAACGTTTCGACGCCCAAGTCGGGTGTCGTTGTCAAAATACAAAATAATATTAAATAAACAAAAATGTTGTTGCTTAGTAAAAAATTCTTCTAATAATTTATTTAATCTGACTCATTTAGATCGGCAATTCAGACACGTATTATACATTTTTTTAAAGTAGACGACTTTAAAAATGATATTGCCAATATTGATGAGTTGCGTTCCTGGGACGACTTTACTAAAAGATAGTTCATTCGATTACATGAAATCAATCCCAACTCAAGAATATCCGCCACAAAAAATCATAGCATGTGATCTGTCTTTAAAAAGACAACCAAATGCAACGGTGGTACTGAAATTCTCGCGTTAGAGATTCCATAGTAAATCACAAATAGATCTCAAATATGTCAACACGCATGGGATAATGAACATAGAGTTCAGTGGAGAGATTCAAGTATAGTCCTAAAAGAAGCAGATAGTAAAAAGAGAAAAATCAAAGAAGCGGCTCTAATTATGCTAAATGAAACCAATTGTGTCGCAAATTCCTCGGTAGAATGCAGTAGGATGTGGTTACCCATACTAAAGGAGGAAGTCAATAGAAAGAAAATACCACAATTAGTAAATCAGTAACATATCGAGTTAGTACATATTTAGTATTTTAGTATTATTTAAAATTTAAAATATCAAGTCAGAATTTGGTATTAGTTTTGAGAGTAAACTAAATGTAAACCCAAATACTTGCGATGTCGGGATAGTATCACGAGGTTTTTCCTGGTTTTCCCTCGTGATTTACTATGGAATCTCTAACGCGAGAATTTCAGTACCACCGTTGCATTTGGTTGTCTTTTTAAAGACAGATCACATGCTATGATTTTTTGTGGCGGATATTCTTGAGTTGGGATTGATTTCATGTAATCGAATGAACTATCTTTTAGTAAAGTCGTCCCAGGAACGCAACTCATCAATATTGGCAATATCATTTTTAAAGTCGTCTACTTTAAAAAAATGTATAATACGTGTCTGAATTGCCGATATAAATGAGTCAGATTAAATAAATTATTAGAAGAATTTTTTACTAAGCAACAACATTTTTGTTTATTTAATATTATTTTGTATTTTGACAACGACACCCGACTTGGGCGTCGAAACGTTAATAAAATCATTTTTAGGTAAAATTGTGGCTTATTTCCCATTTGAATATACTTGATTATAAATGTGTATTATCACGGATTTACCTTTTTTCTATAATTTGTGACGCACTGAAAAATGCCCATGAAATGGACCATATCATGATTATTTGTTGAATATAAAAAGTATGTATATGAACTGAGAATTTTGCACCCTCATGACTCATGACACTGCCCTCAGAGGCATCTGCCTTACTTGCTTATCGCCTGTAGGCGGACCTGCTTTTACATGCAAAATCTTCAAGGAATTGTCACTATTATCACGGTGTAATTAAGACACAAATTCCACTGATATATTCTAATAATATATTAATATGTATAACAACAAGTGTTATCAACAAATAATTGGAACGCACAATTTGATTGAAGACGAACATTGCGTCAATATCTCGTTGTTTATAAATATTTTCATTAGTGTGTAAAAACGAATAATTTTATCGTTAACATTCATGTGTGTTTACTTCAGTACGTTTCCTTTTAGCGGAAATATCAGTTCATTAGTTAAAAAAAACTTGCCAGGAATAAAATTGTTTTTAATGCTTGCTGGTTAGTTAAGTTATCTCTAAAGTTAAATATTGCTATTATAACTATTTATATTTGTTTATCATAATTATATGCTGTTTTTAAGTTGTAAGTAGTTGAAATATTCGTTGAATTGAAGTTGAGTTATTTGAAATTGTGCCAGTGTGGAATGGTTGGTGACAACAATTGAGTTCATACAGTGAGTGATACAGTTTTTGATTAATAATAAATCCTTTAATCGACGAAATAATCATTATCAATCATATAGTGCCGTTCACTATCGACTTAGGTCTCCCCAATCTTTGTCTAATTTTCATTAATTTTGTTTGACCGTGTTGTAATTTGGCTTTCGTTCCTTTGGTGATTTTCCTGCTCGTTGTTGTAATATGGGAAGAAGGAACTGGTATATTATATATACACTATACATTATACAGGGTAGAAAACTCTTTATAGTCTGTAGACACGAACTGAGTTGAACTGGACGATTTTTAAAATATTTCTGTTGTAATCTCTCGCGTACTTTGTAGTTACCAGCACCTCAATGGCTTGGTATTTGAGGTTTAAATAAAATAATTACATGCGCACAGGATCAATCTCAACAAGCGCAACAAAGGACTTAAGCGAAGCACAGGCTAAGTCAAACCCGGGAACTCAGAGAAGTAATATCATCGTCACCAAAGCCTTTCATTCCTGATGGAATGTTTGCCACTCTTACTTAGAGCCCTTGATTCGTTATGTGAACCACTCCGCATTCTTCTTGTGCGCTGTCAACGTTTGTTGTATAACCTGGCCTTGTTTACATCTTTCTTCCTCCGATTTCAGGATTTTGATATCTTTCACGACTTGGTCCTTCTATCTTTCTCTAGGTCTTCTTTTCGGTCTTTCAGTATCTGGCTCCCATCTGATGACCGTCTTAATCACCAGCTCATTTTTCCTTCTCTCTATGTGTTCCAGCCATCTCAGTCTCTGTGCTTTAATAAATCTAAGATCTTCTCCCATCATAATGTCTCTTATTTCATAGTTCATTCATCTTCTCATTTCTCCCTTTTTCATTCTTATAGGACCCATAATTCATATTAGGATTTTCCTTTCGAATATTCTTAATTTTTCTTCATCTTTATCTGTGAGGTATATTGTCTCAGATGCGTATGTAACTACTGGTCTGGTTGAAACTATTTGTATTTTCAGTTTTGTATTTCTGGATATATTCTTGTCCTTCATTAGCCTATGGTATCTCTGCTATGTTTTGGGGCCATCTAGTGTTTGCTCCGTTACCTACTTCTTCAGTCATCTTATTTCTGCCATTTCATAATTACTCCCAAGTATTTAAATGGTTAAACTCTTTCAAAAGTGTAGTTTTTTATCTTGATTTCAGTCACCTTGTAATCTTATCTTCTAGAGCAAATATCTTCCCATAAGAACTATGTTATATCGTCATCTGCATATGTTACTACTTATGTATGGTTGAGGTTGTTTACATAGGCTAAACTAATTCTTATCTAAACTCTAGGCAATAGGATTGATTGGTATAGTATCGCCTATAGTGTACAGACAAAGCTAAAATAAATATAAATGTAAACTGAATAATATACTCTGTAATTGTAAAATTAAAAGGATAATGATTCGTCGTTAAAAATAATGAACTGTATTGGTAACACAAACAATCCTATTATAACAAATAATAAGTGTTTTTAAAACGCAATAATTATACATGGTGAGTCATGAGGAACTGTACATACTCCTACCTCGTATAGAGGCCCCTATGGGGAATAACAAATGACCATTAAAAAGTGTCTGCTCCTATTGTTTAATAATATACAGGGCGAGTTTCGCATTTTGACAGAAATTTGTATTCGTCATAATTTTTGAAAGGTCAGATCGATGTGTCTCTTATTTTGGTCAATCGTTACACTATTACCACCTAATCAACTCATTTATTCAAACTAGAAAAAAATCAGGTCCGGCTTCAAAAAAATTAGTTCGTTTGGGTCTTAGAAAAAATTTCAACCTGTATACGCTTTTTGAAAACTATAATATGAATTTTACAAATTAGACAAATAGGCAATTAAAATGACATATTTATTTTCCCCCACACGATTACTTAATTTTTTATAAAAAAATCAAATTTGAGTATGAATTAAAAGTTTGGTAAAGTGAACCATAAATTAAAAAAAAATAACTTTTATTACAAAAATAAATTTTTTTTGAACAAATATTTAACTTATGTTACCACCCAATCAACTGATTTATACAAACTAGAAAAAAATCAGGCCCGGATTTTAAAAATTTTTTCGTTTCGGTCTTAAAAAAAATTCACCCTGTATACTCTTTCTGAAAACTCTAATATGAATTTTAAAAATTAGACAAATAGGCAATTAAAATGGCATATTTATTTTTTCTCCACACGATTACTTAATTTTTTATAAAAAAATCAAATTTGACTATGAATAATTAAAAGTTTGGTAAAGTGAACAATATTTACTAGAAACCAGATTAAAAAAATAACTTTTATTACAAAAATTATTTTTTTTTTGAACAAATATTTAATTTATGTTACCACCCAATCAACTGATTTATTCAAACTAGAAGAAAATCAGGCCCTGATTTAAAAAATTAGTTCGTTTTGGTCTTTCACCCTGTGGAAAATTGGAAAATTTCACCCTGTATACGCTTTTTGAAAACTCTAGTATGAATAAAGTATATTCAAATGGGAAATAAGCCACAATTTTACCTAAAAATGATTTTATTAACGTTTCGACGCCCAAGTCGGGTGTCGTTGTCAAAATAGCTTCAGAACAACATCTAGTATGAATTTTACAAATTAGACAAATAGGCAATTAACATGGCGTACTTATTTTTTTCCCCACACGATTACTTAATTTTTTATTAAAAAATCAAATTTGTCAAAATCGGAATTTTGCCATAAAAATAAAAGAAATTAAACAACGTTTTTCTCAAAATTAAAAGCTTCACCATTTTTTTTTCTATACCACGTCTAGCTCTAAAACCCATAACACTTCTCTTTGGACTCTATAGTTTAACATAGACGTGATCAAATAGATAAATCTTACATTTTTTCACTTAATTTTTGCGATTTAACTTTGCAATTCACGAATCTGCACCTTTTATTTTTAAAAATTCATAACGTTTATGAGAAGAAGACGGAAAGTCTACAACAATTTTCATATTCACAATGGTAAGAGATATGTGCTGTAAAATTTCAGAAAAAAAATATTAAAATGGAACAGAGTTGTAGCGAGTTAAACCGTGATTTCATTTTTTTTTCAGTTTTAGGTTAAAATTCCGATTTTGGCAAATTTGATTTTTTAATAAAAAATTAAGTAATCGTGTGGAGAAAACAATAAATATGCCATTTTAATTGCCTATTTGTCTAATTTGTAAAATTCATATTAGAGTTTTCAGAAAGAGTATACAGGGTGAAATTTTTTCTAAGATCAAAACGAACTAATTTTTTAAATCCGGGCCTGATTTTTTTCTAGTTTGCATAAATCAGTTTATTGGTTGGTAACATAAGTTAAATATTTGTTCAAAAAAAATTAATTTTTGTAATAAAAGTTATTTTTTTTAAATCTATGGTTCACTTTACCAAACTTTTAATTTATACTCAAATTTGATTTTTTTATAAAAAATTAAGTAATCGTGTGGGGAAAAAATAAATATGTCATTTTAATTGCCTATTTGTCTAATTTGTAAAATTCATATTATAGTTTTCAAAAAGCGTATACAGGATGAAATTTTTTCTAAGACCCAAACGAACTAATTTTTTTGAAGCCGGACCTGATTTTTTCTAGTTTAAATAAACCAGTTGATTAGGTGGTAATAGTGTAACGACTGACCAAAATAAGAGACACATCGATCTGACCGTTCAAAAATGATGACGAATACAAATTTCTGTCAAAATGCGAAACTCGCCCTGTATATTATTAAACAATGGGAGCAGACACTTTTTAATGGTCATTTGTTATTCCCCATAGGAGCCTCTACACGAGGTAGGAGTATGTACAGTTCCTCATGACTCACCCTGTATGTACTTATATTATTAAAATTATCATATATTTTTTACATGAAGTGCTTTGGTGGCACTAAGCTTCAAAACAGACGTACCACGCTGCAGCGCTACGCTGTGGATTCACAAAGTAGTTTCCGATAATTATCCGTAAATTCCGATGCAAATCAAGCGTACCATCCCAGACGAGTGACAGTGGCCAGCCACAGTCAATAACTTTACGTCAACGTAGCTCCAAGACTAAACCATACTAGAACTGCAGCAGTTGGAAGCAGGAACAATTACACACCACTTAACACATTGCATGCTGCGTTGTTCATATATGAGATACACAGATATTTTGCCAGGGGCCACGTCGCTCACTTTTGATATACACGTATGACTTACTTTCATTGCCGTGGATATCAATGGCCCCTGAGACTATTATCCCGATTAAAGCGTGGCACGCAACGTATTAAAGGTACACAGATGGTATTTTACAACAAAATATATTTTTGGTAAGGTATAACATACGAACATACCGCATGTCCCTGGTTAAGGGTTAAAGATGATTCCGTTCAATCTGATTATTTGCCCGACTGCGTTTTCCAAAGCAATATCCAAAAAAGGGAGACACGCTAGCGCGTCTCCCTGTCTTAGTCTTAGACCATTATTAATATTAAAGAATGTAGAGTTTTCTCCTTGAATTCTAACGCACGAGCTTACGTTTTGCATTGTTAATCGTGATCTTTGCATAGACCTGATAAGGTAAAACACTCAAAATAACCGTTTACGCATTCCTGAATGTAATAAATAATTAATTGGATTATTTTAATAAACCGTTAAATATAATACTCAATATTATTTTTGATTAGAATTTTAATATTGTTTAAGGTTGTCTCCGAACTCAATGACGTCTATTACGAAGTGCTAAACATGGAAACTTCGGGTGAATTGGATCGAAATCTTCTGAATCTGAACTTGAACCTCTCCAGTTTGATACATTCTCCAAGTATAACGTCGATAGATACTCTTACGCCCAAAGAAGAGTATTTTTCAGGTAAGAATTAGTTCTGGATATAATAAATCATTAGCTTTAATATTTGTGGATTATAAAAAGGTGCTGGATACTACAAATCAACAAAAATGTTGGAAGCCTGGACAAAATGCCGAAGTGACTATCGGTATACTTAGCCATTAGCCCTTAACACCGAGAAAAGTGTGACAAGGATGCGTGTTGTCACCTGACTTATTTAACATTTATGGTGAACATGTCATGAGGATGGTTTTAGAAGGATAGGCCGGTGGAGTAACAGTAGCTGGTAGGAAAATCTCCAATTTAAGATTTGCTGATGACACTACACTTATAGCAGCAAATGAGCAAGAAATGTTTGATCTGCGAAGAGTTGAGTACGAAAGCAATAAAGTTGGTCTGAAAATTAATAAAGCTAAGACAAAAATAATGGTGGTCGACAGATTCGACACTATTCAACTGACTAACATGTTACAGGAATACCAGATAGTAAACACCTTTGTCTATCTCGGGTCTTGTATAACTAACGATGGTAACTGTGAACCAGAAGTTCGGAGACGTATTGGTATGGCAAAAAATGCGATGAGTCGCCTAACTAAAGTTTGAAAAGACAGATCTATCTCTCAAAATATCAAGATGAGACTGGCGAATTCCCTTGTATTCTCAATATTTCTATACGGAGCAGAGACTTGGACTCTTCGCGCATGCGAGCGACAAAAATTGATGCCTTTGAGATGTGGTGCTGGAGAAGAATGCTGCGCATACCTTGGAGAGCTCATAGGACAAACGTTTCCATTCTAAACCAACTCAGTATTAAAAAAAGGCTGTCCACAATATGTCTGCAACGAATTCTGCAATTCTTTGGTCACGTGGTTCGCAGAGGTGACGACAGTTTGGAGAGATTAATTGTTTCTGGAAACGTTCCGGGGAGAAGATCAAGAGGACGATCACCAACTAGATGGTCTGACCAAATAAAGTATTCAGCTGGAAACTCATTCTGCGAAGCTCTTAGAGCAGCTGAAGATAGATACCAATGGAGAAACATTGTTAGGAATATTAGAAGAAATCACGATCCTCATTAATGGGGAAACGACAAGAGAGAGAGAGAGAGAGATACATAGCCATCTGAGAGAGAGAGAGATACATATATTGTGTCTTGCTAGAAGGGGGATTGAAAATAAATATATCTAAAACCCAGATGATGACAAATCTTGTAATCAGCGAAGATATGTGCGTAGGAACAAGATCCATAGACCAGATAATGGCTTATAAATACCTAGGTCATGAGATTCGTATAGGAAAAGATAACCAAACCGTTGAGCTTCTCCGTCGTAAAGAGTTGACTTGGACAGTATTCGGCAAGTTGAACCACATTTTCAATTCATCCAACGTACCAATGTCTTAAAAGAAAACCTTTAATCTATGGAGCGGAAACGTTGACTATGACAAGGAGAACAGTGCAAAAGATCAGTGAGGCTCAAAGGCCGGTGGAGCGTGCTATGTTGTACTGTCAGACAAAATACCAAACCTTTAGCTACGACGAAGATCAGGAGTGGCGGATGCAGTGGAGAATAGCAACACTGAATTGGAACTGGAACAGGTCACGTAGCTCGAATGATAGATAACAGGTGGACAAAGCTGATACTGGAATGGTGACCAAGAAAGAAAGAGAGAAATAAATATAGTCCCACAAAACATTATACATGCAGATGACATTGAAACGGTTGGAAAGTTTACATACCTGGGAGTAGAACTATATGCCGACGGATCAGAAGATGGAGAAATACGAAAGAAAATAACGCAGGCTAACAGAGCTTATTTTGCCCTCTCCCATTTATTTCGGTCTAAAAATGTCCACTGAAATAC
Source organism: Diabrotica virgifera virgifera (assembly GCF_917563875.1). Lineage (NCBI taxonomy): Eukaryota > Metazoa > Arthropoda > Insecta > Coleoptera > Chrysomelidae > Diabrotica > Diabrotica virgifera. Next base: position 6,024,654 of record NC_065447.1, read on the forward strand.
AAAGATGAGAATCTATTAAACCTTAATTCGACCAATAGCATGCTATGGTAGTGTAGCATGGGTCCTGAAAGAAACGTCCAAAAACAAACTCGACACATTCGAAAGGAAAGTACTGAGGAGAATACTAGGACCTGTGAGGGAAAACGGAATCTTCAGAAGCCGATACAACAACGAGCTTTATCAACTTTATAAGGAAACACCTCTGTCGGACTTCATTAGAATACAAAGATTGCAATGGGCCGGACATGTGATAAGAACGAGAGAGCATAGGCTACCAAAAAGAGCACTAAAGGCTAGAATGCAGGGAAAGAGACCGGTTGGAAAGCCAAGAAAGTGCTGGGAAGACACAGTAAACAGCGACGCACAAGCCCTTTTAGGAGTCCGTGTGTGGAGAAGAGCAGCCACAGACAAGCAAGGGTGGAGTGTGAAGTTGGGTGTTGCTGGACGAAGACACTACCCCGAACAAACAAACTTAAACTTTTTACAGAAACTTTATTCTTATATAATTAAATGTACAATTACATTACGTTGATCTTGAGATAGGTCGGGGATAACCCATTTCTCGGTAACTATCCCCTGACTACGCGCTAGAGAGTGCAACGACAACAACGATGTCTCAGGTACTCGACCTTCCTATTTATATCTGTTATATTTAAAAACAGTGCCAATATGTATGACCATATATGGTGAGGTATTATACGTACATTAAGAATGACGTGTGCTTTCTTTGCAGTCTTTCAAATGAGTTCAATACTTTGAATTTTGCTACTATCGTAATAAATTATACAAATTGCAATTATAATATTATGACCTTATTTTTATAACAAATAAATTAGGAAAATTCCGTGAGGGTTGTCGTGTACCATCACAGGAGGCAAAAAATAAAGGAGGCCAAGGCTCAATTTGGGCTGCAGTGCCGTAGAAGAAGAAGAACAAGAAACGATGCCTACTGGAGCAGAAGGTCGTCCACCAACACGTTAGACAGGTGATATAAAACGTCAGAGGCATTTGATGCAAGAGGCACCAGATCGACATAGGTGAAAATTTATGAGGGCTCTATCCAGCAGTGTACAAGTGAAAATTGAATGATTGAATGTTAGTTGGTATATGGAAAATAGAAAATATTTGCGGAAAAAACAGGCCAGATCCTACTCTAAGAGCCACCTCAAGAAATAATATTCACCTTTTTGTAATTTTCATGAATCTAAATATTCCTTATACATATTTAAAATCCTGGAACTAATTTTATGATCTTTCCAGATGGTGATGAGCCTCTATTAAGCGGAACTGGTTCCGTGTCCAAGGATTGTTCTGTCGACGTATTAGAATCCTGGGCGGACATTCTACAAAAATGGAAATCGACAAATTTCAAACAAAGACCAAAACAGTTGTCGGCGCTAGTAAAATTAGGTGTTCCCGAGGCTCTAAGGGGAGAGGTATGGCAGAGACTTGCTGGAATCGATGAAAACTCGACCATGATGGAGAACTATCGATTGCTTATAACAAAGGTGAGCTAATTTATAACTATTACAGACTGTATGATAATACGGCCCTAACATATTTCTTAATTAAATACGCCTCTGTACTAGGTATATTTATTTTATTATAAATTCGAGTTTTCATTGAAGGTCTTTCATATAGTTAAAAAAAGTTATTTACGTAATATCTGAGGTGTCAACCCAACGCGAGATTAAACTAGGTTAGACGTTATTTTGTCGCTATAAAAACAATTTGAACCGCACGCCTGAATTTTTTGTTGTTCTATTTTACGACCTCTCTCTAAAAATATTTTTAATAGCCGATCGTAAAATATTTTATTTTTACAAAACAACAAGGCCATAAAAGATAGTAAAAAATCTTCCTTCGCTTAAAATTACTATAAAAGTCTCGTTTTCTCCCAGATGGAATTAGAAGAATTATATCTCGTCCTTAGTAGGACATATCGCTCTATGCTCTTTACGCGTATTATCTCGTCTTTCTCAGTTAAGACAATCCTATCGTAGTTCTCAGTTAATAGAGCTATATTTCGCCTTAGTTGCCACACACACAAAATAGTAGCTGACAGCAAAGTATTGTCTTAACTCAGTTTTCAAAAAACATTGTAATGAGTGTTTTTGAAATCAACTGATAAAGATTAATTAATCGAAGACTTTCATAATCATAATCGACCACTTAAAAGTTCAGTTCTCGTGTTATATTGGAGGAAAGGACTATCACAAACAATAACATTTCTAATGTAATTAGTTGCTTAAAGAACATTTAAAGTAATGGTACATTCCATGTCAAATCACTCGGGCAAATACTTTTGAATCTCCGATTTTTCTGAAACTTGGTATATAGCTTCTGCGGGAAGTAAAAATAAGATATTTAAGGTCAAAAAATCTTCTTTTTTTCTCAAAATGATATTTTATGCGATTTTACAGAGATTTGGTGTTTATTTAAACAAATTTGCATTTTCTATCGTAAAGTATCAATGGAAAAAATAATATTTTAATAGAAGGGACTCAAAAATGTCATTATATGGCATTATAACAAGTTATTTTGATTCAAAACAAGTTTTTGATCAAATTTTATAGTGCAGAAAACGTTAAAATACCGTTTTTTACATTTGTCTCCATTCCCAAAATACGTCATAATCAATTTGGCTGAAAATTTGCCCACAGATAGCCAAAACATAGGACTTCTAAGTGGTTAGAAGGATTTGAATTATATTACAATACCAAAAAAGTTACATGCAGTAATATCAGACTCAAAAGTATATTAATCCAGTCGGGATAGCATTTAACCTTGCATCGTTACGTTAGCTGCCGTCTTGATTTTAAAGAAGAACCGTTTTTACAGGAACTGAAATTATTCCAAATAAATTATTTACAAGTATTACAATTTCTTTTTAACATTTTTTGTCGTGAGGTCGATATTTTCCTAATTAATTGTACTTACAGTAGACGCCTATGATATTACATGTAACTTTTTTGGTATTATAATATAATTCAAACCCTTCTAACCACTTAAAGTCCTATGTTTTGGCTATCTGTGGGCAAATTTTCAGCCAAATCGACTATGATGTATTTTGGGAATGGAGGAAAATCTATATTTTTGTACACTAGAAATCGATCTGTATTTTAATGCTTTCTACACTATAAAATTTGATCAAAAACTTGTTTTGAATTAAATAACTTGTTATAATACTATATAATGATATTTTTGAGCCCCTTCTATTAAAATATTATGTTTTCCATTGATACTTTATGATAGAAAATGCAAATTTGTTTAAACAAATACTATTGCCTGTAATACATCCAACTCCCACAGAAGTCTGGAAGCACGTTGCCACTAGCGCCACTGTCGGCTTGAGTTGAACTACGTTTTGACAACGTAAAATTTGACGTAAACATTCAAATTTAATTTTATAAATTTTTGAATAACGAGCTAATTTTGCTAAATTAAATTAAAATAAAAATAGTTCAAACATACAAAAACAATAATAAAGTAATTTTATAAATGTAAGGTTAGATTGCTGTGGTTATCCTACTCATACCGCTAGATGGCGCTATTTTTTAGCTTCCTCAAAATTAATGGGAAATGTCAAAATATGTATGTATTACAGTCTATAGTATTTGGTTTAAATAAATAAACATGTTTAAAATCACGGTTATTAGACTTTATTACGGTTGCCTTGACCGACGGTGGTGGGGAGACTTATATTTTTGATTTTACGTCACAAGAGTACACATTCCCATATTTTTAAATGATTTTCGATCATTGAATGTGTGTTATTGTGTATATATGTGTGTTATTATGAAATAATAAGACAACTAGTACACATTTTATCTTATACCGGGTGGTAAATCGTAAAAAGGGCCATAGGAAACTCAATGTAAAATTCTAAATTCTTGAATTCCTGCTTCCCTATAGTTGATTTTTTAACCAAGAGGAGTAAACTAAAAAGACAGATTCACACCCAAGAAAGTTACTAAAAGAGTCACCAAATTCATCTTCTTTTTTCGTGGATCATATCAGCTTTCGATGATAATCCATACATATTATATTATACTCACACATCGCTAAAGAGTTCTTAAAACAACTGTTTTAATATAAAAGTAGACTAAAAATCTAAAAATTAAAGGAATAATGCAGAAAACACAAAAAATCGCCGATATACTTAATTAACCTATAAAATGACAGAAGTGCCAAAATTTCATAAATGTCATTAGTGTCAAAATTTAATAACAGTGGAGTAAACTTGCCTGCGGTTGGACCAATTAGAAACAAGCATTACGGCGCGGTAAATTTGAATCACTCCTCTTGGTTAAAAAACAAACTATAATTATTTTACATCAAAAGTCATGAGAGAATACTTGTAGAGAATTAAAATCTGTATTAAAATCAAAAATGCATTCCAAAATTTTTAAAAATATGATACATTTGCCACAATAGTTATGCGTGTAAAAGTTAGGCCACACGTTACTATTTAACTGACAGTGCTCACACCATTGACTGAATAAAAAATCTTTATTATTAATACTTTCTCCGCAACCGAGGGTATCTTATCAACTGTATTGTTTTTAAACAATAGATGATAAAATAAAAATATTGACAGTTCAAAAATGTGAACATTATTGCATTGTGTGTGGCCTAAGTTTGGGCTGAAAACTAAAATGTATTACATTTTTACAAAATTTTGGAATATGTTTAATTACGTAGACCAATTTTAACAGTTGTTTTCAATACAGATTTCAATCCTCTAATAGTTTCTAATGTCTTTTTATGTAAAATAATTAGGGAAGCTGGAATTCAACAGTTTAGAATTTTACATTGAGTTAATGCAAAATTTTGACGCATGTCAAAATTCTCAATGTGTTTTAATTGTATTCATTATTTTCGAATCCTGAGAAAACTAATAAATATTTTTGAAAAATTTAAACTCAGAATGAAAGACTACATTATTACCGAGGGCCGAAAGTCCCTGAAAACTTCTATAATGTTTATTTTAATAAGTTACAGGGCTGAAAATAAAAGAGAAGTGTGATATTTAATTTCAAATATTTCATTCAATAGAAACTGCTTGTTTATTCTAAGGGGCTTTCCGCCCTCGATAATAATGTAATCTTTCATCCAGTGTTTAAATTTTTCTAAAATACTTGGTTTTCTCAGGATTCGAAAAAAATCATATTACGATTCAAATGACAGTACACTCTCGTGACGTAATCGCACCCTTAATGTTCATTGGTTAGTCGATCTAGGCAACCGTAGTAATGTCCTAAGAACCGTGGTTTAAAATAACATTTTGAGAAAAAAAAAAGAAGTTTTATTTATACATCCCACAGATGCTATATACCAATTTTCATACAAATCGGAGATCCAAAAGTTTTTTTGATCCAAAATTGAGTGATTTGAAATGGAATCACCCTAATACTACTTGTTGAGTATGTATATGAAAAATGTATAATATTTTAAGTCCTGGCGTAAAATGGGCAGGCCAGAACCTACCCAATAGTAGGAATATTTTTTAATGTTTACATTATTTTCTTCGTCCCTCTACTGATCGTTGTTGTACTAGAGCATTTTTTTACCAAAATTACTGTTGGTTCTATTATATAGTTTTTTGGTTATATTGTTCTGGACGTGTCAGATAATAATTACACAGAATGTATACGAATCTATGTTCTGCTGTTGTATCAATTTATTGATTAAAAAAATATTTTTATAGGAATCCAGTTGTGAAAATGTGATCCAGCGAGACATAGCTCGAACTTTGCCAGCTCACGAGTTCTTCAAAGAGGCCGGTGGATTGGGACAAGATTCTTTGTATAGGGTGAGCAAAGCATATGCCATCTATGACTCAGAAGTGGGATATTGCCAAGGACTAAGTTATCTGGCTGCGACTCTAATCCTACACGTAAGTATACCATTTTTTTCTTATTAAATATGTTTTTGTCGTGTCTAGGTGATTTATTCTGGCCCAAAAATGCTACCACCAACAGAAAGATATATTTATATGCTTCTTAGACTTCGAAAAAAGCATTACTAGACAAGGCGAAAACGGCGGGTTCGTTGGAAAAAAATATTCCCATGAGATTTTTTGCATTATAACATTCGTGAGACATCCCAGAATAAGGTTCAAGAAGTCTTCCACGCGAAAAGTGGTCCAAATTTTTTTGAACAATTTTTTTTGTTCAAATTGCAAAAATCAATATTTTCGGTCCGGACTAATTTTTTTTTTAATTTCTTGGACCATTCTGGACATCAAATATATCTTCTAATTTTTCTCTAAAGTTGATCTTTTTCGAGTTATAAGCAATTTAAAATTGAAAAAAAAAAACGAAAAATGGCGGTTTTCAAGGCTTAATAACTCGGTTAAAAGTTATTATTATGAAAGTCAGAAAGTGACTAAATCAAAGTTTAAAGCCCCCCTACAAGATCCTGATGAAATTTTTGTCATTATTTTATTACTAAGGTATTATTTTTAAGTAATAATGAGCGGTAATATCGTATTGACGCGGCTGTAAATGTGAGTGCGAAAGATATGCCATTTCGGCAGTCCAACCGTGCATCTTACTCGCACTTACATTTCCAGCCACGTCAATACGATCTTACCGCTCATTATTATTATGTACTTAAAAATAATACCTTAGTAATAAAATAATGACAAAAATTTCTTCAGGATCTTTTTTTGGCTTTAAACTTTGATTTAGTTACTTTCTGACTTTCATCATAGTAATAACTTTTAACCGAGATATTAAGCCTTGAAAATCGCCATTTTTCGTTTTGTTTTTTAATTTTAAATTGCTTATAAGTCGAAAACGATCAACTTTAGAGAAAAATTATGAGAGATGTTTTTTGTCTAGAATAGTCCAAGAAACCTAAAAAATTTGTCCGAAAATATTGATTCTTGTAAGTTGAACAAAAAAAATTGTAAAAAAAAAGAATGTGTGTACTTTGTACGCACGTAAGAAGTTATACTTCTATTATATGATTTCTTAAAAATAAATATACTTTAAACAGTTTGTTTTTATTTTTTTTAAACACCAAACTAATTTTGTGCTTACCGCTTAAAAAAAATAAAAAAAGTATAGGATTGCACTGGATTCGAACTCAAGACCTCTCGATCTCTGGCCGAATTAGTCGACGCATTGAAGCACAAAAAAAGGCCTTACTGTCGATTTTTGGCGCAGTAAGACGGATTTTAATGCAGTTTGGTGCGTTGGATTCGTGAGAATGTCAGGAAATTTTGTGAACTATTGTAATGAATAAGAAATCTGAAATTGCATTTGTGCATAAGAAAAATTCATTTCAAAAGTGCATTTTGAAATAGGCAATTATTATACATTTGCAATCGGTAAATAGTTGGGCAACATCCCGATTAATTATTTTAATTATTTTTAATCATTTTTAAGTCCATATAATAGTCTAAGATGTCAATAACCATTATTAATAAACAAAAAAATTTTCCTTATGGGGGAATCGAACCAAGTACTAACAGGTCCGTAACAAAAACAAATAGGTAAGTAAAAATTGTAATAGTATATTATTCAACGAGCATGTAATGATGGCTATTACTCACGATGATGAAGTTTGCGACACGAGCCGTAGGCGAGTGTCGTAATTCATCAGAGTGAGTAATAGCCATTACATGCGAGTAGAATACTATACTTTTTCTACGACCTTTTTTTTATTTTAATTAGTAAAAAATTTAATTATCAACTATTCGAGATTTAAATTATAATAATTTACAAAAATACCTAAATGCTATTTACCACTAGTACGTGGCTGAATAATTGGTTGCCTACTATTACTAAGTTCTTATTTATTGTAAAAATACAACTCGAAATAGTCAATATAAGTTCTATTCGTTTCCGAGAAATTATAAGCTTAAGTTTGTACCTACTGTCACTGAATCTTATAAATAGGAAATGGCTGTTGTCGGTGGACGTATTTCATATATATAGTTATAATGTATACTTACATTTAACTATATATAATATAATAATACAACTATACATAATATGTTATAACATATTTAACACAATATAACTTGAAAAACAAACACAATATTAGTTATAAATTCCAATTAACATAAACAAAATGCACTAATGTCACTGTCACTAAATTAAATGATAAACGTCAAAATTTTTAGTAAACAAGATATAAACGTAAAATATATACATACTGACATTGTTACAGTTAAAATTCCTTTAAAAATTTTTCGAAGTTAATTATTGGTATAAATTACAATGATTATTGTATTAAATAAACAAGTTTAAGTAATTTGATTTGCAGTTTATATACGATTAATATTAAAAGTGGCATGCGCCACTTGAATCTAACTTCAGCCCGTGAGTAATGACCCATGAGTAACTTCAGCCCGTGAGTAATGAATTATTACTCACGGGTACAGTAATGGGTGCTATTATCTATGAAAAAATAGCGAATAATGAACATGTTATTAAACGGTCGTAGAAAAAGAAAATTACTACATACTTAAATGTATTATAAAATTAATATATTCCTAAATTTTAGAAGAAACATTCGTAAATAGGTACATTTATACAAAACATTCGAAAAATCGACACTTCAATACCTCGACTAAATGCTATACCAAATACGCTACGAGGACTGTGTCTGTATCGGTTCTGACGTACCTAATGACAATTCACGGTAACAAACAGACAATGTATTATCAAGTATTATCAAAACATTTTATTGTATATTTATTATAAATATACAATAAAATGTTTTAATAATACTCATCTTATTCCTGAGGAAGACAAATCCAAAGACACAAAAATTATAATAAATATATAATAGATTATAATAAATATATTTACTAAAAACACTAATATATTCTTTTCACACCTTTTCTTGCACTGATATATTTATACATGACTTGAAAGATAGCAACTAAACGCCATACAAATTTTACTCTCAATCGCGCCTAAAGAAGTATAACTTCAAAAATTTGGACCACTTTTCGTGTGGGCGACTTCTTTAACCTTATTCTGGGATGTCTCACGAATGTGATTATGTAAAAAAATTCCATGGGAATATTTTTTCCAACGAACCCGCCGTTTTCGCCTTGTCTATAGATAGAGTGAGACATGACCTATAGCGTTTATATAGGAAAGACATCAAACTACTAAAAAACTTGTAATGGAACCAAAACGTCAGAATTAGGATGTTCCACGTCAGCAGAAGTAGAAATTAGGAGGGGAGTTAAACAATGATGTGTTCTGCCACCCCTCCTATTTAATCTTTAGTTCGAATTTCTATATAAGAAGCACTGGAGGGTTTTAAGGGTGGAGTAAGGTTTTAAGTGAATGGCGTAAATATCAACAGCATCAGATACGCCGATGATACGGTGTGATTGCGGATTCAGACTTGGGTCTACAACGACTCATCAACAGGACCGACTCAATCTGTGAGCAATTTGGTATGAAAATAAACTTTAAGAAAATCAAAGTGATGTCAATCCGAAAAAACTAAAATGTATTGTACCCTCGTAGATCGCTGGGAAAAACACTCAAAATAACAAAATTCAGTTTGGCAACACTGTGTGAATGTTGATAGTAACATATCCCTTTTAAAATAAACAGAACTGTAATTTAGTCCAGACAAATTAATATATTTTTTGCCAACAGAAATGAGATTTTTCAACCAAATAATGTTGCAAATATGATAGCCCCATCAAAGAACAATCTGACCCCAAAAAAAATAAAGGAAGGATGAAAATTTGGGAATAGGTAGTTGAAATTGTCTATTATTATATAAGAAAAAGTTTACAATTCTACATCCCCTCCATTTTACAAAAATGGGGGGATTTTACAAAAAAAATACATTCAAAATAAGACCGGAATTGGATAAAATGACTAATTCTAAACAACTTTTCTTCTATAGAGTTTTTTCACTAAGTCAGTTTTTAAGTTAATTCCATAAACAATTACGATTTTTTTTCAAAATTAAAAAAAAATGTTTTATTTGAAACCCAATTTTTTTCAAAACTGAGCACTTTGAACCAATGAAACTTATAATATATGTATAATATAAACAATACATAAGTAAAGTAACTTGTAAAGCGGTAACGATTAATTTTATTTAAGAAGCCTAATTAAGGGGTGATTTTCGCCATTTTTTACCAAAAAATAAAAGGGACCAACAATATTTTGAGCGTAACTCACTTACTTTTATTGTTAGAAGTTTTTTTAAAAAACAAAAATAAACCTTTTTTTAAGCACTTAAACACTAAAAAAGTTGTAATGAATTTTCCCCGAAAAGTGCTCCGTTTTTTGGTTATTTCACATTTAGAGTTTAGTTCTAGCAGCCGTAGAGGTAACATCGTTTAATAGTGGCTTGTGAATTTAACCAATATAAGTTAAAAGTTAAACAGTTTTTATTGTAAACACAACTGTAAGTAGAAAAACTTAATTTTTAAAAAAGAAATACAATTTACATTTCAACGTTCTACTCAATCGAAACCAGAATATTGCCTTAGAACAGTTGAATAGTTTTTACTATAAACACACCTGTAAGGAGAAAAACCCAATTTTTAAACAAGAAATACAATCTACATTTCAGCGATCTACTTAATTGAAACTTGAGTATTGCCTTAGACAAAAACTTAAGTAATTAGTGGTACCTTTAATAGTACGGTTAATATTACTATAATGGATTTAAATTGTCAGGCATGCCATAAAATTATACCACCGACAGATGGTAGCAAACTGGAATGTTCTGGATGCAAAACCACATGGCACGGTGTTTGTGCTCAACCTCAACCCTTAAATTTTTCACCTGCAACCTTGTTGACATGGAAGTGTCAAAATTGTACCACAGAAGCAGATGCTAGCACAATGCACTTCAACGCAATTATGGCTCAGCTTGCTAATTTAAGTAACGCTATCGCAACATGTAACACTCGAATGTCTGACTTACATAATTTAGTAAATTCTCAGTCGACAAAAATTGACGCTTGCATCTCGGAAATAGCGGTTCTAAGAAGAGAAAACGAACAGCTAAAAATTAAAATCCAGAAAATAGAATCCTCTCCTCCCGAAAATATCCTTATAGAGCTGGCTGATAGAAAACAAAGGGAAAAAAATGTTTTGCTCATGGGTGTTCCAGAAAATACAGAATCCGATGAAGTTAATGCACAACAAATATTAAATCAGGTAGCTCCTAACTTACAAATAGCTTCGCATCGCCGGCTTGGCTTTCCTCGCCAAGATATGAAACCAAGGCCGCTGAAAGTTACTATGATGTCCAGTGAAGATGCCCTTTTTGTTCTTAAAAATAAATCTAAACTGAATCAAAACTCAAACTCAAACATATACATAAAACAAGATCTGACACCTTGCCAGTCAAAATATCTAGCTGAATTACGAACAGAGCTACAAAGTCGTATAGATAATGGGGAGAAAAATTTAACGATTAGATACATAAACAAAATACCTAGAATTACTACAAGAGGAACAACCAAACGTGATAGAGAGGAACAGGAATCACCTAGACGTGAAAAGGGACTCAAGACTTCAAAGCCTGCTTTATGTGGGGCAAACTCATCTGTACCTGAATAGCAATCATTCAAAATAGTATTTTGGAACTGTCAAGGATTTGCCAATCTGGATGAATTTGTTAGAGATTACGATGATTTTTCGGTTTTATGTCTTACTGAAACATGGCTACTTAATGAGTGTAATAATTTGTCAATTGTTTTGTCATCCTATAATGTTATAAGTAGTCCTGCTTCGAAAGAGAAATCCGTGGGCAGAGCAAGCGGTGGTATCTACATATTTTATAAAAATGTATACAACTGTGTAATTTTAGAAAAAACACCGTGGTGGCTATTTTGCAGACTGGTTTCTCCTTCGGAAGAGTCTATTATTATTTGCACAGTATATTTTAAACCGTCCTTGGATATTGTGTATATTCTAGAACTTTTTCAAGTATCTCTGTCGGAAATTCTAGAAAACCATTTCGATGTTCCGCTTCTAATTGGCGGTGACTTTAACAGTAGAATATCAGATATTGGAGAAGTTCCGCCAGAGATGCTGGAGGGCACAAATCTATCGGAGTATCGTCTAAGCAATGACATGGTTTTAAATACTAAGGGGCGCCATATTATTGACTTCATGAACACCAACTCTTTCTGTCTACTTAATGGGAGGACTGAGTCTGATACACCGGCACAATTTACTCACATTAGCAAAGCTGGAAATAGTGTAATTGACTTAGCATTCATCCAGAACAGTGCAATACCTATTATCCAAGATTTATGTGTAATGAACCATAACAGCCCTTCTGACCACTTTGGTATACTGGTAACTTGCGTTTCCGACTTTTTTCGAGAAAGTCGTTTCAAAAAAGCACTTCCTATACAAAAAAAAACTATATATCAATGGAATACTGACCTTGCCTTTTTCTATAAAATTTCTATGCAACATTCGAATAAAACGTCTCTTTCTATAAATATTGATGCACAGGAACTGTACAATAATCTAATGTCAGCAATTAAAGAAACTGCTTCGCAATTACAACTTTGTAAAGAAAAATCTTTCCCGTCGTGTATCAGGCAAAGTCCTCCATGGTTTGATCATGAATGTACCTCAGCTAAAAACAACATGAAACAAAGCCTCAAAACAGCTAAATCAAATAACTTCCGCGACCCCTATAAAACAAATTTTTTGACATCAAAAAAAGCCTATAGACAAATAATTAAAAAGAAAAAACATATATATTTTCATAACCTGTATTCTCAACTTGCAAACAGCAGGGACTCCAAAACATTCTGGTCAGTGATTAGGAAATTTCGGAAAAATCACAATACTTCTTTTATCGATGTAGACGTATGGGAGCAATTTTATTCGAATATATATCCCCCAAAACTATATCATAATGCCCGTTTTTTTGATGCAAGACATCCCATTTTTGACGCTATTATAACCAGTGACGAAATATATAGAGTCCTAAATAACTGTCCCAATCGTAAAGCACCTGGAACTGACCATATTTCTTATGAATTCTTTAAAAATCTTCCAAATAATTGGATACTGTATTTAACGGGCATGTTTAATAGAATACTGGAAACAACCATTACGCCGCATAACTGGAGTGAAGTCATTTTTACTATGATATTTAAAAAGGGCAACAGAGATGATCCAGCAAACTATAGAGGTATTGCCTTACTTAATTGTGTTGAAAAAATATTTACTAATATTTTGTTAAACAGACTCAGAGATTGGGTTGAAGTAAATAATGTTCTTCCCGAATGTCAGTCGGGTTTCAGGGGATCAAGGGGTTGCATTGATAATGTATTCACCCTCACTTCTGCTGTACAACTGCAACTACGACTGAAAAAACGCAAAGTGTACGCTGCCTTTGTAGATTATAAGCGGGCTTTTGACTCCATTATCCATCATTTGCTGTGGCAAAAGCTATTTGGCCTTGGGGTGAGTTCTAAAATAATAGCCATTTTGAAAAACATTTATGATAATGCTAGGATGTACATCAAAACTCCAAACGGCTACACAAGACCATTTGATATTTCAACAGGAGTCTTACAGGGTGAACCTTTGAGTCCACTATTATTTAGTTTATTTATTGCGGATATAGAACAGTTTTTTATTAGTCAAGGATCACAAGGTATCTCCATTGATAGCCAAAATCAAATAATAATGCTATTGTATGCTGATGATTTGGTCATTCTTTGTGACTCGGAAGTTGAACTCGGTAAAAATTTAAGTTATCTAGAAAAATACAGTGACAAAAACCAGCTAACTGTAAATGTTGGCAAAACCAAAATTCTTCCATTTGCCCGAAGCGGTCAAATTGGCAATAAAGGCGTTAAGTTCCTATATAAGAATGAAAAAATAGAAGTTGTTAACAAATTTGTATATCTTGGAGTCACCCTAACCACAACATCACTTTTTAAAGCAATGGCCGATACAACAGTGGAAAGAGCAAAACACGCAATTGGTAACGTGATAGGTTTAATGGCTAAAACCAAAATGAATTCTTGGACATCTCGTGTGCAACTTTTCGATTCGCTAGTTCAAAGCCTTGTTATGAACTGTGTGCCCGTTTGGGGAATGAGATATGCTGACCAGTTAGAAAGAATACAAATAACTTTCTTTAAAAAACTTTTACATCTCAGTATCAATACACCTGATTATGCTGTTAGGTTGGAGACAGGAAGAGTAAAAATTTCTTTTACTATTTTCAAGCTAACTTTAAATTGGCTTATCAAGCTATCGCAAATGCATGATTTAAGACTTCCTCTTATTTGTTTTCTGCGTCAGCTTCAAATTTCTTCAGCAAATAATTCAATAAATACGAACAGATACAACTGGGTTTCACAGTTTAAGCAATATTTTCAAATATTAGATTATGAATTTTCTTGGGATGAAAACATCTCTGATTGGCTATTAAAAAACAAGAAAAGCATGTTAAAAAAGTATATGGATATGCTTCATCAAGAAGACATTCAAGCAGTCTCCATGTCAACATTCTCAACTATTTACAAACATTTATCCGTAGATACCTCAGTACAGAAATATCTGGAATTTCAAATTCCCATAAAATACATTCGTGCCATGGCGCAACTTCGAACATCTAATCGCCATGTGTTAAAATTTACCTATAATGGTATAACATATCATATACGACCATCTGAAATCTGTACTATTTGTAACACAAACAAGTTGGAAACTCTTGAACATTTACTGTTTGAATGTCCCATTTACAGTTCAATGAAACCGGTTAATATGGCCCCCCTTAATAATTGCACCGACCTTATTGGTTGTCTTAATAATGTAACTATAATATCTCTGAAAGCAATTTCAATATATATTTGGAATATCATAAAACTTAGATCTTTTGTTTTAAATGAATAAGCTTCAGTTTCTCCTTCATTGGTGTTTATTTAAGAAAACAAGTCTCCATTTCAGTTAGTAATAGCGATTAACTTTTGTTTAAATTTGTTAATAGTTACTTATGTTCTAGACTAGTTGTTAGTTATATTCTGTACTTCAGTTTCTCCTTCATTGGTGTTTATTAAAAAAACCAAGTTCTCCATTTCAGTTAGTGATAGCGCTTAACTTTTGTTTAAATTTGTTAATAGTTATTTATGTTCTAGACTAGTTGTTAGTTATATTCTGTACTTACTAAACTCATTGTTATAAAACTGTAGTTTTTAAAAACAATAAATGTCTATCTATCTATCTATCTAAACACTAAAAAAGTTGTAATGAATTTTCCCCGAAAAGTGCTCCGTTTTTTGGTTATTTCACATTGAAATATTCGATTTGGAATTTGACGAAGAAGAACCTACATTTCATTAGCTGCAACTCCGCTTCTACTGGATCCGCAGACCTCACGCATACACCATTTTTTCAATTTTTTATAAGCTATATTTTTACTAAGAATATTTTTTTCCCTAAAATACTTACTTTTTGAGTTATCTCCGAAAAACCGTCCAAAAACATTTTTTTTTTTGGTTAAAAATGAACACATTCATTCGCAAATAACTCGAAAAGTATCGACTTAGTAAAAAAACTCTCTAGAACAAAAGTTACTTAGAATTAGTCATTTTATCCAATTCCGGACTTATTTTGAACGTATATTTTTTCACCCCCGAGAAAAAAAATTTCTCCCCGTATTTTCCAATTTTTGTAAAATGGAGGAGATGTAGAATTGTAAACTTTTTCTTATATAATAATAGACAATTTCATCTATCTATTCCCAAATTTTCATCCTTCCTTTATTTTTTTGAGGTTTTCGTAAAATTTTGCTTTCCCTGATCGGGCTATGATGTGCAAAATAATTTTTAATTGGGTTCTGCTAATGAACTTGCTTTTTTGTCATTAAAATAGAAAAAACTTTAAATTTCACTCATTAAATCATTATCGTCCAGTTATCGTCTTAATTATTTTAACTGTACTAATATCCGTCGACTAATTCTGAATGATTAATGGGTTGTTACAACATTTTATCTGTAGCGGCTTCTGGAATGTCTTAAAAATATCGAATTTCATTGATAAAATGC
This sequence comes from Diabrotica virgifera virgifera, assembly GCF_917563875.1. Taxonomy (NCBI): domain Eukaryota; kingdom Metazoa; phylum Arthropoda; class Insecta; order Coleoptera; family Chrysomelidae; genus Diabrotica; species Diabrotica virgifera. The sequence continues at coordinate 6,040,690 of NC_065447.1, forward strand.
ACATATCCCACCGTTCTTCGCTTCGACAGTACCTCAACCTTGATTTATCTGTCGCTCAGCATTTGGCCAGAAACAAATTTTTCGTTCAAGTTTGATGATCAAGACTCTTTGAAACTAATATCTGTGACATGTAATTTATTTAGCCTTGTAAGTAGAACTAATATTGTTTTTTTTTTGTTTGCAGATGCCAGAAGAACAAGCCTTTTGTATATTGGTGAAACTCATGTACGACTACCATTTGAGAGACTTGTACAAACACGGTTTTGACAATCTATATTTACGTTTATACCAATTAAATAGACTAATGGAAGAGCACCTGTCGTCGCTGTCTTTACATTTTACCGAGCACCACATCGAGACACACATGTTCGCCTCGCAGTGGTTCCTGACTGTGTTCACTGCCAGATTTCCCTTGTACTTCATGTTCCACGTTATAGACATTTTTCTTTTGCAAGGTATTGATACCTTGTTTCAAGTTGCCATAGCCCTTTTAATGGTGAGTATAAATATACAATAGGGAACTTGCACATTTTTTTTATTACATGATAATGTTCAGTTTTGTATCAAAATGACATTTCCAAAATTTTATGCTTCAAAAACTCATAATGACTTAGAAGTATGGCTCTCTGTCAAATGCTCTGAAACTTTGGGTTCTGGTAGTCCTTCATGTGTAGAACAAATGGGTTTAAGATATAAGCCTCTGAAGTTATAGGTACATTAAGGACGTTTGAGTTGGAATAAACTCATTTTCTCGAGAATTACGTTACGTTAGTTTACGTTACGTTAGGTTACTTAGAAGTTGAGTTAATTTATTTGAATACGGATTAAATAGGGGTGATTTACATTTGAAATTAGATTAGTTACGTTAGGTTACTTTGAGGTTAATTTAATTTTCAATGTAAATTAGATTAGTTACGTTAGGTTACTTAGAAGTTAAGTTAATTTATATTTGAAATTAAATTAGTGACGTTATTACGAATCAGGTCGATTTTTATTTTTAAATTATAATTTTGTGGCATATACATATAGCATACTAGTGACGTCATCCATCTGGGCGTGATGATGCAAATGATGATTTTTTTAATAAGAATATGAGTCGTGTGATAGCTCATTTGAAAGTTTGTACAATTCTCTATTCACTAATATAAACATTAACATAATTTAAAATAAAAATGTATACCATTTTTATTCAGTTGCAATGCGAAGGCAAAACAATCTTACTTTTCAATTAGAATACGGAGCGCAGTCCAGTCCTCTGAATCGCGATTTTCGGCTCTTATTGGAGCCTCATCGGAGAGAACATAGGCACTGTTCTCCATATCCTAAATGACCAGCACCGAGAGCTTTTCCAACCCATTGCAACCGAAGTGAAGGTATTAGGTGACTAGCGTCATCTGGCAATTGAAAGATGAAGTAGTTTTCAATCCTAATAGCAAAATTAATAATATTGAAAATATTACTAAAAGATTTTTAACTCGATGAGGCTCCAATAAGAGCCGAAAATCGCGACTCAGAGTACTGGACTGCGCTCCGTATTCTAATTGAAAAGTAAGATTGTTTTGCCTTCGCATTGCAACTGAATAAAAATGGTATACATTTTTATTTTATAGTCGTATTACTCCGTAGAGTAACAGGTGCATTTTTCCGTTGGAACTTTACCAAGCTGCAGACGGGGGATGTGAATTGCATACTGTAGAATTCCTTCCCTTTCGTCTTCACTGCAGCATCGATTTGGCTTGCAAATTGTAGAAGCCTTGGAGGTGTCACTAGGAAAGTGTACCAATAAGTTTTCAATTTAAAAGTCTTTTAGTAATATTTTTAATATTTTCAATATTATTAATTTTGCTATTAGGATTGAAAACTACTTCATCTATTAACATAATTATTTATACAGGGTGTCCAAAATTTTTTTTGAATTAAATTAATTGAGACAAAAAGAAGAATATATATAATTTATTTAATTCGAAATACATTTTACTGCTGTCAGAAAACAGAAAAAAAATGTAAATTTGAAAAATAAAAATTGCTTTTCGCTTAAATTAAATGATCAAACTGCTAAAAGACAGGTGGGCAGCTTTAATATTGAATTTAAGCGAAAAACAATATTTATTTATCGAATAAATTTTTTTCATGTTTTCGGACGATAGTAAAATGTATTTCGAATTAAATAAACTATATAAATTCTTCTTTTTGTCTCAATTAATTTAATTAAAAAATATTTTTTTGGGCACCTTGTATAAATAATTATGTTAATGTTTATATTAGTGAATAGATAATTGAATAACCTTTCAAATGAGCTATCACACTACCCCTATTCTTATTTAAAAACATCATCGATTGCGTCATCACGCCCAGATGGATGACGTTACTGGTATGATATATATGCCAAAAAATTATAATTTAAAAATAAAAATCGACCTGATTCGTAATTTATCTCCGGAATTGCCCATTCTCGAGAAAATGAATTTATTCCAACTCAAACGTCCTCACTGTACCTATAACTTCAGAGGCTTATATCTTAAAACCATGATTTTTTGGAGCTATGCGCCCATTGAATCTTTTGTTCTACACATCAAGGACTATCAGAACCCAAAGTTTCAAAGCATTTGACAGAGAGCCATTTCCCATAAGGTTTCTGCGGGGTCCTTTAAAGTCTTCTGTATTTTAAAATCGTATGTCATTGTAATAATAAATACTAGTTTGTTGACATTGGAGTTTGATATAGTTATTGAAGGAAAGGAAAGAAGGTTTACTACGGAAAATATAACCATTTTGTAAAAGTACAAGTTTTCTATGAATAGTTCAAACGATCAAAAACACTTGTAACGTCAAATAACTGTATTTTCTACTGACGTTTATAACGTCTAATTTAAAATTCTGTTTACTATGTTGGAAGAATGTAAACATAAACGGATGACGTCACGACGTCATTGGTCTTTATGGGCCAAACAAAACTTTTTTATCTTTGATACATGTTTTAAATTATGTTCTGTTGTGATTTATAACATTTTTTTAGGCCGGAGTGTGACGTCACAGCCAACTGCGGCTATATTCAGTGTTATGATCACTTTGTAAACAAAAATTGTAAACAAGTTGAAAAGATAGGGTTTACCGAATCTCAAGACCTTTTTAATTAGTATAAAGTTAAAATTTTGCTTCCTGTGCTATTTTTTATGTTTAATTATAGTGTTTTTTAAATTTCACTATCTTAATTCGGTCTCCTAAACCTTAAATCACCCATACATACATTTTATTGCTATTTATATAAAACATCATGCTTTATTATTTACACAACCTTGTAAAATTGTTGTAGTAACTATAACAATACTTACATATTGCAAAAAACGGAAATATTCTCTATAAAAACAATAAAAAAAACACAAATTTGCCACACTAAACAACGTTTGTTTAGAAAAGTTCAGGGTGGTACCCACATACACGTGGTAGAGTCATATAATGCTGTGAGGTATATCTTTTTCATTTTCACCCATCGCCAGGGTTTAACATAATACACGCCAATGTAAGACTTTTGGTCGGCGTTTTAAGGGTTTTAACCTATGTATTTTTGGCGGCTTAGCATGTAGAGCTTGTAAGTATAACCTAATTTTTTATCTTGGTCAACCTTTAAATTTTTTTACTCTTGTCTTCACTAATTATGGTTGTACTTATTTTAGGCTTAGAACACTGATGATGCTCTCTTTAGAGCGAAAACGTTCTGTCTTTTAATGTAGCCCTTTATTGGGGTTTTAATAAATATACCTTTTACACAGAAGTCTTTCTTCAATTTTTGTAATTAATGGTATACAGCCAGTTACGGGAAATTTTTCCTTGTGGAGGTTAATACAAAATTCTTAATTGTATGTCAAAAATGCGCAATAACTACCTTCTAAAACTCACCAAATTTCATTTTCATAGATCAACTGGTCTTAGAGCAATAAATAAATTGGCAGTTTGAAATCAACATTTCAACACCCCGTATCTCGCAAACGAAGTATTTGCGGACATATGTTTATAGACCAAACCGGCATTATTTTTTTATGTAGAATTAGCCCTTAAAATTTTTCATATTTATTTATGAACACCCTGTATGTGTGATAGTACGACTGATAGGACGGTAGTTTTTCAAATCTGTTCTGTCACCTTTCTTGTGTAATAAAACAATAACTGCATTGTTCCATTGTGAAGGGGTTTTTCCTTGGTAAATGCATTCGGTGAAAAGTTAAGCCTGGATAATTTTTTCCAACAAGGTGGAAATATAATTATCCACGATAAATATACCAGTGATTTTTTTGACATTTTTTTACTGATCCAGCAATAATTAACGGGGTCCCTCAATCTTAAAATGGCGACTCTCAAGTCGTCTTCTTTCGTCCCTCACATCGTCTGCAGGACATTTTGATGTAAGGAAGCAACGCAGTATATATCAATTCGTATATCAATTCAAAGAGGCAGAATGTTTATATTCCCTTCAGAGTTGTGACTGCATAATCTTCACTGATGATGCATAAGGATGCTGAAATGGTTGCTATATGGAGATGGTAGTCCAACTCTGAATCGAATATAAACAAAACCTGCCTTGAACCCTTTTTAATCTTTTTCATTTTACTCAGTTTTTGAGTATTTAGAAACTGTCTTTCGGTCCTTTTCCTAGACGAAGAGAAGGTAAATGCGTGGCCTAAGTGTCCTTTATTTGTTTTCTCCTATTTTCGTCGTCTCTACGTGATTATATATTGTAAAATCCGGAGATATGGGATGCAGCCAGAAAGCAGTTTATTAACGAAAAGTCTTAGATTTAAAATATTGTTTATTATATTTTTATTTCAATTATTCTAATTGTTTAAAAAGTAGTAAACTTTGTATCTGGGGCTTTTCGTTGTTTTCCTCTAAATACGAGAGATGTCGCTGATTTGCGTCTCAAAAGGTGGGTTCATTGCATCGCGATGTTTTGCTTTAAAAGAGGCAGAATCTCTATATTCCCTTCAGAGTTGTGACTGCATAATCTTCACTGATGATGCATAAGGATGCTGAAATAGTTGCTATATGGAGATGGTAGTCCAACTCTGAATCGAATATAAACAAAACCTGCCTTGAACCCTTTTTAATCAATTCGTTTGTTTTTCTATTTTAGACGTGCAAAAAAGACCTCCTACAGTTAGATTTTGAAGGTATATTAAAGTACTTCAGAGTCTCTCTACCGAAAAAGTGCAGATCTGAAGAAGCTGCCAAACAACTTATCAAACTAGCTTGCAGTATTAAAGTGAAGAAACTTAAGAGATACGAAGCCGATTTCATAGCTCTCAAAGGTAAGTCGATTATGAACCAACTAAACCAATATATCTCCTCTAATTTTTTTTATTTGTCATTGTCAATTGTTTAAAGTTTAAATGATACTGTCACATATTTTTAAAGGAAGTACCTATACAGAGACGAGCGTTTTTTTCACGATAATCAGGCCTATTCTTTAACTACAAATCGAATACAAATGAGTCAAATCGAGTAGAGGTCAGCAAGTCGGATCGGAATTTGTAGGAATTGGTATTCTCTATCTCATCTTGACCTCTACTATCAGAACGTTGGATAGAAATTGATTTCGACTAGTAGACCAGGGCACATCTGTAAAAATATTAGTACATTTGGACGTTGAGAGGTGACTCATATTTTTTTGCAGATATTGCTTGATAATATGCTTGCTATAATATAATAATATTTGAGTTATCCTCCCACTCAAAAAGGTCCGGAACATTGTTTAAATAATCAAAATGTCAAAAAATGAAGGAAAAATTCGATTATTTTCTTCGTGTTTTGATTACAACTTTGAAAGTATGTATTCATTTCTGAGAAAAGTTATACTGACATAAAAGTTGCGCAATTAAATTTCCTACAATATAGAATTCGTTAAATTTTTTAAAAATCATCACCCTTGTTGCAAAATAGCAATAATTGCGAAAAAAACGATAAAAAAACAAGTATTCGCATTTTACGTTTTTCAACCACACGGTTCCCGGGAAGGGGGGTTATCGTGGGAGGTCTTGTCACTGGGAATTTTCCGGCGTCAACTTATTTCTTAATGATTCTTTAGTCAAAATTCACTGAGAGCGAAATCGCAGCATGTTCTTTTTTTAACTAAGTGCGAAATTTATTTTTTCTGCACAAAGCTCTACTATTCTGTAAGCATTTTACATCGTTTGAAATTCATATTGTATTACCAATATTATTTTTTCTTTCAAAAACTGTCAGAAGTAGTTTTGGTGACATTAATACATTATCCTGCATTTTTTCACTACTCTAAGACCACTTTTTGAGGCTTTGAAAATGATTTTTTCACTTTTTTAACAGTTTTAAACGCTTTTGAGATAGTGCTCTTTTTCCGGGTGTGAGTATATAAATATACTTTATTCAATTTAATGATATTATTAGTATATATTATATAAAGACAAAATACAAGCTTAAATTATGCGCCAATTTAAAAAATTAACTAACTATAAGAGAGGTATGTATTTTTGCATTACAGGTGTTACAGGTAGAAATTCAATAACCATGCCGAATATAACAAAGGTATAATGGAACGCATATTTAAAATGGCATTATAAGGGCATAATAATACTATTTAAAAAAAATTGTTTTCTTTTTCAGTACAAAAAATGTTGTAACACTTTGCCAATTTATTATACATCTAATATTTCTAATAATTGTTAATACAGTAGAATGTCGATAATCCGGACAACAAAAATCCGGATCGTCAATAATCCGGATTTGTATCTAGCGGAAATATCTGATTCTTTTAAAATAAATTAAGAACTTCGCTGCGTAAAACGAACCTGTACCGCAGTTCAAAAATATTTTACACATTTTTTTTTAAAGCCCAAATAGTGTCTGATATTTTACTGTACACATGATGCTATTATAAATTATGTATATAATTACAATACAGTGTTTAAACATAAAAAAGTTTTGATTAATTTCACCTCTAGACACTTTACTGTACAAGAGAAAACATAAAATTTTAAAACGTTTGTTGTACTTTAATGTGTAAACTGGCCTTTTTTTGAGGTAATTTCGATAATCCGGATAATTTGATAATCCGGATGGGGCCCGGTCCCAATTAATCCGGATTATTGACGTTCTACTGTATTTTGCAGTCAACATATATCTGCATATTTATTTATATAATAAATAAATAATATAATATTATAATTATGTATGTTATCGAATTTCTACCTGTAACATCTATAGTGCAAAAATACATATCTCACTTATATACTCTCGGACAAAAATATTGCATATACATGTGGAATGAAATTTTTTGTTCTGCTATCCTTAGCCCCCCTGTATCATAGGAATAGGATTTATTTTTCGAATACCATCTTTTAAAGTATCACATCAATACTATAATCGGATTTAAATCTGATCTGGGCTATATACTGGCCAATATAACTTTTAAATTGAATCTCATCAAGATAAGTTCACTATGCTAACGACAAGAAGAAGTGCATTAGCACCAATATGTCATATCCAATATGGCTTTCAAATGGCAAAACATGATCTTCTAAAATGTTTTCAATGTACATATCAGTTGGCATTCGCCTAATCACCTTCACGTTTGGTATGTCCTTTCAAAGCAATACCGCTCCATAGCACTATGTCACCACCACCAAAACTAACGTTCTGTATGAGTTGTTCTGAAGTTATTTTCTTGTGGCATTTTTATAATCAAGTATATTCAAATGGGAAATAAGCCACAATTTTACCTAAAAATGATTTTATTAACGTTTCGACGCCCAAGTCGGGTGTCGTTGTCAAAATACAAAATAATACTCATTATTTTGTATTATTTTGTATTTTGACAACGACACCCGACTTGGACGTCGAAACGTTAATAAAATCATTTTTAGGTAAAATTTACCTTGATGAGATTCAATTTAAAAATTATATTGGCCACCAAATAGCCCACATTAAATTTAAATCCGATTATACCAGTTTTATGGAACATTAAAACATCGGATTCTGAAAGGAAATCCTATTTCTATGACACTGGGGGCAGCACAAATTTTTTTTTCACACGTTAATTTTAAAATATGAAAAATTTTTGTCTGTGAGTGTATATTAGTTTATTTTTCAAATTGGCGCCTAATTTAAGCTTGTATTTCGTGTTACCCACATATACTAATATTATCATTAAATTGAATAAAGTATATTTATATACTCACACCCGGAAAAAGAGCACTATCTCAAAAGCGTTTAAAAGTGTCAAAAAAGTGAAAAAAATCATTTTCAAAGCCTCAAAAAGTGGTCTTAGAGTAGTCAGAAAAATCTGAAAAAAATTCAGGCTAATGTATTAATGTCCCCAAAACTACTTCTGATAGTTTTTGAAAGAAATGAAATATTGGAAATACAATATGAATTTCAAACGATGCAATTCGCGCTTAATTAAAAAAAGAATGTGCTGCGATTTCGCTCTCAGTGAATTTTGACTAAAGAATTATTAAGAAATAAGTTGACGCCGGAAAATTCCCAGTGACAAGACCTCTCACGATACCCCCCCTTCCCGGGAACCGTGACCATTCATGCTACACTTAGTGCCTTCATATTTTACCAAGAAAAACTTTATGATATAAGAAAACAATACTGTGAATTTCATTAAGATCGGTTGAATAGATTTTGCAAAATAAATTTTGCAATCCAGCTTTCGCAAAAAAAATTAATTTTTTCAAAATCTTGCAGGACTGAATATAAAACAGAATATAAACAGCAAGTTTATTTTTTTTTTCATATTCATTTGCAATTTGCAAAATTAAAATCGGTTAACCACTACGGCGTCAGGAATTTTTTTAAATACAAATTTTTTTTTGGTGCTACGCGCAGGTCAGCGGATAGTTTGCTCTGATTGGGCATTCCAAGGATATTTGATAATTACTGACAAATTTTAATTTTTAGTACACTTCGATATAAATAAATAAATTTGTTTATTGCAAAATAAAAACACATGAAATAACACTTTGAAATAACACTTTTTGGCAAAAACTTTCTTTGTTCATATATTTTAAGTTGGAGAATAAAAGTTTATTATTTTTAAACATATGCAACTGTTTAGACAATATTTCACAAACAATAATCAAATTAGTTTGATTTTTGTGGAATTAAAATATTAAAATATAACAAAATATAGTGTAAGAAAATAATATATTAGATAAGAATTGGAAGAAATTTTGGTGGAAATCAATTTGTGTGAATCGAACACCACTGTCCTGCGCGTAACACCAAAAATTAATGTTTATTTAAAAAAATTCGTGACGCCTGGTAGTTAATGGATTTTAATTTTAATAATTACAAATGAAAGGTACGGTATTCTTTTATACGTAAAAAAAATTTCAACTTGCTATCTGCTTTATTTTCAGTCCTGCAACATTTTCAAAAAATGAATTTTTTTGCGAAATCTGGATTGCAAAATTTATTTTGCAAAATCTATTGCACCGATATTAATGAAATTTACAGTATTGTTTTACTATATTATATAGTTTTTCTGGGTAACATATGAAGGTCCTATGTGTAGCATAAATGGTTAAAAAACGTAAAATGCAAATATGTACTTGTTTGTTTATGGTTTTTTCGCAATTATTGCTATTTTGCAACAAGGGTGACAATTTTAAAAATTTGTAACCAATCCTATTAATTACGAAACTTTAATATCAGTACAACTTTTCTCGAAAGTGAATACTTTGAACGTTATAATCAAAAAATGAAGAAAATAATCGAATTGTTGCTTCATTTTGGTTATCTAAACAATGTTTAAATGCGAGACATGGCATTGACGGGGAGACAAAAATCCAGAGTCAATGCTATGGAAATGAGGTTCCTGAGGAAAATAGCAAACAGAAACAGGACAGACAAATTACGAAACGAAACAATTAGACAAAACCTAAAACTAAAACCAATCAATGAAAAAATAGTGGAGGGACAACTTAGATGGTTCGGGCACGTGTGTAGAATGTCGAACGAGAGGCTTACAAAACGAGTGTTCGAAACGAGAGTGCAGGGGAAAACAAAAGAGGAATACCAAGAGTTATGTGGGTAGATGAAATCAGGAAAGAAGTCGAGAAGAAGGGATTGACATTGGAAAGTGCAAGAAACCTAACGCAAGATCGGAAAGCATGGAGACTACAATGCCAAACTCAACTCCACCAGCCTTACACCTAAAGGTAGAAAGGCTTAGGACTAAGTAAGTAAGTAAGTAAGTAAACAATGTTCCGGACATTTTTGAGTGGGAGGATAACCCAATTATTAAGATTAATCGCGCTGTACGTCCTGGGTATACCCAGAGGGAGAACGCCTGCGCATTACAAAATCGAGCGTTCGCGGAGTTCAAATCTTTCCCTCTGAACACCCTCCGGATTTTTAATTCGGTGTTCGCGCAGTACAGAAAAAAGATTCTGAACGTGTCCGGGATACGCTCTCGACGTTCGAGGATTTTGTTTCGGATTTTAAGTTCGCACAGGCGCACAAAATATTTGGGAAGAATTTCTTGACATTCTATTCTGTTCTTGAAGCGTTTTACATGTCTGCTCTTATGGGGACAGGGATAGACTATCTACTAAGATACTGGGGGGGGGGGGGGTCGAAATGGGGCTAGTAGAAGGAGCAGACACGTAAACCTTCATGCAAACGACAGCTCATTTGTTGTGCGGTGGCTGGGTCGTAGATTCGTTAAGGGGGGTAGGAGGGTGTTAAGAGGACTAACTACCATAACCAATACAAAAGGGTACTTACTCAGACTAGGGGATCTTTCTACTATTTAACAAAAAGGACGCCGTTCGAAATAAATCCTCTGGTTCACATATGGGTACTTAATGGGGGACATTCATCTTTGATTCCTCTTTGGGGTTAAACTGGGCAACATCTTTTCTCAATACTGGCTTATATGCCATTTTCTTTCTTCTATACTAAAACTTATTTCATTTGCATTAGAACTTAGTTAATATTTTTCCAAGAAAGGTTACAGAAATAAAATGGTAGATACACTTACAAAAACGTTTATTTAAAACTTCAAACTCTTACTATATTTATTCAAAACTTTTGACTGGTTTTAAACATTTCAAACAAAACAATTACAAATAAACTTGTTGGGCAGTATATATGTCAAATAAAATTTGACCCACTTATTTCAACACAAAAGTTTGACTTTGACAGATGTCATAAGTCACTGCCATTTTGTTTTACTTACAAACAATTTTCATCATGAAAGCACTATGCAAATAGAATTTAGCAAAATTTAAAAAACGTATCATACCTCTTTACTTCAACAATATCCATCGTCGCACGTCACAAACTACTCGGGGGAAGGGTTCTTCAACAAACAGAGACTTCGGTGTCCTTGACACGGGGTGCGGGGAAGACAACAGGTACAACTTGAATACTGGAACATATACTGGAACGGGAAACAAGACATCGGTGTCTTTTTGACACGAGGCGTGGCAGGGCATTCAAAACGGGACAGGAAAGACATTTCTTCTGTGAAATCAGGGCTTGACATCATAAATAAGATAGGAAACAAAGGACAATGCCGGCTTCTAGAACTGCGTCATTAAGTCGTAGGAGTACTCGATTTCACCATACAAATCCATTATCATGGGTAAAACATCTTCCTAGAGCACTCGCTACAGATTTAGATCTTCATAACTTCACAAAACGACAATTCTACACATTACCAACGAGAGGCAACGCCCTTTTCAAGCGAGTACCAGCGAGCGGAGCAGATGCTACTCCCTCAGATCTTAAAACTGGACTGAATTTCTTCTCAGCGGGAAGTACCTCACCGAGAACCTATCACGCATTTAAGAGCGATTTTCGCCCTTAATGCTGCAACTTTGCAAGATTCGGTACTCTGGACGAGTCCAAACATTTTTCTAAAAGGGGGGTACGGTACTGATCCAAAATTACGCAATAATCCGTAACATTCTGCAATTTTCAAACAGGGACGGCTTTAAAATACTTACGGTAAATTACTTCAAGAAACAAATTAGAAAAATAGGTATTTTTTTGGGGATTAGGATATTAAATTAATGAATGATATTAATAAAACATTATAGCGGAAAATCCATCTGCTATATTCTTACTCCTTCCAATTCTTAACCTAAAATATTGTTTTGTTAAACAACTTGTAGATGTAGATTCTGGTTTTTAAAGTTTTAAAATTATGTAAAGTGTTGTATCATTTAAATATTCTTCAAACAAATTTTAATATTTTTTATATTAAAGCTTTTTTAGTTGTGTTTGTCAATGTTTTCCTTTAGTATGTTTATAAATAAGTAGGTACCTTTTCTAGTATTATTTTCATTCGATATTCGATAATTATCTATTACGGTAGTATTACAAGAAATTTTACTCTGTTTTTACTTAATTTCTTCTATCTAGATGAGCTTATAAGTACCTACATATTCTTGTGGTTTATTTTTCAGTTTAATTTATGAGTTAAATTAGTCTCTTATTGAATATAATGAAACATAAACAACACATCAAACTTATTCTGAAACTATTTCTTGTGTCTTGTTATATTTCATTATTTTTGTGGTGTAATAAACCACAACACAATGCCACAACCTATTCATGCAAATTCAATAATTATATCAAAATTGGAAATGATTGCTTTACTAAATTATTCCTTCCTTCAGATAATGTTAAACCCCCAGGAAGTTAAAGGTAATTTTTATATCTAAATATCAAGCTGCGATTTCCAAGTATGTAATACATAACAATCTTTTACTCTCTACAAAAATGTGGAAATACCAAATTATCGAAATAATGTGGAAATAATAAAGAAAGACGCTAATCCAATTTCTAACTTCTAAGAAAGGCATTGATGAATAGAAAGCACTAGAAAGTTAATCCTTTGCCTGTTGCTTTTTTTCTCTTTGTTGACATACAAATTTGTTGCCTTTGCATTTTTTTTGACATTTCGAAATAAGAAAGGGACAACAGAAGGCTTCCTTCCCTAACCTTAATGTATTCAACCCGTCATTACATTACGAATCCGAAAATTGTTCGCGGAGCGAAGAATCCTGAGCATGGCTAGGATAAGTTTACGTTGACGCCTGCGCATTGGAAACTAATCCCGAACTTACTCTGAGTACGTTCGAAATGTACTGCGCGAACACTGCTATTATTATAGGAGTTGATTCCAAGAAATTTTTGCAAAAACATATAAGTCACTTCTCAACGTCCATCTCAAAACAGATGCGCCCTGGACTATAGACACGCCCTGTCGAGATCACATTTCGACATCGTAATTTGGTTTTAACGCTTACGCATTGGCATTATTATTATTGTTTTGAAGTTTATTTGTTAAATTAATTAGCGATTTTAGTCTGTGTTGTTATTTATTTAGATAATTGTAATTTTAATTTTATATAGCAATAATTATACAGCATCAAATATAAATTATTACATTTTAAGAATTGGTACTCTAATTAATTTACTGGTAGAATGTGTAAATTTGAACGTATCTACAGTAGAAGCCACAGTTAGAATGCAGTGTTGGCCTTACGACGCGCAGCGATGCCGCTCATGTCGGCACAGTGGTAGGTGCGTGGTAGTTTGGCGATATATTGAGAAATCACCTGTCCTGATGCGCCGCTCGGGGCAAACCGGCAACGTGGTCGGCCGGTCTCCCGTAAGAAGTACATTGCCCTATGCTACCTGCACTGCATTCTAACTGTGGCTTTTAGTATCGTTTGTTTGAAACGAAAATCCAACATTCTCTTAGGGAAAAAACTTACTTTTACCGTGCTATATTATGGTTCAGAGATAAAGTCTACTATGTAATTTAAATTCTCAGCAGATGTTTTTTTCTTTGGTGTTCGTGTTCCCAATTGGTGTTCCACTTGCCATTTTTTATCCTTGTTGTATTGTATTTGTCAAACTTAACCAAAACCATCCAAATCAAACCAATGCAGTCGAACCCGCTTATTAGAGTACCGGTTATAGGAATATCCCGGTTTATGGAATATAAATTCGAGGTCCCGAAACGTTTCCATTTACTCCTTAATAAATTTATCCGTTTATTGGAATACGTAATAATAAAGCAATACCGCTTATTAGAATATTTTTGAGGTCAACGAATAAATTTTTACCTACAATTTCGAATTTCCTAAAAATTTAAATTGTCTTGTACTATGGTTTCTTGCCAAGGGCTTCGAAGGCATGTAGTGCTGTTTTATTTATATTATTTGGGTTTGTCAGATAGGTAATAAATATTTTATTGCGTTGTTATGAGTGCCAATTCAATCGTTTACCGACAAATTCAGTCGTAAAATAATTTCCTTTGTCTACAAACTATACATATTCCCACCCAGTTGCCAGTTATAAAATTTTTAAGAAACAGTTCGCCAATCCTATTCGCTTGTAAAGTTATAAAACGTTTTCGGGATGGCCAAACCATTGTAAATTTTTCTAATTTTTATAATTCAGAGCAACAAAAGTGACTAGTATTTTATGTAACAAAAAAAACAAGCTACAATTACCGATTATTTTTCAAGACTAAATAAATAATTTTCTTATTAAGTATATTATGTATTTTATCAAGAAAATATTTACATAAACTATACAGGGTGTCCCGAAAAGATTGTCATAAATTGTACCAAACATTCTGGAGTCAAAAATAGTTCGATTGAACCTAACTTACTTTACTACAAATGTGTTCATAAAAAAAGTTACAGCCCTTTGAAATTACAAAATGAAAATTGGTTTTCTTTAATATATCGAAAACTATTAGAGATTTTGTATTGAAAATGGACAAATATCATTCTTATGACAGGAACATCTTAAAACAAAATTATAGTGAAATTTGTCCACCCCATAAAAAAATTATGGGGATTTTGTTCCCTTAAACCCCCCCCCAAACTTTTGTGTACGATCCAATTAATTCATTAGTGTGGCAACATTAGTTAAACACAACGATTTTCAAACTTTTTGCCTCCTAGTATTTTTTCGATAAGCCATTTTTTATCGAGATGTGGCTTCTTTTTCAATATATTTACGTAAAAAATTTATGGGGGTTTTGTTCCTTTAAACCCCCCGAATGTTTGTGTACGTTCTAGTTAAACTATTATTGTGGTACCATTAGTTAAACACAGTGATTTTAAAACTTTTGCCTCTTAGTCTTTTTTTCATAAAGTCACCTTTTATCGAGATGTAGCTTCTTTTTCAAAATATACCTAAAAATGTAAATTATAAATAAATGTTCAGATTATTAACAGGTCTCTATAATCGTACTTAACCATATACAAATATGTGGTGGATTCGACAAATATTCAAAATATCTCGATAAACATTGGCTTATCGAAAAAGTACTAAGAGGCAAAAAAGTTTTAAAAACAATGTGTTTAACTAATGATGCCACAATAATAATTTAATTGGAACGCACACAAAAGTTTGGGGGGTGGGTTTAAGGGAACAAAACCCCCATAAAATTTTTATGGGGTGTACAACTTTCACTTTAATTTTTTTTTAAGATGTTGCTGCCATAAAAATGCCACATGTTCATTATCAATAAAAAATCTTTGAGAGTTTTCGATATATGAAAATAAATCGATTTTCATTTTGTAACTTCAAAGAGATGTAACTTTTTTTGTGTGCACTATTGTATATAGGTAAGTGAGGTTCAATCAACCTATTTTTGACCCCAGAATCTGTGGTATAATTTATGACCAATCTTTTCGGGGCACCCTGTATATTGCATACATTTCATATTAATTACTGTATGCATCCACATAATATTATGTAATTTGGTTTTTGAAGTTATACTTCTTTACGCGCGATATGAGGGTGAATTTTTATATGTTAAAACCTATGATCCGGGCGCATGCGCATTATAACTTTGTTCTGATTGGATGTTCAAATGACATGTCAAAAATTATCCAATATGGCAGCTGTAGCACAGCTGTGGTGTGGACGGTTGACGGTTTGGTTATGTAATGTATGGTTGTTGCGTGTTAAAATTTGTGGGAAGAGAAACAACAAAGGTTAGTTAATAGTTATACTGCCTTTTTGAAGTTATACTTCTTTAGGCGCGATTTCATTGAGGGTGAAATTTTAGTAATCTGCGCACACAGGCAGTATGGAGTCCGTTACTAAATGTTTTAATTTATGTATTTATCAGTCCAGAAAAGGTGTGGAAAGAATATATTAGTGTTTTTAAATATATTTTTCTACAAACGTGTTAAAAATGCAATTTATAGCACTTCATAGGAGCGTTAAAAATGCTACTTTAAAGCACCAATGCTTTAAAAATTTTAAGGCACTGCAGTTAAAAGTGAATTGTCAAATTGTTAAACGTCAAAATATTTATATTTCATTTAGTAACATTAATAGATATTAATAATACCTATTTACGAATGTTTCTTCTAAAATTTAGGAATATATTAATTTTATAATACATTTAAGTATGTAGTAATTTTCTTTACAATTTTTACTTACCAATTTGTTTTGTTTATACCTAATATCGCCGCTGTCTAGCAAGTGTCCGCGTAGATTAGCGGTATGTGTATTTAGCTACGGATCCCTTAGTACTTGGTTCGATTCCCACATAAGGAAATTTTTTTTGTTTATTATTAATGGTTATTGACATCTTAGACTATTATTATATGGACTTATAAATGATTAAAAATAATTAAAATAATTAATCGGGATGTTGCCCAACTATTTACCGGGTTGCAAATTTATAATAATTGCCTATTTCAAAATGCACTTTTGAAATGAATTTTTCTTATGCACAAATGCAATTTCAGATTTCTTATTTATTACAATAGTTCACAAAATTTCCTGACATTCTCACGAATCCAACGCACCAAACTGCATTACAATCCGTCTTACTGCGCCAAAAATCGAGAGTAAGGCCTTTTTTGTGCTTCAATGCCTCGACTAATTCGGCCAGAGATCGAGAGGTCGTGAGTTCGAATCCAGTGCAATCCTATACTTTTTTTTATTTTTTTGAAAGCGGTAAGCACAAAATTAGTTTGGTGTTTAAAAAAAATTAAAACAAACTGTTTAAAGTATATTTATTTTTAAGAAATCATATAATAGAAGTATAACTTCTTACGTGCGTACAAAGTACACACACATTCTTTTTTAATAAATACGTTACGCTATTGTATTATTGACATAAAAAGACCTAAAACCATATACATATACATATTAACATAACTAGTATGTACTATTATTACGTATATTCGGTACACTTATTTCGACGACTAGCCACCAATGATCGGTTATTAGAATATCCTGGTTATAAGAATATTTTTGCTTGGCACGAAGGCTATTGCAATAAGCGGGTTCGACTGTATTTCTTCTTTTCTGATGCATTCTTAGCACAGAACACTTATTTCACTTTGCAGTGCGGTGTTGCCACCTCTTCCTGATCGCGTCAAATAGAAGTTGGCCTTTTAGATTTACACTGATGACGATGTGAGTTATGGAATGTCAATCCAAACACGAAAACGACGCGATAGATATCCAATATTCCGATTTCTGGGAATTACGATTCGACTTGGTCATTTCTATTCGATTTGTTAAAAGTTACAGAATAGGGCTGAATGTCCGTCGAATTATTCGTCTAAGAACAATGTGATGCCCCTCTGTATAGGCATATATAGCATTGTTTACATTTCTATGGGAGTAGGGTCGTAAAGCTAGCTGTAGTGTACCGTAACTACCGTGAATATTGGTGGAAATAAGTACATTTCTCGATTGTTTATTTCAAAGGGTACCAGTGTAAAAAACATGGCAGTAAAAAGGTCATAAAACTGAAAACAATCGTTCGTTACATAAAATCGATAAAATATAATTGCGGTTGATTTATTTCTTTGATTAAGGTCTTGATACCTGGAAGGGTTTTATGTCATTGATAAAGTTAGTTGTAGTTGTAGTATGTTCATGGCATGTGGTCTTTTGCAATGTTTCTTGGCTGCTTAACTAACAAATACGGTATGTAACAAATATTTTTTTTCTAATAATATTCACTTGTCGTTAAAAAACTCGAATTATTAATTTAAAATGATTGACATGACAAATAAAATTTTGCTTTGGCTTAAGTAAAGCATATTAAGGCTTTTATGACGAACTTACCAAGGAAATAAAAATTTGCAATATCAATGTGATCATTATGGCAGTTTTTATTTTCTGCGTTTATTTATTTTATATTCTGCGCTCCTGCAGATAAGATAAAAATTGCAATGATGATCGGCAACATTCGTCACGGATAGGCATATCTAGAAGAAATACGTCTATACTGCGTTAGAATCAGTATGGTTGTATATTGCAAGCGGGTTTGCCATATTTCGGCCATTCTGTGAATTATCGTAAATAAATCCTCCTTGTGTATACCACAGCAGTTAACTGAGATAATCCTCTACAAGTACCTGCCTAATACTACCTTTCACGGCCGCTACCGTGACGCTACCAGCGGCAACGTTGTCAAGAACATTATCATTTAGTTTGCATGGTCCTATCCTTCGTACTCTGAATACTCCAGGGTAATAAGCTGGAAATAGACCATGTTCGAGACACTCAAATATCCAGGTAGCTGACTACTTTTTTAGTTATTGTAGACCTATAGGAAGAAAACCTACCTGTTTTCTGTCTAAAGTTCGCGTCCGTTTTTTAATTAATAACAATTTAGTGCAAAAATCGCGATTTTTTGCACCCCATTCAAAAGCTAAACAGTTGACATAAAACTACAAAATTTAATTTTTTAGAACATTGAAAAACCTTCAAAATGCCGACTTTTGAAAGTTAAACAAGTTAATTTGTTGCTACGCAAACTGCAAAATAAGTGAAAATCGTTATTTGTTAATAACTTTTACTAAAACTACTTTAGAACCTTAGTGTTTCACCCAAAGTTGTGTATTTTTGTACTTAACAAACCCCTTAAAATTTGAGACCGATCCATTAATTAGTTTAAGAGTTATTCTATTTGTTTTTCCCAGAGACCTTTATTTTGCAATAACATAAGACAGAAAATAATGAAGATAAGGCAATTCTGCGCATGTCAAATGAAACTAGAAAAGTGATACTATCAAAATGTACCTACTACAAAAAGATAAAAAATTATCTAATATAGTCAAAAATACTAATGCCAAATTTTTGAAATTTTGTAGTTTATAAACATTTAGAACAATTTTAAAAGTATTTTCCGTAGAAAAAATCATTTTACATATTCGAAAAGTTGGTATTTTACACGAATTTTTAAAAATGTTGTTCAGTTGGTGACTACTCGTGGTAAGTGAAGGGGGAGCTGGGAGCCGACAAATGCACGAGTTCAAAAACTAAAAAAGGCAATTTAAAACTACTATAATTTTCTATATCTCGGGATCTACTGAATATGTTTTGATCTTTCTTTTTTTAATTTGTATGTAATTTTTCTGTACAATACAAATATGTAATTTGTCTATTTGCAATTTGACATTTATTAATTAATAAATAATCTAATTTGTTTAAACAATTTTTGAAAAAATAATTTTTTCCCAAAAATCCATGATTTTAATCAGACTATCATTATTAATCATAGAAAAAGTTAAGGTATGCTTTAATAAATAAATTATCTTCAATAAATAATTATCTAATAAAAATAATTTATTTATTAAAGTGAACTTTAACTTTTTGTATGATCATTAATGATGAGAAATGCAATTAGGGAAGCCGACCCCGCACAGGGATAAGGCAAAGAGAATGATGATGATGATGATAAACAAATTGCAAATTTGTAATGTACGTAGAAATTACATACGAATTAAAAAAAGAAAGATGAAAATCCATTGAGTTAATCCGGAGATACAGAAAATTGTATTAGTTTGAAATTGCTTTTTCGGTATTTTAACTCGGTGAATTCGTAGGTTCCCCCTAGTAACCGTTTGAACTACAATTTTAAAAAATCGTAGAGGGTGCTGTGAAGATACAATGTTTATGCAAATTTTTAATACAAAATACAAGTCCCATTATTTAAAATGGCATCAATGAAATTCCTTAATTATTATAAACAAATTAGCTGTGAATTAAAAAAAAAACAAATGGCTAACTTTGTCCCTAATGAACCCAAGCTAAATTTTTTTATTTGAACATTCGTGTTAAAATACTAGCTTTCCGAATATATAAAAATATTGTTCCTACGGACAATATTTGTCAAGTTATTCTAAATATTTATAAACTACAAAATTAAAAAAATTTGGCTTTAGGATTTTTGATTATATTGATTAATTTTTTTATCTTTTTTTAATACATTTTGATACTATCAGTCTTCTACTTTCGTTTGGCATACTCAGAATTGACCAATGTTCATTATTTTCTGTCTTATGTTATTGCAAAATAAATGTCTCTGGAATAAACAAATAGAATAACTTTTAAACTAATTAATGAATCGATCTCAAATTTTGAGGGTTTGTTAAGTACCAAAATAACCAACTTTTGGTGAAACACTAAAGTTCTAAGTTAAATTTAGTAAAAGTTATTAACAAATATCCTTCAAAATAATTTTGAAGGTTTTTCAATGTTCTAAAAAATTAAATTTTGTAGTTTTATGTCAATTGTTTAGCTTTTGAATAGGGTGCAAAAAATCTATAAAATCGCGATTTTTGCAATAAATTGTTAATAATTAAAAAACGGACCTGAACTCTAGGCAGGAAACAGTTAGGTTTTCTTCCTATAGGTCTAAAATAACTAAAAAAGCAGTCAGCTACCTGGATCTTTGAGTGTCCTGAGAAAATCCTTATTACCCTGGACTAGAATCGCATGTCTGAAATGCGCTGTAGATCTAGTGCTTTATTGTATGAACTTCTTTTAACGTATAGAATAGAGTATAGAACTAATTTTTTATTGGATTTAATTGCAAATTTTTATTTCTGCCACGCTTGGCGCAAAAAGTAAGAGCCCTTAATGTGCTATACTTCCATAGACAGCTGGGAAATTATCAATTTGGATTCAGAGGCTGCGGATCAAGCGGAGAAAGAGGCCAGCGAGGTCGAACAGCTCCGATTGGCCGTCGTCAGATACGAAGACGAACGCAAGATGATGATGGACGAGATAAGTCAGCTGAAAGAGATGTTGAAGAGGGAGGTGAATCAGGCGGAGAGCGATAAAAGCAGCAACGCGGCCATTATTAACGATTACAAGTTGGTAAGGCAACGGCTGGATACCCAGTTGCACGAAGTAAAAGCAGAACTTGATAGCCTAAAGGTACGTAAGATATTTTGGTACGAGCTATTTAAGAGACTCATTAATATTCAGCTCAGTTGGGTGTTAATTGTTCAAGGTATGAAATTGCATAAACAAGGGTTCATTTCATAAAACAGGTAGATCCCTTGTTTATGGGATCATATTATTACCTACAACAATAGCACCCAGCTGAGCTGAATAAATATTAATAAGTCTCTTTGATAGCTATACCCTCTTTTTAAACTTGGAGGAGTAAGTTGGTCCATCTTTTGCGAGGCTATCAGCTTCCTCATTTTCTGCAATTCCCTTGTGATCTGGCACACACATCAAAGTTACTTTGTTGCGTTCCACCAGCCTCTTGACTTTGACTCACAAGTAAATGAGCTTAGAGCCTTTAAGGCAGCTTGACTGTCTGACAAAATAAAGACTTTTGCCCTACGAGTGTCTCGGTTGAGACATTTTTGGGCACTCATGTCTATGGCATGTATTTCTACCTGAATGGTAGTTGGGGCGTGTCCAAGAGATTTGGATAGCCAAAAATTGGGCCCGGTAACTCTCACTTCTGCCCTTTCATCTATCTTAGATCCATTCTTATACCATACGAGTGAACCTTCTTCAATTTTCGGTTCAACTGCTTCACCATTTGGTGGTTTTTTATAACCACTTCAAAGGGAGTTTCGAAGTCAAATTTTACTGGCGTGACATCTGTTGGCCTATCCTTAGAATTCAAAGGAATTTCTTTCAAAATTTTTAGATGGCCCACTAGATTGCCAGGTTCCATTATTTGTGTCTGTCGCAGCTTTAAGGGGCTACCCTAGTGTAAAAGTACGAAATTCATATACTTTTTTTGGGAATTTCTAAAATAAAAAGTACTGTACCGATTGTTTTGAAAATTTGCAAGAGCATTTATTATAAAAAGAAGTGCATGTAAAACAATTTTCATAAAAAAATATTGAAAATTAAACGATTTATGCGCCATCTACTGGCACCGTGAAAATAAAAACAGCTCCATTGCTGCAGTGATTGGGACTAATAGAGATTATGAAGCATAAAATTTCAAGTTATTATTGAAATATAAGTTATTTCCTATACCATCAACTAGGATTTTTAAAAAATATTAAAATTTGGAAAAATGGCGAAGTGTTTAAAAAAAATTTAAAATTAGCTAAAACATTTTCAGTTTCAAAAACCGCCAAATTGACATTTTTTATCCCCTGATCAAAAAACCCCTTGTTGATGGTATAGAAAATAACATATTTCAATAATAACTTTGAAATTCTATGTTTCAGGATCTGGATTAGTCCCAATCACTGCAGCAGTGGAGCTATGTTTTTAATTTCACGGTGCCAGTAGATGGTGCATAAATCGTTTAATTTTCTATATTTTTTTATGAAAATTGTTTCACATGTACTTCTTTTTATAATAAATTCTCATGCAAATTTTCAAAACAATTGGTACAGTACTTTTTTTTTTAATTCCCAAAAAAGTATATGAATTTCGTACTTTTATAATAGGATGGCCCCTTAAGATGCTGGTGACTGCCGTCCTCCTTATGCAGAACTGCAGGGGAGGAAGGTTCAGCATCGTCTCTAAAGCTGCAGTGGGGCATGTTGACATTGCCCCTGTGATTCCCAGACAAGCTAGCCGCTGCACTTTTTGCAGCTTGGCGTTAGCTGTTGTTTGTTGTGTTTTTGGCCACCATACGAGTGATGCGTATGTAACCATCGGCCTAACAATAGTTTTATACAGTGCACTGGAATAGGTGTTACCCCCCTCCCTTATTAACTTATTTATTTTTAGCATATAAGCAAAACGCTCGGACAGGTCGATTTTAAAATAATCATAGCATATTATAGCATCAATGTTTCGAACTTTACGCGATTCCTCTTCAGGTGACAGGCATAACTTTGATTTTTTTTTAAATAGGAAAGTACATCATGTGACACCTCATTTAAAAGCTTTTGAAATACTGATTACAAAAATATATATTACTTTAATCCTTTTTGAGAGCGTAGGCGCAAAATTTCGGTCGAATTATTTTTAAATATATTCATTTTTTTCGAATCCTGAGAAAACAAATAAGTATTTTTGAAAAATTTAAGCGCAGAATGAAATATTACAGTATTATCGTTGGTCTAAAGCAGGGGTCACCAATTAGCGGACCGCGGTCCGCATCCGGAACGTGAGCTAGTTTTGTGCGGACCGTCAATAAATTGAGAATATATCTAGTGTTTGGCAATTTTGAAAATGTTTGGCCATGAAATTGTGTAGTATGTTTCGTTCAACTTATGTGTGCGAAGCCGCTTGATCAAGAGTGAACTTTATTAAAAATCGGTAGAGATCTCACTTAACAGATGAATATCTCAACTCCCTAATGAGACTCAGTTGCACTAAACTCACTCCAAACTTCAGACAGGTTGTACATAAAAAAATATCATTTTTCTCTCTGATAATTTAATTTTACAAAGAGTTTTCCCCCTTATTGTTATACTTACTAATCATTAATTTTGAAATTAAGTAAGCTGTAATATAAAATTGTCATGTGCATTTTTTTTTAAATTCATTTCCTCTCTACTATATGTTAAGTAGGAGTACTTTTCAGATGTGCATTTAATTAAAATAATTTTCAGATTTAATAAGTTTGCAACAAATACCTTGCATTGAAACTAATGTAGAAAAGATAACATGTTAATTAGCATTTTGTACTATGATTATTTATTTTAAATTCCTCAGTTTCCTTTCTACAAAATTCAAAAAACTTTTTTGAACTTTTTTGTTTCCTTTCTAAAAACTTCATTAGCATTCAAAATATAAATTCCTAATTTTTAAAATATTCTCAGTAATAATTTACAGTACTGCTGTTTTCAAAATATACTGATAATAACATCAAAACAATATACAATGAATTTATATTTTATTTATTGTACCAGGAAAACTTACAGAAAGGTATACAGTAACCAAAAAAACAATCAGATATTATTAGTTTTCCTTTCCATATTAGTCCATGTATGAGGCCACTTTCGTATGAAAAATGTTTCTGACTCGATTTCTTTGCGGATTGCTGTTTAAAAATGTCCCCTTTAAACAAATCAGAAGGGTGCCGGGTGAAACAAATTTTCAAGCAAATTCAAAATTACTTTTTTGTCTCGAAAAATGTATTTTTAGGTTTCTTGGGTACTTATAAACAATAAAGGTCTCTTGTCATATTTCTGAAAAGTTGATATTTTTCGAGTTATAAGCGATTTAAAATCTGAAAAATGCGAAAATATGCATTTCGATGCTTGAAAACTCTTGTTTTAATAAAATGACAGATCTTTTTATTTAAGATGACCCAAAAATGCTAAAAACATATTTTCTCGGGCAAATAGGTGATGTTTTGAATTTGTTAAAAAAAATATTAAACAATTTCTACCCAAAAATTTCGCCCGGTACCCTTCTGATTTGTTTATAGGGGATATGTTTTAACAAGAATCCACAAAAAAACCGAATCAGAACAGTCAGACACAGGCAGCATAAATCCGAACCCCGGAAGTGTCATAGGTTTTCGAAACGGACCCTCAGGGAAACTAATTGGTGACCCCTGGTCTAAAGTACCTGAGAACTTCTATAATGTTTATTTTAATAAGTCACAGGGGTGAAAAAAACAGAAAATTTAGTCTGATTTTTAATTTCAAATATTATATCATTTAAAAGAAATTTTGTGTTTATTCTAAGGGACTTTCTGCCCTCGGTAATATTGTAATCTTTCATTCTGCGTTTAAATTTTTCAAAAAGACTTCTAGTTTTCTCAGGATTCGAAATAAAATGCGTTTAAAAAGAATTCGACTCAAATTTTGCGCCTGCGCTCTCAAAAAGGATTAAATATATTTTTGTAATCTGTATTTCAAAGGCTTTTAAATGGGGTGTCACCAGATGTACTATCCTATTTAAAAAAATTAAAGTTATGCCTGTCACCTGTAGAGGTATCGCATAAAGTTCGAAATCTTGATGCTATAATATACTATGATTATTTTAAAAATTAACCTGTCCGAGCGTTTTGCTTGTGCTAAAAATAAATAAGTTAATAAGGGGGGTAACACTTATTCCAGCGCACTGTATGACCAAAGACTCATTTGGTAATTTGGAGTCAATGGCAAGTTTATTTGAGCTGTGAATAGTCTGAGGTAGGAATTTTTGTGTTGTATATCTCTTACTCTGAATCTGTCAAATTGCGTCTGAGTTGAGCGAAAGGAGTTTACCTCTTAATCATATAATTTTACTGATATAACGATTTGTTATTTTTAGACTAAGGTATCGAATTGTGAAAGTTGTTCACAGCATTTAGAAAAAGCGAGTATAGATAAGACGACTAGTAGTAACGAAAACGCCAATGAAGAAGAAAGGATACGAGAGTTAGAATTAGAATTAGCCCAGACGAAATTGGCTCACGTTGAAGCTGAATGTCGTAATCAGGTAATATTATTATGTTGTATGTAATTTATTGTATTGTAAGTCTGATGTCTGTTGGGATATAATGGGACTATCAGAAGTTAAAAGAAGAGGTGAAGGGTATGTGGACTTACATTCAGGCAACAGGCTCTATTATAAAGGCAATGAAGACTATACATACGGTGGAGTAGGTTTCTTAATCAACAAGAAGAGAAAATCACAAATTCAAATAATTGACAGCATCTCAGACAGGGTTACATACATGATTTTAAAACTAAATCCAAAAACCAAATTAAAGATTGTGCAAGTTTATGCTCCAACTGAAAAGGCAACTGATGAAGAAATAAATACTTTTTACGAAGATCTTAAAAAAGCTATAGACACCAACAGAGAATCCAAAATAATAATAATGGGAGATTTTAACGCCAAAATTGGAAGTAAGATTGAAGACTCTGAAAGCAAGATTGGAAATTTTGGATTCGGCACAAGAAACACAAGGGGAGAAAAACTTATGGAATTTCTGGAACAAGAAAACATGTATATTATGAATACCTTCTACAAAAAGAAACCTAACAGAAAGTGGACATGGGTTGCACCTAACGGAACCACCAAAAATGAAATAGACTATTTTCTTTCAAACAACAAAAGAATATTCGAAGACGTAACAACAATAAACAACGTAACAACGGGTAGTGACCATCGTATAGTTAGAGCAAAAATAAATATTAACATGAAAGAAGAGAGGAAAAGAATATTTAAAAAAACAACGCGAATAGATGCCTTTAAAGTAAAAACAAATGAAGAGCAATTCCGAGAGGTCTTAGCGGATAAGTTCAAATATGATCCTTCACATAATCAAGATGAAATTGACGAAATTAACAAAAACATCAATAAGAACCTTCTCTAAGCCGGACTACAGGTCGCAAAGAAAACAAGTACTAAAGAAGACAAAATAAGCAACGAAACTAAACAACTGATGACGGAAAGACGACAACTACTAACGCAAAACAAACGCCATACTCAAGAATACATAGAACTTAATAAAACAATTAGAAAAGAACTAAAACGCGACTTACAAAAATGGAACGAGAACTTAATAGAGCGAGTCATTGAAAACAACAGAGGCTTAAAATGTCTAAGACCCGCATTGGGTGTTCAAAAAATCATTAAAATTAAAGACGCCAATAGTAAGGAAGAGAAGGACAAATATAAAATAACAAAAATAGTCGAAGACTTCTACAAAAGCTTGTACAGCTCGCAAAGCCAGCCTAATGAATCAACAAAGGAGAACGTCAAAAGAAAAATAAAAAACGTGGGATCAGAAGTACTACCAAATATAAAGGGATTCGAAATAGAAAGAGCTTTAAAAGAACTAAAAAATAATAAAGCTCCAGGACAGGACGGTATAATTGCCGAGCTCTTGAAAACAAGCAAGACAGTAACAATCCCTATACTAACAGAGCTATTTAATAAATGTCTCCATAATAGCAATATCCCTAAAGACTGGAACGAAAGTCTAGTAATACTTTTACACAAAAAAGGGGACAAATGTGACCTACAGAATTACAGACCGATATCGTTGCTCAGTCAAGTATACAAACTATTCATGAGAATTATTAACAACCGGTTGACCTACAAAATGGACAATTACCAACCAGTGGAACAGGCTGGCTTCCGCAAAGGATATAGTACATCAGACCATCTGCTGACAATGAGAACATTGATAGAGAAGGCAAATGAATACCAACTACCCGTATTTCTTGCCTTCGTAGACTATGAAAAGGCGTTTGATAGTATCGAGATGTGGGCCATAGAACAAGCTATTAATAATTGTAGAATAGATTCGAGATATAGACAACTAATACATAATATATATGAAAATGCAACTATGATAGTACAACTAGACGAAAATACAAATCCCATCCCTATTAAGAGAGGCGTGAGACAAGGAGACGTAATATCGCCAAAGCTTTTCAACCTAGCACTAGAAGACGTCTTCAAAACGACAAATTGGTCAACCTATGGCATTAACGTTAATGGCAAGAAGCTAAATCACCTCAGATTCGCTGACGACATTGTGATTATAGCGAGCTCATTCGAGGAACTGCAAATTATGATAGAGGAACTCGCAGGCAGCTCCCAATACGTCGGTCTAAAAATGAACATGAAGAAAACAAAAATAATGACAAACACAGATGACCCCAGACGCATAACTATAAATGGCAGTGAGATAGAAAAAGTCCAGGAATATATCTACCTAGGCCAAATCCTGAAACTTGACAAAGAAAACCAAAGTGCGGAAATTAATAGGAGAGCAAGACTAGCATGGGCAGGATTTGGAAAACTTGGTTGGATACTTAAGAACCGCAAAATACATCAATATTTGAGGACCAAAGTGTTCAACCAGTGCATCCTTCCTATCATGACATATGGGTGTCAAACCTGGACCCTAACCAAGGCAAATATGAATAAACTAGCTACAACAGAAAGAGCTATGGAAAGAGCAATGTTAGGTATACGACTGTCAGATAAAAAGAGGAGCGACTGGGTAAGATCAAAAACAAAAGTCGAGGACATAACAACAAAAGTTGCCAAACTTAAATGGAGCTTTGCAGGCCACACTGTTAGACAAAAAGACCAACGTTGGAATGCCACGATACAACATTGGAGACCTTACCAAAGTAAACGACCGAGAGGAAGACCACAGATGAGATGGGTTGATGATATTAAAAGAGTAGCCGGAACGAATTGGAAATATGTTGCTCAGGATAGAGACCGATGGAAGGAGTTGGGAGAGGCCTATGTCCAAACGTGGACGATAGAAGGCTAAGAAGAAGAAGTCTGATGTCACACGATGAGGTACTGTGTACAAATACAAGTTTTATATAAAGAATAGTTTTAAGAGCGTATGCGCAAAATTTGGGGCCAATGCTTTTTAAATGCATTTATTTGTTTTCGAATCCTTAATAAACTAATAAAGTATATTTGAAAAATTTAAACGCAGAATGAAAGATTACATTATTACCGAGGGCAGTAATATTTGAAATTAAAACAAATTCAATTTTTATCTTTTTTTTTCTCACCCGCTGTAACTTATTCAAAAAACATTATAGAGGTTTTCAGTGACTTTCGGTCCTCGGTAATAATGTAATATTTCATTCTACGTTTATATTTGTCAGAAATACTTCTTAGTTTTCTCAATATTCGAAAAAATGAATGCATTTAACACGTTCCGTGTCCATGACGCACGAGTAGTGTCACGAAGGTTTTATCAAAGGTACCGATGACGCATAAGTGGTGTCAGGAGTACTGTGTTACTAAATGAACGATCTATATAAGTACGTGGTCATAAAAAAACTGGTACAACTCCTATAACCGGAAATCGTGTTTTTTAAGTTGTGTAAGTTGGTCTTGTCAAATGTGTCATTCTAATTTAAATATTATTGAACTCTTGAACCAGTTGTCGGACAGACCAACCATCTTCTATTTTAGAAATTATTCTCGTTTTATCACACTTACGTAATTGACGTGGCATCGTTAAAAATTTACTTTGACCAACTTGTCAAATCTGACTGATGTTATGTAATTAAATAAGTCATCGAGGACTGGACCTATTGCTTTTTATTATGTTTAATGGTTTAATTTTTCAGTTATAAGTGGATTTTTTAAGATTAACAACGCTTTCTCTGGTTATTAAATTTATTAGATACAGTTTTTTGATGATAAAAATAAAAAACTTTATACATTTTTGAACGTTATTTTTTTATTTAGATCTAGTGAAATTCTGTTATCTGTAATGGCAACAACGAAGTGACTCACGAACCATTATGTCAAGTCTGAAGACAGGTTTACATTGGAAAAAAAAGTGTACCAGTTTTTTATGACGGGAAGTGTACCATCCAAGAGACGCTTGTTCATGGGCACCGAACGTGTTAAAAAGTATAGGCCCGAAATTTTGCGCCTACGCTCTTAAAATAATTGTTTTATATTGTTTAATTCAAGCCTACGATCTAAGAGAAGAATTTTCTATCAAATTGAAGTAAATAATAGACATATAATACCTAAACTGCGTGCTACAAACTAAAATCGTTCCCCCTGTGCGACTGAGAAAAATGTCAACAGGGTATGTATCTCTTTCTAATCGACGGGTTTTGTCAACCACGTGACTTTCCCACTGCCGCCGATTGGATAAACCCCGTCGATTAGAATGAGATGCATAGCCTAAATACAAACATATTTCTCTATCGTACTGGTGGAACAGTTTTAGATTACAGCGCGCAATCTAGGTGTTATTCTGTCAATGATAAATTAAAATATTTTGAGGTTAGGTTATTAATAAAAGTATTGAGGTTATATTACTTAATTTTTTTCTTGCAGGTTTTAATGGCACTAAGTAATTCAAAATAAATCTAACACTGTTCAATGTTACTCAAATAATTGGAAATGGTAATTAGTCCAGACCGGATTTGTCGAAAAACAGACCATAATGGACATTTGCCATATGAATTGCTGGAATTACTTCAGAATGTCCCTTGTATCAATAATCACGATATGCGCCAACCTTGTGCTTTATTTTTTATATAATAAAATCTGACCAAAATTAATTTTTTTTGCTTTTTGCGCCCCGCCTACAACTCGTGAGATATTTTTCCTACAAAAAAATATAGAATGTACAAGTTTCGTTTTTTAATTTTACATAATATTTGACTAGCTAGAAATTGGAAATATAAAGTTTAATGTTTAAAATATAACAACAATTGGGGAAAAAGTGCCAAAATGGAGTTTATTCTTTAAATTTGTTGTTCTCATACTTGCAGTCTTCATATTTTTCTTTGAAAAACTTTATAAAACGTCTAAAATACATACTAAATTTCGTTAGGATTGGTTTAATAGTTTTTTCAAAAAAATTGGCAATCCAGGATCCGCAAAAAACGTTCATATTTTAAAAATTGGGCTGGGCCCAAAATAAACAGTTTAAATACTTGAAGAGATTTTCTGTATGTAAAGAAAGGCTAAAGCTTTCAAATACACTTTGAAAAAATTGAAATCGGTCAACTGGAAAAGCTTAGGGAATTTTTTAAATTCTTAATAGTTATTTTCCTAACTAGTGCGGAAAGTGATACTTTCACGCACGAGACTGCCGTTGACCCGAACGACGCGATAGCGAAGTTCGGGCAAGCAGTCGAGTGCGGGGAAGACATTTTCCGCACGAGTTAGGAACAATATTTTTTCTAGGGCTGTACGGTTGGGCAAACTTTCAATATAATGGGTTACCACAACGACGATATTGGTTTCCATGATGACGAGTCAAAACCATTGTAATTGTCTACTGATTTGACCTTTAAATATTATGTCAAAATAATTTTATTTCATCGAATTATCAGTAGTAATTGCACAAGAGCTCTAAAATTATTGAATTTTCCCCGAGTGACAGTTTGACAGTTTTAATTTGTCTAAATTTGTCAGAAATTATGTCTAAAGTGTGACGAGGGCAAAAATTCTATATTAATTTTAGAGATCGAGTGCAATTTGTTGCGATTATTTCATGAATAAAACTGTTAAAAACCAACAAACAGTTGTTATAAATATTAATTTGACGATTGAAAGTCATCACTTTTATAATTTTTAAAACATTAATTGCCATTAATGTCACTGCATGTATTTTTTCGTATCAACGAAGGGCATCTGACGTAATATACTTGACGACGGGAAATTATCAAAAATTATCGATTTAATTTAGATTTCTGTAGCTTGACGTAGCTTTAAACATGAACAAAATAAGATATATTTGAAATAAATTAGTAAATAATACCTAAATATTAGTTTATTGCATGTATTATAGTATATTATAATGTCATATTAGAAGATTTTCTACTTTTCCGCACGCCGTGCGGAAAAATTTACTTATCTGCACGCCGTGCGGGAAAGTGCAACTTTCGGAAACAAAATGCGTGCGGGAAAGTGGCTGTTTTAGCACTGCCGTAGAAAAACAATTTTTTGGCTTATAAATCTAAAATAATTTCGGTAGTTTTTTACACTTATTAATTTTAAAATTTGTTCACTTACATAACTTTAAAAGACGCTTCTTTTAATCACTTTTCATATAAAAATACATTTTCAAATTTAATAATTATTATAAAACTGCTGAACTAAATTAATTCTAATATGGAAATTATTTTAAAAAATTAGTTCTAAAAGTAAAAAATCACTTCATTATGTAACTTGCAAGATCTATCAAAATAAATAGGCTCCGGTGGCTAGGCCACTTAGAGAGAATGAATGAGGTGAAACATATTTATAGCTAGAGACCGGATGGAGTGAGGAAACCACGGTGAAGGATAGGATGGAATAGAAGATGATTCTGGAACAGGCCAAAACTCTCCATAAATCGTAGAGCCAATGATGATGATTATGTAATTTGTAAATTCAGAAATAAAAACTGCCCGAGGGCCCCACTCTACGTGCTTTGAGCGTATTTTTACGCGAAAAAGATTTTTTTTCTTTTTTTATGTAGCTTGCCACTAGGCGCATCACGCAAAAATATTTATATAAAAAGTACTTGACAAGATAAGGGTATTTGTTTAATCTTATCACTTATCTACCTATCTGTTTTATCTATCACTTATGGTTAGGCGGCAAATGCATACCAACTTTAAACTTCAATATCTATGCAACCAATAAATCGAATGCATTTTTTAATATGCATCTTCTAAAGTTCTATATGTGTACAAATTTTGAATTTGATATGTGTAAAACTAAAACTTGCGAAGTTATTTTATTTATTTATAAGTCAAAAAATTGTTTATAACTGTCTAAAATACCCTATATCCTAGTTAACAATTTCAATTTTTCAAAGTGTGTTTGAAAGCTTCGAGTCTTTCTTTATATGCAAACAGTCTATTCGGCTATTTACAGTGCTTATTTTGAGCCGAGAATAATTTTGAAAATCAATTTTTTTGCCGACCCTGAATTAGAAAATTATTATGCAAAAACTATTCAATTGATCCTAACCAAATTTAGCATCTGCTTCAGTCGTATTATACAGTTCTAGGCGAAATACCAAGGCCGTAAGTTATGTCTACAGGGTCGAAGAATTTTTAAAGAAACACTCCATTTTATGCACTTTTCTTCCAATTATTGCTATTTTTTAAACAATAAACATTAAATTTTAAATTTCGATAAAGTAAAATAGAAAAACGAAACTTTTACCTTCTATAATTTTTTAGGTGCAATATCTCTCGAGTTATAGGCGAAAATATAGATAAGGAAAGCAAAAATTGATTTTTTTCGGATTTTGTTAAATAAAAAGGTTTGCGACTAGCGCATATTGCGTTTATTGATACAAGGTACATCCTAAAGTGATTCTAGTAAAAAATACTCGTATGAAAAATGCACAATTCAAAATAGATCCAGTTTGGACCAAATCGGATCATTAACGTGGTCGTGAATACGTCATTTCTGAGTCTAAACGTCATAGAATTTTAGTGGTTGTGTTTTATCGTAAACAAGCCATATCTTTGTTCATTTTTCATAACATAGCCAAGATATTCTAATTTGCACTCTTTGATTATGATAATAATCTTGCTTTTCTTGTTTATTCTATGTAGGATAGATACAAATATTAGATACCATTAATCACACGATCTACCCATAAAATTCTTAAGACGTGTTTCTAACACCAGATCTCGAAGGCATCGAACTTTTCTAAAGAAGCCTCCGAAGGTGCTTCAGTCTGTACTCCGTATAATAACGCAGAAAACACATAGCATCTGATGATGGAGATTGTGGGAGATGAAGTGGTAAATCGTGACTTCTGAAAAGAGACTTCATCTACGAACGCTGATCTTGATTTCATTAGGTTTGTTCCAGTGGCGTGCTGGCCATATAAATGAAACGGTGCAATCACCGAGAGGCTGCGGCCTCTTGAGGCCGGCCAAATAAGTTTTTTTTTCACAAAAATTTCTAGATCTGATGTAACAACAATTTTTTTTTTAATTTCGAATCGAATGATGTTAACAAAACATTTCACAAAAATTGAAATCTATTTTGATTGTAAAATACAGTTTAAGTAAATTAATAAGACTATATGTACATACATGATTGCTACAGATAAATAAGCATTTATTAACTCTCTCAGTGACACAAGTATCTTGTGAAAGAAGCTTTTCAACGTTGAAATACATAAAAAATAGGTTAAGAAGTAATTTAACACAAGATCACTTAGAAACATTTGTGCTAATGGCTATAGAAAAAGACACTTTGTATGAGCTTAAAAATAATGAAATAATCGACGAATTTGCTCAAAAATCTTCTTTAAGGGCGTAGGCGCAAAATTTTCGCACCAATGTGTTTTAAATGCATTTATTTTTTTTTCGAATCCTGAGAAAACTAATAAGTATTTTTGAAAAATTAAACGCAGATTGAAAGATTGCATTATTACAGAGGGCCGAAAGTCCCTGCAAGGTACTATAATGTTTATTTTAATAAGTTACAGGGGTAAAAAAAAAGAGAAAATTTAGTGTGATTTTTAATTTCAAATATCTCATTCAAAAGAAACTTTTTTTACGGTATTGCAAAATAATGTTTAGATTAATGCGTTGTATTAACATTTAAATATTGTTAAATTAAAGTATTTGTACTGTACTTGTATTTGTACTCTCTTGTATAATTATTATTGATTTACTAAAATTCAACTTAATACATAATTGAAAAATTCTCAAAATTTTATTTTATTTTCATCTTTTAATCACATTAAATGTATATATTGCGTAGTCCATGTGGTGAGACCGCTCCCGTCTGGAAAAATTTCTGATTCGGTTTCTTTGTGGATTCCTATTCAAAAATGTCACCCTTAAACAAATGTGAAGGGTGTCGGGCGAAATTTTTGGCAGAAATTGTTTAAACAATTTTTTTAAACAAATACAAGTGATCACGTTTTTTTGCTCCCAAGCATATATTTTTAAGTTTTGTAGGTCATTCTAAACAAGAATCTTGTAAATTTTCTCAAAAATTGATAGTTTTCGAGTTATAGGCGATTTAAAATATGAAAAATGCGAAAATACGCATTTTCGAGGCCTAAAAACTCATATTTAAATTAGTATTTTTGAGGTTCCCATATACTTAAATTGAAGTTTTAACATTCAGCTTCAAAATTCTGAAGAGTGATTGCGTCTAACCTTAATTTAAACCGTTGTTTTTTAATTGTTAAATAAGCGTGTTTATCCGATTTTTTGCCGGTGCGGCGAGCTGTATTTCAAAAATCTCGTATTTTCCTCCGAAAAATATTTTTTCTAGATTCTTTGGGACATTCTAAATAAACTATGTTTCTTGACATTTTTCTCAAAAGTTAACAGTTTTTAAAGTTATAAGCGATTTAAAATCCAAAAATGCGTTGTTTTGGCAATTTTCGAATTTTAAATCGCTTATAACTTTAAAACTATTAACTTTTGAGAAAAATGCCAAGAAACTTATTTTATTTAGAATATCCCAAAGAATATAGAAAAAATATTTTTCGGAGGTAAATAGGAGATTTTTGAGATACAGCTCGCCGCACCGGCAAAAAAATCGGATAAACACGCATATTTAACAATTAAAAACCAACGGTATAAATTAAGGTTAGACGCGATCACTCTTCAGAATCTTGAAGATCAAGGTTTAATCTTCAATTTAAGTATCTGGCAACCTCAAAAATACTAATTTAAATATGAGTTTTTAATGCGTATTTTCGCATTTTTCAGATTTTAAATCGCCTATAACTCGAAAACTATCAATTTTTAGGAAAAAATGAAAAATATCTTTCTTTTTTAGAATGACCCAGAAAACTTAAAAATAAATGTCCTAAATAAAAAAAACGTGATCTTTTGTATTTGTTTAAAAAAATTGTTTAAACAATTTCTGCCCAAAAATTCCGCCCGGCACCCTTCAGATTTGTTTAAAGGAGACATTTTTGAATAGGAATCCACAAAGAAACCGAATCAGAAATTTTTTCGGACGGGAGCGGTCTCACCACATGGACTAATATATTTATTCGGGAAATTATGGTTTCTGCCTTACTGCAAACAACATACATGTGATAATATTTATTATTTGTAAGATTGCTTATTCTTAAATAATAAAACAGCAAATTTTAAACAATTTCATTGAATTTAAAGTTTAATGTTTGATTAAAAATAATTTATATTTTTGTATTATAAATAACGATTAAAACATCCTGAAAATAGAATGTAAAATGAGGATGGGAGGCCGCTTTTCTATAAAATCACCGGGCCGCTTGAAAAGTTCCAGCACGCCACTGGTTTGTTCCAACTCGATACAAAACCATTCTTGAATGGAGGTCAATTCTGATGGCATATTCGTGTTTAGCGATCCCAAAAACCCATGAGTAAATCTGTTTATACCAATTTAATGCCGAAAACCCTCGAAACTCTAGAAGATGACGTCCGTTGAAGGTCAAGGTCAAAGTAAAGGTCGCCATTGGAAAGCCAGGAAAAAATCCTAGACTACTAGTACTTTACCTTGATCCAAACTTCTACATGTTGCCAGATAACCAGTAACTCAGAGGGAATTGGAATACCCAGTAAATCTTATAATTTTCCGAGTTTGTGCCTCTATATTTTGAAAATCCTTCATACGATTGAATTGGCCCATGAGAACTTTTTATCAGGATGCTTCAAAGAGTATTTTCCCAAAGTATGAACGAAATCCACTGGGACCTAATTTCCATAAGGTTTGTGCGAGGTACTTTAACTAAATAAAGGCATTTTGAAATTAGGCTGCTAAAAAATTATTGAGGTTATCTTACTTCATTTTATTTGCAGTTTTTAGAGCACTCAAAACACTTTTTAACCGTGTCAAATATTACTTAATTAACAGGATGTGTTAATTGGAATAATTATTAATATGGAAGTCACCCATACTACTTGTTGATGAATTAATTAATTTTACTGAAGGCTTCTGATTTATACATAAACTTTATTTCTAAGTGGTATAAAACGAGTAACAAAATATATAATTACAATTATAAAAAGGCGTGTATGTTCTATTTCTTGTCTCTCTTTTTCTCCGCCACTAAAGGGGTCGCTCCAATACCGTTACCCAATCGACGTACACTGTTGTCACGTTATTTCTTTAGTCCGTGGATTCCAAACACTACTTAATTAGTATTTACATTGTACATACCTTTTTTTTTTCTTGTAGAATTTGACGCATCAGTTGCGAGCGACCGAAGTAGAATTGACGACAGCGAAGAACAGCTGGCCGCCGTGGCTGAGCAAAACGTTGAGTTCGATAAAGGAAGTGGCCAACAAGAAGGAGTTTACCGGCTTTACAGTATCGAACTGCACAAACATTACACCGAACCAACCGACTTTTGTATCTCACATCAGCGCCAGTCGGCGCGAAAGCGTGCCATCCAAGCGTGACAAGAGCCTACTGACGAAAGAACCGCGCAGAGAGTCTGTGCCCATCATTAAGGATTCTCAGAGTTGCAGTAGCTTGAAAAGTCACCATTGAATCATTGTCCAATTCGTAGATTTCACCTCAAAGCTATACGTAACATTATTGTGACGTCACGGCGCCATGTTTGTTGAGGTTATGCCTAAAACTTGATTTATATCTAATCACTGTTCAAGATATGTTTTTAGTTAGTAAATTATATTTTAATTCTAATGGACTACCTAAGCTCTGACGTCACAATGGGCGGGGTTTAGAAAACCTTTTGTAATTAATGTATGTTTGTCACATATATCACAGATGTCACGTATCAGTTGTAGATTTTGCGTTAATTGTGGTGAAAAAAAATTAGACATTGGAACACATATTAAAAATAATCATAAATCTATTAGGGCTAGAAATTTTAAGTGCAACGCATGTGGTAAATCATTATTTTTAAAGGGAATCGCTCAGGAGCATTCTAGCCGGTGTTCTTGATTTAGTTCATCATAGATAAATATTTACAGTCCATACAATATAAATACCGTTGCACGTCATCCGCGTCATAGCATGTGACGTCACATGATACCAACACGAAATATTTAAGTAATAGATCTGTTCTTTTTTAGAAATCTCCTCCATCCACATAAAAAAGAAATAACATGCTCACATAAAGAGGGGCGGATATCAAAGAATAATGATGTAACTATTAGTAATAGATTTTGCAGTATTTGTGATCAAAAAGTATCAAAAATTCGAACACATATACAGTACGTAAATCGTTCAGCTGGACATAGGGAACATACAATGTATATATTTAGATACATAAATACATACATTGTATTATATTGAGAAAATTGTGACAACTGAGCTCTCTTGATGACTATATGGTTGTTAGCATTAAGGGACATTAACCTCAAACTTGACAAATCATTTCCACTGACACAAATAAACGTCAAAATATGATAATGTAGTAGCTAAATATTTTTGGCCTAAAGGAATGTGAAAACTGTTAAGTTTTGAAATTAGTTTTTAAATAAAAGTAAAATTATTTTTAAAAATTGAAGTAAAATTATTAACTCATTAATCATAAACTTAGTTTTTGATTTATTTATGGACAGCCTTGCTTCAAAACTCACTCATTCTATTCGTTCTAACAGCTTTATTGCACCAAAACTCGTACTGGAAAAGCTTCAACTAACACAGGTTAGCGCAGTTGTCACAATTCTCTCAATGTATATTCCCTATGTCCAGCTGAATGACTTACGTACTGTATAAGCTGAACATGAAAGATATATTAGGTCTAGAAAATGTCTGTGTAAAGTATGCCTTAAATCTTTCTCTTTAAAGGGAATCGCTCGGGAGAATATTAAACAAACTAACAACTACTTTTACCTTTTCAGATATATCCAGTTTATATTAAAATAAAAAAGTACTTATATTAATTCCAACTGCTTATGGGACAAATACACACCAATTAGAAATATTTGGAAAGGTTTTTTAAGCCCGCCCATTGTGACGTCAGGCGTAGGTAGTCCATTCAAAACTACGTTTACCTAAAATATCCTTTATTTTTCTGTCTGGATCATCTAACGAAACTGAAACCGTTAATTGCAATGAACTACTATACTAAATAAGTTCACACAAAAACAGATAAAAATGAACTATAGATTATTTTTTAACCAGGAGTAAACTAAAAAGACAGATTCACACCCAAGAAAGTCACTAGAATAATAACCAAATACATCTTCTTTTTTGGTTGATCTAGTCGACCGCGACCCTCAACGGTAATCCATAAATATTATATTAAATTACTACGTCGCTAAAGAGTTCCAAAAACATCTGCTTTTTATATAAAAGCAGACTAACAATCTAAAAATTAAAGGAATAACACAGAAAACACAAAAATCGCCTATATAACTTAATTAACCTATGAAATGTCACTAGTGTCAAAATTTGATAAATGTCATTAGTGTCTAAATTTGATAACAGTGGAGTAAACTTGTCTGCGGTTTGACCAATTACAAACAAGCAATACAGCGCGGTAAATTTGAATCACTCCTCTTGGTTAAAAAACAAATATAACTGATATTTGGTTTGGTTTAGATCGTGATTGAGACATAACCTCACAAAATTTGACGTAATGACGTCATCGGTAATGTGACATATTGTTGATTAACTTTGATATTTTCTTTTTAACTTTTTTTATGTAAAGTTACCACAATATTTTCTTTAGTTTTTAGGATCCTTTATTAATACTTTACATAATATTTATGACTAAAATTCAATATTTACGTGACATTTAAGTGTAGCGGGTCTATACCAAAAAAGGACAATTCATTACTGCTCCCGGAACGAACCAAGGCCGATGAGAAACGCTGTCGACGGTCTTACGCCCACCTAAATTCTACAGTCTCTACACAGAAAGGATTTCTCTCACCGGCCATGATTCGCTCCGGAATCTGTAAACATGTTTAATGTAAGAGAATCGAGATTAATAAAAAATGGCTAGAGAAGAGTGTGGTACCTTCTAGTCATATATTCAGTCATGAGAGGCTGTACGAAGAAGTCTAATTTAAAAAGAAAACATTGCAAATTACTTTACATGAGATTATTCAAAAGTAGCATCACATCTACACAGAAACACGAAGAGTATAATTTTAAACACCAAAATATTAATATTCAAAGCAAAATCTTAGCAGGTAGTGCCATTTTTTACCATTAACCTATTTTTTCGAAGAATAAAAGTGAGGTTAAATTATTTAAAACAGAATGTAGGCAACCAATAATATACGTTGCCTAGTATTGTAGGTTGCCTACATTTGAAATTTTACAAAATGAATCGTTCTTTCGATAGACCCCTATACTTTTAAACCAATTTAACCACAACATTTGTTGCTCTCGCAATAAAATTTCTTTTTATTTGATCAGCAGCGAGCATAAATGTTTGTTGAAATGTTGAATCTCATTTTCCTTGATAATTCATTAAGGAAAAACGTACAAATACGTTAGAATGTTATTTTTTAAGTTGTTGATGCGACTAAAAAATTGTTTTGATCGTTCGTATTATCTTACGAAATAGTATTAACACGAAATATTGACAAAATGTTATTGTTTATACAAGCTCATCTCAAAAATTACTCCGATATGAAATAGCAGCTTAAGAAATACATTTTTTGATGAACGAAGACATATAGAATATTTGTAAGGAGGTTTTGTCCATAGAAAAGCATTTGCTACTTATAGTGTAGATGTCATGAGTCTATACGTCAATTATTCTACTTATACGTTCATCAACAAATAAGTAAATACTCAATATTGATATTCTTTTATTAAATTTAACAACACTTGAGTATCCAACTACAGGGTGTCCTAAAAGAAGCAGAACGGTCGAATATTTCGCGAAATGAACATTCGATCAAATAACTGAAAAATAAGTGTTCAATAATTTTCAGAAATGTATCGAATGACACCAAACAGGACCACCCACTATACCCCTGGAGGTGGATGGGGGGTAACTTTAAAATATTAAATGGAAATCACCTGTTTTTATTGCAGATTTGGATTCCTTACGTAAGCAACTTTTATTTGGGACATTTTTTCGAATTGTGGATAGATGGCGCTATAATCGGGAAAACGATTTATCGTGATACCATCAGTATGTTATAGAAACGGTCTAATATCTCGAGAAATACACTTCCAAATGAAAAACCAAAAAATGCATGTTAAATATTTTTCAAAAATCTATCGAATAACACCAAACATGATCCTGGGAGTGGACCCAACAATGTTTGGTGTCATTCGATAGGTTTTTGAAAAATATTAAGTACGTGTTTTTTGGTTTTTCATTTGGAGGTGTATTTCTCGGACCGTTTCTATAATTTACCTATGGTACAGGTTTGGACACCTATTAAGAATGGCTGAAGAACGTTGGCCTAAACAAATATTTCAGTGGAGACAACCAGGAAGAAGAAAGCGGGGTAGACCGCGAAGGTCATGGAATGAGAGCGTCAGGAGATCAATGTATGACCGCAATGTACAAGAAGACGATGCCTTGAACAGAGAGGTTTGGCAAATGATGACGGGAATATGGCAAGGTGCTGTTAACAATTGAATAATTATTGTACAATTGTACCCGTAAATAGATAGATAGATCTCGATAAATCGTTTTCTCCGATTATAGCGCCATC
Organism: Diabrotica virgifera virgifera; assembly: GCF_917563875.1. Taxonomy (NCBI): domain Eukaryota; kingdom Metazoa; phylum Arthropoda; class Insecta; order Coleoptera; family Chrysomelidae; genus Diabrotica; species Diabrotica virgifera. The sequence goes on from NC_065447.1 coordinate 6,081,933, forward strand.
GATCCACAATTCAAAAAAATGTGTCGAATAAAAGTTTCTTACTTTTACGTAAGGAATCCAAATCTACAATAAAAACTGGGGGTTTCCATTTAAGATTTTAAAATTATCCTTCATCCTACCTCCAGGGGGTGTAGTGGGGGTTCTGTTTGGTGTCATTCGATAGATTTTTAAAAATTATTGAAAACGTATTTTTCAGTCTCTCGATCCGATGTTTATTTCGCGAAATATTCGACCGTTTCGCTACTTTTGGGATACCCTACATACGAAGTCGAATGTTATATTTTGATTTTTCTTGAGATTTAGTTCCTTTTTGAGATTTTATTGACATTTGATATCCAGACCTACTTTATATCGGAAATAATAAGACTTTTTTATGTTTACGTTTACTAATAAAGAGTGCTTTATTCTTTCTAAACGTTTTCGCAAGATATAAGGCAGTTTTTCATTTTTTGACATTATGAATAAGAAAATATATTTTTTGTGGCTTGTGTACCAACTTGTAGCCATATTTTTTTAGTGATATAGTTGTCGTGATAGATATTTTTAAGTTGTTTTATTTTATCTTAGTTATTTATAATGTAATGTTGTTTTCACTAAGAAAAAATATATGCACCCATTTGTAAATGCAGTTTTTTTTCAATCCTGAATATAAAACAATACAGGAGTCAAAGGATGTGAGATCTAGTACCAGCCTTTGTACAATTTTCCGAAGCTAATTTTGCAAAAATTTAATAGAAGATAATTAAAGTTATTGGCCAATAACTAAAGATTAGTTTCAGTATAATACAATTCAGTTTTCGTCTTAAAATTTAGAAAAACGTTCGCTTCATATACCCACCAGCGCTGTTCTTTGGCCATACTTTCTAGACATTATTTAAGTAAACTAAATTCGTGACACCCATACTAGTCGTAAGTGGCACCATCTATTGGCCAAGCCAAGAACTACAAATTAATTTCCGTGTATGTAATACAATTTGGTTTTAAAATCTTTACAATTTGTGGTTTACAATTGGGTGGGCATATTCAACGGATGTGTTTCTAAATTTTAAAACGAAAACTACAGTTGAGTCCGCGAGTCTTTACCCGTGCGTCATTAATACCTGGCGAGATAAAACACATACTTTTTATCTAGCATCATTCTCTTCCACGCATAAAACTAATGACAAACCAGCTGCCGCCTGTTATTAAGTAAGAACACATGTTATTTTTACGAATTTAGACTCGGTGCTTTGAAAAGAGATAGGTACAAAGAAAGACGATTGGGGATGTCACATATTTTAAGTACAATTTCTGACGTTTTGGTTTGTTTACTTTTGTGGCTGTCAGTTTGTCGAATTTTTTGCTGTTATTTTGTCGAATTTTTACATTTTGAAGTTTTTTATAGTATACAAACAGTTGTTTTCACAACTAATTTTACATTGGAGTTAGAAATTTCGTGACAAGTTATTTTACGATAAATTTTGACAACGTACAAAGCTAACCTCATTGTTGACACAGTTAAGGAATGCTTGTGTTTAATGTTCCGCGAAAGTGAATATAATAACAAAAAGAAAATGTTATTGAATTTTTTTATAAATTGTTTAATTATTTTATTGATCAATGATAATAAAATAATTTATTAAGCTACTTCAAATGTAGCTGTAATTATGCACCAAAATTTTAAAGCAAAACTTAAATTTGACATTTTATTTATTTGATAACGTCAAATTTTATACTATAACCCGTGATCGGAATAATACCCACTTTCTGTGGCGTTTAGTAAATTTCCGAATTATTTCGTATGCTTTAAATGATGACGCACGGGTAAAGACTCGCGGACTCAACTGTAAATTGGATTAAACTGAAATTAATCTGTAGTTCGAGACATTACCAATAAATGGTGCCAATTAGGAATTGGAGAGGGGTCGCGAGTTAATTAATGTCTAGAAAATAAGCGCCAAGAATAGGGCAGGTGGGTAATTGCATCGGACGTGTTTCTAAATTTTTCTGACTATGGCATCTTCCTCTCGCCTGATTACATGACCTATCCATCTAAGGCGTGCTACTTTAATGAATTTTACAACGTCAGGTTCTCCAAAACTTCTATACAACTCAAAGTTGTAACGCCTGCGCCACAAACCTTGTTCTTTTATGCCTCCGTATATTCGTCTTAGTATTTTTCGCTCAAAACGTTTGAACAGTTCTTGGTCATTATATGTAAGTGACCAAGTTTCTGAACCATATGTTAGCACTGGTCTTATTCTTCTTTAAGTGCCATCTCCTCGGCGGAGGTCGGCAATCATCATAGCTATTCGTATTTTAGAGATGGCTGCTCTGAAAAGTTCATTTGATGTACATCCGTACCACTCTCTCAGGTTGCGCAGCCACGATATTCTGCGTCTCCCTATGCTTCTCTTTCCTTGAATCTTTCCCTGCATAATCAATTGGAGCAAGCTGTATCTCTCTCCACGTGTATGTCGGAGATATTCCAATTTTCTTGTTTTGATGGTATTTAGGATTTCCATTTCTTTATTCATCTTTCTCAGAACCTCTTTGTTTGTAACGTGTTCTGTCCACGATATTTTCAGAATTCTTCTGTACACCCACAGCTCGAATGATTCTAGTTTTTTCATTGATGCAGCATTCAAGGTCCAAGCTTCCATTCCATAAAACAGAGTCGAGAAAACGTAGCACCTAGCCAACCTAACTCTTAGCTCCAACTTCAAATCTCTTGTGCAGAGCACTTTCCTCATTTTGTTAAAATTTGCTCTAGCCTTTTCTATTCTGATTTTGATTTCCTGTAAGTAATCTCCTGTGGAGTTGATCATTGTTCCAAGGTATGCATATTGATCGACTCGTTCGATATTGGATCCGTTTATGATGAGATTTTCGTTATTTCTTTGAGTTTTCGATATTCTCATAAAGTTTGTCTTCTTGACATTCATTGTTAGCCCGTATTCTTGTCCATACTCTGCTATTCTGGTTACCAGCCTCTGAAGATCCCCAATATTTTCAGCTAAGATGACAGTGTCATCCGCATATCTAATGTTGTTAATGGGAACTCCATTTATCTTTATTCCAGCTGTTTCACCCTCAAGAGCTTTTTTCAAGATCTCTTCCGAGTAGGCATTAAAAAGAACCGGCGACAACACGCATCCCTGTCTCACTCCACGTCTGATTTCAATTTCCTCTGACAGCTGATCGTTAACACGTACTTTTGCTCGTTGCTTATAGTATAAATTCGATATAATCCTGAGGTCATTGTAGTCCAGCTTCTTTGATTCCAGGACATGCATTAATTGTTCATGTCGTACTTTGTCGAATGCTTTATTATAGTCAATAAAACACGCATATATATCTTGATTGACGTCCAGCACCTTTGTATAAATATGTTAAGTGAAAAAAAAACTTCACGAGTTCCCAGGCCTTTGCGAAACCTAAATTGCGTATCATTAATGTCTATGTCCAGTTTATGATATATTCGGTTATGGATGACTTTCAGTAGCAACTTTAGCACATGGGACATCAAACTAATGGTGCGGTAGTCGCCGCATTCTCTTGCGTTTTTCTTTTTAGGGAGGCAAATAAAGATCGACGTCAACCATTCTTTGGGTAATGTACCTGAGCTATAAATTTTGTCCTGGTCTTATTAGTGTTTTGCAAACAGTCATTTTAATTTTTCTAGGTATTTTTGAGACCATAATATGTTTACTCAAGCCAAACTAGGGAAATCTCTCAATAAATATTTTAAGAGTTTTCTGTAAAACAAATTGGGGAGCAGACCCAAATATCGCTTTGATGTTTTACCGTAACATGATCAGCCCCATTTTCTACTATAGCTGACATTTATTTGGATCAGCGACCAATACACTTCTAAATAAACTTGAAATTCAAAAAAATAAATGCTTGAAATTATGCCTAGGTTATTTAAAATCCACTTCAGTCCAAATAATGGAAAATGAAGCAGTGGAACCTCCATTGCATTTACGCCGCCAATTTCTTAGTGATAAATTTACAACTCGAATTCTGTCCAAAAAATGTAAATACCTTCAAGATCTACATGAGCTATCAGTTTTCGATCTCACTCATAGGTACTGGAGAACTAAAAAATCTATACCTTTGGTAGAAAGTTAAGTACGGTAAAGTACAGTGAAGTTATCTATAAAAGCCAAATCCCGCCTTACTACAATGAAATGACAAAAACATTATTTTCTAACAAGGTTACCGCCAAATATGTTTGATATACTTATTAGAGAAAAATGGTCAAATTTTCAGTACATATTTTCCGATGGGTCAAAAGACGCAAATGGAACGGGCTGTGCAGTGTTCCACGAAAATAAAAATTACCATCATCAATATAGCCTACCTATTGAATGCTCAATATACACAGCAGAAATGATAGCAGTAATGTTTGCTGTTCAGTATGTACTACTGAATCCAACTAGTAATTATGTTATATTTACTGACAGTAAAAGCGTGGTGGACAGATTGAGTAACATTCAAACAGTCAAACATATAAACCACATTGCATTGAATATTCTTAAAACTCTGTTTGAAACTATACAATTGGGAGTAAATGTAACAATTGCTTGGATTAAGGGCCATTCGGGAATAAAAGGAGTTATAGTACAACGACCGCTACCATCCAGTATATTCTACCACGTGGAATCAACACGAGGCTACGCCGCGTCGCAGCGTTGAACATTCTGGACCTAATTGCGACGTATTGGACAGCAAGATCAGCAATTATAAAATTATAAAACACCATGTAAAAATCAATATTTTTCAGTCTGATTAAAATCTCTAAATAAAAGTCTAATTTAAATGTTAAAGTAAAGTCTGATTTTAAATTATTGAGTTGTATCTAAAATCTTTGTTTGTCGAAATAAAAGTTTTAATTGTGAAGTTTAGTTTTTTAAAAAAGTGTTTTTCCAAAGAACATTCATAATTAAGGCAATGAAATAGTTGACAATTTTGCTAAATCAGCTTATATGATCGGAGAAAAAATAAACAAAAATTTAATTCCAGCTTCAGATATCGATACTTTTAGCAGACAAAAACTTAAAAATAATTGGCAAATGTATTACAGAGAATGTAATACTGGCTCAAATTTTTATTATTTTATAAAGACCATTAATCGGCTGAGAGCCAATCATGCTCGTACGCCATCTTACATGCATATAATCGGCTTGTCAGATACTCCTAATTGTACTTGTGACAAAATCGGAGATCTAACACATGTCATATTAGAATGTCATTTACAAATAAATAATATAAACGATCTTTATAAGGAATTAAAAAATTTAAAATGTTTTCCCAATAAACCTTAATACTTTAATATTTACAAATGATATGGAAATTCTTCATCTCATTTATAGACATGTTAAATTATGTAAATACAAGTTGTAAATGTAATATGTACCTACTAACTAGGCATAATTTGTAGTGGTTTGAAAAAATTAAAAAGAAAAAAATATATATAAAAACACATAGTAAAATAATTATACAAAAAAAATAAAATAAAAAGAAAGTTAAAAAAAGTGTTAAAAGAACAAATTAAAATATATATTAAAAAAAAACACAGTATAATAATTAAAAAAAGCAACACAATGTACCTATGTATCTAAAAATAATATTGTAGTATGTACTTATGTTATGAAATAAGAAATTTATGACAAACAAGTCTGGCTAATTGGCTCTGCCAAAGCCATTTTTCAAAAAAAACTAGGGAAATAGCTAAAATATTCTTTAATAAAACTACATTGTTTGAAATGAATAAAATATATTTTTATGACAAAGTATAATTTTAAATTTCTTTCGGAAACTCTAAACTACAATAAAATGATACCGTTTAACAGAGAACCGTTTTAAAAATCAGATGAACGACCAATTTACAAACGGTTTAAATACAAGTTCATTAAGAAAAATAACAATTCTTTTTTGTCTCGTATTAAAACACTTTACAGTATATGTCTTTTCCGTATAGATTAGATTCAAACTCATTGGAAGATTATTGCTAATATGACCTAAAAGGATGACCCAAACAATAATTATTGTGTACACATGTCAAAAACTACAGTTTTCATTGTTCTCAATCAATTTATAACACCATTTTAAAAGTATTTTCTATAATAGAGTGTAGCACAAATATTTATGGAAGAAAGAGAATAATCTACTCAGGACTAATTTCATTAAAATAACACAGTACAGTTCCAAATCATCAAACCGATATCAACTAAAAATGAGAATCTTGGAAGATAATCTTTGCATCCATTTTTTTAATATTATCAGTGATGAAATAATATCAAAAATATGAAAACTAAAGAGATCTCTTATATCAAATGAATAATAGAGAAAAATCAATTATTAATAAAGAGTACAAACTTGCAAAAAGTATAAAATTTCAGTTTTTCGTGCCAAACTTTTTTGAACGTCTAAAAATTACACCTTATTCTCACAATTCTCATCGATGGACCTTAGTCCTGGATCCCGCGTACCAAATAAAAGTTGATTAATAGCAAGCTGAAAATTTGTTAATAGCTTAACGGTGTCTAGTCGGACAAACATTGATGTATGGGACCACTGGAACAGGGAATTTTTAATTGTGGAACTTGTCATCCTGACAAGTTTATGATTGTAAAAACTAGCAGGTTGGTTTGAAGTTTATTCAATAGCAAAATTTATACAGGGTGTCCCCGAAAATAGCGCGTTCCTTAAAGGTATAGGTAGAAGGCACAATGTAGAGCAAAAAAGTCATAACATTTTTTTCTAAATTGATCCGGTTGACAAAAAAACGAAAATACATTTTGATATTCAAATTAAAGTCTGGCAACTACGCACTCAAAAATCTAAAGATTAAAAAAGTAGGTTTGTAGGTCAGTTGCATCTGGTAGGTAAAATAATGTAAATATCAACCAAACCCATATCCATTATTTTGCAGGTAGGTAACCTACCATGTCAACAACCCCAAAAAATCACACTTCAAAGTAAATAAACAAGGGGTTATTAAATTAGATTTCCACAGTCACAGCAAGTTCTTCTAGGCTACGTTGCCATTTAAAAAATGTTATAGGACTTTTTTGTTCTAAATTGTGTATTATATCCATACCTTAAAGGAACGCACTATTTTCGGGGACATCCTGTATATTTTATATAAAAAAATGTTTGTTCGACAAAAATGTTGGGCATTTTAACCAGTCCGACTCGTAGAACATGTCAAATGACAGGAATTATGTTGGTAATAAATAGCAGTCTGATTTTTGCATGAGAGACGAAACTGTCTATATCTTACAGGTTTCGAACATCGCACTACGAAAATTTCCCATGAATTTTGCCGGACAGAACTTCCAATTGATTTTTTACCCTTTCATTGAACTCTCATGCAAAAATCAGACTGCTATTTATCACCCACATAATTACTGTCATTTGACATGTTCTACGTGTTTTTTATTTTTGTCGGATAAACATTTTTTCATACATATTGTATAATGTTGACTATTGAATGGGCTTAAAAACAACCTGCTAGTTTTCACAATCATCAACTTGTCTGGATGACACGTGTATCACGTTCCACAATAGGGAACTTGCATAAAATTTTAAATTCGAAAAAAATGTTATAAATTACAACAGAACATAATTTAGAACATGTATCAAAGATAAAAAAGTTTTGTTTGTCTTTCGTTTGGCCCCTAAAGACGATTAAAAATTCAAATTATACCAGCCAGCCCAAAACGCGTCGTGACGTCATTCGGTTATATGTTTACATTCTGCACCAACAAAGTAAACAAAATTGTATATAATTTTAAATTATACATTATAAACGCCAGTAGAAAATACAGTTATGTGACGTTACAAGTGTTTTTGATCGTTTGAACTATTCATAGAAAATTTGTACTTTTACAAAATGGTTTTATTTTCCATAGTAAACCTTCTTTCCTTTCCTTCAATAACTATATCAAACTCCAATCTCAACAAACTGGTATATATTATTACAATGGCATACGATAAATGTCATTAGAATATAAATAGTTTTCCTTTATTCCGCAACGACGAGCTGGCCAAATACCAAAATAGGTGCAGGCCAATAAACTAAAGAAGAAGAAGAATATACCTAAATATAACGATAAACGGAACTATATAGTTAAAAACTATGTGACGTCACGGGTAGTTTGAACTATTTTAAAATACAGAAGACGTTAAATTTCTATTTCTAAGTTATTATAAGTTTTTGAAGCGTGAAATTTTGGAAATCTCATTTTTATACAAAACTGAACATTATTATGTAATAAAAAAAAAGAATGCGTGTGTACTTTGTACGCACAAAAGAAGATATTCTTCTATTATAGGTAATTTAAACGAAGTAAATATACTTAAAAGGTTATTTGTACTTATTTTATTTAAAAATCAAACTAACTTTCTTATCTACCACTTTCAAAAAAGAAGAATATCTTCAAAAATTATATAATAATATACTTACAATCATAAAATCTATAAAAAAAAATAAAAAAATAATAACTTGCTTGGGGCTCGAACTCACTTCACGTCTACTGCGCTGTACGAAAGCTGACGGCATTTCAAACTAGACCACATCCGCGTGTACGTCATGCGTGAATATACACAAACTAAACGTTTACACCATAAATTTATATGAATTTAATAAAATTATTAGTTTGATTTTTGTCGAAATAAAATACAACAAAATATAGTGTAAGAAAACAATTATGAGATGAAGATTTGTAGAAAGTTTGTTCGTAATCAGATTATGTAAATTAAAGCATTGCCTACTAATAGGTAACTACATTATTTTGTTTACATTTTCCTAATAGATAGGTATTGAAACTATTAGGTATTTCCAACTCAAACATTTAGAATTACGTACCTGCGGCTTTTCAAAACTATTAAAGTCACTATAATTTTAAATTTGATTTTATTTCTGTCCACACATCAATAAAAACTAATATTATACAATATTTTTGTTTACCGATAATCTCCATATTGAACAATTATTGACAGATCATTTCAAAATTTCAACACCCAATCAGAGCCCGTATAACCACTAATACCATACTGTCGGTGTGCGCATGCGCGTGGTAAATCAAATTTTACCCTCGATCGATTCGTCGCTAAAGAAGAATATCTTCAAAAATGTGCAAGTTCCCTATTAAAGCTTACCATGTTCCAGTCTTCCCATAAATTACAGTTTATTCAACTCGACACCACAAATGTTCAGTTTGCTATTAATAGTCTTTTATTTGGTACGCGGGATCCAGGACTACCACCTTGTATAACAAAAAAATAAACGGATATAATAGTCATCGAATACTATGGAATCCAAACATATACGGGAACATATTACACAGAGAAAAACCAGAACTAGATACACGACCAAATAAGTTACACATTCATTCATAAAATTCATTAATTATATTTAGTACGCATGTTATATCAACCTCTGGAGCTCGTGTGCTAAAAGTAAATGTATGGAAGTATGTAAAAAAAAAATACTTTCGAAAAATCAATCTCTTTTCACTGGCTATTAAGTGAAAGTGATAAGTTATGGAATAAAACTAAACTTTGGATTTATTTTTTTGTTTGAAACGAAAAACTAAAAAATTAAGTTAATATTTGAAAGTTAATCATTAATAATAGCATTTTTTCTTCAATCTCAGCATCTGTTAAAATGTTAATGAACGAGATAGTGAAAATAGTAAATTAAGAAACATTTAGTGTTCACTTAGGGTACACAAAATTGGCCTCAATATGAAAACTTAACTAAAAAATAAACCACAAAGAAGAAATAAGAGATTTGTTTCGTAAAATAAGATTTCTGAAGAGCTAGAATTGCAAAGACACATTTAACGCAATCCGGTAACACTGGCATGTACAGTTTGTCAAATATAGGAGAAAGTTTTAAAAGTTCTGTTATGCGCAGTAAAGGGCAGTGACTCAAGTCTTCACTTTCGACTTTCACGCAGTAGATGTCGGGTCGCCCACGTTTTTTCAACTGTCATCAATATAGTATAAGAGCTGTGAGACATTTTTGAGTAGGTATTTTAGGCAACCTGAAAATTTTTCAGGTGACTCTTCTATGATAGCCTAATACAAAAATGCCGGTCTGGCTGGAGGGTAGCGGTTATTTTCCCCAAAAAAATCCCCCCCAAAGTCAAAAAAGGGTAAAAATTGTTATTACAAAAAATATCATTGATATGACTTGAAAGTAAATTTAAATATTCAAATATAAAGAAAATAAACAGGCCAGGCGATTTGAGGGCGATTTTAACTCTGCAAGATACTTGCATGGACGCCCCAGGAGTATTTTCAGGGGGTGCATCTGAACTTCAGAAGATTTCATCTGAATCTGTACATACTATTAACAAGTATAAAATATACAACTATACATGCATAGCTATGTATATTCCTTCCGGACAGGGAGGTGCAATTGTTATTTTGACAGGGTATTTTTTAATTTTAAAAATAAATATTCTACAAAAGACAGTTTTTTTTTGGTGAAATTTTCCAATTGCCATGTGATTAAACAAATTACGCGTGCATATAATTGAAAATCGCTACAAGTAAGCAGCAGTGTGAGAAAGAGCGTATACCGATAGCTATTTGCGTCCTCTGTTGTAGTTCAGTGAGTCCGTTCGCCCGAGAAAATCACGTGACCTGGCGATATCCATGCTGTTGTGCCTCGAAACGTTAGAGTAATTATTATATGTATATATCATAGTTTTTTTAAGTAATTTTTCTTAATTAAAGGAAAATAATAGGTACTATACAATAGATTTTGCAAATATGATAGAAAAAGACCAATTAATTATTATAAATATATAGGTAGAAAATATAAAACTATAAACTAAACTAATTCGGTGTCCGAATCTTGTACTTCTTCTTCACACTCCTCATCTGAGCTTAAATGTTCATTCTGTTCTTCTTCGTCAGACTCCTCTCGAGACTCGGATTCCTCTTCTACATGATCTGTAAATAGTTGTAATATGGATTTAGAATTAATTAAAAATTAATCAGTGATTAATTAATTGAGTTGCTACGTATTCTCTGTCATTTTATACAGGGTCGAAGCCTGGACAATCACGGGCGCATCTGAAGAAAGACTTACTATTGTTGAGATGTGGTGTTATCGAATAATGTAAAAAATATCATGGACACAACACTTAACAAACACGGAAACATTAAGAAAGCTGAAAAAGGCAAAAGAAATACTCAACACTATGAAGGAAAGAAAAATGAGCTAAAATAAATATTCATTCTCTTCTCCTTCGTCAGACTCCCCTCGAGACTCAGATTCTTCTACCTGATCTGTAAATAGTTGTAATATGTATTTAGAATTAATAAAAAATTACCAATGCTTAATACTTTTCCTTATATAACCAATCACATCACGTTTTTTATTTCTTAGTGTAGGTATGACCAAAGTAGCTCATGTTTCTTTCCTTCATAGTGTTGAGTATTTTTTTGCATTTTTCATCTTTATTAATGTTTCCGTGTTTGTTACGTGTGTCCATGACATATTTAACATTATTCGATAACTCCACATCTCAACAACTCTGTCTTTCTTCAGATGCGCTCGTGATTGTCCAGGCTTCGACTCCTTATAAAAGGACGGAGAATACGTAGCAACCCAACTAGTTAATCACTATTTAATTTTTAATTAATTCTAAATACATATTAAAACTATTTACAGATCATGTAGGAGAGGAATCTGAGTCTCGAGGGGAGTCTGACGAGGAAGAAGAGAATGAATATTTAAGCTCAGCTGAGGAGTTTGAAGAAGAATTACAAGATTCGGACACAGAATTAATTTAGTTTATAGTTTTATACTTTTCTACCTCTATATTTATAATAATAAATTTGACTTTTTCTATCATATTTGCAAAATCTATTGTATAGTACGTATTATTTTTCTTTAATTAAGAAAAAGTTACTTAAAAAACTATAATATATTATAATAAATACTCTAACGTTTCGAGGAACAACAACATGGATATCGCCAGGTCACGTGATTTTTCTCGAGGGAACGGACTCGCTCAGCTACAACAGAGGACGCAAACAGCTATCGGTATACGCTCTTTCTCACACTGCTGCTTACCTATAGCGCTTTTCATTTATATGCACTCGTAATTTGTTTGATCACCTGGCAGTTGGAAAATTTCACCAAAAAAACTGTCTTTTTTAGAATGTTTATTTTTAATATTAAAAATACCCTGTCAAAATAACAATTGCACCTCTCTGCCCGGAAGGAATGTACATAGTGTTATGCATGTATAGTTGTGTATTTTATACTCGGTAATAGTATGTACAGATTCAGATGAAATCTTCTGAAGTTCAGATGCATCCCCTGAAAATAATCCTGGGGCGCCCATGCAAGTATCTTGCAGAGTTAAAATCGCCCTCAAATCGCTTGGCCTGTTTATTTTCTTTATATTTGAATATTTAAATTTACTTTAAAGTTACGTCAATGATATTTTTTGTAATATCAATTTTTACCCTTTTGTTTAACTTTGGGAGGGATTTTTCGGGAAAATAACCGCTGCCCTCCAGCCAGACCGGCATTTCTGTATTAGGCTATCATAAAAGAGTCACCTGAAAAATTTTCAGGTTGCCTAAAATACCTACTCAAAAATGTCTCACAGCTCTTGGACCAATACGACTAACTTCACGCGTAACTTCGATACGAGAATTAAAAAAAAATATGCATTGAAATTCAGATCCCGTAATTTTTTGAGCGTTATAAAGTGAGTACAAAGACATATAGTATTTTTACTACAAAAGCAAGATTACGCAGGTCAAAATTTTTTGACGTATGAGCACTGCCAAAACATTAGAATGTGACTTTTCATCATGGCCACGTTTATGTCATTACTTGTCAGAGATATTTTTCTTTGTTTTTGTTTACTATAAAAATAATATCTATAATTATTTATTCTAATTAATGATGTCAATTGGTTTTCATTACTTGCCGAAATATATTAATTAGCAACAATATTATCATAGTGTAGGTATAATTATTATTAAAATAGATTATTTCACAGCTCACAGCATAATTGACCGCAACCAGCAACATGAACTGTCATTTGCGTTTGAATGTATGAGTAGTGTACGAATGTCTAAAATATTTAACTGAAATTATTATTTTTTGGAATATTGAATTTAATAATTGTTTTAGAAAATTTATATTATTGATAATAATAAATGTTTTTGGTTATTTAATTAATATAATTCTAAAATTCTAAATGTAATCGCGATTACGTTTTTCTTATTAATATACCATGTAGACGCTTATTCGCGGTGTGCAAGTACTTGGAAGGGAATTGAGAAACGATCGTGCGCGAATAGCGGATAAACTTTGGATTTATTTTTTTGTTTGAAACGAAAAACTAAAAAATTAAGTTAATATTTGAAAGTTAATCATTAATAATAGCATTTTTTCTTCAATCTCAGCATCTGTTAAAATGTTGATGAACGAGATAGTGAAAATAGTAAATTAAGAAACATTTAGTGTTCACTTAGGGTACAGAAAACTGGCCTCAATATGAAAACTTAACTAAAAAATAAACCACAAAGAAGAAATAAGAGATTTGTTTCGTAAAATAAGATTTCTGAAGAGCTAGAATTGCAAAGACACATTTAACGCAATCCGGTAACACTGGCATGTACAGTTTGTCAAATATAGGAAAAAGTTTTAAAAGTTCTGTTATGCGCAGTAAAGGGCAGTGACTCAAGTCTTCACTTTCGACTTTCACGCAGTAGATGTCGGGTCGCCCACGTTTTTTCAACTGTCATCAATACGACTAACTTCACGCGTAACTTCGATACGAGAATTAAAAAAAAATATGCATTGAAATTCAGATCCCGTAATTTTTTGAGCGTTATAAAGTGAGTACAAAGACATATAGTATTTTTACTACAAAAGCAAGATTACGTAGGTCAAAATTTTTTGACGTATGAGCACTGCCAAAACATTAGAATGTGACTTTTCATCATGGCCACGTTTATGTCATTACTTGTCAGAGATATTTTTCTTTGTTTTTGTTTACTATAAAAATAATATCTATAATTATTTATTCTAATTAATGATGTCAATTGGTTTTCATTACTTGCCGAAATATATTAATTAGCAACAATATTATCATAGTGTAGGTATAATTATTATTAAAATAGATTATTTCACAGCTCACAGCATAATTGACCGCAACCAGCAACATGAACTGTCATTTGCGTTTGAATGTATGAGTAGTGTACGAATGTCTAAAATATTTAACTGAAATTATTATTTTTTGGAATATTGAATTTAATAATTGTTTTAGAAAATTTATATTATTGATAATAATAAATGTTTTTGGTTATTTAATTAATATAATTCTAAAATTCTAAATGTAATCGCGATTACGTTTTTCTTATTAATATACCATGTAGACGCTTATTCGCGGTGTGCAAGTACTTGGAAGGGAATTGAGAAACGATCGTGCGCGAATAGCGGATAAACTTTGGATTTATTTTTTTGTTTGAAACGAAAAACTAAAAAATTAAGTTAATATTTGAAAGTTAATAATTAATAATAGCATTTTTTCTTCAATCTCAGCATCTGTTAAAATGTTGATGAACGAGATAGTGAAAATAGTAAATTAAGAAACATTTAGTGTTCACTTAGGGTACAGAAAACTGGCCTCAATATGAAAACTTAACTAAAAAATAAACCACAAAGAAGAAATAAGAGATTTGTTTCGTAAAATAAGATTTCTGAAGAGCTAGAATTGCAAAGACACATTTAACGCAATCCGGTAACACTGGCATGTACAGTTTGTCAAATATAGGAAAAAGTTTTAAAAGTTCTGTTATGCGCAGTAAAGGGCAGTGACTCAAGTCTTCACTTTCGACTTTCACGCAGTAGATGTCGAATCGCCCACGTTTTTTCAACTGTCATCAATACGACTAACTTCACGCGTAACTTCGATACGAGAATTAAAAAAAATATGCATTGAAATTCAGATCCCGTAATTTTTTGAGCGTTATAAAGTGAGTACAAAGACATATACAAATTTCTTTTTTTGTAATTACACCTTCAATTTACCGAACACTTCTCGTCGACTCTGCCCATAAGGTAGAGTCGTGTTGAGAAAATCTAGCGTGCCCGTAGATGTCATGTACAGCACAGTTGTGGGTAGACGGGTACGGAAAATGGGTAAATCCCCCAACGAGGTAAAACATTACAGAAAAAAATTGTTGCAACCAAAACATGTTAGCTGATATGAAATTTAAACCCCACACAGACAAATTCAACCCAATAAACCCGCTAATTAGGAGAATTATGTGAACATGCATAACATAGAAGCTTGGACGTTAATAGTCAGCTCGTTACGACGTTTGGAGAACTTTGAGATGTGGGTATTTCGTCGCATGTTGAAAATTTCATGGATCGACCGTGTCAGAAATGAAGAAGTTTTAAGGCGTATCAATAGAGAACGTGAACACAGAAATTGTCAAGAAACGTAAAACATCTTATCTTGGACACATATTTAGACACGACAGGTATAACTTCCTTCAATAGAACGCAGACGCGGCCCGGGTAGACGACAAATGACGTGGCTGCGGATCATCAAAGAATGGACAGGATTAGACTTTGAAAGTTTAATAAGAAAAGTCCAAAATAGAGAAGACTTTGCAGAAGTCCTCGCCAACCTTCGCTAAGAAGACTTTCACACTTTAACACCTAAAGCAGAAGAATGCATAATAATAATAATTTATTCGTTTATATAAGTTATTATTTATGTCTTTTAACCTTCCGATGACCAACCTTTTTTTGTTACACGGATGACCAACGGGGGTAAAAAATGAACCCAGGTCAAAAATGACCTGGAATGAATGTTTTCAGCATTTAAATCTTCATCTAACAATACATCCTCGTTTTCTGATACTATTTCATCTTCTATATTCTATATCATCATAAAAATCGCTAGCAGTAACAATTTCCTGTAACTCAGGCTCAGTAAGATATTTGCGGGCCATATCTTATATGTACACAAAATACTAAGAAACTATATTATACGCCAGGAATGTTATGATTCGTACATAACAGGCACCACAGTCTAAAAATAGATTTTGATAACGCGCAGTGTAAAACTACTTGGAATTCCACATAATAGACGGTATTTTACTAAACATCAACTTAAGAATATATTTTTTATTCGTAAAATATAGGGAGTTTTTTTATTTCAAAATATGAGGATATCTAGAACGATAATAAAGTCAAATAGAGTTAAAAATTGAAAATACTTTTGAATTTATTAAAGAAAAACATACGCTGGGGTCCAAATTTACCCCCCTTGGTCATCCGAATTTTAAGTAGTTTTGGTTTATCTTTTTTATGTCTTTTCCGTTGATTTTCAGTTGGAAGTTTCCTCCACTCCAAAGGCAAATGTCTACTACTGGTTTACAGTACGTGTATAAAATAACGAATATATAACGTGTATAATAACATCCTTGTTCCTCCAATTGTCTTGTGCACAGATTGCAAAATCAGCCTTTTCCTAGATTTGACAAACTGTAAGTTGAATTGCGTTCAACAATTATACCCCAGGCTGTGGGTGAAAAAACGTGATATAATTCAGGAATTTTTGAAACCTATCAGATGTTGTAAAGGACGATGCCAGGAATAACTTCTACTAAAATGTAACCAAAAATATTGTGCGCTTTTTTTTTAATTGCGATTTTCATTTGTTAAATTTGCAATTTTTATTGATTTTTAATTTTGTAGCTTAGGATATTGATTTTAGAGAAAAACTTTTTAATAGAAAGTTGTAGTAAATTAAAAAACCTACAATTTGAGCTATGGTAAGTTTAATTTTGTTAATTGGTTATTGCAAAACAGCCTGCGAAAAGTCCAAAATGGCCGTTTTTTACAATTGCATTATTTATTGTACAAATAATTTTTTTTTTATTTTTTAAAGCTTTAAAATGAAGATCTTTCAATTCCAAACATAAAAAATAATTGTAAGGCCAGATTAACGAATTTGTTGCTTAGATATTATCAATTGTTTATCCCAAGAGGTCAAATGTCGAAGGCTATAACTTTTTGAAAAAAAATCGTAGAAAGTTGGTGAAACATCCAATCTCCTTCTAAAGAGTTATATTTTCATATTCTGATGTAAATAAATGCGTAAAACATTTTTAAACCTCTTAATTTTTGGATTTGAAAATAAGGGGGGCAAATTTTGTTATAAACATTTAGAGCTGAAGCGGCCCTGTACATCCTATAAGTTTTTAACTTACATATTATTGTTGCTGAAGATGAAACGAAGATTTATAAAAAAATAAAAAATTTCTACAACCAACTGAAGCCGAGATATTTTTTGGGTTTGAAAATAAGGGGGCAAATTTCGTTTCATCTTTAAATTGCAAATTTAACAAATGAAAATATGAAAATCGCAATTAAAAAAAGCGCACAATATTTTTGGTTACATTTTAGTAGAAGTTATTCCTGGCATCGCCCTTTACAACACCTGATAGGTTTCAAAAATTCCTGAATTATATCCTGAAATCGACCTATTTTTCACCCACAGCCTGGGGTATTAGTTTTTTGTCATGTTAGAACAACAAAAACGGGTGAAAATATGTAGGTACTTCAAAAACGAATCTAGATTGACGATTATGACCAAAAACCTTTGAATTCAGATGAAAACGAATTACAAGAAAAGTAGGGGAGTGCGCAGTGTTTAAATGATAATCTTCAATGTTAGTATCAATGCATGTGGCAAGACCTTAACAAAATATTGGCAATATCACAAAGTGAGTGCAAGGTAGGCCTAAAAATGGTGCCTAATATATCACAACCGGAAACGTCTAACCAATCCCTTCAATACTAAGCAGGAATGATAATAGTCCACAGTACATCATTCTTTTTGGAAGATGATTACAAAAGTCTTAAAAATGGTCTTAACTGCTTCGTTTGAGCGAGTCTACCACCTTCTGAAAAATTTCAGAGTGCAGATTGGACGCGTTTTCGCGTCATTAACCTGTTTACGTTGTCGGACTAACGAAACGCGGCTGTGAATTTGTCGGATAAGAGATCGACAAACTTTATTAATTAATTATAAGTACTTTAAATTGAAAATTAAGAGTTTTGTAATAATAAAATCGTCGAGTCCGATACCCGCAAGATATCACTCTAGCGCGGTAGTTTTGTTATTACAAAACTCTTAATTTTCAATTTAAAGTACCTATATTTAATTAATAAAGATTGTCGATCTCTTCTCCGACAAATTTACAGCCGCGTTTCGTTAGTCCGACAACGTAAATATATTAAAAATCCACGAGGAAAAAGTTTTCCTGTTGTTGGCTGTATAGCATATATTACAAAAACGAATAAAATCCTTTATAAAAGGTATATTTGTTAAAATCCCTAAAAAGGGCTACATCACAGAACTAGTTTTCGATCGGATGACCGATCATCATCAGTGTTTACGTGATTCTAACATGCTAACCACAAAATACAAAAATACAGTCGGAAAAATGAAAGAATAAGGCTTTTCATCGATTGTCATTTGTTTCGAGTTTCTGTCATGTGTCACATAATATTAATACATCTACGTCATACGTCTTTGGTTTGTATCATTGGTTATACCAATAACGTATGACGTAGATATTTTAATATTATGTGACACATGACAGAAGCTCGAAACAAATGACTGTGAATGAAAAGCCCTATACCAATGAACAATCACATCAATCACATAAAAAAAAAGCAAATACAAAATATGTGATTGATGTGATCGTTCATGGGTATTCTTTCATTTTTCCGACTGTATGTAGGTAAAAACCCTTTACAATTGATCCGTCATGGAAACATAGATAAAATATGTGAACTTAAACATGGATGTCTAAAATATCCAATGTATTATGCTCCAGGTACCATTTGAGCTCAAAATTCACATGTTGACTACTTGCTACCATATAGTCAACATGTGAACAAGTCAATTTTGAGCTCAAATGGTACCTGGAGTTGGATATTTTAGACATTCATGTTGAAGTTCACATATTTTGTAATAATAAAAAAAAAATAACAATAAAATATGTTACAAAACAATGTATTTCATAATAGTCAACATGCATATCTAAAGGGCAAAGGGACACATACAGCAATATATCAATTCACTCAAAATGTCTTACAATCACTAGAACAGAATGAGGTTGTACTAGGGTTATTTCTAGATTTAACAAAAGCATATGATTGTGTGAATCACGAATTATTACTGAAAAAACTAAACTTATATGGTGTAAAAGGGGTAGCTCATAATTGGTTTAAATCGTTCTTATCAGGAAGATCACAAAGAGTAATTTTAACAAAAGATAATAAGAATGTTAAATCCGAAATTAGACCTATACAATTAGGCATTCCTCAGGGAAACATAATTGGACCGATAATTTTCATTTTGTATATAAATGATATGTCGCATTGTATTACTAGTAACAACTGTAGTCTAATTAATTATGCTGACGATACGAATGTTCTGGTAACGGGAGATCATTTGGAAATTCTACTAAATGAATCTGTTGATATTTATGAAGAAATGTCTAAGTGGTTCTCCAGTGAGGGATTAATTATTAATAAACAAAAAACGAATTGTTTAATTTTTAGAACAACTAGATCAAATGTGGAATGTCCAAATAATTTTCTGTTAGATAATACAAACGTTGAATTTGGCACTAAAACTACATTTTTAGGCATGACAATTGATATAACATTGTCATGGGAAAGTCACATACAGCAACTTAATAAAAGGTTGAATTTAGTATGCTATACTTTTAGAGTATTATCGCAATATTTAAGTGAAGATGACCTAAAAACAATTTATTTTTCAAATTTTGAATCTTTAGTCCGTTATGGAGCAATTTTTTATGGTGGAAGCAATGAACTTGATAAAATATTTATTTGTCAGAAACGAGTGCTAAGAATTATTAAAAAAATGAGATTCGGAGCGTCTTGCAGAGGAGTTTTCAAATCTAATAATATTTTAACAGTACCTGCAATATATATCGAGGAATGTCTACTATTCCTCTTTAGAAATAAATATCTGTTTGAAATGAATCTACCTACACATTGTTACAATAGGGAGATTAAATATATTTATCCTATTCACAGATTAACTGTGACAGAGAAGGGGGCCAAATATTCTTGCATGAGATTATTTAATAAATTGCCCCACGACATTAGAAAAATAACACAATTAACTCAATATAAAAAAGCTGTGCGTAAATTACTATTGCAGATTGAACCATATCAGGTAATAGATTTTATGAATTCTAATATTTAACAGCATTTCTGTAATTTTAATTTTGTTTTTTTATGTTGACGAATATTTCGCTCTGCGTATATGTATGTGTCTCTGTATATATGTATGTACAATTTTCGAAATAAATATTATTATTATTATTATTATTTTATCTATGTTTCCATGACGGATCAATTGCAAAGGGTTTTTACCCACATATTTTTGTATTTTGGTGATTAGCATGTTAGAATCAGGTAAGCACTGATGATGATCGGTCATCAGATCGAAAACTAGTTCTGTGATGTAGTCCTTTTTAGGGATTTTAACAAATATACCTTTTATAAAGGATTTTATTCGTTTTTGTAAATATGTTAATAACGCGGGACGCGTAAACGCGTCCAAACTGCACTTTAAAATTGTTCAGAAAGTGGTAGACTCGCTCAAACGAAGCAGTTAAGACTTTTGTAATCATCTTCCAAAAGGACGATTTACTGTGGACTATAATACTCTGGGCTAATTAACAAAATACAAGGAAAAGTTATTTACTAGCTATTTTATTGGTGGAATCGAATCTTATGATTGTATATATTAATAATAGAGGTATGCAAAGTCCGCAGATAGTGTGCTACTTTTTTTATAAACAAAATGGCGCCCGAAAATCGTGTTTTTTTCAATTTTTGCTCTATAACTCCAAAGATTTTAACTTTACACCAAAAACACCCAAATAAAAATTCACCGTAATTAAATTCTGCATAGAGACGTATTTTTCCCGATTTACTTCGATGAAAATTTTCCCCGGAAAATGCGGGGTTTCCCAACAAAATCTTTAATTTTCAACTAAAATTTTAGATAAGTCAATTTTTAATTAACAATTCAATTGTTGCTAAACTGTTCATTCAATTTTCATCGGCTTCTGGAATTATAATCTATACGAAAAAAACTTTATATTACCAAGTTATTTAATTATTGATAAACAATTACTTATCTAAAATTTTAGTTGAAAATTAAAGATTTTGTTGGAAAAACCCGCATTTTCCGGGGAAAATTTTCGTCGAAGTAAATCGGAAAAAACACGTCTCTATGCAGAATTTAGTTTCGGTGAATTTTTATTTGGGTGTTTTTGCTGTAAAGTTAAAAGTTTTGGAGTTATAGAGCAAAAATTGAAAAAAAAACACGATTTTTGGGCGCCATTTTATTTATAAAAAAGTAGCACACCATCTGCGGACTTTACATACCTATATTATTAATATATACAATATACAATCATAAGATTCGATTCCAGCAATGAAATTGCTGGTAAATAACTTTTCTCAAAAATGGCCTATTCTCCGATAATCTGCCCAGACTATAAGGGAATTTTTGAGTTCCATTCTCCATGACGTCTATGCTACAATAAAATTTCGATAAAACTTAAAAGTCTATAAAAACGGTATCTGTACCGAGTTCTGGTTAACATAAAAACAAAAAACATAATCAAACCGTCGGCCTTTTATGTCTCAAGACCGGATCATAAATCTTCTTGATAATCCATTTGATATGAAACAGATCATTGTGCTCTACCTGCTTGGTCAAGTAACCAATGATCGTCTCGTTCAAATACGTCCTAAATTCATCTATAAAATTTGTATTTATTTCGTAGCGCTCTAAAAATTTAACAGTCGACTTTAAAGCACATATCACAGACACTTTGGTTTTGTACAACATCATCGGAGACGAATGCTTCACCAGCGCATCGAGAAGCATCGTGGTGACGAGCAGAGTATGCTCCTCGATAAATATGGATTTGTCTTCGTAGCTCAATCCGTCTTCGAGGGTCCATAGGAGCTTGTGCAGAACTTCCGCGCACAGATCCATGAATGGAATGTTTTCGGCGTAAGAATTTAGTTCACCCCGTTCAAATACCTTAAAAAAAGAGATTTAAGTATTATTGTATAGTGCCCTACTAAACGTTGTACATAAATTACTTGCAGTACATATAAAAGACAAGATAACACAAAAGATAGATAATGACATAGGAGAATATCAATGTGGATTTAGAAGAGAACGCAGCACGGTGGATCAAATTTTCCTGCTGCGTGAGATACAAGCGGAAAGCTACGAATACGGGAAATCTACAATGGCCCTATTCATCGACTTGAAACAAGCTTTTGACAGAGTTGAACGGAAAGAAATATACAAAGCACTATGTGAAATTGGAATTAGTGAAAAATTAATAAAGATGGTAAAAGTTACACTCAGAGAAACAGAGAACAGAGTTAAAATAAATGGAAAGGAAACAGATAAGTTTAAGGTCGGTGAAGGGGTACGACAAGGAGACCCACTGTCATCATTGTTGTTCAGTATCCTTCTTGAAATGGTCATCAGAGAAGCCGAAATTAACAGGACAGGACTTGTATACCAACGAAAACACCAATGCTTGGCATTCGCTGATAACAAAGTACTGATAGCCAGAAGAAAACAAGAATTAAAAGAAATACTAAAAAGACTAGAGGCGATAGGAAGAAAGAAAGGGATATACATAAACGAAGAAAAGACTAAATATATGGAATGGATAGAACGAGAATACACACAAGGACAATATCTGACAACAAACACAGAGGCAAAAATATATCAATTCGAAGAATTAGAGAGATTCCAATATCTAGGAGCGACATTCACTAGGAGACCAAATATAAAAGAAGAAATCCAAGCGAGAATTATGGCTGATAATCGTTGTATCTTTGCTCTAAACAACTTATTAAGAAATAAGAACATATCTAGAGAGACTAAGATAAGAATATACAAGACCGCGATAAGACCTATAGTATTGTATGCCAGTGAAACATGGACGATGAACAAATCCGAGCAAGTTATGCTTAAAGTGTGGGAAAGAAAAGTCCTAAGAAAGATATTTGGCGGAAAGATACGGAATGGAATGTGGATAAGAAGACCAAATGTAGAACTGGAGAGGATGTATGGTGAACCAAACATAGTATTGTTCTGAAGCTATTTTCTTGTGGCATCTTTATAATCAAGTATATTCAAATGGGAAATAAGCCACAATTTTACCTAAAAATGATTTTATTAACGTTTCGACGTAGTAAATTTATTTTAAAAATATTTCGAAAACCAAACATAGTAGGGATCATAAAATCACAAACACTGAGATGGTTGGGACATATCCAAAGGATGCCAAACACGAGACTTCCCAAAAGAATACTAATGGGAGGAATAGAAGCAAAGAAGAAGAAAGGTAGACCGAAAACCAGATGGAAGAAAGATGTTGAAAAAGCCATAGAAGAACTGAAAATCATAAATTGGCAAAATAAAGCAGCAAATAGGAGAGATTGGAAAGGAATAGTAAACCAAGCCATGGGCCTTCTAGGAATGGAGAGCTAAACTAGAGAGCTTACCTTAGTACAAATGTGCACATAAAAAAAGTTACAGCCCTTTGAAGTTAGAAAATGAAAATCGATTTTTTCCAATATATCGAAAACTATTAGATTTTTTATTGAAAATAGACATGTGGCATTTCTAAGGCAGTAGTATCTTAAGAAAAAATTATAGTGAAATTTGGACACCCCATAAAAATTTTATGGGGGTTTTGTTCCTTTAAACCTTCCCAAACTTTTGTGTACGTTCCAATTTAATTATTTTTGTAGCATCATTAGTTAAACACGGTATTTTAAAAACTTTTTGCCTCTTAGTGCTTTTTCGAAAAGTCAGTTTTTATCGAGATATTTTGAATATTGTACCGCAGTAATAGTTTAATTGGAACGTACACAAACATTTGGGGGGTTTAAAGGAACAAAACCCCCATAAAATTTTTATGTAAGCATATTAAAAATGAAGCCGATAAAAATTGCCTTATCGAAAAAATACTAAGAGGCAAAAAACTTTTAAAAATATTTAATTGAACCAATGGTACCACAATAACAATTTAATTGGAGCGTACACAAAAATTTGGGGGGTTTAAGGGAACAAAACCCCATAAAAATTTTATGGGGTGCACAAATTTTTCTATAATTTTCTTTAAGATTTTCTTGCCAAAAGAATGCCACACGTCCATTTTCAATAAAAAATCTCTAATAGTTTTCGATATATTGGAAAAAATCGATTTTCATTTTGTGACTTCAAAGGGCTGTAACTTTTTTTATGTGCATATTCGTACTAAGGTAAGTTAGGTTCATTCGAACTATTTTTGGTACAACTAAATACTTGTACTGTACTCTGTGCTTGTATCTTTATTCTTCTAAATGCAATTTGATCAATAAAACAAATAATTTTTGTAAAAAAAATTAAAAATTGGCATAAAAATGCTGAAAGTAAGAAACAACACTAGAAGTAAACTTAACTATAATAGTTATAGACTATTAATATCTATCATAGACTATTTATATTAATAGTCATCTTCGCTTTCGAAGCAGTTGTCTGGTTTGTCGGGATCTTCCTAAATATTATCCAGAGTGCCTTAATATGTGATTTGTTGTCTTTCCCGTTGTTGGTAAGACACATTTTTGTAGAAGTTAAGCCACTGCATGGTTCATATTCCCGGTACAGTACCTTTATGTCGAATCGGCCGAAGTGTATCTAAATTAACAAAACCCTGGTCTTTCATCCTAACAACCATAAATTTTGAACTGGTCTTCATCTCTACCCTGTGTTCTGGTACAAACATTTCTCTTTCAGTTTTTCTTTCTTTTTCCAAGTACACTTGGATCGTGTCAACTCGCATTAACTAAAATATGATGAAATGATTCGCGACATTCTTAAAATTCTATATTACGTCAAAATTAATGACGCACTGAAAGAAGGGTTTGGTATGAACTTTAACACTAATTTGACACTTTGCACAGTGGTTCCAAACGCCGAAAACGTGGTCATGAACATTTAAAAGCGTATATTGTTTATATATTTTGGAATTACTTTCGTTCTTAAGGGTTTTTGGCATCGCTGATTACGAATCTGGCATTATTTTTTTCTGAAAAACAAAATGGCGGCTTCAACAGGGCGGAAAGAAATTGAAAATATCAATCAAAAAGGAAATTTTTTGCCAAATTTGGTAGGTTAAAGTCGCTGATTACAAATCTAATTTTACTTTTTTTTTAAACAAAATGGCGGATCCAATATGGACGAAAGAAATTCGAATATTTTATTTTAGCCGCATTTTTGTTTAAAATTTTATATTATAAGGGACTTTTGAAACTGCTGATTACCAATACATACTCAACAATCGCCAGAACTATGTAATATGCGTCATTTCCCACTTTTGTATTCAAACAACTGCCAGCAATGCATAGGCAGTTATAGGCAGTTAAACAAAAGTGATTCTGTATCTCCGTACTATATACTTTAAGATTAATAAACATTAGTCGCAGATAATTGATGGATTCGACCGTTACATTATGCAGAATTTTGTACTTTTTGAATGCATCTTTACAAAATTTTAATTATTTGAAGTATATTTTCACTATTTATGCATTAACAAATTTAAGGCATTTATTGTTAATAAATGTTGATTTAAGTTACATCTTACATTACTACATACTTAAAAAAGAAGAATTTGATTCACAACGATAAAATTGATAAACCACAAAACGTTTTACAGCGTTTTCAATAAAGCGTTTTTTTCACTTTCTCTGCCGACCAAAATAACCCCGGACATGACCCACTTGTTCCTGAGTTGTGAACCAGAATACATCTAGTCTAATCGTCATACCTGCATATTAGGACTCTACGATAGTATGAGAAAACAACTGTAAACATGAAAATCCCTAAATAGGGACTCCTTTTTTTGCCTCATGACCACATTTTCAGCATTTGGAACCACTCTGTGCTTTGGTATGATGGTATGGTATGTTAAACAATAAATGGTTTAGTTCAATTAGTTACCACTATAAACAGCCCGGATTAACCGATAATAGTATAAAAGGCCCGGTTTCAGGTAAAATTTATTTTAGGCTTTATTATGGGAGTACCGTCTAGTCAGTGTTAATTGCAAAAGACCAACTCTGTCTACCTCGGTGGCTTATCGCTCCGGGTGGGTCTTAACAATGGGCCAGGTCAGATAAATTTAATAATATTTACGACCGCACTAATTGAACTCAAACCATTTACTGTTGAACAAACCATACCACTAATCTAACAAGTATTAACGAGTTGGCTGCCAAACGATATAACTATTACTCGTTTGGAGACCAAGGTATATAAGCGTACTTATACTCAATGGCTGCCAAATGATAAACAAACTATTTTCAGGAGTTAAGTGAAATGCCCATATATGTCACTATTGGTTATAAATTAGCTTGTGTCCTTTAGCCACAACATTAAAATGGGTATTAACTATCTATTACTGTACTTAACTCCAACTTGAACGGAGTGGCCATGAGAGCCAGAGTGGCCTAACTGATTTTAACATTACTTTACATAATCAAAGAAAATGAACAGAAGCAAACAATGCCCGATTGTTTCAGTAGTTTTATGTTGACCAAGAATCATTATTGGTCAACATAAAACTACTAAAACAATTGGACATTGTTAGCTTCTGATCATTTTCTTTGATTATGTAAAGTAATGTTAAAATCAGTTAGGCCACTCTGGCTCTCATGGTCTCAATTATTACATTGACAGTACATATTATTATCAATGATATTACATGTCGATGTTCATTTCACCTAATGTTTTGATTTAACTTGTTTGCATATGAATCATGACGTTTGTGCAAAGATATAATGAAACAACTATACTACAGTAGATTATTTAAAAAGAATAGGAAACAATCAAAAGGAACTCACGAATGCCAGATGCTTGTACTTATAAATTCTGTGGCAGTTTACCGATTGTTTCTTTTTCTGTGTAAAAATCATCAATATGTTCATTTTTGACTGCATGATAAAAACTTAACTCATCTAAAAAAAAGTAAAGAAATTTACCTCGGAGACGTCATTACTGGATGAATCCGGAAAATGGCGACAGCACCACGAAAATAAAAAGCAAATGGCACCATCTTTCGGAAGAATTATGGAACTCAAGTTTAATAGATCCTCTCTGGCTTTTTCTGCTATCACTGGCCATTTCTTTCCGGATCTACAACAAAATATGTAGTTTAATATTGGGAGGTAATGCCTGTTTAAAAATCGGTTTTATAAATTTATACACTCAGTTCTACGTTTTTACAATTTGATGCTATAGAAATAGTAAAACTAGTATATAATCCTTACAAATTATCTTATCTTTCTAAACTTTTAGTCAAATTTTCATAATGTTCATCAAAAAGTCTCCTTCTAACCTGATACACTGATTAGAACGCAGTTCTAGCGATCAGATGCATTTTTTGAATATAGTTCTCGAAGAACGATTTGTTTTTGGTTGCAAAGTATCTATCAGATTCTGCCATAATCATAACTTCTTCATTTGAACTAAACCTCTCCCTTTTTCGGCCTGCAAATATTCAGTAGTCACTGGGGATCAAATCTGAAGAATAAGGCGGATGTGGAAGCAATTCCGAGGTAAAAATTCACGTTCTTTCATCATCATTAGATCATCTGGTTACTCGGTGTATTGTCTTGGTTGATGAGTCTTTTCTTCTTCATCAATTGTGCCAATTCTGTCCTCCAAATGCATCCATACTACTTTTGATGGATTTTTATTTCATAAGTTTATCAATGAACAAAATGACAATTTTGACATTATAAATAAGGTTCTTTCCTGCTAACTGTATGCTAATCCTATCCTGCTAACTGTAAAAATGAGCAAGCTCGTGGCCAGTATTTTCTTGATAAATATACAAAATAAACACTTACATGGTTTGTTGTTTATTGGCGCAACTTCCCAGGAATACTTTCACTTTCAGAACCGTCGCAAACTCACTCATAGCGTTCCTCACTATCAACTCGTCATCTTCTAACAAAACCAGTATTATATGTAATACCATATGGAGATCATGTGCTACAAAATAATTTACTTCAGTTAGCTACACTGCGCGTCAGAGAAAACGGGCCACCCACAAAATGGGTCATTTTTGATGTCTCGAATTTCCTAAACCAGTTGTCTGATTTAAGTGATTTTTTTTCGAATATGTTGTAGCCTTATTCTTTAACAATATCGCTGTAATAACATTGTTGCTAGACAGGTAAATTGTCATTGTATACCGCGTGTACCAATCAAACTGTGTTTTTTCTCAAAGTTCACCACACACTGTGGAATATTCTAGCATTTATAAAACACTGAAATTAAAACCTAACTATGAACTCATGTTTTCTTAAGGGCATAGGCGCAAAATGTCGCCTGTCAAAATGTTCAATGTGTTTTAAATGTATTCATAAAACCCAACTATAGCCTCAGGTTTTCTTATAGCCTCTGTTTTTTGATTCGTTCGCTTATGTTGGATAATCAAAAAGTTAGGTAGGTACCTACTTTAACAACTATCCATGTACTTCATCAATACAGGGTGTTTCTAAATACGTGCGAAGGGAGTGTTACATTCTTTCTTACAAACTGACGACTTATTTATTGCTCTAAAACCCCGTATCTAGGAAATGAAGCATTTACGAACATATGTTCATAAAGCAAACGGTCATTATTTTTTCATTACCCCTTAAAGTTTCTCGAACTCATTTAGAAACACACTGTATTGATGAAGAACATAGTTAGTTGTTAAAGTACCTAACTTTTTGATTATCCAACATAAGCGAATGAATCAAAAAACAGAATGTTAAGAAAATCTGAGGCTATAGTTGGGTTTTAATTTCAGTATTTTATAAATGCTAGAATATTCCACAGGGTGTGGTGAACATTGAGAAAAAAAAAACAGATTGATTGGTACACCCGGTATACAATGACAATTTACCTGTCTAGAAACGATATTGTTAAAGAATAAGGCTATAACATATTAAAAAAATCACTTACATTGGAAAACAGGTTTAGGAAATTCGAGACATCAAAAATGGCCCATTTTGTAGGTGGCCCGTTTTCCCTGACGCACAGTGTATCAATCAGTACATGGACAGAAAATATACAAATATTAAATATAAACTGCTTCACCAAGCTTACTTCTATTCACCAACTTTCATACAGTTAATATACTTGCACCTTTGGAGATAAAAAGTGTGAAAATACTGTGAAAAAAACTGTGAAAATACCAGCAGATTTTACTTCATTTTTTTAATTAACGAAAAATATAAAAATTGGAGAAGAAAATCTAGGCACAAATTAGCTGTGAGAAGTATTGAAGGAAAATATTTTCTATATACGTCTAAAGCTAGTTTATATTAATAAATTCCCGTAAAAAATAATATTTTCGCACAATTAGAGATGATGACCCGCGGGAGGAAGATGAAATGCTACAAAAAAATTGGATAGTAACGTACGCTGTAGAGAAAACGAACCGCATTACCACAGAGATACATGGATTAAGGAAATATTTAAAGAAGGCAACAATAATCAGAAAATAGTACTATCAAAAATAACACATAAAGGCAAAACAAACAAACCAGAATACATTGTTCATTTCATGTTCGTTTATCATTGGTAAGTTGACCACATAACAATAAGGTATACCCTATTCCACGAACATACGACTGTTGTGGATTATCTCGACAACGAATATTTTATTGTGCAAATTATGAAGAACGAAAGTAAATTGCAAAATATATTGTTGTTTATTTAAAAAATTTTAGAGCCATTTACTTTCGCACTTATGTTGCACACTAAAATATTCGTTGTCGCGATAATTTAAGACAGTCGTATATTCGTGGAATAGCCCATAGCAGAATATGGGTGGCTGTATATGGAATTTTTTTCAGATTGTGGGAAAAGCGGCATCCTTTGATGATGGCCGCCAGCAGTGGCATGTCTGCAGGTGAGTTTTAAGCCACGCCCTCTTCCAAGATGGCCGCCGCTTTCCTATGGGTCAATTTATGTCATGTTGCCAATCCAACATGAAGGCTGGCAGCTGTCAATACGTGGCCAATCTAACATGGTGGCTGTCAGGTGTCAACGCAGGGTCAATCCAATATGACGGCTATAAATCATCTTTTTTTCGTCTGTTACATCGCCTGAAGAACATTTTGACGTAACGGATAACCGTTGTAGGTAAACTAATAGGTTTGTTCTAGCATCAGTTTTAAAAGGTTTGAAACCATCAGCGAATAGTGGACCAGCGCGAGTGGAGGGGATAGCACTGGTGACTGTATTAATTTTTCTCACTGACCAACTGTTTGCTGACGGTTTTTGACTAGTTTGACTGTTTGATAGAACAAACCTATTATCAACCAGTCATCCAACAATTTTATAATATCAAAAGATGTTTTTACAAGAAAAAATTATTCATATAAACAGAGTATAGATTCATAAGTTATATTATGTAATGTAAAAATGCACTTACTAATTAAAATACTGTCTTCATTACAATATAAAATATAATTTTTAGCCAAAAAATCACAAACTGCCAGTCTCCTAAAATCACTTGCTGCCGGCGAAGCGCTATCCGCCAGTACTGCCACCAAAACCTCGTACTTCAGCACGTTGTAGTCCAGGTGCAGCAAAAACGTGCTGATACAACTAATCACAGCACTGATCACGTCTTCGGTATTATCACAACTACACAATTCGAGCAACATGTCCAACGTTTCTTGTTTGTTCGTGTTCAAACACTTAATGGCGCACGGATAATAGTTCAGCAGCAAGAACAACAAGACTTGATCCTCCTCCCTTACGTATTGATGGTGTTTGATTTCTTCTACTAGGAACTTTTTGAGATATTGGTGGGTGCTGGTGAGGATTTTTGCGATTGACTTTCTGTCGAAGGTGTTACCCAAGAATCTGACTTCTGGTGGTATTTGGATTTCTTCGGTTTGGTATAAACTGTGCTTGTATCCTAAAACATCAAATACAACAATAAACTAAGACGTATCAAGTTACAGAAAAAAAAATACACAAAACAGTCGCTGGCCAAAGGCTATATCTTGGCAACTACAAGTTGAGAATTTTATAAACTTGACATGCTGCCTTAAGTTTTTTCAAAAAATTTAATGAAAAATCCTTTATAAAAGGTATAAAATTTATTAGAATCCCTTTAAAGGCTATATCACAAAACGTTTTCGATATTTAAAATATCATCATCAGTGTTTAGAACCTAATAGTAAGTATAACCGTTTCAAATGGAGAAATTATAAAGGACCCCGCAGAAACCTCATGGGAAATGGCTCTCTGTCAAATGCTCTGAAACTTTGGGTTATGGTAGTCCTTGATGTGTAGAACAAAAGACTCAATGGGCGCGTAGCTACAAAAAATCATGGTTTCAAGCTTTCAAGATATAAGCCTCTGAAGTTATAGGTACAGTGAAGACGTTTGAGTTGGAATAAATTCATTTTCTCGAGAATGGGCGACTCTGGAGATAAATTACGAATCAGGTCGATTTTCATTTTTAAATTATAATTTTTTGGCATATATATCAAACTAGTGACGTCATCCATCTGGGCGTGATGACGCAATCGATGATTTTTTTAAATAAGGATAGGGGTCGTGTGACAGCTCATTTGAAAGGTTATTGAATTCTCTATTCACTGTTATAAATATTAACATAATTATTTATACAGGGTGCCCAGAAATTTTTTTGAATGAAATTAGTCGAGACAAAAAGAAGAATGTATATAAATTATTTCATTCGAAATACATTTTACTGCTGTTAGAAAACAGAAAAAAATGTTGATTTGAAAAATAAACATTGCTTTTCGCTTAAATTAAATGTTCAAACTGCTAAGAGGCAGGTGGGTGGCAGCTTTAATATTGAATTTAAGCGAAAAACAATATTTATTTATAAAATAAACATTTTTCCTGTTTTCGGACAACAGTAAAATGTATTTCGAATTAAATAAATCATATACATTCTTCTTTTTGTCTCAATTAATTTAATTTAAAAAATTGTTTGGGCACCCTGTATAAATAAATATGTTAGAGTTTATATTAATGAATAGAGAGTTGAATAACCTTTCAAATGAACTATCACACGACCCCTATTCATATTTAAAAAAATCATCGATTGCGTCATCACGCCCGATGGGTGACGTCACTAGTATGATATACAGTCCGTCTAATTTACTTACTGTTGCATGTCATTATCTACGTTAGAGATATAAGTTGACATTGTTGCCCAATTACAAAAAATTCTTGAATTCATTTTAAAACAAATACATCACACAATTTTTGCGGAAGTGGATTATACAGCAAAACAAATTAATATTTAATGTAAATAAATAAAAACTTTAGAAATAGAAAACAAGAATTAAGTTATAATCTTACGTTAAAGTACATAATAAAAATAGTAAATTATTATTTATTCTAGAATATATAATCTATTATAGAATATATAATGAAACAAATAATTATAGTCAAGAATATAAACAAATATGAAGTGTCATCACCGCAACTGTCAAATAAATGTTACCAATTTATGCCAAAATATCACCTTCGTTCATGATAGTTACAGTGTATTCCGAACAAATGTGCTTCATAAAAACGTTTTAATCCATTTATACAAATTAAATGAAACATATTATTGTGTATTTCTTTAAGTTAACATTAATAGAAATCTTTAAATATTATTTCTACGCGTATATAATAAAATATGTCTAGTGGCTGTAATGCCAGTGTCAGTGTACTCGGCAAAGTGATTCTAAAAAAGAACACACCTACCGCCTAAATATTTCGGGTTGGTATCATGTGACGTCACGGGCTATGACGCAAATGACGTGCAACGGTAAGTAAATTAGATGGAGTATATATGCCAAAAAATTATAATTTAAAAATAAAAATCGACCTGATTCGTAATTTATCTCCAGAGTCACCCGTTCTCGAGAAAATGAATTTATTCCAACTCAAACGTCCTCACTGTACCTATAACTTCAGAGGG
Source organism: Diabrotica virgifera virgifera (assembly GCF_917563875.1). Taxonomy (NCBI): domain Eukaryota; kingdom Metazoa; phylum Arthropoda; class Insecta; order Coleoptera; family Chrysomelidae; genus Diabrotica; species Diabrotica virgifera. The sequence continues at coordinate 6,115,086 of NC_065447.1, forward strand.
TTATATCTTAAAACCATGATTTTTTGGAGCAACGCGCCCATTGAGTCTTTTGTTCTACACATCAAGGACTACCAGAACCCAAAGTTTCAGAGCATTTGACAGAGAGCCATTTCCCATAAGGTTTCTGCGGGGTCCTTTATATCAAGGGATGAAAATGAGAAAAAGAGCTATCAAAGAAAACCTGTACACTACAAAAGCAACCATAGAAGGATTGTGATTGTGAACCATAGAAGCAATGTGGATTCAGAAGAGAATGCAGCGCAGTAGATCAAATTTTCCTGCTGCGCTAAACACTAGCAGGTGATCGTATTCATCGACTTTAAACAAGCTTTTGACAGACTACGGAACGGAATGAAATATACAAGGTACTACGTGAAATGGGAATTAATGAAAAATTAGTAAGAATGATAAAAATGACAGTAATATATTAAAAAACACTTACCTGTATGCACCTGATTCAAATATATTAGCAAATTAAGACAAAACTTCCTCATCTCGAGATCATGTCCGTAGAGTTGACATATAATTTGATTCGTCACCGTCGAATACGTCAAATCTGTTTCTTCGAATTTGTTTATTACTATATAAAAAAGTAACGAGAGTCGAACTTGGCAATATTTACTTAACGAAGTTACTGGCTCTATGTTGGAAGTTATTTGTCTCGATAGAATTTTTACGAGGTTTCTCAGCATGTCTAAGTCTTGATAATTTGGATATCTAAAAAGACGATGAAATAAAATTAAAAAAAAAAAATGGTAGTAGCTGGTACTCTAGACTAACGCGAAGCTTCGTGCTATGCTTGCCGTATTTTCAAAATTTAAATATGTAATATTTTTAGAATTGAATAAAGTAATTTTATTATTTATTTATTATTTGTGCTTTAACAAATTATACAGCTACATTATTCCATATATTTTACGTGTCGCTATAGGTTGTCTCGATTATTCTACGGTTTTACTATAGAGAAACATTAATACAACATCACTATAAAAGCTTCGCTTCAAAAAGACTCAAGTCATAAATAAAAATTTACTCAAGATCAGACTTTGTTAACATCTTAAAGCGGCTATTTTTATGACTGTTTATCGAGTAAGGTTCGTAAGCATATTAAACAAAAAAATATGTTATAATAAATAAATGACTTACTTGGTAAGTATGAGCATAACCAATTGCAGGTAAAGGGACGCTGTCATGTGACTAAACTTTTTGCCAGCGAATTGTAATATCTTAACAGTCTTTTCAAGGTAATCACTAATTGGAATCTCAGGCACAGTAGAATTTGATCTTATAATATATAACACCTAAAATAGAGACAAAATTTTTATTATTCTGGAATTTAAAATTTTGGTTAGACCTATCTCCTTCCGCGACGGAGGTCGGCAATCATCATAGCTATTCGGACTTAGAGACGGATGCTCTGAAAAGTTCATTTGATGTACATTCATACCATTCTCTCAAGATTGCACAGCCATTATATTCTATGTCTACCAATGCTTCTTTTTTTTCCTTGGATCTTTCCCTGCATAATAAGCTGGAACAAGTTGTATCTCTCTCCATGTGTAATATGTCCGAGATATTCCAATTTTCTGGTTTTAATCTTTCGCAGAACCTCTTTGTTTGTACGTGTTCTATCCATGATATTTTAACAATTCTTCTATACACCCACAACTCGAATGATTCCAGTTTTTTCAGTGATGCCGCATTCACGGTCCAATCTTCAATTATTACATTAGACTTATACTCAGTCGTATTATTTCTCGATTTATTATATCGTTAACTGTCGTGTTTAGTATCGTTGGTGGTTGGAAAAATTTGTATACTTTTGCTCGATAGGCACTTCTCTTTCTAGTATATAGACAATTTTATTGCTATATGTCCATACTACGCACTGTCAAATCTCGTCAAATTCGTGGCCAGCCACTCGCGGGAGTGCATTTAGATTTTCACTTCGGAAAAAATCAAACAAGATAAAACTTTTTGTAATTTCATTAAGAAATGTTTAATAAACAACATATCAAAAAGTTCTACTCGAGAAGTGGGTGCTTCATTTTTTATTAAACAAATGAACAGCGAAGTTAGATGTTTTTCTAAATAACTCCGAAAATATAATTTAAAAAAAAACTGACTTGACCATTGAAAAATTCAGAAAATTTTACAAAAAAAAAACCTTATATAAAGATTTTTCTAAAAGTAAATCTCTAGCTTCTGTAATTTTTTATTTATAACGCTAAAGTCACCCTTCTCACACACATTGGCGCACTGTAAACTAGCGTTGGAAGAATTGCACGGTTGAGTTTTTTTAATGTAATTCTTTAACTAATGGATCAAAAGAAATTTTACAAATTGGACATGAAAGAAGATGAAACAAGCTATCTTATGGTTGTAATATAAAGAAATAAAATATATGGACATAAGTACGGTGTGGGCGGAAAGTGAGCCTTACATGAATTTTGTTTAAAAATGATTTAAAAATGTGGAACTAATACAATTTTACTTATAAAACTCTCAAATTTGCACAACTTACCTCACAATCATCTTGCTAAACGATATTTCTTTCAAAAAAATCTCAAAAATTTAATTCGAATAATACGATGTGTCAAAAAATGTAATTTTTGAAAACTTCGTAGTTTTACAGAATTCCCACCACTTTAAGACGGTATTACTCAAGTTTGAATAAATCTAATACAATCTTTTTGCTATTTTTTTAAAGCTTGGGATGTAATCTTTAAAAATCACTTAATTGTTTTAGTTTAAAAATGAAATAAACAGTTTCTTTTTGAGAAAACTAAGAAAAATAACAAAAATGGAATACAAAAACCGAAAATTACCAGCTGAAAAAATGTATATACAGAGTGATCAAAACTTTTTTCTGTAAAACTTACCTAAAATACATTTAATAATAAGCTTCAACAATAATAAATGTTGAACAAAAAAAATTTTTTAGCTCTTATACAGTATGTCTGCGTAACTTGGAACCTATTGATAACTGTTTAATATCAGTTTTACGAAAAAAAGTTATTCTTTATAAAATACTCTGCATCGTATATAACATAAGATGCAATCATCAAATATCAAATTTAATTAATGTTATACGAGGTATGTCAAAAAATATGAATTTCACTCAAGAGTAAAGTACCTTTACATTTCACAATATCGAAAATGTTTATAAAGAAAAGTTGTTTGGAATTAAAAACTATGTTCCAATATGTATTTATATCCTTCTAATCGAAAATTTGTTTTTTTTTTTTAATATTCTTTCTAATACATTTTAATTTTTAATAATATTGTGAAAATTATTTGTTTACCTTTTTTTTTAAGAATAAAATTCCATATTTGTTTGATTGAATTCTACTTGTTTTTCATTTAAATATGCGCCATTTTAGATCCGATATTTTGAAATTTAAATTTTTAATCTTTAATTCAGATTCAACAACCTGTTAAAAATAAAGACAATAAAAAATATTTTAGAAAAATGTTCTTTTATGTTCTTTTTAGAAAATCCGCATTTTGGATCCGCCATTTAGGTCATAAAGTTAGGTTTATCAAAGCTCTCAAAAATAAATATATTATGTAGAAATAAATACATTTTGTAAAGAAATTATGATTTTACAACTATTGTTAGTTGGCGGATAAGTTATCCGCCATTTTGGATCTGCCATTTTATAATTTAAATTATCAAAATTTGATTCAGGTTCAGCAACCTCTCAAAAATATCCACATATATGTAAACAAACACGTTTTATAAAAAAAATTCGAATTTTACAACTACTTTTTAAGGATTTTTAGAAAAAAATCCGCCATTTTGAATCCGCCATTTTGAATTTGCAAATTGTAATGTCAGATTCGGGTTCAGCATAATCAAAACTATAATAAAACATTTTTTATCAAAATAAAATGTTGAATTCACCCATATTCTTAACATTATACAAAATAATTGTTATTGTTTAAACAATTAATAAACAATTAGCGGCGAAATTTGTGAGTAGAACTTTTTACTTTAATATATTTATAAACTAACAAAAAAAGTTTTAGAAAAATATAACCTTGTTTGATATTTTCTGAAACATTGTATCTTTTCGTTCTAATTGCACTCCCCTATTAATGTCATCAGTCCATCTTCTTTAAGGTCTGCCTCTATCTACTTCTTTTGCTTGCACTTGGTCGCCATTCGAGAATTCGCTTTGTCCAACGGTTGTCTTCCATTCTTCCTGTGTGTCCTGCCCAGTTCCATTTTAACATGACAATCTTCTGGATCACATCTGTTACCTTTGATCATCGTCTTCTTATCTCTGTACTGAACTTGCGATCAGTACGTGTTGCCAGTTCTGACATACGGAACTGAAACTTGGACTTTTAATAACAGCGTAGTCAACAAACTTCAAGTGACTCAGAGAGCTATGGAACGGAGAATACTCAACATTAAGCTCAGTGATCGCAAGTCCAATAATTAAAAATGCCTGGGTTTAATTATGTCGTGCATGAAACCATTGCAGTTGCAATCCTTTTTTTAAGTACACCTTAGGAATGTTCATCTTCTTCTTTTGTCCTTTTAATTCGTCCAATTTTGAACATAGGCTTCCCCCAGTTTCCTCCATTCACTTCTGTTTAGTGCTTTCTGTTTCCAGTGCGTTCCTCCTATCTTTCTAATACCATCTCCCCATCTCATCGGGGGGTCGTCATCTTGCTCTCTTTCCTGTTCATGGTCTCCCTTATTGTATCGTGATATTCCACCTATTTTTAAACTCCCTTTTAGCCTGGCTATATGTTGTCCTGCGTCTTTGACTTTGGTTTTATTTCTTATCCAGTTGTTTTGCTTTTTGTCTTTTAATTTTACTCCTAACATTGCTCTCCATGGCTCTTTGTGTCTTCATTATTTTATCCGTTTGCTTTGGTGAAGGTCCATGTTTGGCATGCGTATGTGAGAATTGGGAGTATACACTGGTCAAACACTCTTAAGTATTGTATTTTTTTATTTTTCAAGACCCATTTTAATTTCCCAAACCCTGCACAGGCTAATCTGACTCCTCTTTTTACCTCCGCTGTTTGGTTTTCCTTATTTATTTTTATTATCTGTCCCAAATATATAGTGATGGTACACGACAACCATCACGGAATTTTCCTAATTTCTTTGTTATAAAAATTAGGTCATAATATTATAATTGCAATTTGTATAATTTATTACGACAGTAGCAAAGTTCAAAGTATTGAACTCATTTGAAAAACTGCAAAGAAAGCACACGTCATTCTTACTACATTTATAGTACCTCACCATATATGGTAATACATATTGGCACTGTTGTTACACTCTCACGCGCGTAATCAGGGGATCTAGTTACCAGGGCAATGGGTTATCCCCGACCTATCTCAATTGCTACGTAATTTAATTGTACATTTAATTATTTAAAAATAAAGTTTCTGGAAAAAGTTTAAGTTTGTTTGCTCGGGGGTCTTGCAACCCACAACGTCACAATATTATAGAATCATTAACCGCTTCTATTGTGGTTTCGATTAGTGTTATGTTTCTATTATCTTGTGTGTTTGTAATTGTTTTTGTTTTGGTAAAATTCATTTTTCGTCCTATTTGTTCGGATTCCTTTGCTAGTTCGGTTAGCATGGTTTATAGTTCTTCAAAACTGGATGCCATTATTACTACATCGTCTGCAGGAATGTTCATATTGCTCTTCTATTACTAATCAGTCTAGCTAAAGCTATAAAGAATATGGGCCATTCCACGAACATACGCCTGTTTTGGATTACTTCGACAACGAATATTTTACTGTGCAACATAAGATGTACGAGAGTAAGTGGCGCTAATAATTATTCCAATAAACAACAATGTAATTTGCAATTTACTTTCGTTCTTCTTATTTTGCACAGTAAAATATTCGTTGTCGAAGTAATCCAAAACAGGCGTATGTTCGTGGAATAGGGTATACGCATTTGGTGTCCAATGTGGACACTTGTTGATGAATCTTATAAATTATTTTAGTTTTATCACATTGACGTATCATATTTAAAAAAAATATAATTTCGGATGTAAGTACCCTTTCAGACTAAGACACTGGTGTCTGACACCGGTGTACGCCATCGGCAGCAAAGCACTGTTTTAAATAAACGACTACAGCCTAGCCACTTTGAGTGTCTGGCTGATTTTAGTGGTTCAACAATGCTTTGCTGCAATTGAACACCGGTGGCGGACATCGGTGTCAGACACCAGTGTCTTAGTCTGAATGGGTACTAAATTAGTTATTTATATTTACCTACCAGTAGTAAACAGCCATGTGTTTCGTTATCTTTAACATCCGATTGACTTAATCTATCAAATATACTATTTAAATGACTAGAAATTTGATCGCTGCGAATAAAAGGAACTGTGGCCCAGGCGGCTAAATCTCTCGTCCTATATACGGAATTAGACAGACAAGTCGTCAAGTGTGGCACGTATTTATCCATCTGAAAGCAAACAGTTAACTTTTTATATGATAATATAATAAAGAAGGCTTTTTTGGTTATCGTTGACAATTAAAGTTGATATAACGAAGTCAGACCTGTTAGCGGCATCCAGAGAAGACGACCATACGTCATCGAACACTTGCGATACGTCACCACTTCAATCAAAGTGATCTAGAACGTCTTATGTGAAACTATAACCCAGTTGTAGGAATGATGTCTTCTCTGGTAGACGCTACAGGTCCAGATTGATATAAGATATAAATATATACTACTACTATCGATTTACAGCGCAGCGTTGTCTGACGCCTTCCGAGTCCTAACCGCCAGTTTTCTCTGTTTAACCATAGACCTGGAGAGATTTCTCTTTCCTCTAGTTCTTTTTCAATTCTCTCCCTCCAGTTTCTTCTCGGCCTTCCTCTTTTCCTTCTCCCTTGTGGTGTCCATGCCAAACCCTGTTAAGGGATCCTGTCATCTGCCATTTTCTGTACATGGCTGTACCATACTAGTTGTTTTGTTTTATGTTATCAATTATTGTATGTGTGACTTCCATCATTTCTCGTATTCTCTCATTTGGTATCCGATCTCTTCTTGATTTGCCTGCTGCTCTTCTCCAGAAGTCCATTTCTGTTACTACTAACATTTTCTCTATTCTTTGTTTCAGTGGCCAAACTTCACTGCTTTTTGTGATTATACTTTGTGATTATACTTTTAAGAATGGTATTGTATATGAACTGTTTGTTCTCTTTAGATATTGTTTGGTCTCACAGAATGCCGTTCATCATGGATATGGCTTTTCTACCCTGTATTTTTCTGTCTTTTATAACAGCATCGAGTGTTCCATCTTGAGTTATCTTCATGCCCAGGTACTTGTATTCATCACAGTGTTTAATTTCTACCCCATCGTTTAATATGAACTGGTTTGTCCCTCCAATACAAATGGCTTTAATTTTCTTGATATTGAAAATCCACAAGGAAAAGAAAATTTTTCCTGTAGTTGGCTGTATACCATCAATCACAAAAATTGGAAAAAATCCTTTGTAAAAGGTATACAATTTTATTAAAATCCCTTTAAAGGGCTACATGACAACAAAACGTTTTCGATTTTATAAAAAAAATTATCATCAGTGTTGGACCTAAAAGTAAGTACAGTAAAACCTCGAGATAACGGACCTCTATATAACGGACTTCGGATATAACGGACGAAAAATCCGGTCAAATGTAAAAAAATTAAAAACGTCCTGTTGATATGATACATGCTTAACCTGTCACATACCAAGATACATTGAATACCAACGGGTCCCCGTGGACCCCAAATTCTACACCTACCTAGAAACTTTAGTTGTATGTTTTTGCCAAAAATACAACATCGCATATTCAACCCATGGATCAGGGAATAATTTTGGAAACCAAACGAATATCTAGTAAAAAAAATTGTCTGTTGGCCAAGATGCAGACATAAGATCAGAAGGGTTGGAAATTCCTGACTTCTGTAAGACAATACATATCTAATAATGCCGGAGAAGAAGTAGGTAGCTGAGATGTTTTATTTTACAATGGCTAGAAGTAGATGAAGGTGTCCCTGGGTATAATATCACGACTGAAAGTGAAATAGCAGATGAACTTATGAACCTAAAACACGAGGATGGAAGGGAAGATAGGAAAGAAGGCAAAATAACACTGCAAAAAATGAAGTTCTCAGAGGTAAGATCGCATCTTAACGATCTAATAACATTTATTGATTATTCAGACAACGAAGTTCAACTGTATTATAAAAAATTTCGTAATTTTAGAGAGTTGAAAAAACAGCAAACTTCAAAAGTGCAAACGAAACTTGATTCCTTTTTCAAAGCAGGATTACCGAAAGCAAGCGTGTCGATATCAAACAACGTCACTTCACGACGAATTTCTGAAGATAAATAGAATTTTGTTTGTGTTTTTTATTTATATTTAAATACAGTGTACATATTTTCAAAAAAGAAGTTTTTTTTATTTATTTTAAACCTATTTTTATATAACGGACTTTCGGCTTTAATGGACACCCCACCCCGTCCCCCCAATTAGTCCGTTATATCGAGGTTTTACTGTATAACCGATTTAATGAATGTAAAGTTGATATTTAAATTTCGACTAAGGTTAGAGCAAGTTGGTTATACTTACAGATTAGATGCTAGCTGAGCCACCAAAGAAAAATATTCGGGTAAAAACCCTTTAAATATAACATGGATGGATTACATGTGCATACTTAAATAAAATGCCTTATGATGGATACATGGCAACAAGGATAATGCCCTTAGGTAATGTATTGAATTTCCCAACACGTGGGATGCCAATTGAGTTGTTTACATTCCAATGATTTAATGGCAACTAAATGCAAAATGATTAGATGTTTCTGAAAGGTGTCAAAAATCAAACAGGATAACTTCTACGTCACATTGTCGGTTTGATTTTTGACACCTTTCAGAAACATCACTCATTTTGCATTTAGTTGCCGTTAAGTCATTGGAATGTAAACAACTCAATTTGCATCCCACGTGTTGGGAAATTCAATACATTATCTAAGGGCATTATCCTTGTTGCTATGTATCCATCATAAGGCATTTTACTTAAGTATGCACCTTTAATGCATCCATGTTACATTTAAAGGGTTTTTATCTGAATATTTTTCTTTGGTGGCTCAGCTAGCATCCAATCTGTAAGTATAACCAACTTGGCCTAACATTAGTCAAAATTTAAATATTAACTTTACATTCATTAAATCGGTTATACTTACTTTTAGGTCTAACACTGATGATGATTTTTTATAAAATCGAAAACGTTTTGTTGTGATGTATCCCTTTAAAGGGATTTTAATAAAATTTTATAACTTTTACAAAGGATTTTTTCCAATTTTTATTGATGTTGACTTCGAAACCCCATTTGCTACATTCTTCTATTAGCTTCCGCGTCATGTAACTCAAGTCGTCATGATCCTGCGCAATCAGAATTTGGTCATCATTTGGTCAAATAAAGTGTATTGTGTATAGTGTTGTCTCGTCATTCCCATGCCACTACATTTTCTTTTCCACAGCTTGAGTACTTTTGATATAAATATATAAAGATATAAATAGATATACAGTCGGAAAAATGAAAGAATACCCATGAACGATCACTTCAATCACTGATTTTGTATTTGCTGTCTTTTTCTATAACAAACGTTTGTTATTTATAGAAAAGGACAGCAAATACAAAATAAGTGAGTGATGTGATCGTTCATGGGTATTCTTTCCCTTTCATTTGTCCGACTGTATATTGACTTCAATCAGTATAAAAGTTGACTGTATTAAAACAACACAAGTGATTTATATTTGCAGGAGATATCATCTCGAAATTAGACGAATTCACTCTTAAATAACTCTACGTAAACTACATCGTACTATGTATCAAATGATCACTTACCTGTGTATTATACTCTTCAAAATGCGATGGATACAACCTAGCTAAAATCATTAATACTGGATGTAATAGAAGACTATCGCTTTTACTACTCTCATTCGTCAACGTTTCTAACAAAAACTGAAACAATTCGGGATATCTCAAAAAGAATACTCGAACTGTTAGCCTATTTTTTAGAGACAGATCGTCAGAGTCTTGCGTTCTTTGTACACCGAACATCCTCGTTATCAGTGCGGCATACAACAGAGTAGCTGAGTTCCTAACCTGAAAACAAAATATATGGTTATTAGAAAAAAAATTGTCCATTATGTGTATGTGGCAATGAGAGCAGTAGGAAAGCTTCATTTTGAGGTTGTCACGTTAGAGAATTAATGACATAATTCTTTTGGGTTGGATGAAGGCTGCCAGACGTGGTTGCCTAGGGTTCTAAAGCCCATCAAGCCTATTATGTGTGTGACAGCTTCACTCTCCCTTATCTTTCGTAACCTACGTTTTGGTCTCCTGTTTTTAATTCATTCTATGTTGCAGTATGCCTTTTTAAAAGTTCTCCCTGTTTTTCCGGATACATTTTTGGATAGTTTCCTTAATCTTGTGTTAAAATTCCGATACATTACATCTTGTCCAAATTTCACTATTTCATTATTTTTAAATCACCCCCGTACATCATTTTAAATTTCAGTAAACATCTGCACTTATCGCCTAATCAGGTTCATCTACATTTATCCATAATAAAAACGTCTTCAAAAATACCGCCTACTGTAAAAATATTCTTTTATTATCCATTGGAGGTTCTACCATTCTACCACATTCTAAACGGTCTATGTTTATAATTGTATTGTGAATCCCTCTGTACAACAATCGTTAGATATGGTAAGCTTTTTAAACCCTGTTATAGATCATCCTTAGTGAGTGCGCAGACTGCAGACTTTTTAGTCGGCTTCTTAATCAGTACAGAGAGATATGCATCGGTGAATCGGTGTAATGTGCGCATCTGCAAACCTCTCTGTACTGATTAAGAAGCCGACTAAAAAGTCTGCATTCTGCGCACTCACTAAGTGAGTGCGCAGACTGCAGACTAGTTCCGTCTAATTTTTTACCACACACCAAAGTAACGGTTTCCTTCTAAATATTTTTCTATAAAAAGGCATATCTTTTGAATTTAAATTCAACAGTGAAAGTTCTCCTCTTACGTCTTCAAGATTCCTGACAGTCCTGACAAAGGGTATAAGCTATTTTTTTTATACCTTTCGTATTTCCTTATATGTTTTTCTTTTGTTATTCCACCTATTTGACATTGTTATTTCCAAGTTATTTCATTAGGAATCCATTTTTTTGGGAGTTCAGGTCTTTCCGTATCTAAATATGAAGCCCTAAGTGTGTTCAGGAGTTGTCTACATGGAGGTTGACGTTCAGTTAATCTGCTTTCCAGTTCAAGAGTATCAGTTCTCTTTCTTTATAGGCATTCGTCAGCCGATTCAAGTGGTGCAACTTTCAATTTAGAAAGTTCCACAAAATACGAAGGAGTGGATAAATACATTTTTTTCAACTGCCTGTAATATGTGTTGATAGTTACATAATAATTTTTTATTACATATTTAATTTTAATTAATCGAAATAGATTAACGAATCAGTCATTTTTGATAATTTTTACGTATCTACCATTTAATAGTATGTCTTGTTTTATTTGTACAGTTAATCAATTGCAAAGAGGACGTAGTTAGTCCTCACGCTTCATAATAAATTTATTGATATGTGTTATAATTGAATATTTCATTTGATTATTTATTTTGTTTCATTTATTTGGAAATGTATTCCTAATACATTTCCAGTGAAAAAAATAACTCTTTGATAAGTGTTGGCGATACAATTGTTTTTATATGCGTGTCCGCGAAGATGATAACTCCCAAAATATTTATAACGAAAAGATTTAGTTCATAATAGATGCCGACGAAAACAATTATTTCCCTTTCTGTTTCTGTTTCTGCCGACGAAAACAATTATTTCTGAGAACTTTTTAGTAATTATAATTTTCGTGGACCCATAAACAGAAATGATGTTTTTTGTTGATTCTCCTCAAAAAATAAATTTTTTCGCTAACACTTTATTAGGGATTATAATGTTCACAATCATATAATCGAAAATAATATTTTTCGCGGCGTTCATTGAAAGTTCTACTCTTAACGGCATTTTTCGGAGTTATACTTTTCGTAGGCGGCGGCGAATTAACTACTTCATTTTCGATTCATTTTCTATGATAATATCTACTCTTCTTGGTATATTTGATATGATATTTGATTATTATATCTGAATATTTGATTATTTTGTCATATGTATAATATAGGGCTTTTCATCGATTGTCATTTGTTTCGAGCTTCTGTCATGTGTCACATAATATTAATATATCTACGTCATACGTCTCTGGTTTGTACCATTGTTATATACCAATAACGTATGACGTAGAAATATTAATATTATGTGACACATGACAGAAGCTCGAAACAAGTGACTGTGAATGAAAAGCCCTATGTGCGTGTGTTTTTGAATATAGTTTGAATATAGTGTGTTTCCGTTTCTTGTTGTTTTTTATTCATTATTTCTTGATTCTCCCCTTTATAAACGACCCCGGCCATAATCTACCAGTACTGGGGTCGTATTTTCGAATTCAATCGGTTTTTTTCGCATACGAGTTAACTTGAATGAAAAATTTCGTATACGAATCTGAATGTGTTTTTGAACGTCCTTCGAAATACGTATACGAGAATACATATATGTATACGATATGTATGATATGAGATATGATATGAGATATGTATACGATATGAGAATATGTATACGAGAATAAATAGGTATACGTATATTGAACGTATACGAGAAGAATTTGCACCGGCAACAAATTCGAACAACATTGGACTTAACCTTGACTGAAGAGTCACAGTGTTGCCATACTTTTTTGTTTATTTCATGTATAATTTCAATCAATGGTATAATCACAGTATTAAAAACAAATAGCTAAAATATTATCTGTAATCGATTTTTAAGCTTGCATAATATTAGTAATATCGGTTTGCAAAATCCACTATTTTGTTTATTATTATTTTTGTATCCAGTATTTACACTAATATTTTACTACTTTTTTGGTGTTTCAAAACGATTTTTTAAATGCACGTTTATGTAGGTAATGTGAAAGTATGAAAAAATTGAGGATATGGCAACGGTGTCATATATCAAGCTTAGAGCTTAGACCCAATGCTAAAATACGCACATAAGGTTAGGTTAGGTTATATTGAACGCATTATCGTACAGTATGTCCTTTCTTTCTATTAAAAAATTATTTTAAACCAGCCATTGAAAAGAAAGTTCAAGGTAAAAATATTGTATACAACAACGATTACAACTATCAATGACAACTGAAATGGCAACAATTCGTATACGAGCATCTAAATTCGAATGGTTCATACCCATTCGAGTCATCGTATACGAAAAAATTCGTACACGAAGTATTCGAAAATACAAGAAACTGAATTTCGAGCGAAATTCTTCTAATTTCGTATGCGAAATATGCTCGAATGAATTCGAAAATAGGACCCCTGAGCAACGGTGCCTTCAAGTCTATTGTGTACAGCTCCCGGACCGAACCATGGCCGGCGAGAGAAACTCTGTCTGTGTAGAGATTAGGTGGGTGTACTACCGAGTTCATGATGTAGATGTAGATCATTAGGTATGGCACAATCTAACCTATTGACACAGCTTTGTGAAGATTCGTTAGTTTTTGAAGTTATACTTATTTAGGCGCGATTGAGATTGAGGGTGAATTTATATTGATCTGCGCGCATGCGTACACCGACAGTTCGGTATTAGTCTTTATACGGGCTCTGATTGGGTGTTGAAATGATCTGTCAATAATTGTTCAATATGGAGGTTATCGGTAAACAAAAATGTTGTATAATATATTAGTTTTTATTGTTGTGAGGACAGAAATAAAATCAAATTTATAATTATAGTGACTTTTTAAATAGTTTTGAAAAGCCACAGGTACGTAATTCTAAATGTTTCAGTTGTATTTCAATAAAAAATTATCTTCATACCTATTTGGAAAATGTAAAAAAAATAATGTACTTACCTAGTACTTGCTATGCTATACCCCTAGTAGGCAATGCTTTAATTTACATAATCTGATTACGAACAAACTTTCTACAAATTTTCATCTAATGTATCGTTTTCTTACTCTATATATTGTTGTATTTTAATTCGACAAAAATCAAACTAATAAAAATTCATATAAACAAAATGTCAAAAAGTTGTTCAGTTTGTGTATATTCCCACATGACGTATACGCGAAGGTGGTGCAGTTTGAAATAGCTTCGACTCTCGTACGGCGGGATACACGGGAAGTAGGTTCAAGCCCAATGCAAGTTATATCATTTTTTTATTTTTTTTATAGATTTTATGATTGTAAGTATATTATTATATAATTTTTTTCAGAAAATACGTATTTAATTAAAATTTTTGGCAACAATTATTGTTCAGAAATCATTTGTGGCATTTTTCAATGTGTTTGTGTGTGTTTTGTTCTTTTATTTTTTTAATTTTTGGAAATAAAAATTTTTGGAAAGTAGTAGAGAAACTGTTTACCTAAAGTATATTGATTTCGTTGAAATCATATAATAGAAGTATAACTTCTTACGTGCGTACAAAGTACACACATTCTTTTTTTTAGCTATGTTTCATTTCTTTAAGAGGCAATTCAAATCGTGATTTTGATAACAAAAAATGTGATGAATATAGTTTAAAAGTAAAATAATTAAAGACACTCAAGAGAAATCAACTGAACTTACCCCCCAAGTTTCGCTTTGAAATCCAGTAATGGCCACGATGACTCCCTGTGCGATATAGGCCGTGACCATTTCTCCCAGTCGACTGTGACGGAACATCGCACGCAGAACATTCATGCAATGCATCCTATGTTCGTCATTTTCTGTTTCGACGTTCTTACAGGCATCCAGAAGTAACGTTATGGAGAAGTGGAATCTGCTTTTGTCGAAAACTGGTTCGGAACTGATGATAGACTAAAAATGGAAATATTGGTTATAGTTCGTTCGCCTAAAGCCTGTCGCGCAATTTGGTATGAAATTAAAATAGTCAATGTTTTTTTATTCATTTTTTTCGCGTATGCGTGTTTCTAGGGTACATGAAGTTTTGTAGACTGAATTCGCTCTATCGAGATTCACTTTGACACTGACGTTAGTAATTTCTTTTTTGGGAAGTTTAGTTGTCAGAAGTGACTGGAAATTACTACACAACCAACGCACCTGCTCATAGCCAATATTATTAATAGTAAACAGACATAAAAATAACACAAACCTTACGCCAATCAATAATTATTTATTTACACCATTATAATGTATTGATAACAAATGAGAAAATTATTTATTGTACAAAATAAAAATATTTTGTAGAAATAAACTCCACAAAATTTTATGAGATTAGTAGACACTCCCACTATTTCTAATAATTGTTCTTTTTTTAATGAAAGATTAAGTTGATTTGAGCAATAAATAGTGTGAGGTAGGAATTTGTGTGTTGTATGTTTCCTATTCCGAATGTGTCAAAGTAAATCTCGGTAGAGCGAATTCAGATACCAAGTATAACGTATTTAAATAATTGTAAAACAAAACTTACGAGTATTAAAAAAGGAAGTCCGGCACTTCTCCTTGTTGCACACAATTTATCGGACTGTTTGGCTCCAGTACATAACATCAAGGCGTCCTCGAGCCAAATAGGAGGAAGGCAGTTCAAAAGTTGATTAGACGATCTTAAAAAATAAGTTAATCATAATATGTTATTAAGACTAATTAAAAAATCTCAAAATTCAATCAGATAATAATTATTACATTTAATGGTACAAAATTAGTGCATGTCAATTTCATCTATAAAAGAGAGCGATATCAGCCGATTATGTAAAATAAATTCAGAGTCAAAAATGCTTAAAAGTTAATGACAAAAAAGTTATGCGATAAAATGACCGTTGCCCTACCCAAAACGGACGCCTATGACCGGTACTAGAAATTCGCTATAGATGGAATCGATTTATTTCTGGAAGATAAATATGTGTACCAATTTTTGTTTTTCTAGCTAGAAGCGTTCTGGAGGTATTTAAGAAAAACTAATCACAAGACGCCATCTTTAAAGAGCTCTAGCTCCCTTAGGAAGCATTTTCGGACTAGGTGAATTGGGCTAAATTGTCTTAAAATTATCTGAGGAATCTCTGTCTTCGTTTATCGGTAGAGTTTCTGGACACCCTGTATAAGTCAAAACGGCAGCAGGTGTATGTTTTCAAAAACTGATTGTGTGTAAAACATTTATTAAAAATCAGCTGCAGTCGGAAAAATGAAAGAATACCTATGAACGATCATATCAATCACTTATTTTGTATTTGCTGTCTTTTTCTATAACAAACGTTTGTTATTTATAGAAAAAGACAGCAAATACAAAATAAGTGATTGATGTGATCGTTCATGGGTATTCTTTCATTTTTCCCACTGTAAGTATTTTCAGCATATCAAAATGTCATCATCAAAGCTTCCTATAAAAACATTAAGTTAAGAGATTTATTCATAAAAAATACAAAGATAGAAAAAACTTACACCTTATAGGTATAAAACACCTCATAGAAGAGCAATTGTTGATAAACAACATATTAAATTTAAAATTGATTCAAGGCAAGATCTCTGATCGTGAGTAAAAAACCCTTAAAAATATATAATATCACATTGTGATATTATATATTTTTAAGGGCTTTTTACTCATGATCAGAAGGGTAGCCCTGAATCAATTTTAAATTTAATATGTTGTTTGTCAACAATTGCTCTTCTATGGGGTATTTATACCTATCAGACGTAAGTTTTTTCTATCTTTGAATTTTTTATGAACAAGTCTCTTGACTTAATGTTTTTATAGGAAGCTCTGATGATGGCATTTTGATTTGCTGAAAGTACTTAGCTGATTTTTAATAAATGTTTTACACACTATCAGTTTTTGAAAACATACACCTGTTGCCGTTTTCACTTGTATAAATAAAAAAACTGGAAGGAGGAATAGGTGATAGTCAGTTTGGGGTCAGAAAATGACTAGGAACCAGCGAGTCGTTATTTGTTTTTAATGTCAAAGTTTCGACTGCTCAAAGATGCATGGATATGAATGTGGATGTGCATGTTTGTTACACTGATTTTGAAAAAGGATACAACAGTTTTTTAATGCCGTTATTATATATTTAATATCACTTACCTCCAAAACGAATCACATATCACACAAAAACCAACATAAGCTTGCTCAAAGACTCCCTTATGTTTGCTAGTTATAAAAACATCCCAAAAGAACTCCCCAATTTTGATCATGACACTCAGTGGCAACGTTACGCATTCCTTCTCCAATTTGATGGTTTGTCTGATGAGTTCGGCCAACAGTAGTGTCATTTCTTTCATCGATCTCCACGCGTACACCAGAACCATCTGCGCTTTGGTAGATTCGTCTGATTCGTTGATTATTTCGAAGGAATCTGGTAGATAGCCTTCCGGAGATGGATTGCACACTATCGGCATTATGTGGTCTTTGAGTTTAAGGCACAAAGAGGTGAGATGATAGAAGAGGCCTGCGTATTCCTTGTTGTTTTTCCTAGAAGTTAATAAAGCGCTTGTGAGTGAAAAACAGACTGTAAGATGAAAATCATGTTTAAATTAAATATCGTGTAGCTATGTAATGAGGCAAGGGAAAACTTAGAGTTAACTAATACAAACAGTCATGACAGAAGCGGCAGACCTTAGCATTGGAAAAGCAGAAAAAGAAAAGGGAGAACACTGGTTTGATGAAGACTGCAAAAGAATCCTAGCGCAGAGGCGCAGAGGAACAACGCAAAAATGGAAAATAGAAGTAATACAGAAAAAAGTAAAGAGCATAAAGCTAAACGATTATGAAGGCAAAAGAAGAGAATATTACTGAAAAATCAATTAGAAATAATAGAAGAAAACTATGTCCAAAAAGAAGTTAGAAATTTATATCAAGGAGTAAAAAAGACACGAGTGACAAAACATAGAAGCACAATGTTTTGCAGAAATAAAAATTTGTGTTATTATGAGACAGAAAAATTAAACAGATGGGCAGAGTATTTCGATGAATTATTAAACGATAACGGCCAAACAGAAACAGAAATACAACAACGAACACAAGAAAAGCAATATCAATAAACACAAGAACCGGCAGAAAAGAAGGTAATAGAAGTAATAAGAGATTTAAAAAATAATAAAAGTGCGGGAGAAAGCGGAGTGTCAGCAGAAATAAAATTGGACGAGATATACTGCAGCACAAGATAGCTCAACATATGAAAATATGGTAAAACGCGAAAATGCCAGAGCAATGAAACACAGCATTAATTTGCTCAATTCACAAGAAAGGTGATAAAACTACCTGTGAAAATTACAGAGGAATCGCACTTACATAATAAATATGGTACTAGCAAAAATTATATGTAGAATAAAAGCTTACCAAACAGAAATAGGGGAATACCAGGCTAGTTTCAGACAGGGAAGAAAAACAACCGGTAAAATTTGTATGCTAAAATTATTAGAAAAGAACAGTTATGAACAAAATCTAGGTTTGCAATTACTCTATACAGTGCTAGTCAAAAGTCCGTACCCCCCCTCTTATCTTTTGAACGGTTATACCTATAATAGTGAAATTTGGAGGGAGGAAATAAACGGACATAAGCTTCTTAACTATTCATGACAGGTGACGTAATAGTGATAGATGGCGTTACAGAGCCACTGTGACCGATAATTTTAAATGGAACCTTATGGCAAGTGATACCTCGTTTCATGCCCCGAGAACTCTAATAAAAAACATGTAATCGTATTTATTTTCCTTCCATTTTGCCAAAGGCGCTGATGTCGGCATTGTGATTGGTGGAACATGACTTTTGACAAATCCTGCGCTATCTGTGAATCTGTGTTCGTGTTCGTTGTCGTTCAGTTATTTTCATGTTATTTTATATGGTCGGTTATGTGTTGTGTTTGTGTCACCATAAAAAGCTGATATTCATGCAGTCGTGTTTTTTGATATTTTTGTTATTTTGTAATCGTGTATCTTTTTAAAGGTAAGTTTTTCTGATTGTAGGTACTGTTTATCCAACAGTTTTAAAATACACACTTTATTTCGCGTTTTGTTGTTAGGTCTAATGGCTCCGTTCAGCTGTTGTGTGCAGACGGTGGAAAAGTTCAACAAGTAAACATTTATTTAATCCAAATTAATACTCATATTTCTATGTAAAATGTCACATTATTTTATAAGTAAATAAGTAAGAAACAAAAGTTGTTTGTGTTTTACCTTTATTCTCCAATTGAATAAAATATTAAATATTGGAAGTACCGTATGGAGGCTATCTATATACCTAGCATGGAGGCTAGATTATGGCACCCTTTCTATCCAATCAACAACAAGAGCGTGTAAAATTTCACACCTATCATGTCGAAGCTACAGACCACTTATGTGGAGGCCAGATTTGTAGTATCCTTCCATTTAACCAGGTGCTGAGATGGCGCTGAAATACGTGACATGTTTTTTAAAGAGTAAGATCGCATTCTACCAAATCACACAACACTTTTTTCTATGCCTCGTTTGAAAGGTACTCAAAATACCTATTCAGTCATACTAATTTTTTTGGGTTTAAGGGGATTTTGATTTTGGTGAATAAATTAAATAAATATAATATTGTAGATTCGCATTTAATTAATAAAAATTCAAATGTCCGCCTATGGTTTTTTTTGTCAAAAAAGTTGACGTTTTTCAATTCTCTAGTAGTTTTACGACAACATCAACCTTTTTGACAAGTAATCATAGGCGGAATTTAGAATTTTTATTAATTAAATGCGAAAGTACAATTTTATATTTATTTCATTTATTCATCAAAATTTGCTTAAACTCAAACAAAATTAGTATGTCTGAATAGGCATTTTCAATACCTTTCAAACGATGTATCACTTGTCATAAGGTCTCATTTAAAATTATCTGTCAGAGTGGCGCTGTAAAGTCATCTGTCACTATTACGTCACCTGTCATGACTAGTTAAGAAGCTTACGTCCGTTTATTTCTTCCCTCCAAATTTCACTACTATAGGTATAACCGTTCAAAAGATACGAGGGGGGGTACGGACTTTTGACTAGCACTGTATATTGATTTTAAACAGGCCTACCACTCCATCTCACGAAACGGACTATACAAAGCAATGAGTCGCTAGGAATACCAGAGAAACTGATAGGTCTGGATCCCGCGTATGAAAAAAAAGTTGATTAATAGCAAGCTGAAAATTTGTTAATAGCTTAAGGGTGTCTAGTCGAATAAACTTTGATATGTGTGAACACTGGAACAGGGGTAGTTTTAATTGTGGAACAGGTTAAAAATTTGGAATGGTCACAGCACGAAAACGGCACATGTATTTTGTCCGACAGAAAAGACTTAAACATTCCGAACAGAGATTAAACTCTCATGAAAAAATCAGACTGCTATTTATTACCTGTCATAATTCCTGTCATTTGACATATTCTACATGTTCCACTCATTAAAACGCCCATTTGGTGATAAATAGCAGTCTGATTTTTGCATGAGAGTTTAATCTCTGTTCGAAGAGTTTAAGTCTGTTCTGTCGGACAAAATAAATGTGCCGTTTTCGTGCTGTGACCATTCCAAATTTTTAACCTGTTCCACAATTAAAACTACCCCTGTTCCAGTGTTCACACATATCAAAGTTTATTCGACTAGACACCCTTAAGCTATTAACAAATTTTCAGCTTGCTATTAATCAACTTTTTTTTCATACGCGGGATCCAGACCTACGATTAGTTAAAATGACGCTAACTAATACAGCCAATAAAATCAGGGAGGCCCCTTGTCAACAGACTTATTTAACCTAGTACTACAAAAGAAAATTAGAGGAGCCAAGATCCAGACAAACGGGATGATTCTGAACCAAAGACAACAGTGAATAGGTTTCCCAAATGACTTGGTGTTTCTGACATGTTCAAGAATAAAACTTCGAAAAATGTTGTTAACAAAATTTGGAAATCAAAAGAGAAAATACAGAAGAAAATAAATGGATCACTCTAAGGACGAATGAAAGAAAGGGTATAATTTTGAGAAGGCCATAGAATTTGAGTACCTTGGAGTATCAGTTACAAATGGAGAAAGCGAAAAGAGGAAATAGATAAACGGTTGTTGAAAGGTAGCAAAACGGTAGGATCATCATTAAACGCTCCGTTGAAGGCAAAAAACGTGTCCATGGCAGCCAAGATTCGAACTTATTAAAAAATAGTGGGACCAACGGTGTTATTTATGCATGTGAAACTTTGACAATGAATCAGAAAGAAGAAAAAAGCTGGAGATTTGGGAGAAGAAAATCTTGAGAAACGTTTTTGATGGTATAAAAGAAGCTAACGGGGAATGGCGCAGAAGAACAAACTAGGAGCTAATGGAGATGTATAAAAGACCTGTAAAAGATGTATAAGAAAATCGGGGCACAGAGAGTTAGATGGTTGGGACATGTTTTACAAATGCTGCAAGAAAGAAACGTCCTAACAGCTTGTCAAAAGAAAGAAAGGCTTAACAAGGGACTGGAGAGAAGAAGTAATGAGGAACTTAATGACCTATAGTGTACCTAGTAGGCCTTTAAATTGCTTTAAATTGTTTTATGAAAAAATCAAACATTGGACAATTATTACTTTTACAAAAACTTCATTCTAACGAACTTACCTTATATCTCTGCTCTGCAAAATATGTCTGATGCTTAAAAACAAGCCATAACAACAGACTTTTTTATTAACGACGTCTTGTTCGATGTTCGTTTGAGTGATTAGCTTCCCCGTTAACACAACCAGCATATCCAAAGTGGGATCGTGATCTTGTTCCCGAGTTTCCTTATCGTACTGTACGACGTCGTAGAAAAACGGCGACTTTGCGCACACTTGGAGCAAATACGCTGCAGAGACAGTCTTCACCGGTTTGATATCCAAGGCGAGGTTCAAACATCGCTGCATGTATTTGAAAGTGAATTCTACATTCTAAAAATGACATTACAACCATTATACAAGGTTGTTCTGAAGCTATTTTCTTGTGGCATTTTTACAATTTTAACTATTTAGAATGGGAAATAAGCCACAATATTATTAAAAAATGATTTTTATTAAAGTTTCGACGCCCAAATCGGGTGCCGTTGTCAAAATACAAAATACTATTAATATAAAAAAAATGTTGTTGCTTAGTAAAAAAAATTCTTCTAATAACTTATTTAATTTGACTCATTTATATCGTCAATTCAGATACATATGATACATTTTAAAGTAGAAGACTTTAAAATGATATTGCCAATATTTATGAGTTGCGTTCCTGGGACGACTTTACTGAAAGATAGTTCATTCGATTACATGAAATCAACCCCAACTCAAGAATATCCGTCACAAAAAAATCATAGCATGTGATCTGTCTTTAAAAAGACAACCACATGCAACGGTGACATTAAAATTCTCGCGTTAGAGATCTCATAGTAAATCACGAGGGAAAACCAGGAAAAACCTCGTGATACTATCCCGACATCGTAAGTATTTGGTCTTACATTTAATTTACTCTCAAAATTAATACCAAATTCTGACTTTACTATAATTTTGTTTAAATTATAAATAATATCAATAATACATGGGTATATAAGTAATACTAAAATATAAAATATGTACTAACTCGACTATTGACTTACTAATTGTGGTATTTTCTTTCTATTGACTTCCTCTTTCAGTATGGGTATCCACATTCTACTGCATTCCACCGAGGAATTTGCGACACAATTGGTTTCGTTTAGCATAATTAGAGCCGCTTCTTTGATTTTTCTCTTTTTACTATCTGTTTCTTTCAGGACTATACTTGAATCTCTCCACTGAACTCTATGTTCATTATCCCATGCGTGTTGACATATTTGAGATCTATCAAATTCTCTATTTTTAATATAAGATTGATGTTCACTTATTCTAACGTTTAATGGTCTTGATGTTTCACCTATATAAAACTGTTCGCATTCACAAGGTATTTTATAAATACAATTCTTTGTCCTTTCTTGTTCATTGTTAGGTTTAGTTTTAGATAGAATAGATCTCAATGTGTTGGTTGTTTTGAATGTTGTTGAAATGTTGAATTTATTTCCTATTATTTTAAGTTTCTCGGATAGTCCTTTTATGTATGGTATTGATATTTTCCTCGTATTATTTCTTGTGAATGTTGTAGGATCCCGTTCTATGTTGTTCTGTTCCATTCGATCCAATCTTGACAATTCCTTATTTATAAACGATAAAGGATAATCATTTTTTAATAAAACAGATGTTAAGAATTGTTTTTCTTCTAAAAAGGAATTTTCGTTAGAACAAGTAATTTTGGCTCTATCATATAAGGATTTTATGATTCCCTTTTTAACGTTGATGTTGTGATTTGATTTGTAATTGAGATATCTGTTGGTATGTGTTGGTTTTCTATACACTTGAGTCTCATATCCAGTATCCTTCTTTAAGACTAAAACATCGAGGAAAGGCAGGGTGTTATTATATTCCTTTTCCATTGTAAATTTTATTGTCTCTTCTTGATCGTTTATAATATTCAGGAATGTATCCAACAATTCTGATCTATGAGGCTTAGATATAAATGAGTCAAATTAAATAAATTATTAGAAGAATTTTTTTTACTAAGCAACAACATTTTTGTTTATATTAATAGTATTTTGTATTTTGACAACGGCACCCGATTTGGGCGTCGAAACGTTAATAAAAATCATTTTTTAATAATATTGTGGCTTATTTCCCATTCTAAATAGTTAAAATTATACAAGGTGTTCTATTAATCAGAATTTGAATAATGAAATTCTAATATTTGGCGACTAAACAACATGACCTTTTTACTGCAAACAACAATTACGTCATTGATACATTGAAGTCATTGAGTAATTGACGTCATTAGACATTATGAACCAGAAGAAAGAAAAGAAAGTAGAGATATGGGAAAGAAAGGTGCTCAGAAAACGTTTTGAGGAATACTGCCGGCAGACAATTTTTGGAGACGACGAATAAATAAATAATGAGCATGTATGAAAAAAAAAATTACGGTAAAAATACGAGCCAGCTAGATGGCTTGGATATATTCTTCTTCTTCATCTTCCTTTTTGTATGTAGGCTTTAAAGCTTGTTTTTTCTTCAATATTAGCCTTCTAAATTGTTTAAGTTATCGCACCATCTTTTTCTTGGTCTGCCAATACTTCTTTGTCCATTTGGTGACTTACCTCGTGCTATTCGTACTACCCTATCCTCTGCCATTCTACTAATGTGTTCGTTCCACTCCTGTTTCCCTTTTGTCACTATCCATTTATGTCTTCTACATTGCCTTCTTATGTTTTCGCTTCTCTCCCTATCCAAGACTTTTCCCCGATATTCGTCGGAGTATTTTCATCTCTGTTGTTTCTAGTAGTCGTCTCGTTTTAGATGTGTCAGGTCTTGTCTTCGCCATGTATGTCAATATAAGACTAGTTGCTGCTTTTTATAGATTCTTGCTTTTGTGTCTTGTCTTAGGTGTTTATTCTTCCAGGTGTCATTAAGAGATCCCGCCGCTTTACTTGCTTTTAAGCTTTGTTGTCGTACTTCCTCTTCAACATCTCCGTAACTGGTTATATCTATTCCCAGATATCTAAACCTTGTTTCTTGCTTTATTATTTTCCCATCAATTTCGATTTTACATCGTAGTGGGTATTTAGATGTCATACGTTTGTTTTTTTCTGCTGATATTATCATATTGTATTTCTTGGCTGTTGTATTGAAGATGTGTGTTCTTTGGAGATCGTCTTCTGTCTCGGCGATTATTGCGGCGTCGTCTGCATAACATAATATTTGGAATTCTTTGTTCCCCATTCTGTAACCATGACCTTTACGTACGGCTTCTATTATTTCGTCCATTATTATATTAAAGAGCAATGGGCTTACTGAGTCACCTTGTCTGACTCCGCTTTGTACTGGTATAAACTGCGTTAGTTTTCCATTTATCTTTGAATGCATTCGATTATGAAAGTAGATGTTTTCGATGGTTTGTATAATATTGATTGGTATATGTTTCTTCAATACAGTAAATGTAAGACGTCTTCGACTTGGATGCGATCGAAAGCCTTTGTCAGGTCTATAAAGTACATATATGCTGGTTTATTGTACTCAATGGCCTTTTCTGTGATTTGTCTCAGTGCAAATACGGCGTCTACGCAGCATCTTCCGGATCTGAATCCTTGTTGTTCATCTGATAAAGTTGTTAGTTTATTTTGTTGGTTAGGACTTTTGTGGTTAGCTTAAGTGCGGTGTTCAGTAGATTTATACCTCTATAATTGTTGGGGTCTTCTTTGTCTCCTTTCTTGAACATTGGTATCATTATGCTGTTTCTCCATGCCTCTGGTATCTTGCAGTGCAATATTAGTTTTTGTATAAGTTTTATCATCTCTAGGGTTATACTTTCTCCTGCGTATTTTAGAAGCTCGTTGGTTATTCCTGGTCCTGGCTTGGACATATTAAGTATACGAATTCCAGAGAACAGAAATTTTAAAACAATACTGAAGGAGGGAGAAATGGGATAAAAAGAAGAGGACGTCTAAAGAAGATATACAGTATATGTCCCTGTAAGTTGTATCCATATGGAAAACTTTTTTATTATTAATTTTACGAAAAAAAGTTATTCTTTATAAAAAGCTCTGCATGATCCAAAACCTGAGATTTAACCATCAAATATCAAATTTTTTGAATATTATACGAGGTATGTCAAAAAGTTTGAATTTCACTCAAGAGTAAAGTAGCTTTATTTTTCACAATATTGAAAATTGCTATTATGAAAAGTTGTTTGGAATTACTGTAAAACTGTATTATAGTATGCAATTACATCCTTCTAATTGAAAAATTTTTTGTTGAAAAATTATGGATAACTGACATTATTTTCAGTTATTTTAATTCAAATAACTCTTTTATTAATAATTTTACGAAAAAAAGTGATTCTTAATAAAAAATTCTGCATGGTCTAAAATCTAAAATACAACCATCTTTTGTCAAATAAACTTTATCAATTTTATACGAGGTATGTCAAAAAATATGAATTTCGCTCAAGAGTAAAATACGTTTATTTTTCACAATATCGAAAATTGTTATTATGAAAAGTTATTTAGAAATTCTAGTGAATTAGTGATGGGATAATTCGAATGAAAAATAATCGATCATTCGATTATTGAAATAACTCGAGATATCTCGAGAACTTGAACAAGATCACTCGAATTATTAGATCACTCGAACTACTCGAACATTGTATTCAGAAAATCAGTTTATTCGAATATCCGATTTGACTTTTGAATGGGAAGAGAGGGAGATGCCAGAGGAGTGATGAGTAATTCATTCGAATGAAAATAAAACATTCGAATATTTGTATTCACATGTTCTGCATGTTCATCATGTAACGATGACCTTGAGTTCTCAAGTTTCGAGTTCAGAAAATGACCGTCAGATATTAATAGTATACTAGTGATGCATAATTCGAATGATAACTCGATTATTAGAATCACTCGAGTAGCCGTCTTTCGATTATTAGATTAATTCGATTATTCCCATCACTATTTAGAATTAAAATCTATGTTTCAGTATGTAATTACATCCTTCTAATTGAAATATTCTGAACTATAAAGGTACTTTACTTTTGATCTTTTTTTGATACTTTGAAAAAGAATTTACTTTTTGAATTTATCTTTTTTTACATACCTCGTATAAAATTGATAAAATTTGATATAAGATGGTTGTATTTTAAGTTTTAGACCATCCAGAACTTTTTGTTAAGAATCAGTTTTTTTCGTAAAATTAATAATAAAAGAGTTATCAGAATTGAAATAACTGAAAAAATAATGAGTTATCCATAATTTCTCAAAAATTTTTTTTCAATTAGAAGGATGTAATTGCATATTAGAATATAGTTTTTAATTCCAAACAACTTTTCATAATAGCAATTTCCAATATTACGAAAAATAAAGCTACTTTACTCTTGAGTGAAATTCATATTTTTTGACATACCTCGTATAAAATTCATAAAGTTTATTTGACAAAAGATGGTTGTATTTTAGATTTTAGACCATGCAGAATTTTTTATTAAGAATCACTTTTTTCGTAAAATTATTAATAAAAGAGTTATTTGAATTAAAATAACTGAAAATAATGTCAGTTATCCATAATTTTTCAATTAGAAGGATGTAATTGCATACTATAATACAGTTTTACAGTAATTCCAAACAACTTTTCATAATAGCAATTTTCAATATTGTGAAAAATAAAGCTACTTTACTCTTGAGTGAAATTCAAACTTTTTGACATACCTCGTATAATATTCAAAAAATTTGATATTTGATGGTTAAATCTCAGGTTTTGGATCATGCAGAGCTTTTTATAAAGAATAACTTTTTTTCGTAAAATTAATAATAAAAAAGTTTTCCATATGGATACAACTTACAGGGACATATACTGTATATGGTTGGAAGAAGTGAAGATCTGTCAGAAATAGGCGTGAGAGATCGGAGAGAAAAGCAAGGAAACGGAAAAAATGATGGACAGAAATAATCAAGTTTTTGGAATCTAAAATTGGACTATTTTGGTATAACTGATAATAAAAATATGATAAAACGACTAATAAATAAACCATGTGTACTTACCGTGAATCCAATATGGCTGAAAGGTAAATTATGCAACAGGATAGCCGCCATTTTCTTATTCGATTCGTACGTGTCGAACAAAATGCTGTGGCAGTTCTTAACATCGTCCTCGGTCCAAAACTTCTGCCATTGTTCTACACTTACAAAACAATGGATAAACAATAACAACTCTAAACTGATCGACCTCCTCGGAAAGTTCGAATCGAACGTTAGATTCCCGATGAGATACTTCGTGAAATGTTGCAGAAACTTGGTGTAGGACTCGCCGAGTTCTTGGTAGACTGTCAGCGCGTTGAGCGTCTCTTGGAATGTGTCACCCGCCTCGACTTTTCTTTTCAACAAACCTATATTTCTTGTGATAACTTGGGAACCGGCGTTGAACCTGAACAGGGCTTTTTTGTAGTACGACGATATTTGTTTCCTGACGTGCGGAATTTGCGAAGTGATGTTGTAACACAAATATTTCAGCAGGTATTTTAATTCCCAGTTTAGGAAAATTTCGGTTGTTTTTTGGCTTTCTACCAGCGCTGCCAATACAAAAACTCGTATCTACGAAACAAAATGATTAATTAGGTTTTGCTTTACATTGAAAATAAAACTGCCAATGAACGTCAAAATGAGCCAAAATAAAAAGCATTAGAATCAAGAAACTTGTGAAATTCTCAAAAGTTTTAACATATTATTTATTTGAAGCAACGGACCCCGCGATACTCCTTAAGGAAAAGTGAAAAATGATACTTCTCAGTGCGTAGATTAAAAAAGTCCATGGGACCTAAGGAACAACCACAACAAGTGCTGCTAGAGCGACACAAGACATCTCTCGTTTTCACGCATGCAGAATTGAGTGCGTCTAAAAACATTAAATATGTCGACGAAGCAGTAGTTTTTGCAAATACCTTAGATCAGTGGTTCCCAACCTTTTATGTCTGGCGACCCACCTTCTGATGTTTTTTCATATTCGCGACCCATTTCTCACCCATGACGATACGCCATTATGTACGCCACTCAGCTACTGTAAGAGCCACACCGCGACCCACCTGAAATCTGCCTGCGACCCACTAGTGGGTCGCGACCCACCGGTTGGGAAACGCTGCCTTAGATGGTTTGCAAGGAAAGGAATAATGTCCCGCATATCTGATAAGTAGAGTACATGGACTTGATCTGAATACGAAAAAAAAAACGAAGTACATGGTAGTCAGTAATAGCAACAATTTGTTAGTACAATAGTCGATCGTGTTGAAACATCTTTATAAATGTAATAAATGTATAAATCTTTATATTTGTAATAAATATGCGTGATGTTAATGCCTTCTAGGTCCAAATTAATTAAAACTCTCTTTGTTGGTTCAGATACATTATAATTTACAATCAACTCCATCAATAACTAACCATTACAATGTGTTTATATATGACAGTAAGGACCTACCTTACATTAATTAAATACTGAGTACAATAACAATATCTATATCATGGGACATTCACTTTTATATAGAATAAATTATTTCAACATCACGCACGGCCTCGGTCATGGGCGATCGATTATCTTATTTACTTTGGTTATTAACTTTCAATAAAAACATCTTTTTGTACAGGGTGATATTATAATACTACAATTAGATCGAATCTAGTTGTGCCATAGGCCATAGCTCCTTGTATTTGATGATTTTTTGACATAATAAGCAGAATTTCTATGCAATAACATGATATTTTAGGTCGTGTCGATGTAAGTGCCAGTGCCGCGGTTCTTCATTTCTTTACATAATGATTCAGCGTTTTTTTGAAAATCAAATGGAGCTGTTGTTAAGTTGAGATCAGGTTTATATTCTGCATGCGTGAAAACCTAAGATGTCTTGTGCTGCTCTAGCAGCACTTGTGGTTGTACAGTTTTCTCAGCGGCGGAACATTTGCCTTGGGGGGAGGCTTTGAATAAAACACCAATCAAAAGACAAAAATAGATAAACTCAAACTACATAAGAGATATATAATAATATGCAATAAGTTTCCTTAATTTTCCTAACTATCGAGTTTATAGGGTTGAATTTTTCTGTCTGTAGTTTAAGTTTCATGTCAGCTAATGAGTTTTTTATTTTTCAACAATTTTTTCTTTAACATTGGACAGGTGTTATGGGGGGAAGTCCACCCGTAAATCCGCCACTGCTCATCAGTTTTCTAAGGATAGGCAGAACTGCTGTTATGCTGGTATTGGATATGTGTGAAGCATTCATGAAAAACAGATAATTCTTATGTCGCTGTAGCAACACATTTTCTATCGCACTTCTTCAGTTTTCTGAGTACTTTTAGGTTTTCTGAAGACTAAAGGAACTTTTCTCACCAGGAATTAATGTGCAACACGCAAATAATCATGAATAAAATGACACTCTCTTCTTTCAATAAAAAATATTTTCGTTCATTGACCGTGAATTAGTGCACTTACGAAAACCGAGCGTCTGAATCCAATAACTTCAGAAGAATATAGCTTTAAGACTAATAGTTTGTCAGAGCTAGGTCCCATGGACTTTTTTAATCCACGCACTGAGAACCATCATTTACCGAACTTTCGTTAAATTTGACGAGGCCACATTTCCATAACGAGTGTTCGGGGTCCTTTGACTGTGAAACAGGTAAGAAATAAAAAAAATCGAAAAACCTTTGAAATTAGATTGATCTGACAACGTCGCGTAACCAGAGTTTTCGATCGGTCTGATTTTGGCAATTTCAGATATTTCTGTCAACTGATACATAAAGTGTCAAATGAAATTCATAGATATAAACACAACTTACCTCTTCTTTTTGATGGATCATAAAATTTTCGAGTTTTTCTTTGTCTATCAATCCGCGCCAGTACAGAGAGGTGTTTTCTTTATTGTCCATCGTTAGCTCCATGCCATTTTGGCGCGCGTATTGTAAACATTTTAATAGAACACCACATTCCTGTATGTTACCTATGTAATCATTGGGAAAACTAAAACGAATCGACGATGAAAATATTTGAAAATTACCAAGTACAAATTAATGGGAATAAATCACAATTTTAATTGATAATATGTACACCATATCAATAACATATTGTATTGACTATACAATAAACTACATGAACACACTGGTCAAACTCAATTTGGTTTTAGGAATGGCTTTGGAACAAGGGAAGCACTTTTTTCAATATGTGTGCTAATTGAAAGATATACGTGTGCTAGTTGAAAGATGTAGAGAAGTCGATTGTGATGTATACTTGTGTTTTATAGATTTTCAGAGTTTGATCTGGTGAAACATGATAAACTAATAGCAGAATAAAAAGCGAAACATCTGGAAAAATCAATATCGAGAAGGAAGTAAGACAGGGATGTGTCCTGTCACCTTTGCTGTTCAACGGTTACTCTGAGAAGATATTTAAGAAAGCTTTAGAAGGCACCTCGGACGGTATAATTATTATAAACGGGCAATGTATAAATAACCTGCGATACACTGATGCCACGGTCATTCTGGCAGATAATGCTGAAGCACTGCAGCGCCTAATGGACCAATAACGACAGCCTGTAGAGAATTTGGAGTGAAATTGAATACAAAGAAGACAAAAACGATTTTCATCATTAAGCACCAAACAGAAGGGTGAAGGTCAATGTCGACGGAACAGATCTGGAAAGAGATGCTCCAACCAGTATGGTCCTATGGTTTACAGTTATGGGGCTGTACTAGTGATGCTTGCCTTCAAAGAGTCCAAGACTGAATACTAAGAAACATAGTCAACGCTCCATGGTATATCAGCAACAAAGACCTACATCGGGAACTTCGTATAGCAACAATCAAAGAAGAAATAAAGAAGATTGCCAAGGGTCACGAAAAACGACTCCACAACCATACAAACAGAGAAGTGTTAGAACTTATTGATAATCAAGACCTAGTCCGCAGGCTCAAACGCACCAAACCTTTTGAACTTTTGTGTGATAAATCTATAAATGTCAGTGTCAGTTTAAATTCAGGCAGTGAACCTAGCCACAACAGTGATGTGTGCAACAATAATTATTAAATTCTAAGGTGAACCGTTGGGAATACCTAGAACAGTACAATAGTAGATTAAGTTAAATGTAAAATGCTGGTTAGTCTTAGGATTAGGTGCATTGTTAATTTAATAAATAAATTTAAAAAACCTTGCTCTATGGTGTTGAAGCCTGGACAATGACAGAAGCAACACAAAAGAGAATCCAATCATTCTAACTCTGCTGTTACCGTAAAATGCTCAGAATATCCTACATGAGCCATACGACAAATGCGGAAGTCTTGGACAAGGAAAGAGAGCTAATGCTTATAATAGAGAGATTTTGCACCTCTTAAAATAGCCGCTGATTTTGGCTCCGCTATGGTTAACTTTATTAAGCATAACGATTACGGCAACGTTAAAAAGCAGAGTTTTTGCAGCCTGTCAAGTAGGTTTTTCGTGTCATCGTTATCGTTATTTAAACATAACCTCACTTCACAACGTTATTGTAATTTTAAGCATATACTTGAACAGTTTTTGATATT
Source organism: Diabrotica virgifera virgifera (assembly GCF_917563875.1). Taxonomy (NCBI): domain Eukaryota; kingdom Metazoa; phylum Arthropoda; class Insecta; order Coleoptera; family Chrysomelidae; genus Diabrotica; species Diabrotica virgifera. The sequence goes on from NC_065447.1 coordinate 6,147,271, forward strand.
TTAATTTATAGGTCATCAAAATCTATGTAAATGTAATTTTACTGATTTTTTTTACATTCTGGCAACAAAGTAATTTAACCATTACTATAACGATTACGATAAGCACTACTTTAAACCTCCGTAAATTACGGAATCCCTTATGTTTAATAACGTTAACGGATCATATATTCGCTACTGCGCAGACGTAGTATAACGATAAACATAACGGAATTGCAAAATAAGAGGTGCAAAATCTCTCTAATAAAGGAACAAGAAAACACAATATTTTGATAACATCGTAAGAAATCAAAAGTATGAACTGCTCCAATTTATAATCGAAGGTACAATCAATAGCAAAAGGGACCAGGAAGAAGGCGCAATTTTTGGCTTAAAAACCTACGACAATGGAGAAATAAGAACTATTCAGGGCGGCTGCAAATAACATTAAATGGGCAAACGTAATGGCCAACGTCCTTAAGGATAAGGCAACGTAAGAAGAAGATTAACAACATAATAAATTGTATACTTACACGATTCGTAAAACTGCAGGATGTAACTGGAAGGCCCTCGTAATAATCTTCTGACACAACGGAGTACAATGCGAGCATATGGTTAACAGCCTCGTAGGTGGAGTTATCCACGTGCTTATCCAGGTCTCCGCGTCGATTTCTTGGAAATGTTTTTCCATCATAGCCATGTACGTTTTACAAACCTAACAAAATGATTTTGTTTAATACCTACCTACATGAATTGTTTAAGTTGTACCTCCTCTGAGATGGTGGGCTCCGAGATTACTTTCAGAAGATCTTCTACGAGATTTTTAAACTGCTCCAAGAGATATTCACAGCCGATGTGGGAGGAGATGAGCTCTAATGCGACGAATTTGAATTTTTGTTTAGTACCGGCGAGTTTTATGTTTTCTATTAGATTGTTCAATAGTTGAGGACAACCTAGAATCATTTCAACATCAACTGATAATGCTAGATAGCATAAAATCATGGTATAAATGTGAACTCTGTACGAGGGTGGATTGATATAAAACTAGCCTTTGATAGAAAAAACAAATTTTTTGGTCTAACAATAAAACACTAAAAACGTTTGTTTTCTATACTTCCACAAAATTTATTACAACTATGTGACTACAGCGGTTTCGGCAGAGTACCTTTCTCAAGTGATTTAGTTTACAATGGTTTGCTTATTTAAAGTCTTTAACTGAAGAGGTTGAGGAGTAGGGAGCTGTTTGTCCCGAGTTGGTCATTCAGAATTATATCTGTATTTTTCAATTTATTAATTTCCATAGATTCTAATAAAGATAGCTTAAGGCCTTTATTTTGAATATGCAGAATTTGAAACTGTTCATTAAAAGAATGATTATGATCTAGAAGGTGAAGTGCGTATGTAGAAGTATCTGTTTTTCTATTGTTGAAAGCCCTTTTGTGTTCTGCTATCAGTTTGTCAAAAGTTCTGCCAGTTTGACCGATGTAAGTTTTCGGACAGTCACCACAAGTTAGTTTGTAAACACCACTCTGTAGTTGTTTTCTCTTTCGGCTCTTATTGTTCTTAATATATTTGTTTAAGTTGTTGTTAGTTCTGAAAGCTGGTGTTATTCCTTTCTTTTTTATGTATCTGGCTATTTTTGTTGTTATCTTGCCAGTATATGTGATAGAGCAGAAGGTACTGGGTTCTTTCTGTGGTGGTGGATGGACTAATTTCAGGGCTTTTTTATGGAGTTTTTGGTTTAAAATTTTGTTAATTGTTTGTTCGTTATAGCCATTGTTTACTACTATTTGTTTAATGATGTTCAGTTCTATCTCGAAGTTACTTTTTGACATGGGAATTTCTGTCAGTCTATGTATCATACTACGGTAGGCTGCTAGTTTGTGTTGTGTGTTGTCATCATCCCATCCTACACAACACAAACTGGCAGCCTACCATAGCATGATACATAGACTGACAGAAATTCCCATGTCAAAAAGTAAATTCGAGATAGAACTGAACATCATTAAACAAATAGCAGTAAACAATGGCTATAACGAACAAACAATTAACAAAATTTTAAACCAAAAACTCCATAAGAAAGCCCTGAAATTAGTCTATCCACCACCACAGAAATAACCTAGTACCTTCTGCTCTATCACATACACTGGCAAGATAACAACAAAAATAGCCAGATACATAAAAAAGAAAGGAATAACACCAGCTTTCAGAACTAACAACAACTTAAGCAAATATATTAAGAACAATAAGAGCCGAAAGAGAAAACAACTACAGAGTGGTGTTTACAAACTAACTTGTGGTGACTGTCCGAAAACTTACATCAGTCAAACTGGCAGAACTTTTGACAAACGGATAGCAGAACACAAAAGGGCTTTCAACAATAGAAAAACAGACACTTCTACATACGCACTTCACCTTCTAGATCATAATCATTCTTTTAATGAACAGTTTCAAATTCTGCATATTCAAAATAAAGGCCTTAAGCTATCTTTATTAGAATCTATGGAAATTAATAAATTGAAAAATACAGATACAATTCTGAATGACCAACTCGAGACAAACAGCTCCCCACTCCTCAACCTCTTCAGTTAAAGACTTTAAATAGGCAAACCATTGTAAACTAAATCACTTGAGAAAGGCACTCTGCCGAAACAGCTGTAGTCACATAGTTGTAATAAATTTTGTGGAAGTATAGAAAACAAACGTTTTCAGTGTTTTATTGTTAGATAAAATGACGGATAAAATCAAGTAACGGTCGAATCCATCAAGTTTTTTGGTATTAAATCGATTTATTTCTCAACACAGCTCGATACACTTAGTAAGACGATGTTCCATTTTTTTATCCCATCCGAATAGTACTAGTACTTTTGCTCGAGCTCTTCAAAATAGGCCGAAGTTTCAGCGACGACTTCATCGTTTGTTGCGAAACGGCTGCCTCCGAGCCGTTTTTATGTTTGAAAACAGGAAAAAGTCACTGGCGGCAAGATCTGGGGAATACGGTGGGTGTTCAATCAATTCATAGCCCAATCCGTGTAATTTTGCCATGGCGACGGCCGATCGGTGAGCCGGTGCGTTGTCTTGGTGAAAGAGCACTTTTTATCGTGTCAAACCGGGACGTTTTCGACGCAATTCGGCATCGAATCGATCCAATAATGCTGCGTAGTACTCGCTATTGATTGTTTTTCCTTTTTATGACCTTTCGTATGACCACGAACAAATTCAGCTTTCCAAAAATTTAATGTTGCTAACGAAGGTGAAGCCTCACCATATACTTCGTCCAGGTCGGCTTTGGTTTGCACATTCGTTTTGCCCTTTTTGTGGAGGAACTTATCTAATCACCGAACGATACTCGATTTTTTCCATTTTTCAGAAAACACAAAAGTTTTTTGCTTCTGAAGGCTGTAAAAACCAAACTAATAGTTTTTTGGCTTAAAATTTTGATAGACGTCATGTCATGAATGGCAAATGTCAAAACCGAGAGCAAGTCAGTTTCAAGTAACGCCATCTATCAAAGGCTAGTTTTATATCAATCTATATTACGTGTTTCTGCATATATTACAATATATGGCCTGTACATTAAAAAAAAAATTAACGAAAGATTATAAATAATCTTACCATTATTGTTATGAATAGCTGCAATGACCACAAGCTCCGCGAAAAACTGCCTGGTATAGTTCCGAACACTGTCTACGAAGTGTTCAATGTGGGACCACACAAACGAGATCCCTTGAACGAAGAGAGGTTCTATATGCTCCGCAGGTACGTTTTTCATATGTTTACTAATGATAGAGAGAGTCCTACTGATTTCGACTATAAGATGAGAAATACTGGTCGATCTAGAACCATATGTAAGGGTTATTAATTTTTTTATACTCCATTTGAAAATTATTGTTATTATACATAATCTGCATATTTTCTTAATTCTGCTTTAACAACTATGTTGTCATGTATATCAATCAAGTATAGTTTGAGTATTGCAAATTTACAATCTTTATTTATTATTTTTATATATAAATAAATTAATATATTTATTAACAAATTTACAATAGTGTTGAAAAAATTCAACACCCCGTATCTCAAAAACGAAGCATTTGGGGACATATGTTTATAAAGCAAGCAGTCATTATTTTTTCATTCAGAATTGCCCCTTAAAGTTTGTCGCACTTATTTAGAAACACCCTGTATTGATGAAGAACATGCCTAGTTGTTAAAGTACCTAACTTTGTTATTATTCAACATAAGTGAATGAATCACAAAACAGAATGTCAAGAAAACCTGAGGCTATAGTTGGGTTTTAATTTCAGTATTTTATGAATGCTAGAATATTCCACAGGGTGTAGTGAACTTTGTGAAAAAAAAAGCACAGTCTGATCGGTACACCCGGTATACAACGACAATTAACCTGTCCAGCAACCATATTATTACAGCGATACTGTTAAAGGATAAGGCTATAACATGTTAAAAAAATCACTTAAATCGGACAACAGGTTTAGGAAATTCGAGACATCAAAAATTACCCATTTTGTGGATGGATAGTTTTGTCTGACTCGCAGTGTAATACCATCAACACTTAAAAAAACTATTTTTGAATTAAAAATGCTTACTTTTTAGCACATTCGAGAAGACCTTCATATACCAAACACAATAACGTCTTATCACTGATTTTAACTTGACACATCTTTTCTTTTGGCACAACATTCAAAATAGATCCATAAATAATCACTAATTGTTCACATTCTGTAAAAACACTCAATTCGTGGTCTCCTAATAACAGTTTCTTTTCTGGATTATATTCTTCTAACAGTTCTAAGGCGATACAATCTTTATGTTTCTGAAAATAAAATACAAACAATATATATGCCATACCACTAAAAAGATCTCTACTTACCACACTATCTAACAGTTCTTCAGGAACTACTTGGAAGGAATGTGCTAAAATTAGTCCAGCTTTGGTTTTAATATCGAATCCAACTTTCTCACAAACGATAACTTGATGAGACAGTAAAATAAGTTTCGTCCTGAACTTTTCTGATACTGTCTTAATATATGGAACATCCCTAACAAAAATCGATAAAATCTGCTTGAGGACAATATTGATCATTTCCAACAATGATGAGACATTTGTAACATTTGACCTGAAAACAGTTGTTAAAATGTTTGTTAAGTTTCTTCTCAAATAATCTCTTTTTGACAGGATGTTAAATGTTTGTTTAAAACTTATTTAACAATAATAATATATAAAAAATATATTTGTTAGTCCCCAGTTGATTTTCTATGTAGTTACATTATTTGTTGTTTTCATGTTGATTTCTATTTCTAGGTTGGTTTCAAAAGAGAAAGATACTAAGAAAAATAATCAGTGCAATCTATGAGAATGGTATTTGGAGAAGGCATGTTGACCGAGATTCCTCCACTATTTCTTAAATGAGTATCCTGTTCATCAAACCTATGATTCCTCTGCCTATAAACTCTTATTCGAACATTGCTATATGATTGATTATGAATTCGTTATACTTGTTTCCTCTTGTGATCCTCCATCAAAAAAGATTTCCTTGCAACTGCACACTTTATCAATTTATTTGCTTTAATCCTTCTATGTGCAGTTCAAATGCTAGCCTTTCATGCTGTGGCAAAAGAAGCTTACCTCAGATAATCCACTAACACCTCATCTTGTTGCTCTGTGGAGATCTTCTGCTCTCTTGAACCTCTCAATCGTGCCATTGAGTGAAAATAATCCTATGTTTGTTTAATTTTCCATAAGCTAACGTTCAAATCTACAGCAACTTGCCTTAGTGACCAACGTTCTTCTAGTTTATGGCAATTCTTTTTTTAGCATCAAACACATTCTAGGCATTTTGGATGCATTTAATAGCTTTTTATTTTACTTTTCAATACTCAATACATACGCAATATTTGACAAGCACTTTGACATTGAGCAAATTCTTAGACAACTCGTCACCCTAATTAGCAAAACTCGTAACTACAAAACAACAAATTGTTAAGGAGACACAAAAAAAAGTTGATAGACGGAGTTACAAGGTTTTCTTTTTCGCTTATATTTAGTTTCTACATTTAGGTGGAGTTACAGGATTTGGTTAAAAGACTTAACTACTTAATTTGGCTAAAAAAGAAATAATTTACAAACATATGACGCATATATTCACAAATTGAGTAAAAATGAAGTTACAAGGTTTGCTAATTAGGGTGACGAACTGCAATTTTACAGTATTAACATGTAAAAATGAAAGTGTAAACTATTCAGTAACAGCAGCTGTACTTAAAGCACTATTTTTTACATTTGCATTTGTTGTTAAATTATTAAATTTACTTTAACACATTAATTTTTTTTTGTTTTTGCCTTCAGGCTCCACGTTCAGAATCTCAATGTTAGGAGGCCACATTAGCGCGTCATCAATATTACTTCGGGAGATAGTAGCACACCCTTTTTCGAAAGTTCTGCGAAACTTTGGCAACAGTGCGTTGACATTATTTGACATTAACTAAAATGGAGGCTCAATATTGTGACAATATACTCATAGGTGCGCTAAATGAAAGTAAACAATGTTATTATTAGTAAATAAATATTTATAAAAATAAATCAAAATAGGTGAAAATTTTATTAAAAGCGTGTATTTTGGTTTCTTTATTTAAATTTATAATTTAAATTTTAAACTATTTATGATATTTCTATAATAAAAAAAGAATGTGTGTGTACTTTGTACTCACGTAAGAAGCTATACTTCTATTATATGATTTAAACGAAATTAATATACTTTTTATTTATATTTTATTTAAATATTAAACTAATTTATACTTACTACTTCTCAAACATTTTTATAACAGTGCCAAAAATTAACATAATAAAAGAATAAAACACACACAAACACATTAAAAATGCCACAAATGAATTCTGAACATTAATTGTCGGAAATTTTTTTAACTAAATACGTATTTTCTGAAAATAAAATTATATAATAAATATACTTACAATCATAAAATGTATAAAAAAAAGTTTTTATTGGGATTCGAACCAGCTATCAGCGCGGTTGGTATATTGGGGTTCATTCGCCTTAAACGCTTCGCCACGGAGGCAATGTGTCATTATGTGCAAAGATCGACTAACTAAACGGATTAAGCTTTTGACATTTTTGAATTAAATTAAATTATTTTGATTTTGAATTGAAATTATTTAGAACTGAAAAAATACAACAAAACATAGAGTAAGAAAACAATATATTAGGTGAACATTGATAGAAATTTTGATGGTAATCAAATTATGTAAATAAAAGTATTACATACTATGTATTTTGGTAGGTTCAAATAGGTAGGTACCTATGATACATTTACAATTATTACGTACCTGTTGCTTTTAAAAACTATTTAAATGTCACTACAATTATAAACTTTTTTGTTTCTGTCCTCACAACAATAAAACTAATATATTATACATTTGTTTACCTTCATATTGAACAATTATTTATTATTGACGGATTATTTCAACACCCAATCAGAGCCCGTATAACGACTAATACCATACTATCGGTGTGCACATGCGCGCAGATCAATATAAATTCACCCTCAATCTCAATCGCACCTAAAGAAGTATAACTTCAAAAATTATCCAAAAACTTTATATACTTACATTAGAATTCGAAATATTTTTACGTAAAATATACTTACTTACAAAACTCACAATTAATAATAATCTATTTTTCAAATAGTCTGACAACTTAGTCCTATTACACAAAAATATAATAAAGTAATTATAAACAAACCATACTTCTCTATGGATCAGCACTAATGAATTCCAATATCTTAGAAAATACACTACTGCACTGAGCATATATCGATATAAATAACAGAACAGAAAAGAGACTCAGAAAATCAACACAGGTTTGTCAGAATCACAGTGACTATTTCTCTATGTTGCCTAATTAGTTATATTGTCGATTTCTAGTTATAGATAATCAATTTTTGTAGTTCCAATGTGACACAAAATCTAGGCATGGGATAAAAAAGTTTATTTGAAGAAAGTGCATTTTTTTGTTCTTAATGGCGGTACAGGCTTGTTTTCATAATATTTTATTTAATTATAGAGTAATTTCCACATACTAACATATTTTTCAAATTGGGCTCTGTACCATCATTCTTTACTAAATTACGAATATGTGTGCCAAATATCTCAACAAAATATATTTAAAATTAAAGCTACAATATTGAAACGTGTTTTACGTTTTGATGAGGCACTAATGTAGCCTCTTAATGTGAATTATATTTAACTCACAGAACGCCTCACCCAAACAGGGTGTGAGTTAAATACAACTCACGTGGCAATTAATGTGTTAAAAAGAAATTTTATACAAATATACTTATTTCTAAACGTGAAAATATTTATCAAACTTACTTCAGTTGATGCACGAACCCATCATAAAGAGCAACATATAATGGAAACAAATATTTATTTAGATCATTATTGAATGTGGTCGAATTTTGAATGATATATATGAAATTTAAGAAGTCTGTGACCAGTTTGATGTTGCATATTTTGTGTACTTGAATTGCGGAGAAAATATGGGAAACAGTATGTATAATAACAACATCTGTTAATTCATTTTTTGTAATAATGTCCAGGAGATATTTCTTTAAAACCTTTTTTGAACTGTACTTAATGAGAAGATCCATGATGGACCAGATTAATTCCGAATTAATATTATCCTTATTGTTGCAAAAATCCAGCTAAAAAAGATAATAAACTCATTTAAAAATTAACTCTTTAAACCACAAATAATTTTTTAACAATGAGGCTATGTGAACTTGAAAATACCTGTTTCGAGAAAACTACAAGTTTAAAGTTGTTGAATGAGGGCAAACTCAACAAATTTGAGTATTTAATTCAATAACTGAAATATGATTATGAATTAATGAGCCAATGTGTGATGTGAAAGGACAAATATGGTAAAAATTCGCTCAAAGTTGAGTTCCCCCTTGTTGCACTCATTTATGCCATATCAACATTATATCCAAACTATAGGATTCTTCTATGGTATAGGATATCGGTATGTATTGCCAGTTTTGATATTTATATGGAACTTAAACATGGGCTTTTAACAACAACATAGTCCACAAACTCAGAGAGCTATGGAACGCAGAATACTTACCATTATGCTCAGCGATAGCAAATGAAGAAATAAGAAAACAATCAAAAGTAACAGATGTAATCCAAAAGATTGCCATGTTAAAATGGAAGTGCATAAGGCACATAGGAAGAATCGAAAACAACAGTTGGACGAAGTTAATTTTTGAACAGAGACCAAGATTTTCCAGCCAAGTATCTGGCTGGTCACAAAAGGATGCAAAAAACAATTAACAGAAAGAATGGGCACACCTAAAGGAGTCTTATATTCGATGATGGATGGAATAGCTGTTGAAAATGATGATAAGATATCAAATCAAGATTAGTAGAAATTTGGTAAACAAAAACATGCATAAATGGTTTTAAGAAGCTTGAACGATTACAAATACATTATAAGACTGAAAAAAATTATTGAAAAGGGTAAAAAGACTAGAAATGTTCAAAGATGGGAATATGTATTTATAAGCAAGTTATAAACAATAACTTAAACAATCAGAAATACCAAAAAAATTAATAAAAGCAGTTCAGAGAAAGAAATAATTAGAAATTCGTAAAAATTTCTGTGATTTCCAGAAAAAAACTACAATGATTGTATGAATTATTTATCTAAAATGATAGAAATCTTTCTGAGTGTCCTCAAAACTCATTGTAGTAACTTTGACAGTCTTCCTAGATATGCCAAGCTTCCATAACTACATATTATGCATTTTAAATAAAATTAGAGAGATCTACACTCTACAATTTACAACTTCCAAAAATGTTAATACAAGATATTTTGAAACCCTTAGACAAAAATGTTAAATCGTTGTTACATTCTGCTAGCTCTATACACTTACAATTTCTTTCATAAACTCTTTCTGTTCATGTTCTTTAGTATTATTCTCTAGTTGTAATAAAACACTTTTGAGCCGCTCATCTTGGATAACCTCAAAGGGCAAAACGACGAATTGTAAACCCTCCACCGTCACATCATCCCACAAAAACGGCATTTTGTAATATTTTATTAAAGAAATCTAGAAGCAACATGTACATTCCACAAAAACTAAATAATTTCCATGCGGTACCATGCTATCGCATCAATAAAAACGTGAAAATGAAAAACCTTGGAATTGGAAATGTCAAAAAGCGTCTGTCAATGGCACATTTGAACTACTGGGCGTTACAACTACTGACACATCTTATATATTATTTAAAAATCACCTTTATTTAAAAACGGTATTAAATTTGTATTATGTTATAGATCTGTTATAGATCACACCTAATTAAATATCTATATACCTATGTAAAATGTAGATCAATATGTAAAAGAGAATTTTGACAATTTATCCTATTAGTAAGAGGCCGAACCAAAAATTTTGACAAATTTGAGATGAAAACATGATGAGAATAAACATACTTAAATTATTAAAAATATTTCAAATGGTTTTAAATCAATAGATATGTGTTTATAATTTTCACATATAGATATGGATCCTGAGGAATTAAATTTATATCAACAACAGGTTTGTTTGTTCCTTTGGGTTAATCATATCATTTACATTATTTATCTTTTTAGTTGGTTCAGATAAATAACGCATTATGTTCTTGCTCAGAAGGACCAGAAAAGCAAGAACTACTGACGTTAAAAGCCAGCATTGAAGAATTGTTAGAACTGACTAGGGAGGATAGCAGTGAAAAATTAAAGGCTGGTGGTACCAACAGCATTGATGATGAATTCGCAGCGTTTATGGAGGAAATGGAAAAAGAAGGGGCAGTGGAGACTAAAAATATTAAGGACTCAAGCGAATGTAATAAGGAAATTAATTTAGAAGAGATCGAAGGAAAGAAATGTAGAGCTCCACATCACCATCATTGGGGCAATGTTACTTACCATAATGCTATGATTTGTTCAGTGGTTTCTAACGAAAACGAAGAACTTAAGGTATTTTACTTAACTTTCATGTAACACTTTTACTTCAGAATAATTTCGAGGGGTTCAAGCGAAAACTTGATAATACTAAAATTATGAAATCCAGTATTTTTAGTTCTGCTGTGTTAAAAACACGTCTCCTACCACTGATAAATGTTATTATTTGATATTAACATTTTTAAGCACAATAACTAATAAAAACCAAACATGGTAAAAACCGTTAACTCCTATTTTTAAATAACAGCAAACCGATAAATAATTTTACTAATAAAATACTTTGTTTTAAACATATTTATATGAGATTCCGGTAGAATCATTTTTTTTCTTTTTCCTGTGTACAGTTACTAATTTTATTAGAAATATTTCTAGAGTTAAAAACTGATAATTAATTTTATCGGAGATGAAAAATATATTCATGCGAAAATCCAATAAATAATTTTAAACTATGATAGTTTATTAAATTTCAGCACACTTTCTTCCTGCGAAAACCCAATAAAAGATGGCGTAAATTGGAAATTAAATATGTATTACGAAAAAAAAAAAAAACGGTTAGAATGGGGCCCATATTTATAATGAAAAACAAAGTCAGAGCTTCCAAGGTACCACAGCGTAGTAAATTTAAATGTAAGTGTACTGAAAAGTTGTCTTAAATCTATAGAAACAAACTCTGGAGTCCAGCAGTAGTAGTCTAGTCTAGAAAAATTGTTATTTTGTACAATATAACTGTCAAACTAATTAACACTAGACTTGTTCTTAAAACTTCTCAAAGAAAGGAATGAACATTTAGTAAGAAATGTTGCTTTTCACTAGCTTACCCTAAATGAATTCCAGTGTGCCAAAAGTTTTTTACAAAAACGCTGTGTATATTCTTAGATGATATAATGAATTTTGTAGATAACAGTGATTCTACTGGATGATATTCTAAAGAAGACAATCGCGGAAAGCGGTAACCAGTTAATAAAAATATCAGAAGATATTGTTTTAAATTAAAAACAAACTCCTACTCTACTCCCTAAATGGCCAAAACAAGTTTCATCCCAAAAAGCAGCCATATACTTACGAACTCCAGGCAGTATACCAAAGTTATATAAAAGTACCCTTCCAATAAGTGAAGCAAAGAAAACGGATTTGCTAAAGATGTGCAAAGAAAATATTTTTCTAGAAGAGGTGCATGCTTGGATAACAAATTTAAAAACGGGTATTAATATCATTGATTGAATTCCAGATGTAACGATGGAAGAAGAAGACATTTTACCTTTTAATTTTCTAAAAAGAAAGTAGATTATTTGTTTTGTTGGGATAATATACAGTTAAATTTTATTTTATAATTAAAAAAATTAGAAATAAAAACCAATAAAATCAAATGTTATATTCATTCAAGGAGGATTCTAATAAATATCACGTTTTATTTTTTTTGTAAATACGTTTTTATAAATTAAAATTAAAATAAATTATTCTAACTAAATATTAAATTCTCTACTATTTGGGTATAACAAAAAATGTTTGATAAAACTTCCTGTGATGATTTTAAATTTTCTTCAAATTTCCTAAAATCTTTAATCGTGATTATCTCTAAACAATGGTTTTGTTAGTTATCGGGTTTTTGCTCGAACCCCTCGATTTATATAGTACTTTTAAACTATAGAGGTACTGTATTATAAAGTTATTTTCTTAGATGTTGTCATTTTCTCAACATTTAGCCTACATTAGTGTATCCGTTCTTCTATAACACCACTCTATGTATATGCATTATCAATTGTTTTTGGACTTTGATATAAGACCTAAACTATTAGACTTACAGGTATTTCATAATTTAGAATTTCTACTGAAGAGTCAATTGAACTCTTTTTCTTTGCATTTTTAGGATAAAGATCTTTGTCTTGGGCAACCTTGTTTTAAATGTTTACAATACGATTAATTTTCTGGGAAACTGGTTGTTTTAATTTTCTTGGGAATGGTACCTTATATCCTCTTTTTTACTCTGTACACATACTGACTATATGGGCTCTCCGACCTCATGATCATAGTGGCCATTTTGTATGCTTTGCTCTGCATATGCTCTCCTAGTTTTGCTAAGCATGTAAGGGATTTATTCATTTATGTGGTTACCTTTGCACTTGACCACTCTATCCTTTTTTGTGTGTCTTTATTCTACCAATGTGGCACTGAATATCTTATACACTACTCCAAGAAATGAACGCACCTCCTTAAAAATTGATCATTTTTAATGTCTCAAATTACCTAAGCCTGCTGTTTGAGTTAAGTGATTTTTTTTAACATGTTATAGCCTTATTCGTTAACAATGTTGCTGGAATAATATTGTTGCCAGACAGGTAAATTGTCATTGTATACGGGGTGTACCAATCAAACTGATTTTTTCTCAAATTCGCGTCACCCTGTGGAATATTCTAGCATATATCAAATACTGAAATTAAAACTCAACAATAGCCTCATGTTTTCTTATCATTCTGTTTTCTGATTCATTCACTTATGATGGATAATAAAAAAGTTAGGTCCTTTAACAACTAGCCTTGTTTTTTGTCAATGCAGGGTGTTTTTAAATAAGTTTTGCAAACTTTAAGGGGTAATTCTGCATGAAAAATAATGACAGTTTGCTTTATAAACGTATGTTGGCAAATGTTTCATTTTCCAAGATATGGGGTGTTGAAATATTTATTACAAACTGATGATTTATTTATTGCTCTAAAACCGGTTGAGATATTCAAATGAAATTTGGTGGGTTTTAAGACGTAGTTATTGCGCATTTTTGACATACAATTAAACAATTTTTGTTGACCATTGGCGCACATAAGAGTCATATTACCTGTATGCGCGTCAATGGTGAATATTAAATTCCTAACTAAATTCTCTTAAAACCCACCAAATTTCATTTGCATATCTCAACCGGTTTTAGAGCAATAAATAAATCGTCAGTTTGTAAGAAATTATTTCAACACCCCGTATCTCGGAAACATAGCAATTGCGGACATACATTTAAAAAGCAAACTGTCAATATGTTTTCATGCAGAATTACTCCTTAAAGTTTTTCACACTTATTTAGAAACACCCTGTACTGATGAAGAACATGGCTAGTTGTTAAAGTACCTAACTTTTTTGTTATCCAACATGAGCGAATGAATAAAAAAAACAGAATGGTAAGAAAACCTGAGGCTATAGTTGGGTTTTAACTTTGAGAAAAAAACATTTTGATTGTTCTACCCGGTATACAATGAAAATTTACCTGTTTAGTAACAATATTATTACAGTGATTGTTAAAGAATAAGGCTATAACATATTAAAAAATCACTTAAATCTGACAATAGGTTTAGGAAATTCGAGACATCAAAAATTACCCATTTTTAAGGTGGTGCATTAATATCTTGGAGAAATGTATATCTTCTTGTGTAGCTGCTTGTTTATGCATCAATGATTTTTTTTTTCTGAAATTGTTTAGTAAAACCATTTTACTTTCTAGGTAAGGGTCCTTTTTATAAACCCCACCCACCAAGAAATGCTACCATGTCCTTTCTATTACAACTCAGATTGTAAATTCTCAGAGGAGCAATGTAAATTTTCTCACGGAGAAATAGTACCCTATTCAAGTCTTCAAGACTATGTAGAACCAAATTTTGACCAGCTGGAAGTAGGTAATTCAGTATTGGCAAAACGAAATAACAACTTATGGTATAGAGCCCGTATTAAGAGTATACATGGAGATAAATGTTTAGTCCAATTTGACAGTAATCGAAAGGAACAAGAAGTGGTTTTAGAACATATTTGTCCGTTGGATAACTGTAATGGAAGTAGTGATGATGATAATGATGAAGATGATACTGAAAATTTAGAAGATGAAAGTATTCAGGAAGATATTATCAATATGAGCCTGACTGTCAAACCAATGGATCAGCGAATGGGTGATTGGGAAAAACACACAAAGGTAAGTCATATTAAACTATTCAGTTACTAATAAAAAATCACATGTTCTTATGCTATTTCCGTGAGACATCTCAGCTTCTAGTAGGTAATGGTCTAATTATACAGGGTGTCCCGAAAAGATTGGTCATGAATTATACCACAGATTCTGGGGTTAAAAATATGTTGATTGAACCGCACTTACCTATATACAATAGTGCACACAAAAAAGTTACAGCCCTTAAGTTACAAACTGAAAATCAATTTTTTTTTCACATATCGAAAACTCTTAGAGATTTTTTATTGAAAATGGACATATGCCATTCTTATAGTAGCAACATCTTAAAAAAAAAATTAAAGTGAAATTTGTGCACCCCATAAAAATTTTATGGGGGTTTTGTTCCCTTAAACCCCCCAAACTTTTGTGTACGTTCCAATTAAATTATTATTGTGGCGCCATTAGTTAAACACAATGTTTTTAAAACTTTTTTGCCTCTTAGTACTTTTTCGATAAGCCAGTGTTTATCGAGATTTTTTGAATATTTTTCGAATCCACCACATATTTGTATTATGGTTAAGTACGATTATAGACACCTGTTAATAATCTGAAAATGTATTTATAATTTTACATTTTTATGTGTATTTTGTAAAATAAACCACATCTCGATAAAAGGTGACTTATCAAAAACAGACTAAGAGGCAAAAAAGTTTTAGAAACATTGTGTTTAACTAATCGTACCACAATAATAGTTTAATTGGAACGTACACATACATTGGGGGGGGGGGTTTAAAGGAACAAAACTCCCATAAAATTTTTATGTAAATATATTAAAAAAGAAGCCGCATCTTGATAAAAACTGGCCGTATCGAAAAAATACTAAGAGGCAAAAAAGTTTTAAAAACGTAGTGTTTAACTAATGGTACCACAATAATGAATTAATTGGAACATATACAAAAGTTTGGGGGGGGGGGGGAGGGGGTTTAAAGGAACAAAACCCCCATACAATTTTTATGGGGTGGACAAATTTCATTATAATTTTGTTTTAAGATGTTCCTGCCATAATAATGATACAATGTCCATTTTCATTAAAAAATCTCTAATAGTTCTCAATATATTGAAAAAAATCGATTTTCATTTTGTAACTTCAAAGGGCTGTAACTTTTTTTCTGTGCATATTTGTACTAAGGTAAGTTAGGTGCAATCGAACTATTTTTGACCCCAGAATGTGCGGTATAATTTATGACCAATCTTTTCGGGACACCCTGTATATTTAACAATTTTATCATAACTACCTTTATTCTACTTACCTTCATTAATATTTTTCAAGTTCAGCAGCTAGGCTGATGGTTGTGGAGTGTGCAGAGTGGCTGTATTTTTCTCTACAGTTTTTGTTTTGCAGGGCATGGGGTCAAAACTAATGATGAAAATGGGATACATCGTAGGAACTGGTTTAGGAAAACGTGCAGAAGGTATAATCAATCCTGTTAATGCTGTTATATTTCCAGCAGGAAAATCTATAGGTAAGTATATTATTGTAATAGAACAGCAATTCATCGTCATCAATCTTCAAATAAATTTGCCCACTGTTGGATATATGCCTCCTTTGAATGCTTTCATGTCTCTCTATCTTTTGCACATTTCATCTAGTTTTTATCTGCACCATAAATTATTGCTGGTCCATTTTCTTGGAAAACGTCCCTTATTACTACCTCGCCAAACTGTGGATCAGACAAACAGGTTTTTGTGTTGATCTCGGCACTTTTGTATAGTATCTGAAGGCCAAATAGTGCTTCTCTCATACCAAGCTCCATACCAAATCCAAATTTATTTTTCCTGATGTTTTTTTCATATTTATTGTATAATCTGAATAGGATGTTAAGAATCTGTCCCGTCAGCCTGATCAGCCTAAACTATAAGTATCTATTCGCTTTATTTTCATGTAAAAAGTAGATCCAAACCAGTCTTCTGGGAAGGTTCTCATATACGCCAGGGAAATAAGACAAAATTATACCATGTTCGGGACACTTGAGGACTTGAGCAGCCAAGTTGCAAATAGGTTTTTTTTTGGGTACTATATACCTAATGCATTATAAATACAAAAATGCCCGTCACAGTTCGGACGAGAATTTTAGTTATTAAGAAATAAGTGTCAAAAATGGCTTTTTTCGTTTAAATCGCCACAGGTAAAAATAGGGTAATTAAATATCTTATTTATAGTATCCTTCTTTTAGTAGATGAGCAAAGGTTCAAAATGGCAGTTTTTGAATTTTAAGATCATTTGTTGCTTCGGAAATTTCAAAATAAAACTAAAATTTCGAAAATAAAAAAATTTGCTATAACTTTTGCGAAAATGAACTTAAGACTTTGATATTGCATGAAACGTTGAGATAACCAGTACATATCATGCACAAAAAAGTTTAAGACGATTCGTCAATTAGTTTAAATTTTATTCAATTTGTTTATCCCAAAGAGCTTTTTTGCAATGTTATTGTTCAGAAAATAAGAATGATATAGCAGTTTTGTGGAATACACGTGAAAGAAGAATAGAAAAATCAGTAAAGTCATTTTTATCATTCCGAAAACATTTTACTAAAGTAGAGTCATTTTTGGCTTATAAATAATTTAAATAACTTTGTTAATATTGACTCTAGATTAAAACTACTTTGGGATTTGTAAAGCTGGTATTTTTACACGAATTTTCAAAAAAAAACTTTTTGCCTAAGTTAATTACGGTAAAAGTTAGCTACTTTTTTTTTATTTAATTCACAGCTACTTTGTTTTTAACAATTAAGCAACCTAACTAGCGCCATTTTGAAGCTCAAGGTATATAGTTTATGTGTAAAAGTTTGAGGAAACTTTTAACTTAAAAAAGTGGTTAATAAAGCTTTAAAAATTACGTTCTAACGAAATCGATCCGTGGTCGGTGGAGGGGAATTATTAAAATCCGTGCACTCAAAAATTGAAATTGATTCTTCAAACATATGCTGCGATTAATATCTCCGGAGCTTGTTGATGGATTTTGATCATAAGTTTTTCAATTTGTATGTACTCGTAGTCTTGTAGAGTACGTTATGTACACATATCCCCACCTAACATTACAAAATGTCACCAAATGAACCCTCATTATCACTCAGGGATATGAAAAATAGATTACGACCGATTCTAAGACCTACCAAATATTCATATATAATTTCATAAAAATCGGTCAAGCGGTCTCAGAGGAGTATGCCAACTAACACTGTGACAGGAAAATTTTATAGATGTAAATATATACTTCGTCTAATTTACTTACCGTCATCCGCGTAATAGCCTGTTATAAATTTAGGCGGTAGGTGTGTTCTTTTTAGAATCATTTTGCCTAGTACACTGGAATTACAGCAACTAGACATATTTTATTATATACGCGTAGAAATAATATTTGAAAATTTCTATTAATGTTAACCTAAAGAAATACACAATAATATGTTTTATTTAATTTGTATAAATGGATTACAAAACGTTTTTATGAAACACATTTGCTCGGAACCCACTGTAACTGTAATAGAACGAAGGTGACATTTTAGAATAAATTGGTAACATTTATTTGACAGTTGCGGTGATGACACTTCATATTTGTTTATATTCTTTACTGTAATTATTAGTTTTATTATATTTACTGTTTTTATTATTTACTTTAACGTAAGATTATAACGTAATTCTTGTTTTCTATTTCTAAAGTTTTTATTTATTTACATTGAATATTAATTTGTTCTGTTGTATAATCCGTGTTTACAATAATTATGTGATCTATTTGATGCAAAATGGATTCAGGATTTTTTTTATACTTTGGCAACTATGTCGATATAGGTATGTGGTAGATAGTGACATGCAACGGTAAGTAAATTAGACGGACTGTAGATCGCTATTAAAAAATGGGGGTTGGTGATAGAAGAGTGAAAATTAAGGGTTGTATGTATTTTTTAATTCTACACCATATAAAATTAAGGTAGACAATTTTTCCAAAAAATAAAAAATGTCAGGGGCCTTATAATTTATGGGTATGAAAAACCTATTCTCAGTCCTACAGGATATACGTGTAAAATTGCATAAAAATTGGTCTAGCCGTTTCGGAGGAGTATGATAACAAATACTGTTACAGGAGAATTTTATGTATAGAAGTAACTGTGAATTAAATAATAAAAGTGGCTAACTTTCACCGCATTTAACCTAGCCGAAAAGTTTTTTTTTTAAATTCGTGTAAAATACCAGCTTTTGAAATCCCAAAGTAGATTTACTCTACAGTCAATATTAACAAATCTATTCAAATTGATTTTAAGCCAAAAATGACTGCACTTTAGTAAAAGGTTTTCGGAATGATCAAAATGACTTTTGATTTTTTTAAAATTCTTTGAAAAACTAAGTATTCTTTTTTCATGTAGTTTCCACAGAATTGCTGTATTATTATTATTTTCTGAACAATAGCACTGCAAAAAAAGCTCTCTGGGATAAACAAATTGAATAAAATTTAAACTAATTGACTAATCGTCTTGAAATTTTTTGTGCATTGTGCTTTTCTTGCAGTATGAAAGTCTCAATTAAATTCCAACCTGGCTGTTCAAGTGTCCCGACAAAAACCTTATTTCTCTGGACTAATAGTATCTATTTTTGTTCCATCCCATTTACAACTTTATATTTTTTCCTTTTCAGATTATTGCATGAACCTCAGGGAACGATCAGGTGGAGATAAAGATCTCTTCAGCGTCGAACGAAAAATGAAACGTATCCAACGAAAACAAGAAAATCAAAGCAGAAAAGCATACGAGAGAGATCAGAAAAAAGAAGACCTTTTCACATTTATCAACAAAACCGTTCAGGCAACCAGTAGCCAGAACAACAGATTAGAAACCAGACAAGACATAAAGAAAGAATCATCTAGAGACTTAAATATTAAGAGTATGACTATACAGGAGGATATACGAAGAGCTGAAAGAGAACTGGACCAATTACAAAGCTCTTTAGCACGACATACGGACCAAACATCTGATATAAACAAGAAAATAAGAGAAAAAATCACTCGGTTACAGACAGAACTTACGAATTTACAAAAACAGGCACAAATGATTAAAAACGAACAGGGTTTAAGAGAAAACAAGAAGAAACTGACAGTATTTTAAATTTTAGAGGGGGATTTGAGTAAGTATACATAAAAATGGTTTTTAAGAGTTTATTACAACAGAAAACAAATCCGTTTTTTATAAGTTAAAGAGTATACATTAAAATGTAATAAATTATTATTTATAACTATGAACATTTTTTGTCTTTTAAAAGCCTTTCTTTGTTCTTAATGGCAGAATTGAGTCTTTCGCGTAGTTGAATGCTGTTAGCAAACCAAACTTCTTTTTTCTTTTGGAGAAGTAATTCGATACAACGTCCGTATCTAAAAAAAATGAATTATAATAAAAATTAATATGCAAAAGCGTTCATAAATACGCACCACCTTAAAAATTAGTCATTTTTAATGTTCCAAATTTCCTAAACCTGTTGTCCGATTTAAAAGTGATTTTTTTAACATATAGCCTTACTCTTCAACAATATTGCTGTAATAATATTGTTGCTAGACAGGCAAATTGTCATTGTATACCGGTTGTAGCAATCAAACTGTTTTTTTTTTCTCAAAGTTCGCGTCACCCTGTGAAATATTCTAGCATTTATAAAATACTGAAAGTAAAACCTAACTATAGCCTCATATTTTCTTAACATTCTGTTTTTGATTCATTCGCTTATGTTGGATAATAAAAAAGTTAGGTGCCGTAACAACTAGCCTTTTTTTTTTCATCGATACAGAGTGTTTTTAAATAAGTATGGAAAACTTTAAGGGGTGTGTTTGAAAAAATAATGATAATAATATTCACCATTGGCGCGCATACAAGTAATATGACCCGTATGCGCGCCAATGCTGATGATAAAATTCTTAATTGTATGCCAAAAAATGCGCAATAACTACGTCTTAAAACCCTACAAATTTTATTTGCATATCTCAACCGGTTTTAGAGCAATAAATAAATCGTTAGTTTGTAAGAAAAATTTCGACACCCCCTATCTTGGAAACGAAGCATTTACGGACATACGTTTATAAAGCAAACTCATTATTTATTCATGCAGAATTACCCCTTAAAGTTTACCATACTTATTTACAAACACTATATTGATCAAAAACATGAAACGTTTTTAAAGTATGGTCCAACATAAGCGAATGAATAAAAAACAGAATAATGAGAAAACATGAGGCTATAGTTGGGTTTTAATTTCAGTATTTTATAAACGCTAGAATATATCACAGGGCGATGCGAAATTTGAGAAAAAAATTCGTACACCCGGTATACAAAGAAAATTTACCTGTTTAGCTACAATATTATTACAGCGGTATTGTTAAAGAATAATGCTATATATAACATATTAAACAAGCTGAAAATGCGAGCATTATCATAACGAAAACTTTGTTTATTTACGTATTTTAGTTCATAATATGGAAAATTGCTATTATGAAAAGTTGTTTAGAGTTAAAAATTATGTTTTAATGTGCAATTATATCATTCTAATTTAAATGTTGTGAACTATAAAGGTACTTTACTCTTGATCGAAATTCATATTTTTTATATACCTCGTATAAAATTAATAAAATTTGATATATGATGGTTGCATCATAAATCTTAGATCATGAAGAGCTTTTTATGAAGAATAACTTTTCTTCGTCAAATTAAAAATAAAAGAGTTATAAATGAAAATCTTCAAATATTTTTTCCATTAGAAGGATGTAATTGCACGTCCCAGACCATAATTTTTTATTCCAAACAACATTTCATATATGTAGTCGGTTCGCTAAACTCAGACACAACTGGCTAGTGATTTTAGTGAGTAATTTTACCAAATTGGCAAAAAAAATAATTACTAAATAATTAGTAATTTTGGCAAAATTGGCAAAAAAATTACCTACTAAAATCACTAGCCAGTTTTGTCTGAGTTTAGCGAACCGACTATACCTACTAACAATTCTCATTTCATAACAAATGGAACAGTCCATTTATCATTACTCCCATTAAAGGGGAGGCCGTATACTCGTATAAACCTTTTTACAATTGTTAATAAATTATTGCTTTCAAAATATACTCAAATTGTATTTTTGAACATCGTATTTATTTTATATAATAATTAAATTCACTATCAAATGTCATTGATATTTTATTAACACTTTATTTAAAATTTAGTTTGACATTCACGAAGTGTCAAACTCAAATAATGTAAATAACCTATGCTTTGCTTAACAAATTCAGATTAAAAAACTAGTCTACTTACTAGCAACGATTTCAGCTGACGTTTAGTGTGTCGGCAGAAAATAAACGGATTGTGATGTCATATTTTAGACTTTGAGATCGATTATCTCTATTCAGATTTGGATTCAGAAGACAAAACTACATAAGTATCCATCGATAAATCTGCTCTAAGTATTGCAGGAGCGGCAACGCAATAACACACAGACTTTACGAATTTATAAACGAAAAGTTTTCGTTGAAAATCACTTAAATCGGACCATAGGTTTAGGAAATTTAGAGAGATCAAAAATGACTCATTTTAAGTTGGGAGGTTAATTTCACCGGTGAGTTTATTCATTAATATTAACGCTCGGTTTCATAATCAGTTAAAGTGGACTTTAAATTTTAAGTTGGTACCTTTATCAATGCAATTCATATGGGTAAATGTCAACTTTAAAGTGAACTTTACTTAATGTTATAATGTTATAAGTTGATTATGAAACCGGGCGTTAGAACTAGTAATTTTGCCTGTCGCCATGGTAATGGGGATCCAATCAATAGGGCTTTTCAACGATTCTCATTTGTTTCGAGCTTCTGTCATGTGTCACATAATATTACTATATCTACGCCATACGTCTTTGGTTTGTATCATTGGTATATACCATTTATACCAATAATGTAGATATAGTAATATTATGTGACACATGAACATGACAGAAGCTCGAAACAAATGACTGTGAATGAAAAGCCCTATTGCCATCTACAGTTATTCCACTCATTTTTTCTGTTTCCTGTAATTTTTTCCTGACAGCCTCCTATTTTATCGTATTTTCCTCTAAGTCATTTTTCCCCCCCTAATTTTTCTTTACTCCTTGTAACTTCTGACTCCTCCTATTTTATCGTGTCTTCTCCTCTAATTTTTCCTTTACTCCCTCCTATTTTCTGATGTCTCCCTCTAATGTTTCCGGCCCATAGATATATTAACAATAGATCAGGCTAGTTATAGATCGCTCAATGCATCGAGGTGTAACGCCAATATCAAGAACAGTGGTCTAGCTATCTTTGTCTGTCGGACGAGTGTGAGCGTATCTACCAAGAGGTGGGAGTAATGGAACGACACAGACAGCGGCAATCATATGCTAGAGAGAGAAAGCTAAGCGCCGGTAGAGAGAGATAGATAGACCACCGACCCGAACTGCTCCGCGTTGCGCTATTTTTCGAACCTTGCCTAATCTACGTATTATTATATCTATGTTCCGGACTCCCTCCTATTTTATTGTGTCTCCCTCTGCTGTGCTGACGTAAAAAACTGCACATATTAATGACACAAGTGTCTCACAGTCTCACACACTGTGTTTATATGCGATGGTACCCAACGAACAAAAAGTATGTGTTTATTTTTTGTCAAGAATACTGAAACAAACTATATATATTTACCTGTTCCTTCTGATATACTTGTAGGTAACACATTGTCATTAGCTGATAGCGATACAAACAAAGCAAACGGTACTAACCACAAAAACAATGTGAAATATGCTAGTACCTAAAAAAAAAGTTCAAACATTTTCATCAAAAGGATTTTGTTTTTCATTTTCTTACCTCTGAAAACGTATGGTATACTGTAGCGAAATAGCTGAACGCCAAATAGTGATTAAGAATAATAAATAGAACTGTAACGATAAATTCCAGGGATAGGAATACTACATACGGAAAATTTCTTAATATCACAAAATGGTTTAGCTGAGCAAGTAGTCCGCAGACCACAAGGGATGTTGGAAAACTTTCAAATATCCATAACAGAGTATATAATCCTAAAGTAATCTGGAAAAGAAAATATAAATGAAAATATGAAACGTAAAAAAATATATTCCTAATTCCTAATATTTAAAAAAAAATCCTTGTTTTCCCCAAATTTCCAAAAAGATAATACTGGCATCATTGATCATCAAAAATATGTTGCAACATTGGACATGTCAATACAAAAAATCATGTCAATTGTCATTACGAAAAAAGAAGATTGAGTTCAGGAATTTAACCTCAATAAAAATAATATACACACTATTTTATAGATTTTTGGAAGTTTTTCCAAATATTCTAATTAACAATGCAGGCAATTAGGCCTGCTCTATGCCCGAGTACGTACAAAGCATGTGTATTATGTTTTTTAGCAGAAAAATCGTTTTGAATTCTTTGAATTAAGTAACAATGCCCATAATACAAATCTCCTTCCTGTTTCAGATCTTTTACTACCAAAAAGGAACTTCACCACATCCAATACAGTAAATCTAATACAAAAATGGAGAAAGGAACGAGGCTTACCAATGAATCCTACTAAAAGTGGTGTTTTAACTGATTCACCAGATTACACTTTCCTAGATGGTAGAATTACACCTTACGGACAGGGCCAAAGACAGAGGATCTTAGAACAACATCAAGTAAAGATGGATATCATAAATCTTACAAAAGAAATAGATTTTGCTGTAGATAGGCACAATAAAATGCTAGCAGAGGCTGAGAATAAGAAAAAAGCAATATTGGATAGAAAATTAAAACCGAAAGGACTACAGTTGTTAAAAAAGGTTAAGACTAGTGATAAATAGTTTTTTTGTATTAGAAAGTATTTGAAAACTGCAGGTTTTTGTTTTATTTAAATGTATAGATGTAATTAGAAAATTGTTATAATTTTTAATACAGTAAGTTTTTAGAAACAAACTGTGTCTTATTTCTCATGTCTACATGTTATTATTTTAATTTACTATTTTTGCTGGGAACAAGCCACAATTTGACTTTCAAAGTAGTGATGTTGCTTATAGTTACTTTCGAGTATTCGTTACAAATCGTTACTTTTGTATTAAGTAATCATTTACAGTATTCGTTACTTTGATTACTATGATTACTTTTGTTGCTTTTGCATTTGAGTACCGGTAATCATATTGAGAATCGTGCTGTCACTGAGCTGTTTAAGGGATAAAAATGATTTGATTACTTTTGTTACTTTTGCATATGAGTACTGGTAATCATATCGAGAATCGTATAAGTAGATATTTTGTATAGGTATTCTGATATAATAACGACCTTCACGAAGTAATCAGAGTAATCAAAGTAGATACAATAGTCATTACTCGCTCTGTTACGATTGGTACGAAGTAATCAGAGTAATCAAAGTAGATATAATAGTTGTTACTCGCTCTGATATGGTTGGTACGAAGTAATCAGAGTAATCAAAGTAGATACAATATTTGTTACTCGCTCTAATACAATTGGTATGAAGTAACGAAGTAATCAGAGTAATCAAAGTAGATACAATAGTCGTTACTAGCTCTGATATGATTGATACGAAGTAATCAGAGTGATCAAAGTAACAAGTACTTGTCGATGTGTCGATTTCCACTTTGGAAATCGTTCTGAAAATACAGAAATAAAAAAAGTTATTTTGAGAATGTTTCCAAAGTAAAAAAAGAATGTGTGTGTGTACTTTGTACGCACGTAAGAAGTTATACTTCTATTATATGATTTAAACAAAATTAATATACTTTTTATTTATATTTTATTTAAATATTAAACTAATTTATACTTACTACTTCTCAAACATTTTTATTAAAACAGTGCCAAAAATTAAAATATTAAAAGAATAAAACACATTAAAAATGCCACAAATGATTTCTGAACATTAATTGTCGGAAAATTTTATAACTAAATATATACGTATTTTCTGAAAATAAAATTATATAATAAATATACTTACAATCATAAAATGTATAAAAAAATAAAAGTTTCTATTGGAGTTTGAACGGTTGGTATTGGGGTTCATTCGCCTTAAACGCTTCGCCACGGAGACAATGTGTCATTATGTGCGAATATCGACTAACTAAACGGATTAAACTTTTAACATTTTTGAATTAAATCAAATTATTTTGATTTTGAATTGAAATGATTTAGATTTGACAAAATACAACAAAACATAGAGTAAGAAAACAATATATTAGGTGAACATTGATAGAAATTTTGATGGTAATCAAATTATGTAAATAAAAGTATTACATACTATGTATTTTGGTAGGTTCAAATAGGTAGGTACCTATGATACATTTACAATTATTACGTACCTGTTGCTTTTAAAAACTATTTAAATGTCACTACAATTATAAACTTTTTTGTTTCTGTTCTCACAACAATAAAACTAATATATTATAGATTTGTTTACCTTCATATTGAACAATTATTGATTATTGACAGATCATTTCAACACCCAATCAGAGCCCGTATAACGACTAATACCATACTGTCAGTGTGCGCATGCGCGCAGATCAATATAAATTCACCCTCAATCTCAATCGCGCCTAAAGAAGTATAACTTCAAAAATTAAATGTCAAATAAATTTAATTTTAAAGCAAAATTGTGGCTTATTTCCAACAAAAGTAGTAAATTGCATGAATATGCCACAAGAAAATAGCTACAGAACATTATTATTTCAACTTTCATTGAATTTGGGAGTAAATATACCAACTATATAGTAGTTGAAGTGAGGAATCCAAAGAAAAGAGGTTACAGAATTGGGAGAAAAAATATATGACTGATTATTTCATTCATAGGAGATTCTGACCAATAGAAAGCTACAGAAATCAAAATTAAACTGATAATTTCCCGTCGTAAATTAATGACAATTAATGTTTTAAAAATTATAAAAGTGATGATTTTTAACCGTCAAATATCTATAACACCTGTGTGTTTAATTGTACTAATTTGTACTTACATAAATAAATTACAATAAAATTTTGGTTTTGAACAGTTTTATTCATGAAATAATCGCAACACATTGCACTCAATCTCTAAAATTACTATAGAATTTTTGCCCTCGTGACACTTTAACATAATTTCACTCACCTTCGGCTCGTAACCTTTATCCAACTCTAATAATTTTAAATTAATAGACTAGGTTTTATATAGGCATTCAGAAAAATGGATTATGGCTTAGGCACTATAACATTGAGCTTTACTGCCTTTATTCGAGGTGTGCAAGTACTTGGAGGGGATACGAGAAATATTGAAACTTTCTTAAATAATTCATATTGTCAATTGAAATTGTCAAATTGACATATATTTTATACCTGCTGTCATTGAAGAAAAATTATATATTGCTACACAATATTGATATGATACGCAATTATTTTATAAAGGTAAATTTATTTAATTGTATTTTGCTTGCAGTACTGCATTTTAATAACTAATTTTATTTACTACATACAATTGTTTACGTTTTAATAACATAACCTGAATCTGACTTTTTCTTCTTATTATTTTTTTGGACTATGGCCTTGACAATTATCCAGTAACCAGGACTAATATAATTGGCCAATATAATTAAGTGTGAATAATGTTGCTGAGCGTAGAAACAAGGTGTCGCTTTGCCGACCTTGCACAGTCCCAATAGTGAACTTAGGTAGGTGGTAGGTCCATCAAAATAAATAGGCTGCAGTGGCTAGGCCACCTAGAGGAAATAAATAAGGTGGAGCCGTCAAAACACATTTATAGCCAAAGACCAGATGGAGTGAGAAAAGGCAGGTCAGGTCAGAGCATGATTTAAGGACTAGGTATAAGATAACTTATGAGTGTTAATGAGAATTAAATAATAAATGCTGATACTAAAACAAACTAAAAGACCTACTATAGTAGAGCTGATGATGATGATGACTGTCTTTTCTAATACTTTGTTCTCTTTATAATATAACTCATCTACTCTTTTGTCTTCCTTTTCTTGAAATTCTATACCTAAAGATCTTCCATTTGATTTTTACCAGGAGTTTTTTCTTTAACATTGTTCCCCGATTACAAAATTTTCTTCCTTTGTATCATGTATCCTTCCCAGTTTATTCTTCTCTTCTAATTTCACTTGTATTTGTGTAAATTGTATAAAATCTTGCTTTAACTTTAAATCAGATTATAAAATGTTATTACTAGAATTTTGCATTCCGTGTTTCCAGTTTTATAAATTGTTGAATTGTATTAAATTGTAATAAAGAATTGCAGTACCTAATACACTCCTGATCAAAAAAATCGGGACACCTTAAAAATGGGTCATTTTTGATTTCTCGAATCTCCTAAACCTGTTGTCTGATTTTAGTGATTTTTTTAATATGTCATAGCCTTATTTTCTAAGAATATTGATGTAGTAATAGTGTTGCTGAACAGGTAAATGCCATTATATACCGGGTGAAACAATAATACTGTGTTTTTTCCTGAAAGTTTGTAACACCCTGTGGAATATTCTAGCATTTAAAAAATATTGAAATTAAAACTTAATTGTAGCCTTAACCTTTCTTAACATTTTGCTTTTTGACTCATTCACTTATGTTGGATAATGAAAAAGTTAAGTACTTTGACAACTAGCCATGTTCTTTATCAATACAGGGTGTTTCTAAATAAGTGCAATAAACTTTCAAGGGATAATACTGCATGAAAAAATAATGACAGTTTGCTTTATAAACATATGTCCCCAAAGGTTTTGTTTCCGAGATACGGGATGTTGAATTTTTTCTTACACACTGACGATTTATTTATTGCTCTAAAACCGGTTGAGATATGCAAATGAAATTTGGTAGGTTTTACAACTAAAAATTTTATATTCACCATTGGCGTGCATACAGGTAATATGACAGGGTAATATGACCCGTTTGCATGCCAATGGTGAATATAAAATACATAATTGTATGTCAAAAAATGCGCAATAACTGCCTCTTAAAACCCACCTAATTTAATTTGCATATCTCAACCGGTTTTAGAGCAATAAATAAATCGTCAGTGTGTATGAAAAAATTCAAGATTCCGTATCTCGGAAACAAAACATTTGCGGACATATGTTTATAAAGCAAACTGTCATTATTTTTTCATGCAGAATTAACCCTTAAAGATTGTTGCACTTATTTAGAAACACCCTTTATTGATGAAGAACATGGCTAGTTGTCAAAGTACCTAACTTTTTCATTAACCAACATAAGAGAATGAGTCAAAAAGCAGAATGTTAAGAAAGGTTAAGGCTACAATTGAGTTTTAATTTCAATATTTTTTAAATACTAGAATATTCCACAGGGTGTTACAAACTTTCAGGAAAAAACACAGTATTATTGTTAAACCCGCTATATATTGACATTTACCTGTTCAGCAACACTATTACTACATCCATATTCTTAGAAAATAAGGCTATAACATATTAAAAAAAATCACTAAAATCCGACAATAGGTTTAGGGGATCCGAGACATCAAAAATGACCTATTTTTAAGGTGTCCCCATTTTTTTGGCCAGGAGTGTATAATCTAGATATGAATATTTGACACATTAAAACCAAGATATGATTATTCAACAGCAACTTGAAGACTGTGCTACTATACTGAGCAGAAACTTGGAACACATCAAAAAAATGTAAATGAAAATCAGACAGATGTAGGTGTTCATAAATAAATGCCTAAGGAAGATTCTTAACATTTACTGGCCAAATCGCATATCAAACTAAGAGTTATGGACAAGGATTAACCAGGAACCTATACCTATAATATGCAAAAGGAAATAGAGTTGAATGGGGCACACACTAAGGAGATCTGACACAAACATAGCGAAGCAGGCCCTCGAATACACACCACATAAAAAGAGAAGACCAGGTAGACCCGTAAAAACGTGGAAAAGAAGTGTCGAGAAAGAAATTAATACTATTGGGAAAACCTAGGCAGAAATAAAGATCAGTGCAAAGGATAGGACAGAATGGAGACAGATAGTTGACGCCCTATGCTCCGCATGGACCGAAGAAGAATAAGTAAGTGATGTAATCTGCAAGTCATTGCCAGTGCGAAAAAATTCATAAATTGAAAAATATATTCCTTACTTACAGAATAAAGGGTGATGTGTATTGGAGTTGTCAACAGTATTATTTAGTATGTATTCACCACAATTTTTTAAATCACAATAACTTAAAAAAAAAGTATTATCCCATCACATTAAAAAAACCTTATAAGGGAATCTATTAATTTTAATTTTCTTACCGAGTTTAGCCACCAAATAATTTTCTTGGCTACTGTGGTATATTCCTCTACTAATTCTGCCAAATAATACAACCCAGCAGCTGAAAAATATTATATTTTTATTTAAGAAAAGATTCCATGACTACTCTTACTAACCTATAGAAATGGTAACAAAAATAACCTGCACTATTATCGCCACATATGTTATGAACGTTAGAAACCACATATTTATGCAAATTTTATACCATTTTTGAATATTATCATAGTATTATTATTTATTTGTGGATTTTAAAATCATAAGTATTTATGATGCAGTATCTCTTCTACAGTGTTTACTTTTTGATCGAGTGACGTTTATCACTGTGAAGTTAGCAGTTAGCCACATTTTTATAATAATCCACGCAGGAACTATTTGAATATCCCTGAAACTATTGAAATTGAAGATCCTGAAATTATCTTAAAATTAAAATATTTACTATTATAATTAGTTTGAATTATATTGCAGTCTTTCAATTTTAAACATCAGTTCACAATGGTATTTGTTTTTAAATTCTGCCATCTACAGGAGGTTGACCAAACTAGGTAGTACCAATTGGTAAAGTAAGCAGTAACGGTTGCATAATTAGTAGGACTAGATTCTTAGCCCAATGCAATTTAAATGCGAATGTTTTTCAAATCATGTGAAAAAGGATTAGTATTTTTGAAAAATTTAAACGCAGAATAAAAGATTACATTATTACCGAGGGCCGAAAGCCGCTGAAATGAAAACTTCTATATTTTAATAAGTCACAGGGGTGAAAAAAAAAAGAGAAAGTTAGTGTGATTTTTAATTTAAAATATTTCATTCAAAACAATTTTTTTGTTTATTGTAAGGGACTTTCGACCCTCCGCAATAATGTAATCTGTTATTCTGGGTTTAAATTTTTCAAAAATATTTATTAGTTTTCACATAATTCGAAAAAATGAATGCATCTAAATAGCATTGGACCAAGATTTTGCGCCTACCCCCTTAAGAAATAAAAATTAAAAAACATTACCATACAATTTAATGTATCGTTTGTTAATTTTGTAGCATTTTGTAATTGAATTAGATAATAATAATAATTCGGCTCTTATTGGAGATGCATACAGTAATGCTGTGGTCTCCAATACACGCTGTACGTAGCCTACGGCGTCTATTCGCGGTGTGCAAGTACTTGGAGTGGATACGAGAAACGATCGTGCGCGAATAGCGGAGAAATCGAGAAATCTTGCAACTTTCTTACATAATTCATATTGTCAATTGAAATTAACGCGTTCCAAGATTGCGGCTGTAATTTTTAATATTTTTTCGAGATATTTGGCACACGTATTCGTAATATAATGAAGAATGGCGGTACAGAGCCCAATTTGAAAAATATATTAATATGTGGAAATTACTCTGTAATTAAATACAATATTAAAAAAACGAGCCTGTACCGCCATTAAGAAGAACAAAAAAATACACATTCTTCAAATAAACTTTTTTATCCGATGCCTAGATTTTGTGTCATTTTGGAACTACTAATGAAATAAAAAATTTTAGTAGTTCCAAAATGACACAAAATCTAGGCATCGGATAAAAAAGTTTATTTGAAGAAAGTGTATTTTTTTGTTCTTCTTAATGGCGGTACAGGCTCTTTTTTATATTGTATTTAATTATAGAGTAATTTCCACATATTAATATATTTTTCAAATTGGGATCTGTACCGCCATTCTTTATTATATTACGAATACGTGTGCCAAATATCTCGAAAAAATGTTCAAAATTACAGCCGCAATTTTGGAACGCGTTTTCGCTACCTGTTGATCGCTACTGTTTCCTCTTAATACGTAGTATGTACCTACCTAATTCAGTAAATAGCC
This sequence comes from Diabrotica virgifera virgifera, assembly GCF_917563875.1. Taxonomy (NCBI): domain Eukaryota; kingdom Metazoa; phylum Arthropoda; class Insecta; order Coleoptera; family Chrysomelidae; genus Diabrotica; species Diabrotica virgifera. The sequence continues at coordinate 6,179,386 of NC_065447.1, forward strand.
AACTAGACGCACGAAAATATTGGCGAGATTACATGTGAATATGTACATTTGAATCCGTTGCACGTTATTATACTCAGTTACCACTTCTAGTTCTGGTAACGAAAGATGATGATTCTCGCTATCGCTCGGGACTGAAAATTTTGAAGGAATGACGGCTTCAGAGACGACGCGGGCACCGGGCACGCTGTGTAAATCAGTATTGTATGACCATTTTACAATGTGGTAACGTTAGTTTAGTAGTTATTCGTGCATTTGAACATGGAAGAATGTTGCTGCGTAATCGATCAACTACTTGAAAAGTCATTATCCTTGTATATTTTTTTTATATAAAATTTTGAAGAAAAAAATTAAATTATTGAAAATAGAAGATTTAAAATATAAACACTAGTTTTCAAAATATGTTCTGTTTCCTACTTGTTTATTTTCGATGTTAATCTTATTGTAGAATAATCTGTTTAGTTTGTTTATTATTTATTATTATACCTATTACATGCATATAATTTGGGAATAGTAATTTGTTTAATTTTATCCCACAGGATTGAAAACAAAAACTTATATATTTGGGAGGTTCAAAATAATTTTTATCTACTTTGTCATATTATGTATAAGTTTTTAGTTTGTGAAAACTGTCATTATAGATAGCAGTGCGTGAAGGGTTTAAAGTGTGCGTGAAATAACAATGTATTTTAAATGGGACTTACTTTTTCGCACACTTTCAATGGGTTTTTTGGCACACTTTCATATATAGTATTTTTACTACAAAAGCGATATTACGTAGGTCAAAATTTTTGACGTAAGAGAACTGTCAAAACATTAGAATGTGACTTTTCATTATTGCCATGTTCATAATAAACATGACAATAATAAAAAGTCACATTCTAATGTTTTGGCAGTTCTCTTACGTCAAAAATTTTGACCTACGTAATATCGCTTTTGTAGTAAAGTAAAAATACTATAATCAAGTATCCTTAACTTTCGCGTTGTCATGGTGATGACAATATGAGCAATTACTTACATTACAACAAAATTTTTGACAGTTTTGTGGTTTAAAAGTAGTTAGGATTTTTAAATGTCAAAGTTCTAAAAATTGTAGAATAGAAATGAATTCCAGTGACGAAGAGTTTCAGTTTTTTTATTTGTTTATCGTAGATAAAATATTGTATGAAACTATGCGTGAATTACTGTTTGCGAACTTACGCGATGTATAGCAACTCACAAAAAGCATACTTCACGAACTGTTTCATAAATAACTATTTTTCAATAAGATTTTTTTACATCTAGTTTTGGTAACACTTTAGAAAAAGTCACGCTTCGCCACTGGGATAGTCCATGGATCAAAATCTATATGATGCCGAGAGGCGCTTTTACCATGGGGGTGGTTGCCACCTCATCTCAGGGGTGGAATTTTTTTTTATTATATTTTGACCGCCAAAGTTAATAAAAACGTTCATACTAAGCGAAAAATGTTCTATACATTTTTTTGATAAAATTAATAGTTTTTGATTTATTCGCTATCGAAAGTGTTAGTTTTATATCTAAAAAATCAATGTTTTTCGATGGTATACTCATTTACGATTCACTCAATTTTTGCCGTAGAACAAATTTTATGAAACCAAATTCTTGGGAATTAAATTACCTACAATTTCATATTTAAACATTTTTTCGTATCTCTGATGCTAATTTTTCTATTCTGAAGAAAATGGCATTTACCAAATTGTAAACATTTGTTATTCGCTTTAAACTTCAGTTAAAACTTATCATTCTAAGCTAGTCAAACTTATAGAATCTATTAATAATATGTACTTACATAAATAAAGAAGAATAAAAATAAATCCAATGACTAAAAACACCGCTAACTTACATTATTATGCTTCCAATTAGATTTCTCTTTTTTATTTTTTATCTTAGAAAGTCCGTTAAAAAAGAATTTTGTAGGTTTTTACAAGATCTATAAGGCCATTAATATTAAATCCTTTTAAAATTCTTAGTCACAAAAAGAGGTGGCATTGAAAGGGTTGGTAAAGGTGGTTTTTGCAAGATATTACAAGTTTTAATTGTCGATAGCTCACTCAATTTTTACCGTAAAAAAATTTGCAAACTCAGTTCTTGGGAATTAAATAAGCTACAATTTCATATTTAAATATTTTTTCGTATCTCTTATGCTAATCTTTCTATTCTGAAGAAAAGGGCATTTTTTACCAAACTACAAAAACTCGTTATTCGCTTTTAACTCCATTTTTTTTAAAACTAATCACTCTAAATCTTCCGCCGATCAAACTTCTAAAACCTATTAACAATACATAAATCAAGAAGACCATATCAGGTTAATGACAAATTTTAATTAAAGTGGTGATTAGGGGGTTGTTTACGATCAGTTTTTTGCTGAAAAAAATAGGGACTGACATTCTTTTCGATATAAGTCACTTAATTTTTTTAGCTAGAGATTTTTTTTTATTTCTGGAGATACATATTTTTAAATGCTTTAAATTAGTTTCAACAAGTTATCCTCGAAAAGTGCATAGTTTTCCCGTCCTTTGACTTTGAAACTACAATATTTAGCATTTGACGAAGAAGAGCCAACATATAATAAAGTATAGCTCGATTACTATTGGTCTTAAAGAAAATAAAAAAAAAACAGGTTTGTTTATTTTTTCAAAAGGTACATTTTTGTTAAGTAAAGTTGTTTTGGATAAAACGAAAACTTTTTGAGTTATTAGCAGAAAACTGATTAAAAACATTGATTTTGTCGATATAAAACTAACACTTTCGATAGCGAATAAATCAAAAACTATTAATTTTATCAAAAAAATGTATAGAACTTTTTTGCTTATAATGAATGTTTTTACCAACTCTTGTGGTCAAAATATAATAAAAATTTCCACCCCAGAGATGGGGTGGCAACCACCCCCATGGTAAAAGTGCCTTTTGGCATGATATAGATTTTGATCCTTGGACTATCCACTACTTATTCTCAATTTTTCAAGCAAATCGATCCATTCTGTAAAAGTTGCGAGGTTTTGTCCTATTTTAAGCTTCATTACTTGGACTTTCTCATTTTGGATGCTTTTTTAGTTCTTACTTTTTAATTATCTCATCCATGATCAGGTTGAACAACAGAGGACTCAGGGAATCCGCTTGTCTTATCCCACTACGATATTTAATTGACCCAGTTAGTTCTTCTTCTACTTTTACTCTTATCGTGTTGTTCTGGTAGATATTTTCGATCGTTTCGAGCGTACAATAAATGGACAACGTCCTTTAATTTAAGGCTGTCAAATGTCTTCTAATGGCCCACGAAATATAAATATGCCGGTTTGTTGTATTCTAATGATTCATAGGCGTAACCAGGGGGGTTTGGGGGTTATAACCCCCCCCATTGGGATGAACTTTAAGCTCTATACGCTTAGTACCATACCCCTAGAGACTCTTCAGTAGTTGTAACCCCCCCCCCCTTAGGATCATCCTGGTTACGCCGTTGTAATGACTTCTCTTGAACCTGCCTCATTATAAATATAGTGTCGGTGTATGATCTTCTTGACCTAAAACCTTACTGTTCTTCTGCTATTGTTATAATTTCATTCAGTTTGTTTGCTATCACTTTGGTTGTTAATTAATTCTCCGGGCCCGATTTATCTCCCTTTTTGAAGAGAGGTATGTATTAGAATGTGTGATCTCCATTCTTGCGATATTCTGTTTTGTTCCATTATTTTTTGGATTAGTTCAAATAGTTGTTTGGTCATCTTGTCCTCCGTACTTTAAGAGTTCATTCAATATTCTGTCATTTCCTGATGATGTTCTAGTTTATAATTTTTTAGTTTTTCTAAACTTTCTAGACGTCTTAACAATTTGAACTTAATTAAATAGCTGACTGAGCAAGCCAAATTATAAAAGAATAGTCTGAGAATGATTTTGATCAACATTATCTACACTATGAAAAAATAATGATATTATTGCATATCTGTCAATAGCTGAGATCTTGAATGTCGATTAATATGTAATCATAACAATGCTTTCTAAAAAAATATCTTCGATGATCTTATCTATAAGCAGTCCACATCCCTTCGATTTTGAATGCCTTCGGGCCGAAAAGCCCTTTTTTATATTTCTTATTTGTGTACCTCTGGCCCAAACCCTTATTTCCCGTACTGCTAAAAATCCATCCAGCAGCTGTGTTTATCCGTAAAAGGGTTTAAATCGTAGATAGCGTTACCTTGCATTTTTTAAACCTTTTTTTGCACTCGAAAGGGTGAAACCAAACACATGTAAGGGTGCGTTTTTTCAAATACGGAAAAGGGTAAAAAAAAGTGATTTCCGTACATTCGTTGTTTCTTTTTCTTTTTAATTTTTTTACAGATTCTCAGGGTGTCAGATTTGTTAGGATGGCTTAAGGGTGTGAGTAAAGGGTTTTATGGGAATTTCATGGGAAACTTGAAAAATGCGGTGGTATCTGAGTACAATAACTATTTAAAGATTTAATGTCATCGTACGAAGCGGAAGGGTAAAGGAAGCACCTTTTAAATGAATCTACATTCATCTCTCTTAAAAATGATGTATACCTACAAAACCGTAACAAAAAACGTTAGAATGCCTCACATGCAGAGAATAAAATAAAGTCCACTAAGTTGCTTAAAAGTAATATTTTTGAAAATCTAGAAAGTTTTACATATGTAATATTTATACAGTGAGCACGTAAAGGTTGGAATAAATTCATTTTCTCGAGAATGGACGATTTTGGAAAAAAATCCTGAAACAGGTCAATTTTTATTTTTAAATTGAAACTTTTTGGTATATATGTATATCATACTAATGACGTCACCCATCTGGGCGTGATGACGTCATCGATGATTTTTTTTAAATAGGAATAAGGGTTATGTGATAGCTCATTTGAAAGGTAATTTAATTCTCTATTCAGTAATATAAACATTTACATAATTCAAAAGACTAAGTTTTCACTCTAATGGAATATAAAACAACATAATGCTATTCCACATCCTACCAGAATGAAAACAATGGGAACCTTCTCTGGTTACACCTCCGAGGCTTCTACAATTTGCAAGCCATACGGATGCTGAGACTAAGGAAGATGAGGAAATTCTACAATTTACAATTCACGTCGCATCTGCTCAGCACGGTAAAGTTCCAACGAGAATGGTTCCCTTCATACTCCACACAGAGTAAATGTAAATCAAAAATGAATAACCATTTTCAATTTCGTTGCAAAACGAAAATACAGCCGAACCATATTCCGGTCCAATCAGAGAGTGCTGCAAGCACCTCTACCGGTTTCGAAACTTATTAGTCTCTCATCAGGAGGCACATATGCTGCTCTCCCTGATTCAACCAAAACAAACCCCAGCGTGCAGTCCCGGATTGCAACGAACGAAATGGTATAGATGCCCTAGCGGCAACTGCTAGCAGAAGACTAAGTTTTCACTCTAATGGAATATAAAACAACATAATGCTATTCCACATCCCACCAGAATGAAAACAATGGGAACCTTCTCTGATTACACCTCCGAGGCTTCTACAATTTGCAAGCCATACGGATGCTGAGACTAAGGAATTCTACAATTTACAATTCACGTCCCATCTGCTCAGCACGGTAAAGTTCCAACGAGAATGGTTCCCTTCATACTCCACACAGAGTAAATGTAAATCAAAAATGAATAACCATTTTCAATTTCGTTGCAAAACGAAAATACAGCCGTGAATTGTAAATTGTAGAATTCCCTCATCTTCCTTAGTCTCAGCATCCGTATGGCTTGCAAATTGTAGAAGCCTCGGAGGTGTAACCAGAGAAGGTTCCCATTGTTTTCATTCTGGTGGGATGTGGAATAGCATTATGTTGTTTTATATTCCATTAGAGTGAAAACTTAGTCTTCTGCTAGCAGTTGCCGCTAGGGCATCTATGCCGTTTCGTTCGTTGCAATCCGGGACTGCACGCTGGGGTTTGTTTTGGTTGGATCAGGGAGAGCAGCATATGTGCCTCCTGATGAGAGACTAATAAGTTTCGAAACCGGTAGAGGTGCTTGCAGCACTCTCTGATTGGACCGGAATATGGTTCGGCTGTATTTTCGTTTTGCAACGAAATTGAAAATGGTTATTCATTTTTGATTTACATAATTATTTATACAGGGTGTCTAAATTTTTTTTTAATTAAATTAATTGAGATAAAAAGAAGAATGCATGTGATGTATTTAGTCCAAAATACATTTTACTGCTCTCAGAAAACAGAAAAAAATGTGTATTTGAAAAATAATCACTGCTTTTCGCTTAAATTAAATGTTCAATTTGTCAAGAGGAAGGTGGGTGGCGGCTTTAATATTGAATTTAAGCAAAAAACGATATTCATTTGTCAAATAAACATCATTTCCTGTTTTCTGATAGCAGTAAAATGTATTTTGAGTTAAATAAATTAAGAAGATCCTGGTTAAAGAACCTCAGAACTTGCTTCAACAGATCTGTGCAGCTCTTCCGCGCTGCTGCAGACAAGATAAACATTGCCATGATGATCTCCAATCAATGCCCAATGTTCGTCACGGATAGGCCCACCAAGAAGATGCACTTTTAAGATCAGTTAATTCTCATATTACTGCTTTACAAAGAAAATTATGTCTATTTTTGATCTGATTTGCAGAAATGCTAGACTTGAGTCTAAGTTCCAAGTCTATATTTTTATTATAGGAATATTTACCTCCTTCGTCTATATTCACCGTTTATAGAAGTGCCACAAGTAGTATTTTATGTTAAAATTATAAATGGCTGTTGTTTATTTCACATTATAAGACGAGACATAGTATATGAGGTTAATAAAATGATAATTTTTGAAGAAATTACCATAATGTAGGTACAAAATTAGCTCCACTTTTAGTAAGGTATTAACTGGTCGTAAACAATGCCATAAAACCGTGTAAAAACCATAAATTATTATCTAGAAATTATTATTATTTGCTAATAATTGTAAAATATTTAACAACTTCTTTTGATGTGATATCTTCGTAGCAGATTTTGATAAATTAGGGAAATAATTTGATCGATAAATTGATAAATAAATTGATCGAAGCTCTAAAAGACATTGGCTTGGAAGGCAGAGAGGTTCGAATAATTGCAAATTTATATTGGAATCAAACAACATCAGTTTTAGTAGATGGCGTGGAATCACAGGAGTCACCCCTGCTTTTCAACGTTTACTCCGAAATAATTTTCAGAAAAGCATTTTCTAAAAAACAAGAAGGAATTCTTGTGAACGATGAAGTCATCAATAATTTGCGATATGCGGACGATACAGTACTCCTAGCTTCTAGTCAAGAAGATCTGCAAACACTACTTGATAGTGTCGTTGAGAGTTGTAGGGAGGCAGGTCTGCATCTGAACATACTGAAAACCAAAATACTCGTAATAAATAAACAACATCATATAAAACCGTCTATATATGTAAATAATACCAAACTTGAGCAAGTTGAGTAAAATTGGCATTGAGGATCCGCCTACTTCGCTGCTACGTGTTCTCGGTCTTACTTTATGGTGTCGAGTCCTGGACTGTGAATAAAATCGATCTAAATCGCCTTGAGGCTTTCGAGATGTGGTGCTATAGAAGAATTTTAAAAGTTTCCTGTGTGGAGAAGATTCGAAACTCCATAATACTCGAACGTCTCAGCTACAAAAGGTTGCTACAAAATATCATGCAAGGAAAAATAGCAGGCAAACGCAGTCCAGGACGAAGAAGAACCTCATGGTTGAAAAACTTGCGAGGTTGGTATGGTGTTGATACAAGCATGCTATTTAGGGTGGCAGTGAATAAAATTAAGATAGCTATGATGGTAACCAACGTTACCATCATGTCTGAAAGGACATGGTACATGAAGAAGAAGAAGGGAAATAACTGTAGTTCATGGGAATATTATTTGCAAAATTGTATATGTATTTTTATGCTGTTCTTTTTCCTTATTTTTTCGATTACATAATCGACTTCTGGTTTGTTCGTGTTTCCTGTAGCGCAGACTCATCATTCAATCTTCGCTTATTCACTACTAGACCTAGATCTCCCTCATAATTTTCCATCTATTTCGATCTTGTGCCTCTTGCATCCAATTCCTATGACAACTTTTTAGATCATCAGTCCAACGTGTTGGTGGACGACCTCTTCTTCGGTAGGCACCATTCTTTGGTCTCCATTCCAGTATGTGCTTTGTCCATTTATTATCTGTCATTCAAGCCACGTGACCAGCCCAGTTCCATTTCAGTGTTGCTACTCTCTCTACTGCATCAGCCACTATTGTTATTTGTCGTAGCTGGTGGTTTGGGATCTTGCGGTAGTAGATGTAGTGTCATAGGTGCCCATACCCAGGCGCGGATCTAGAAATTCATAATAGGGGGTCAGACGTACCGCAAATATTTTATTGTCCAGATTTAGCCATACGACTCACGCTTACTCTAAGGATAAAATTCAGTCATCTCAGATACCTACGGTATCAAAAGAATTGAGCTCTGGTTGAGAGAGAAAAAATAATAAATAATAAAAAAATAAACTGTCGAAACCCAAAAGACTCCATCTTTAAACAAATAAATGTTGAAAAATAATAAAATCTTTGGATTTCTTGGTTCGGAAGCAGATTCTCTCTTATACCTATTCCCCATCCTTCTAAAAATTGCAAGGAAAAGGGTGATGAATGTAGAGACATGGGAAGTCTACATAGTTGCACTCCACAACATATCAATTCACCGAGGTAAAGATCAACAAATCTGTTTCCTAGTACTCGATACGTGAGTAAAACCGTGGGTAGATAAAAGGCATTATATTTAATTTCGATTCAGAGATCATTACCATCTTTCTATGGACCATTTCGAACTCTTTTGTTCTCATCAGGAAAGCAACTGTAACGATGCTCTGTAGGAGAGCATCATTGCATATGCTTTCCTGACGAGAACAAGAGTTCGAAATGGTCCATAGAAAGATGGTAATGATCCCTGAATCGAAATGAAATATAATGCCTTTTATCTAATAAAAAAATACTTATAAAACTAAATACAACAGAGGGGTCCATGGACCCGTTGACCCCCCTCTGTATCCGCGCCTGCCCATACCCATGGGGAGGGGAGGCCGTGCCCCACCCTAGCTTTTCGGGTACTTTAACTTTAAACTATATATTGTTTTCCATAGTGTACAAAATGTAATGTGCAAAATCTTCACGTCTGCCCCCCCCCCCCGAAAGGGATTGATTTCATGTAATCGAATGAACTATCTTTTAGTAAAGTCGTCCCAGGAACGCACCTCATAAATATTGGCGATATCATTTTAAAGTCTTCTACTTTCAAATGTATAATATACGTTTGAGTTGCCAATATAAATGAGACAGATTAAATAAATTTTTAGAAGAATTTTTATTACTTAGCAACAACATTTTTGTTTAATTTAGTAGTATTTTGTATTTTGGCAACGGCACCCGATTTGAGCGTCGAAACGTTAATAAAATTATTTTTTCAATTTAATTGTGGCTTATTTCCCATCTAAATAGTTAATCATAAGATAAAGCAATTCTAAAAGTTGAAGGATTTTTTTGTTAAAAATAAAAATTTATACCATTTTTATTCAGTTGCAATTAAAATGCGAAGGCAAAACAATCTTATTTTTCACTTAAAATACTTTTTTTATATATTATTATTACTCCTATAGAGTAACTAGGTCCATTTTCCGTTGGAACTTTACCAAGCTGGAGACGGGGGTTGTGAATTGCATAGTGTAGAATTCCTTCCCTTTTGTCTTCACTGCAGCATCCATCTGGCTTGCATATTGCAGAAGCCTTGGAGGTGTCTCCAGGGAAATGGACCAATAAGTTTTTAATTTAAATATCTTTTAGTAATATTATTAATATTTTTCAATATTACTAATGTCGCTATTAGGATTGAAACTTTGCCTTTTGATTTTTTCGTTATTTGACCATTCATTATTAACAGTAACTTGACCGGAGTATTATACATAATTTTCCTATGTAAAAATATATATTTCAGAAAATAAAAAAAAATACAGAAAGAAACCGAAACGGCTAGACTAGACTGACCCGAGAAGAATTTGCTGCTTAATCATCTCCATTAATTAAAATACATAGTAACCCAATATTGGAGATACCCCTTTTAAAAAGCTTTTAAACATTTCATCCCAGCGGGTAAATGAGAATCGAGAATAAAAAACAGAAATCTTCATTAAAACCGACGTTTCGAATTTACATTTTAAAATTTTGTGCTTTGTCATCACGTTCGTTAACATTTTACTAATTATCCGAGAAATATTTTTAAAAGATTCGAGTGCTTTCTGAAGATGTGGAAACGATTAAGATTTTTAGAGGTACGTGGAAGACCCTTGTCAGAAATTAGTGGACGTAGGATGCATCTTATTATGGAATTGACGATTACGATGCAAACTTTTGAATAAAAAATGAAACGAGCCTTCATAAAAATCAGTTGGGTATCTATAATAATGTAATTATTTTTATTGGACTACTTTTACGTTTAATTAGGGTTTCACGTTACATATTTTTTACTGCTATTGATATTTCATGACATACGGGGGCTAGGTTGAAAATAAGCCTAAAAAATAGATGCTCTGTTTGAAATGTAGTAATTGTTATCTTGCCACTGCCATATGTCTGTTTATTTATTTATGGGCAACCCTAGGCGCGGATACAGGGGGGGTCAACGGGTCCATGGACCCCTCTATTGTATTTAGTCTATAAGTATTTTTTATTATTTATTTTTTTTTTCTGTTCTCTAACTCTAAACTTTAAGCCATCAGTACAACACTAAATTACACGACAACCGCTTCCAAAGAACTGAAAGAAGCCATAAAATCTAATTAAACACCCTTCTCTGAAAAATAATCTGCAGGCGCATTTGTTTGGGTACCGGTGGAACCATAAACAACGGCAATATTTTTCTCAATTCAAAGAATAACAAAAATGATATTTTAAAATGCAAATACATTACACTGGGTATAAACTTTATCTCATGGAAAGTCACGTTTCAAATTCGCGATACAATAAAGATATAAAAATTTGTATTATACTAGATAATCCATGCGTACCTACCCATTGATGGTAGAAAGGTTAATCTTTATGGTAAAGAACGACCAGTGAGATTAATAGTCGTGAATTGTCTATCAATCCTTTTGATACCGTAGGTATCTGGGATTATATAGTCTATTTTATCCTTAGAGTAAGTGTGAGTCGTATGGCTAAATCTAAAAAATATAATATTTTTGAGGTAAGTCTGGGCCAAGTGACAATTTTTAAAATTTTTAACCAATGCTATCTTGTAGGAAATTTAATTACGCAACTTTTATGTTAGTACAATTTTTCTCGGATTGAATACTTTTAAAGTTTAAATCCCCATTCTTGAGAAAATAAATTTATTCCAACCTAATCCAAATGTATAATTACAATATGATTATAATAAAAACTACTGACCAAATTAGAATGAGTCCTTGTCCAAAGTAGTCCAAAAGTCCAAAAATATATATGAAAACTATTTAAAAAGGCAGTATAACTATTAACTAACTTTTGTTTGTTGTTTCTTTTCACACAAATTTCAAAACGCAACAACCATAAATAATCAAACCACAGCTTTGCCACAGCCGACATATTGAATAATTTTTGACATGTCATTTGAACATCCAATCAGAACAAAGTTATAATGCGCATGCGCCGGGATCGTAGGTTTTAACATATAAAAATTCACCCTCATATCGAGCGTAAAGAAGTATAACTTCAAAAATCGAATTTTTCCTTCATTTTTTGACATTTTGATTATTTAATTAATGTTCCAGACCTTTTTGACTGGGAGGATAACTCATAACTCAATTATTATTATATGAGTTATTTTCAAGTAATTTCTGGAAAAAATATGAGTCACCTCTCAACATCCAAATGTACTAATATTTTTACAGATGCGCCCTGGACTACCACGTTTGATGGGATACTTAAAAGCATTAAGCTGCAAATATTTCCTAAAATCCATTTCGTTTCTATTCCCACCGTACTTTAGTAATTTGTAAAAATCCCTCGGAAACAAACAAAAAAACAAAACAAACAAACAGAACAGAAAAAGGGCCTGCTCTCCACGCATTTTAAGAAACATTTTCAAGGCTGTCAGACGCCGAAATGATTAATCTTGTTTAAGAATTTTTAACCGGCCTTTTTACATTTTCTCTCTAACTTTTTTAACGAAATGATAAATGATTACGAATAATAAAATATTCTCCATTGACGTACAACAATTCATTTATTAGATATATTTCTTACGCACACGAACGGAGGCGGAGAAATTTTTGCGAAAAGGATGTGATTTTTCAAAAAAAAAAAATAATGCGATAGAAAGGTGGCAAATATCTTCCTCTTCTTTTTGTGTCTTAACAGAGGTAGTCTAATTAATTTCTTTGATAAAACTGAAACTGCTCAAAATTTATCAGTCTCCTTATGTCCTAACACTAGTTGTTACTCCCTCGTACATGTCTCTCACAATTTGTTTACATTCACCGGGGACTCCTTTCTTATTGGGTGTACACCACAGAATATGTCGAGGAACTTTACCATATGCTTTCTCAAGATCAATGAATATCATATGAGTATTTGTCTCTTTGCTGCTGTATTTTTTCATCAATTCCCTTACAATGAAAATTGCATCTGTTGATCTGCCTTGCATATAGCCAAACTGATTATCGGATATTTTTGTTTCCTCACGTATCCGTCTATCAATTACTCTCACTCTCACCCATATTTTCGTGATGTAACTAAGTAGTTTTATAGTTCTGTAGTTTGTACAAAAACAAGGGTTCAATTTTATTTCTTTCGATATCTGAAGATCTAGCTGTGAAAGTAATATAGAGATGGAAGCACCAAAGAAATAGAACAAGAGGAAGGCCCCGTAAAAGATGGATAGACGACGTAGAGGGGGGTATTAAAACCATGAACATCAGGCAGTGGCGAAGGAAAGTATCCGACAGTGCAGAATGGAACTTAACATACCCCTAACATACTCATTTCTAATTTTATCCTTTTTTGTCACTCCACCCATCCATCTAAGCAATCTCATTTCCTCCACATGCATTCGTTGTTCCTCTTTTTTTTTCATTGCCCAAAATTCAGTTCCGTACATCATAGCCGGTCTTATATATGTTATGTTTTATAGAATTTTCCCTTTAGCTTCAATGGAATTTTTCTGCCACACAACACACCACTCGCTTCTTTCCACATCATCCATCCAGCCATAATTCTACTGCATGCATTTCCATCTATTTCTCCATTACTTTGTAATATCGATCCTAGGAACTTAAAACTATTGCTTTTTACAATCATTTCACCATCCAAAGGTACCATTTTATTTGTAGGAACTCAATCTTTAACTGAACATTCCAAATACTCTGTTTTTGTCCTACTAAGTTTTAAATCTTTTTCCTCCAGAGCTTGTCTCCACTGTTCCAGTTTTTGTTCTAAGTCTCTTTCACTATTTCCTATTAACACTACATCATCAGCATACATTCAGCACTATGGAATGTTACCCTGTAGTTTCGCTGTTATCTGGTCCAAAACTAATGAGAATAAATAATGACTAAGCACCGAGCCTTGGTGCAATCTTACTTTCACATGAAATTTATCAGTCTCTCCCACATCTGTCCTAACACTAGTCGTTACTCCCTCATACATATTTCTCACAGACGAAGCAAGTTTTCAATCCTAATAGCAAATGAATAATATTGAAAAATATTAAAAATCACTAAAAGATTTTTATATTGAAAACTTATTGGTACATTTTCATGGTAACACCTCCAAGACTTCTATAATTTGCAAGTCATATGGATGCTGCAGTGAAGACGAGAGGGAAGGAATTCTACACTTTGCAATTCACATCCCCCGTCTGCAGCCGGCCAAATTCCAACTGAAAGATGCACCTGGTTACTCTACGGAGTAATACGAAAATAAAATAAAAATGTGTACCATTTTTATTCGGTTGCGATGCGAAGGCAAACCAATCCTACTTTTTAATTAGATTACGGAGTGCAGTCCAGTTCCTTTAACCTAGATTTTCTGCTCTTATTGGAGCTTCATCAGAAGAAACGTAGGCACTGTTCTCCATAATCCAACTAAATTGCATCGAGAAGTTTTCCCACACATCGCAACCAAATGGATGATAATAGGTGGCTAGCGCCATCTGACAATTGAAAGACGAAGCAAGTTTTCAATCCTAATAGCAAATGAATAATATTGAAAAATATTAAAAATCACTAAAAGATTTTTATATTGAAAACTTATTGGTACATTTTCATGGTAACACCTCCAAGACTTCTATAATTTGCAAGTCATATGGATGCTGCAGTGAAGACGAGAGGGAAGGAATTCTACACTTTGCAATTCACATCCCCCGTCTGCAGCCGGCCAAATTCCAACTGAAAGATGCACCTGGTTACTCTACGGAGTAATACGAAAATAAAATAAAAATGTGTACCATTTTTATTCGGTTGCGATGCGAAGGCAAACCAATCCTACTTTTTAATTAGATTACGGAGTGCAGTCCAGTTCCTTTAACCTAGATTTTCTGCTCTTATTGGAGCTTCATCAGAAGAAACGTAGGCACTGTTCTCCATAATCCAACTAAATTGCATCGAGAAGTTTTCCCACACATCGCAACCAAATGGATGATAATAGGTGGCTAGCGCCATCTGGCAATTGAAAGAAAATCTAGGTTAAAGGAACTGGACTGCACTCCGTAATCTAATTAAAAAGTAGGATTGGTTTGCCTTCGCATCGCAACCGAATAAAAATGGTACACATTTTTATTTTATATTTCTCACAATCTTTACATATTCACCAGGGACTCTTTTCTTATTGAGTGCCCACCACAGAATTTCTCAGGAAATCTATCATATGCTTTCTCAAGATCAATGAATACCATATGAGTATGAGAATACCCGTCGTCCATATGTCTTCTACGAAAGAAATTAATATTGATATATTCCGTAATAGTTTTTAATTTTCTTCTTCTTCATTCATCTTACCAGGCAAATATTCTATGGATTTTTGTGGTATAATAAAAATAATGTATGTATTTGATCTTCCAGATATAAATTCTTGATGTTATTCTGTTAATATTGCGAAAGTATTTATTTCGTATATCGCACCTACGCTCAAACAGTGTCATAAGTCAAAAAAGCAAAGTTTCGAGAAAACGACGTTTTGGTAAAATTGGCAAAAAAATAATTACTAAATAGTTAATAATAGTTAGTAATTTTGCCAATTTTGGCAAAATTGGCAAAAAGCAAAAAATTAGCTATTAAAATCACTAGCCAGTTGTGTCGGAGTTTAGCGAACCGACTATACTTTTAACCGAATTTATTTTTATCCGAAACGACCTCCCCCAATTATTTCGGTTAACGGAGGTTTTACTGTATAAAAACGTAACACTTTTTGAGATAAAATTTCCTAGTTTTATTAAACTGTTGGTGCAATAAAACTGTTTTTATTTTTTTTTGAGTTGTGACACTATTTGAGCGGAGGTGCGATATGTTTATAAGATTTATGGTTAAGTTTTTTTTTGTGAATACAATTATCACTAAAATCGCTATCAACCCCCTTCTAAATCTCCGTTCATGTCGCATTGATTCATTTATTATTTCTTGTATTCCCGTTTCTTTTTAGTTTACCATTTTAAGTGGAAAAATGTAACCGTATTCGTTTTAGATAGAGGCTCAATTATTTTTATTAATGATTCGACCGTATCCAAGTACACGAAAAAGGTTTTCGAAAAAAAGGGTTGAGCCGGGTTGGCACTAATGGTTCAAAAAATTAGACACACTCGGGTCATTTGAATATCCAGAAGGGAAGTTGTGATTGTGTGTTCCCGTGTTCGTATTTTCTATTCAATTATGATAAATCATCGATTGACGTATCGATATAATGGGGGTATATACCTGAAGGATTAAAAATGCTGATTACTTTTACACTGTGAGCTTGCTGTGACTGTTAGTATGATGATTTTAAATCCATTTATAGCAATCAATGTGTGAGAAAATGCTTTTTTCTATGCTTTATCCTCAAATTTCCTTATAGGGTAATTCAGGGTGATATGGTGAATCGGGTGAAATGGTGAAATGCTCTGTTTCTTTTCCCGGTATACAGATGTCTCTGTAAATCTACATGCCGGCAGTTTATTATCTTTAAGCTCTCTCTTTACTATCTTTAAGATCTATTAGCACTCTCTGAAAACCACCCCCATTTTAAACACCGTAAGTAATTTGTTCAAAACTGTTTCCGGTGCTCAATAATTTTTATACAATGTATGGCATTTGTAGACGTTGCTTCAGGTAACTTAATCCACGAAGTATTTTTCGATATATTCTGCCTTCTTACACTGTAAATATACAACATAAACTATAAATCGTTGCCTCTAACATTGTAAACTTCTTGTCGTGTTATTCACGATTTCACCCACGGCAAATGGGAGAAAGGGTGAACTCGGGCAAGGGCAATATGGTGAAGGCCTTTTCCAACATGTATACCTATTTCTAGAGCCGCTGTTTCAAATTCGACCAAGTCCAATTTTTGAAGTTATACTTCTTTAGGCGCGATATGAGGGTGAATTTTAATATGATTAAAACCTTCAATCTGGGCGCAGTCGCATTATAACTTTGTTCTGATTGGATGTTCAAATGACATGTCAAAAATTATTCAATATGGCGGCTGTGGCACAGCTGTGGTTTGATTACTTATGGTTATTGCGTTTTGAAATTTGTGGGAAAAGAAACAACAAACAAAAGTTAGTTAATAGTTATACTGCCTTTTTAAATAGTTTTCATATATATTTTTGGACTTTTGGACTATTTTGGACAAGTAAAACTCATTCTAATTTGGTAAGTAGTTTTTATTATAATCATATTGTAATTATACATTTGGATTAGGTTGGAATAAATTTATTTTCTCAAGAATGGGGATTTTAGAGAGAAATCCGAAATTAGGTCCGATTTTTATTTTTAAATTATGATTTTTTGGCGTAGATTTATTTATCTAGTAGGTATGTAATGCTTTGATTTACATACTTCATCTACCAATCTTCATCTAATATATTGTTTTCTTACTGTTTTGTTATATTTTAATATTTTCTTCCACAAAAATCAAACTACATAATTTGATTAAATTCAGAACAACTGTCAAACAGTAAAACGTTCAGTTGCCCTATTTTTCCACATGACAAATAATGTGTAATTGGATGAGTGAGTCTAGGCTTCGATTACGAATCAAAGCACCCCCAAATTCGCGGGTTCGAATCCCGATGCAAGTTTTTATTTTTTTTTATTTTTTTTGCATTTTATGATTGTAAGTATATTTGTTATATAATTTTTTTTTCAGAAAATGCGTATTTAAAACTTTTGCCAACAATTATTATCGTTCAGAAATCATTTTTTCTTTGTGGCATTTTTCAATGTGTTTGTTTTTTTTTCCCATAATCATCACTACGATGATGATTATTACAATTACAATCTGGTCATACTTGACCAATGAGCAATTTTAATCTAACCTAAATTATTACTGTTCCTTAAAATTAAGAGCTTGCCCCGTAGCGTCTCTTATCTAACCTAACAAGATAGTGCACTATTCTAGCATACACACTAACGCGCACAAGCACTATGCTCTGCTTTTCACTATCACCTATCACTTAAACTAGTTCATAAGGTTTTGTCCTCTTCAGTCTTCTAACTTGCCCAGTAGTATCGAGGAGCTGGATTGCCTCAATATTCTCGTGCATGTGAAGTCGTTGCTCGTGACTTCCTGCCATCTTCTTGATGATTATATCCACAGTTTCCATTCCTAGGTCCTTATGGAGATCACTGTTTGTAACATACCAAGGAGCATCTACAATATTTCTTAGTATTTTGTTCTGGAATCTTTGTATTACTGTTATATTACTTGGTCTAGTACACCCCCATAGTGGGCATCCATAAGTCCATACAGGTCTCAATATTTGTTTGTAAATTAGTAACTTATTATGCATCGACAGTGTGGAGTTTCTTCCAATTAGCCAATACATTTTTTTATATCTTATATTTAGTTCTTCCCTTTTTTTCTTAACGTGCACCTTCCAGCGTAGTTTTGCATCTAATGTTATACCCAATGTGTTTGTGTGCGTTTTATTCTTTTATTTTTTTAAAATTTTTGGTATTGTCTTAATAAAAATTTTTGGAAAGTAGTAAGTATTAAAATTAGTTTAATATTTAAATAAAATATAAATAAACTGTTTAAAGTACATTATATCAATTTCGTTAAAATCACATAATATGTAATAGAAGTATAACTTCTTGCGTGCGTACAAAGTTCACACACATTCTTTTTGAAGTTATACTTCTTTACCGGCGATAGAGCGTGATTTTTTTATATGTTAAAACCTATCAGCCCGGCGCATGCGCATTATAACTTTGTTCTGATTGGATGTTCAAATGACATGTCAAAAATTATCCGATATGGCAGCTGTGGTTTGGAGGTAAAGGTAAAGGCAAACAAATGTATAATATATTAGTTTTATTGTTGTGAGGACAGAAACAAAAAAGTTTATAATATTGTAGTGACTTTTAAATAGTTTTTAAAAGCAACAGGTACGTAATAATTGTTAATGTATCATGAGTATAAACCTACCTATTTGATCTGCCAAAATACATAGTATGTAATACTTTTATTTATATAATTTGATTACCATCAAAATTTCTATCAATATTCACCTAATATATTGTTTTTTTACTCTATGTTTTGTTGTATTTTTTCAATTCTAAATCATTTCAATTAAAAATTAAAATAATTTGATCAATTTTCAAAATATCAAAATATCACAAGTTTAATCGGTTTAGTTAGTCGATCTTCGTAAATAATGACACATAGTGTCCGTGGCTAAGCGGAGAAGGCGAATGAATTCCAATACCAACCGCTCTTATCAGCGCTGGTTCGAGTCCCAATAGAAACTTTCTTTTTTGTTTTTTTTAATACATTTTATGATTGTAAGTATATTTATTATACAGGGTGTCCCGAAAAGAATGGTCATAAATCATACCACACATTCTGGGGTCAAAAATAGTTCGGTTGAACTTAACTTACCTTAGTACAAATGTGCTCATAAAAAAAGTTACAGCCCTTTGAAGTTACAAAATGAAAATCGATTTTTTTCAATATGTCGAAAACTCTCAAAGATTTTTTATTGAAAACGGGCATGTATCATTCTTATGACAGGCCCACCTTAAAACCAAATTATAGTGAAATTTTTCCACCCCATAAAAAATTTATGGGGATTTTGTTCCCTTGAACCCCCCCAAACTTTTGTGTACGTTCCAATTAATTCATTATTGTGGTACAATTAGTTGAACACAACGTTTTGAAAACTTTTTTGCCTCTTAGTATTTTTTCGATAAGCCAGTTTTTATCGAGATGCGGCTACTTTTTTACTATATTTACATAAAAAATTTATGGGGGTTTTGTTCCTTTAAACCCCCCAAAAGTTTGTGTACGTTCCAATTAACCTATTATTGTGGTACCATTAGTTAAACACAGTGTTTTTAAAACTTTTTTGTCTCTTAGTCTTTTTTTGATAAGTCAACTTTTATCGAGATGTGGCTTCTTTTTCAAAATATACCAAAAAATTTAAGTTATAAATAAATTTTCAGATTATTAACAAGTGTCTATAATCATACTTAACCATATACAAATAGGTGGTGGATTCGACAAATATTCAAAATATCTCGATAAACACTGCCTTATGAAAAAAGTACTAAGAGGCAAAAAAGTTTTAAAAATATTGTGTTTAACTAATGGTGCCACAATAATAATTTAAATGGAACGTACATAAAAGTTTGGGGGGTTTAAGGGAACAAAACCCCCATAAAATTTTTATGGGGTATACAAATTTCACTATAATTTTTTTTTAAGATGCTGCTACCATAAAGATTCCTCATGTCCATTTTCAATAAAAAACCTCTAGAAGTTTTCGATATATTAAAAAAAATCGATTTTCATTTTGTAACTTTAAAGGGCTGTAACTTTTTTTGTGTGCACTATTGTATATAGGTAAGTGAGGTTTAATCAACCTATTTTTGACCCCAGAATCTGTGGTATAATTTATGACCAATCTTTTCGGGACACCCTGTATAATTGTATTTTCAGAAAATACGTATTTAGTTAAAAAAATTTTCGACAATTAATGTTCAGACATCATTTGTGGCTTGTTTAATGTGTTTGTGTGTGTTTTATTCTTTTATTATTTTAATTTTTGGCACTGTTCTAATAAAAATGTTTGAGAAGTAGTAAGTATAAATTAGTTTAATATTTAAACAAAATATAAATAAAAATTATATTAATTTCGTTTAAATCATATAATAGAAGTATAACTTCTTACGTGCGTACAAAGTACACACACATTCTTTTTTTTTATTGGTTTAGTTCGATTTGATTTGGTTTTACAGTGATTAAAAAAACATATTGTACTTGCAAGACGATGATGACGATGATGTGGACGATAAAAAATATCGTTGTTGTGTAGGGTGTGGTGAACTGTACACTGTTACACTAAAACGGACGTGGATTGGATCAAATGCTGCCAACTTTGGCTGCGCGAAGACTGTTCAAAATATGAATCCATGTGTGATATACAATAATATACATAATATGTAGTAAAAAGCAGGAGAAGAAAGTTCACAGTTACACCCCAAGTACCTTTAGTCCATTCTTTCACGGTTTTTGCTCTAAATTTTAAAGATCCGCTTGGATTGACAGAAATTTGGCATACGTGTAGCTTACATGTCAAAGAAAAAAAGTGATATTGTGCCGATGTGTGCTTTTGCCCTGGGGGTGACTTTCAACCCCTCTTGGGGATGAAAAAATATATATCCAAACTAAGTCCGGAAATGGGTAAACTGACTAATTTTAAGTAACTTTTGTTCTATAGAGCTTTTTCGCCAAGTCAACACTTTTCAAGTTATTTGCAAGTGAATATGTTCATTTTTCAACAAAATAACCACATTTTTAAACGGTTTTTCGCAAATAACTCAAAAAGTAAGTATTTTGTCGAAAAAAACGTTCTTAGCAAAAATATAGCCTATAAAAAAGTAAAAAAAATGGTGTCCGCGGTAGGTCTCTGGATCTCGCAGAACCAGAGTTATAGCCAATGAAAAATAGATTCATATTCACCAAATTTCAAATAGAATATTTCGACGTGAAATATCCAAAAAATTAAGCACTTTTTGGGGAAAACCTATTTTAAATTTTTTAAAGTGTTTAAAAAAAGCTTTATTTCTGTTTTTAGAAAAAGTTTCTAGCATTAAATTTAAGCAAGTTACGCTCAAAATAAAGTTGGTCCCTTTTGTTTTTGCAAAAAAAAATCGGGAAGACCACCCCCAAATTAGCAACTTAAATTAAATTAATCGTTACCGCTCCATAAATTATTTCTCTTATGTTGTGTTTATATGACTTGTAAGTTTCATCGACTCAAAGTGCTTATTTTTGAAAAAATTTGGTTTCAAAATAAAATTTTTAAAAATTTAAATTTTGAAAAATATGCTTTTTTTCAAAATAACTTAAAAATTGTTAGAGATACCAAAAATCTCGAAAAACAAAAAAAGTCAGATTTGCTTTTCTGAATATCATGTATTTTTTTGTTTTTCTGTTAGACAAAAATTGATTAAGATTTGGTGTTTCTAAATTTGCATACATTCGTGATCAGTGACTCGTTCAACCCCTTTTAACCACAGCCCTTTCAATAATGAGGACTTTGAACCGATGAAACTTACAGTTCATATTAACAATATATACACGAGTCAAGAAACTTGTGAAGTCGTAACGATTAAGTTCATTTAAGATACTAATTAGGGGGTGATTTTCTCGATTTTTTTACCAAAACCAAAAGGGACTAACTTTATTTTGAGCTTAACTTGTTTAATTTTGATGCTAGAATTTTTTTTTATAAAACAAAAATGAAGCTTTTTTTAAACAATTTAAATAAGTTGTAATGAGTTTTCCCCGAAATGTGCTTCATTTTTGATTATTTCACGTTAAAGTATTCCATTTGAAATTTGACGAATATGAACCTATTTTTCATTAGCTATAACTCTGCTTCTACTAGGTGTAGAGACGTGATATATACACCATTTTTAAAAATTTTTTACTGGCTATATTTTTGCTAAGAATATTTTTTCGACAAAATACCTACTATTTGAGTTATTTGCGAGAAACCGTCTAAAAGCCTGGTTATTTTGTTGAAAAAATGAACATATTCACTGCCAAATAACTCGAAAAGTATTGACTTAGTGAAAAAGCTCTATAGAACAAAAGTTACTTAAAATTAGCCAGTTTATCTATTTCCTGGCTTTCTTTGGACGAACATTTTTTCACCCCCAAGAGGGGGTGAAAACCACCCCCAGGGCAAAAGCACATATCGGCACGATATCACTTTTTTTCTTTGACTTGTTAGCTATGTGTATGCCAAATTCCATGTCAATCCAAGCGGTTCTTTAAAATTTAGAGGTTTTGCAATATTTTACCGTTAAAGAACGGACTACTTCGTCATTTCACCCTTATGCATGGGTATGCATAAGAGTGTCTCAATACAAAAATTGTTCCTAATATAATAAAAAAAGAATGTGTGTGTACTTTGTACGCACGTAAGAAGTTATACTTCTATTATATGATTTAAACGAAATTAATATACTTTTTATTTATATTTTGTTTAAATATTAAACTAATTTATACTTACTACTTCTCAAACATTTTTATTAGAACAGTGCCAAAAATTAAAATAATAAAAGAATAAAACACACACAAATACATTAAACAAGCTACAAATGATGTCTGAACATTAATTGTCGAAAATTTTTTTAACTAAATACGTATTTTCTGAAAATACAATTATATAATAAATATACTTACAATCATAAAATGTATTAAAAAAAACAAAAAAGAAAGTTTCTATTGGGACTCGAACCAGCGCTGATAAGAGCGGTTGGTATTGGAATTCATTCGCCTTCTCCGCTTAGCCACGGACACTATGTGTCATTATTTACGAAGATCGACTAACTAAACGGATTAAACTTGTGATATTTTGATATTTTGAAAATTGATCAAATTATTTTAATTTTGAATTGAAATGATTTAGAATTGAAAAAATACAACAAAACATAGAGTAAAAAAACAATATATTAGGTGAATATTGATAGAAATTTTGATGGTAATCAAATTATATAAATAAAAGTATTACATACTATGTATTTTGGCAGATCAAATAGGTAGGTTTATACCCATGATACATTAACAATTATTACGTACCTGTTGCTTTTAAAAACTATTTAAAAGTCACTAAAATATTATATACTTTTTTGTTTCTGTCCTCACAACAATAAAACTAATATATTAGATATACATTTGTTTACCTTTACCTTTACCTCCAAACCACAGCTGCCATATCGGATAATTTTTGACATGTCATTTGAACATCCAATCAGAACAAAGTTATAATGCGCATGCGCCGGGCTGATAGGTTTTAACATATAAAAAAATCACCCTCTATCGCCGGTAAAGAAGTATAACTTCAAAAATGCTACAAGTAAAAAAATTACATTATTGAACTTTGGCCATTGTTTATCAAAAAATGGCAACTTTGTTTATTAACTGAAGTAGGTACCTCGATACGTATTTTTTATAAACTATGTCCCCCTATGACTAAAACAATCAGACAGCTGTAAACAATTTTTATTTTCAATGACAAATCATGAATCCTCACAAAGACGAGCAGTATTCAGTGTAAAAATAATTTCCTAACAAGAAATTCTTTACCCACTTTACCGTTGTTGTCCCTACTTATCTCAATATTAATGATCCAAAAGTCCAACAAAAAATTTGTCAAATGATTTTCGGAAAGACCGATTTTTAAAATCATTAAAATTTATTTAGCTTCGTCTCGATAGGAAGTGAGAGATTTGAAATAATAGGGAAGCTTTGTAGCTAAAAGAAAGATAAATGAACGCAGTACAGGCACACAGACACTGACGCACAGTGATATGTGCGAACTGTTTGAAATATGGAATTTCAACAGGAACATGTGTTTTAAATGAAATATTTCGTTTTTTTATTTTTATGCAACTTCCCACAAAGTGAACGTTGAGTTTCGGCAGTGGGAAATTGTTTTATTTGAATAAAAATACGAGGTGTATCTGAATGAATGTCAAGATGAGTTGGGAAATATTCATCGTAAAAAACTCAATAATTAATATGTACAGGATGACATCAGTTGTCCTCTTCATTGGACTAGGCCTCGTCATCTGAATTGTCTGCTAGATCTATAACTAGTGTTTTCCTTTCCAATAATTTACTATTGTCATCGAAACTGTTGCAGTAATCTCGATCATTTCTTCTTCTTCTTCTTCTAATGGCGCTACAACCCTTTGCGAATCTTGACCTGCTTAATAATGTTCTTCCATTCTACTTGTCGGATTCCTCCCTTCGCCACTGCTTGATGTTCATAGTTTTAAGATCTTCCTCTACGTCTTCTATCCATCTTTTACTGGGTCTTGCTCTTGTTCTATTTAATTTGGGCTTCCATCTCTTGATTACTTTTACAGCTCGATTATCTGGCATTCTTTCTAAGTCACCAGTTTAGTCTTTGTGACTTTACAAATCTAACAATATCTGCGCTCTGCATTAGTTCATCCAGCTCGTAGTTCATCCATCGCTGCAATGGGTTGGTCCAAACATTTTCCTTAGTACTTTGCAATCAAATAATATTCTCAGTTGATTTTCATCAGTGGTTGAGAGGGTTTACGTTTCTCTTTCATATATAGCACTTATATTATATTTTCATAGTATTAATGCAGCCATTCATATTAAATTTTCTAACATCTTTCAAAGTTAGAATAAAAAGTGTTGTTAATAAGACATCACCTTGCCTAACTCCATTTTCAATATCAAATGCCTTTGTTATAACTGCATTTATTCTCACCATGGCTTTGGAACCCTCCAAGGTTACTCGTGTAAGTTTAACTAACTTACTGGGCTGGGTATCCCTAACATAGATAGTTGATTTAACATCTTTTTTGCACGATTGATCATTTTTGACTGTTTACCATGACAGATTTTACGTCAGTAGGTGACATTTACTAGCAACTCGACGGTAAGTAATCCAACTCGACGGTAAGTACTCCAACTCGACGGTAAGTAATTCACTTACCGTCGAGTTAAAAAATCTCTTAATTTTAATTTATTTTTTGAAAGAATAAAGAAAACTAACGAATTATTTATTAATATTGAAACTTAAGGTACAATTTGTTAAATTATTTTGCAGAATTTCTAAATATGGAATTTTATCGTCTGGTTTATTAACGACTGTAAAAGTACGCTGGATGTTCATTTTTGTATTGGGTACTTTTACAATCATTAAACCATCGGTTTGTTGGATGTCATTCATAGTAATATTATATAATTCTTCTCTTCTACAGGCACTAGATATTCCCAATATCATTGCGACCTACAAATTATGAAAAAATCTTCATTAGAGTATTTCTTTTACCTAAACTAGCTTATATTACCTTGTGAACTAGAAATTCTTCATCCGGTGCTTCCATCAGAAATTTTTCAAATTGCTCCCGTGTAAAAATGCTCGCTTTCTTAGGCCTATAGCCAACATTTCTGAAGTTATACTTCTTTACCGGCGATATGAGGGTGAATTTTTATATGTTAAAACCTATGATCCCGGCGCATGCGCATTATAACTTTGTTCTGATTGGATGTTCAAATGACATGTCAAAAATTATTCAATATGGCGGCTGTGGTACAGATGTAGTTTGATTATTTATGGTTGTTGCGTTTTAAAATTTGTGTAAAAAGAAACAACAAACAAAAGTTAGTTAATAGTTATACTGCCTTTTTAAATAGTTTTCATATACCTATATTTTTGGACTTTTGGACTATTTTGGACAAGGAAAACTCATTCTAATTTGGTAAGTAGTTTTTATTATAATCATATTGTAATTATACATTTGGATTAGGTTGAAATACAGTAGAGCGTCGATTATCCGAACTAATTGGGGGACATAGGTGTTCGGAAAACCGATTTGTTCGGATAATCGAACTACAATATATTGATACTTACATATTTATAGTCATACATATTTATCCACAAGTGAATAAAAGCCATATTTATATACCTACATACATATTTATTTATATCTTGATAATGACAACTAGCAACTAAACAAAAAAGTGCAGTCTTTGCAACAACATAATTATTTTTGGATACAATATTGAAGAAAATTGAAGATATTTTAAGCGTCAAATACTAACGCTTGCTCGGTATTCGAGTGCGGGACGTGGGAGTTGATAGTTCGAATAAGCGGTCGTTCGGTTGATCGACGTTCGGATAATCGACGCTCTACTGTACAGTTATTTTCTCAAGAATGGGGATTTTAGAAAGAAATCCCAAATTAGGTCCGATTTTTATTTTTAAATTATGATTTTTTGGCGTAGATTTATTTATCTAGTAGGTATGTAATGCTTTGATTTACATACTTAATTTCATTACCAACAAAAGTTCTACCAATCTTCATCTAATATATTGTTTTCTTACTGTTTTGTTATATTTTAATATTTTCTTCCACAAAATTTAAACTACATAATTTAATTATATTCAAAACAACTGTCAAACAGTAAAACGTTCAGCTACCCTATTTTTCCACATCACAAATAATGTGGAATTGGACGAGTGAGTCTAGGCTTCGATTACGAATCAAAGCGCCCCGAAAGTCATGGGTTCGATTCCCGATGCAAGTTTTTATTTTTTTATTTTTTTATGCATTTTATGAATGTAAGTATATTTGTTATATAATTTTTTTTTTCAGAAAATGCGTATTTAAAATTTTTGCCAACAATTATTATCGTTCAGAAATCATTTTTTCTTTGTGGCATTTTTCAATGTGTTTGTGTGCGTTTTCTTCTTTAATTTTTTTAAATTTTTGGTATTGCCTTAAAAATCACATAATATGTAGTAGAAGTATAACTTCTTACGTGCGTACAAAGTACACACATTCTTTTTTCTCTTCAAATACGTGATCAAAGTTGAAAACTTGGAAATATCAATGCCATCATAAAGAAAAACGGTGGATTTAATCATTGAATATTCTGCCCAGAGGCTTCCAGGAGCTTTCAACTGCATATGTCTTTGAACGAAATATGCCAATAGAGTCTTTTCTTCGATTCTTAAATTCTTGCCTTCGCACCATTTTTTAAAACTTTGGTAGGTATTTTGATAACGGATTTTGGATTTTCGGGAATAATTGCGGAACACCCTTCTTCCCAAGCCCTTTCAATTTCTTCAAATTCACTTTCGCTCATATTTTAATTTATAATAATCAAAATTGTACTTAAAATTATTAACAACTAAATAAAAACTCAATTCTCCATTGTTGTTATGCACCCTAGTTACTACCTAACAACCAAAGTATCTATCTTGATAAAATGAATGAAACTAGTCAATATGACGAAAATGTTTAATTTTATAATTTATAATGGTATCAATCGTGCAAAAAACGTTATAAGCATGTCGAACGTTAAGGGTAACCGATCTCAGACAATAATTGGAGTCGTCGCTCCGCTCCTCCTGCAAACAATTGTCTTCGATCGGTATAAAACCCTTACCGTTCTCCATACTTAATATACTATTGTCTATCTACTCCATCAAACGCCTGTTTGAAATCGATATACAAGTTGTAAATTGGTATGTTAATTATGTTATATTCAACACGTTTTTCATGTATACCTCTTAAATATGTATTTGGTCTATAGTTGACCTTTTTGATCTGAAACCACATTGGTATTCACAAATTATTTCTTCCGAAAACGATTCCAGGCTGTAGACAACATTTAAAACTGTTATGCCCCTATAATTTTCTCAGAGTCGTTTGTCTCTGTCCCCCTTGTACATAGGACGTATGATTCCTACTTTTTAATCGTCTGGGATGACTTCTAGTGTACATATGCGGTAGATTAGTTTATGCAGTTTTGCAGTTATTCCATCTATGCCAGGTGCTTTGTTATTTTTTAGACGTTTTATGACGTTTATAGTTTCTTCCAATCTTAGTTGCTCCACTAGTTGTTCTGCTGTGTGGTGAATTATTTCTTCATCTTGGTTTTGTTAATTTTCTGGGTTTAAGAACTCTTGAAAATGCTCGTTCCACCTTTTCATTAGTTCCTCTTTCTTGCTGATAATTGCCCCATTTTTGTCCTTGCAAACTGTTGTTCTTGTCATTGTATCCTTGTATGTATTGCTTAGTTTCCTTGTAACATTTTCTACTCTCTCTCCTATTATTATAATCTGTAATTTGTTGTATTTTTCTATTCACCATTTCTCTCTTTTTCCTTCTACATATTTTCTTTGCACCTTTTCTAAGTTCTTCTTATCTCGATCAGTTAGTTTGGTAAAATTTTATTAAGAAATATTCACAATTCAGTCTCAATAATTATATTATAAAATTATCTGATAAAAGCTCTTCAAACTGATTTTATACAACGATTTTTATCTTTATGTTTATTTCCTTCTGAACTTTAATTTTATTGTTAGGCTTTGACTTTATTAAATTTGAATATATTTGGAAACGGATACCTTCTAATAGGTAATAAAGGTTACAAATTGATCTAGCATATATAAATATGTAAATTTATTATAGTGTTGGGCTTTGGAACACGCTATCGTTTTATTATAATGCTACTACCATAAATATACGAGGACTACATTTTAAATTGTTAGAAAACGCACTAATATTGCACTGCAAGATACCAGACGCATGGATAAACAGCGTAGTAATACCAATGTTCAAGAAAGGAGACAAAGAAGACCCCAACAATTATAGAGGTATAAATCTACTGAACACCGCACTTAAGCTAACCACAAAAGTCCTAATCAACAAAATCAATAAACTAATAACTTTATCAGATGAACAACAAGGATTCAGATACGGAAAATTCTGCGTAGACGCCGTATTTGTACTGAGACAAATCACAGAAAAGGCCATCGAGTACAATAAACCAGCATACCTATTTATGTTTTACAGACCTGACAAAGGCTTTCGATCGCATCCAAGTCGAAGACGTCTTACACTTACTGTATAGAAGAAACATTATACAAACTAAGAAATTGATGGGAAAATAATAAAGCGGGAAGCAAGGTTTAGATATCTGGGAATAAATATAGCCAGTTGCGGAGATGTTGAAGAGGAAGTACGACAACAAAGCTTAAAAGCAAGTAAAGCAGCGGGATCTCTTAATGAGACAATCTGGAAGAACAAACACCTAAAACAAGATACAAAAGCAAGAATCTATAAAGCAGCAATTAGACCTATTAGACTTATTAACATATACGGCTGAGATAACACCTGGCACATCTAAAACGAGACGACTACTAGAAACAACAGAGATGAAAATACTCCGACGAATATCAGGAAAAAATCTGTTGGATAGGGAGAGAAGCGAAAACATAAGATCATGCAATGTAGAAGACATAAAGGGATGGGTGACAAAACGAAAACAGGAGTGAAACGAACACATTAGTAGAATGGCAGAGGATAGGATAGTACGAATACCACGAGATAAGTCACCAAATGGATGAAGAAGTATTGGCAAACCAAGAAAAAGATGGTGCGATAATTTAAACAATTTAGGAGGCTAACATTGAAGAAAAAGAGACTTTAAAGCCTACATACAAGAAGGAAGAAGAAGAAGAAAGAAAACGCATCAAAGGAACTTAACAGTCCATGTAACAAAAGACACAGAAGGGTTGAAATGTTATAACAAACTATTATCAGAAGAATGAGAAAAATATAAGATGACGTGGGGAACACATTAACATTGAAGTGGAAGAAAACATCGTAAGAAAAAAATTGTTATGTCGATAAAAAACCTGGGAACTGCTTACAGGCCTTGTAGGCTCTTAGGTGTAAATTGTATTCCTCTCTCTCCTATCTTTAATCTTGTCCAAATTATAATGTCATCATCATCAGTGGCGTTACAGCTCTTTATGAGCCAATGCCTTCTTCACAACAATCCTCCATTCGCCCCTGTCTGTGGCAACTCTTCTCTATGCTCTAATTCCAATAGATTTTAAATCATGTTCTAGGTTGTCTTGGTACCGTCTCGGTCTTCCTCTTGCTCTTGGTCCTATCGGCCCTCTTCGGTCAAAAACTTTTCTGACTATGGCATCTTCCTCTCGCCTGATTAGATGACCTATCCATCTGGGTCTACTACTATTCGGCGCCGCCGGTTCGGCGCGGCCGGTTCGGCGCCGCCGATTCGGCTTCGGCCGGTTCGGCGCCGGCCGATTCGGCGTCGGCTGTTTTGGCGCCAGATTATACCTACGTTACTTTTTTAGAAATTTAAGAGGCTCTTGATTTATATCTATACCACACTAAAATAATATATTAAATGTTATTTTTTCCAACTTTATGGATTTCTTTATGGATTTAAGGTTTAAAAAAAACAAATTTTCAAGTTTATTGAGACTCTTTATTCAAAACAAGAATGTGTGTGTACTTTGTACGCACGTAAGAAGTTATACTTCTACTACATATTATGTGATTTTTAAGACAATACCAAAAATTTTAAAAAATAAAAGAATAAAACGCACACAAACACATTGAAAAATGCCACAAAGAAAAAATGATTTCTGAACGATAATAATTGTTGGCAAAAATTTTAAATACGCATTTTCTGAAAAAAAAAATTATATAACAAATATACTTACAATCATAACATGCATAAAAAAATAAAACTTGCATCGGGAATTGAACCCTTGAATTTCGTGCCGCTTTGACTCGTAATCGAAGCGTAGACTCACTCGTCCAATCCCACAATATTTATCATATGGAAAAATACGGTAACTAAACGTTTTACTGTTTGACAGTTGTTTTGAAAATTAAATTTAGTTTAAATTTTGTGGAAGAAAATATAAAAATATAACAAAACAGTAAGAAAACAATATATTAGATGAAGATTGGTAGAACTTTTGTTGGTAATCAAATTAAGTATGTAAATCAAAGCATTACATACATACTAGATAAATAAATCTACGCCAAAAAATCATAATTTAAAAATAAAAATCGAACCTAATTTGGGATTTCTCTCTAAAATCCGCATTCTTGAGAAAATAAATGTATGTATTTCAACCTAATCCAAATGTATAATTACAATATGATTATAATAAAAACTACTTACCAAATTAGAATGAGTTTTCCTTGTCCAAAAGTCCAAAAATATAGGTATATGAAAACTATTTAAAAAGGCAGTATAACTATTAACTAACTTTTGTTTGTTGTTTCTTTTCACACAAATTTTAAAACGCAACTACCATAAATAATCTAACTACAGCTGTGCCACAGCCGCCATATTGAATAATTTTTGACATGTCATTTGAACATCCAATCAGAACAAAGTTATAATGCGCATGCGCCAGGTCGCTAGGTTTTCCCATATAAAACTTTACCCTCTATCGCCGGTAAAGAAGTATAACTTCAAAAATATATCTATATACAATATGTACAAGTTTTAAAAACTACTTAATTTTGCCGCATTTCAAAATTATAGGCGATACCCCTCAAAAAATCATTTAGGTTTCTATTTTCGTAGTCTAACACTAGACTTTCAATTCGTTGGTCTGCCTGAATATATTTCTTTAACTTGCTTGGAGGTTCGTTTCCAGCAATCAGCAAAATTTCAGACGATCATACATTAACAACTATTTTTTTTCTCTCTCACTTTGCCAAAGTATCTGTCGCCGAATCAGCCGGCGCCGAATCAGCGGGCGCCGAATCGGCGGGCGCCGAACCGGCAGGCGCCGAACCGGCAGGCGCCGAAACGCCGACGCCGAATCGCCGGCGCCGAATCGCCGGCGCCAACTCGCCGGCGCCGAAACGGGCCATCCCCTATCCATCTAAGGCGAGCTACGTAAAGGGGAAAGGCGCTAAATGGCGCCTGTCAAAATGTTCAAACTGTTTTAAATGTATTAATTTTTTTCGAATCCTAAGAAAACTAATAAGTATTTTTGAAAAATTTAAACGCAGAAAGAAAGATTACATTATTACTAAGGGCAGAAAGTCCCTGAAAACATCTATAATGTTTATTTTAATAAGTTACAGGGGTGGAAATAAAAGAGAAAATATTGTGTGATTTTTAATTGCAAATACTTCATTCAAAAGAAACTTTTCATTTATTCTAAGGGACTTTCGGGCCTCGTTAATAACGTAATCTTTCATTCTGCGTTTAAATGGATGGGACACGTGATGAGAATGAAAAGGGGGAGGATGCCACAGATGATCCTAAAACGGGGTCCAATCACAAAAAAAAAGAAAGGACGACCCAGACAAAAATGGTTTGATAGTGTACAGGAAGATTTCAGAAATGAGGGAATTATTGGTTGAGAAGAAAGGGGACCAAACAGGGATGAAGGCCTGTTGAACTGTTGAGCTTTGTAAATAAATATCTATAGTTGCGTAGAGTCTCCGGACTATAAACGCACTGTCTACAAGATTAACCTCGTTTTTGTATTAAAATTTGGTATTAAAATATTTTGGAATGGAAGTGGCTTATCAGCCACCAAAACTGAAAAGTTGAATTAATATGAGCATAAATTATCGAAGATGGCGTGGGTGAACTACATTGTTTCTCTAGTGACAAATGTCCGCGTGCGTCAAATTAAAAAACTATCTTTCACTATATCTCGAAAATATTAATCAGGATGATGGATACGATTTTTAGTAGGAAGTTTAGGCATGTTTAAAATTTTAATAAATTTGAATATTTACAAGAGTATTAAATTATGACGTGAAAGGAACGTGGTCTTAGTGGACAGTTAATTGCTTTTTTGAAGAAATAATTATCTCTATAGCATTTTTAAATACTTACACATCTTGATATAATAGTAGTTTAGTACTATAATAATATGATGTATCATGAATAGGGTGTCCCGAAAAACCAAAGTTTAAAAATATTGATCTCCCCGACTATTTTCTGGTGATGGTAGCCTATAAACACTTAATTTCAAATTTCAGATCAAAATGTTAACCATAATCCTTGTCCCAAACCACCCAAAAAAAATTTTTTTGGGGTTTTTCAAAATTTTTTAATTATTTTTAATTTCTAACCTTTTGTAAGAAAACAAACAAGTAACTCAGTTTTAAATTTTATTTTATATAAACATGTTCAGAAAAAAAATCATAAGCCATGTTAACAAGTTTATTATGGGGATTAAAATATAATAAATATTACTCATTTTCACGTTTATTGGTATTTCTCAAGATATCTTGAATACCCTTCTTCTTCTTCTTCTTCTTCTTCTTCTTCTTTTTATATAGACATTACTCTGTCTGTTTTTTAATGTGCCTCCAGTAAGTTGTCATTCCATCTTTTTCGTGGTCTTCCCACTGATCGTCTTCCTATTGGGGAACCGTCTCTCGCCGTCCTTACTACTCTATTTGTTGTCATTCGGCTTATGTGGTCGTTCCATTCTACTCTTCTGCTTTTCACCCAGTTATTAATGTTGTCCACCTTGCATCTTCTTCGTATATCTGCACTTCTAGCTCTGTCCCACAGCCCACAGCGTCTCACCATATATTTTTCGCAAATGTTTTCATCTCTGCTGTTTCTAGCATTCTTTTCGTCCTGTCTGTGTCAGGTCGTGTTTCTGCCGCGTATGCCATTATTGGTCTGATGACTGTTTTGTAAATTCTGCCTTTCACTTCTTTTCCGATGTTTTTATTTCTCCATATTGTTTCATTCAGACAACCTGCGGCTCTGTTTGCTTTATTCACCTGATCTTCCACTTCTGTTTCGAGCTTTCCGTACCTGCATAGTGTGATGCATAGATATTTAAACTCCATGACTTGTTCTATTATTTGACCCTCCAGCTCTAATTTACACCTTATTAGATCTGCTGTTATAACCATGCATTTAGTCTTTTTTGGGGAAATTAACATGTCAAATTTTCTAGCGGTTATATTAAATTCGTGTAGCATACGTTGTAAATTATCTGCACTTTGAGAGATTAGTATTGCGTCGTCTGCATAGCAGATTATTTTAAGTTGTTTTTCTCCCATTTGGTATCCTTTTTTTGTTCTTACTTTTTTTATTATTTCGTCCATGATCAGGTTGAACAACAGAGGACTCAGGGAATCTCCCTGTCTTATCCCTATCTTGAATACCCAACTATTAAAATTATTCTCGTTAAAAAAGACAACACATTTTTCTAAGTAATAGGTAGGTATAGTTCGTCCGCTATAACTTTTCCCATGCGTCACAATTCATTTTCAATCAAATTAAGTCAAAACAGAAAATGAAACGTACTCCGATGTGTGTAGTATACGCTGTGAGCTCGTACGTAAAGAGGATATTTAAAAATTCGCGAGCGCCAGTAGTGACAAGTCTGTAAACGTTTACTGGAAATTTGACATAAATGTCAAAGTGATTAATTTAAAATTAAAAATAAAAACATTAATTATAAAAAATATTAGTTGGTAAAAGCTGTGGTATATATTTTTACCTTAAATATACTTACGTTTTAAATACTGAATTTAAGTTTTTTTAATGTTCCGTAATATGTAATTATAAATTAATCTATTAATCTTAGCGCCATCTACACGATAATTGTGAAAGTATCCGAAGTAAGAAATTAATATTTCATCAATAGAACGTCAAAATGATTAGCAAAATCTTAAAAAAATCGATTACAATTTTATTACTTTTTTACGTTGTAAATATTAAGCGATAACAATTAAATAATACATTTAAAAATTACCTGTGAAAGTTGCATTACTAATCCGCTAGGAGCGACACCAGCGAAGCTCAGAGCGTATACAGTGATGAGAGCGCTCAAACCGGCAAAATAGCGCAAAGGATGGAAAACATAATACATTGCGAAACAAAAAGAGATGAAACTAGTGGAGATGGAAATGACCGTTATAAACGTATAAATTAACATTAAATTACATAGTTTCCCACCTTTAGACGTATCAGAGGAGTATGACAATTGTCACTGTGACAGTAGAATTTTATAAAATATCCCTGTCACAGACGTCTAAAGGTGGGAAACTATGTAATGTAATGTTAATTTGTACGTTTACAACGATCATTTCCACCTTCACTAGTTTTATCTCTTTTTGTTTCGCAATGTATTAGGTTTTCCATCTTTTGCACTATTTTGCCGGTTATTAGCGCGCTCATCACTGTATAGTATACAGTATACAAAATGTATACTGTACACATCGACGTTCGTTTCAATTTATGTTTTGACTTAATTTGATTGAAAATAAATCGTACCGCATGGGAAAAGTTATAGCGGACGGACTATACATCAAAATATGAAGGAATGTACAAAGCTGTTACAAATAATTAATTTAAATAAAGAATAGTAATCACATCAGTAAAATTTTTTTAAAAGTTAATAAAAGTTGCCTTTCTGAAATCGGTAAACACTTTCTGTGATTTTCAACTACTTGTAACACACTTTTTTTTCTTTTTTTTTTCCATAGTCATTTTCACTATTTAATATGTTACTTGGTGGGCCCATCTTTTTCATTAGTTCATAAAATATACATCTGCTGTCCATTTAGCCTGTCCTGGGCTTTCTTAAGGCCATGGGTACATAATTCGCAAATATTTTACGGCTATTCCTACTTTTTCTGTCTTTACACGGCAAATTACGTGTAGTAAAATTCACACTGGTATGGATATGTAAACATGAATGTTATTCTACTTGAAAATGTCATCATTAACTTAAAGAGATGGCTTTTGAATGTTCTTGGATAACTGCTATTTGTATAATTGCAAATTATTAATTCAGTTAATAAATGTGATAATTTTTTCACCAAATATGCATTCAGTGATTGTAATAATTTATAAGTAAAACAAAAACTATTACTCAATCGAGAAAAGAGGAAAAGTGTTAAAGTGATTTTTTAATAATATATTGTTACTATGGAACGTTTACAATTTTCAACATCTTTAACAACAAAATACTTGGATCACAGAATATTACTATCCTGATGTATTCTCTGCTTGGATCTTCCACAAATAATACATAATAAATAACTTTCTATTAATTTCACCTCTTAAATCAATTATTTATCAAATACACTATAAATCAATATTATTTAATCAACAACTCAAAATATTCCCGATGCCATGTAAAATATTTAAAACTGTCACCAAGTATCACTGACAATATGCTGACAATATTCTATTCGGCTGAGTGAGTTGTAAGACAAAGATAGATTTGGAAAATATCACCACGGACATTGTGTTCATTTTTTTCGAATCCTGAAAAAACCAGTTAATATTTTTGAAAAATTTAAACGCAGAATAAAAGACTAAATTATGACCGAGGGTCAAAAGTCCCTTAGAATAAATAAAAAGTTTATTTTGAATGAGATATTTGAAATTAAATATCACACTAAATTTTCTCTAGTTTTAACCCCTGTAACTTATTAAAATAAACATTATGGAAGTTCTCAGGAACTTTCGGCCCTCGCTAATAACGTAATCTTTCATTCTGCGTTTAAATTTTTCAAAAATACTTATTATTTTTCTGAGGATTCGAAAAAATGAATCCCCATTTGAATAGCATTGCAGCCGAAAATACGTACCCATCCTCTTAATTAATTAAACTGTAAATTTTCATAAAACGCCCAAAATTTTACATACTGATTTAAAAAAAATCGAATTAGAGTTCTGCATGTCCTGAGAAAATTCACCATTGTAATGTATGTTTATTTTTTTTGCACCATCAGAAAGTATCAACTTCAGCGGACAAAAAGCGCACTGACTCTTTTAAAAAGCAGATATTTTTTTTATTCAACTTAATGGCTGTGATAAAGACCAATTGGCCAGACAATTTTTTTATTTAAATATGATATTTTTTTAATGAAATTAATGTGTGTGCAATTTTTCTTTTGTTTTCTAAAATGGAACAACACAGTTGCTGAATTGCTAACAAAGATATGGTTAGTAATTTGCAATTTCACTTTGCAGCTTATGATAGCAGATATTTTGACGTGGGAATTTTTGATTGAAAATTAGGGTGCTCTTTCGATATTAAATATTAGGTACATCAAAATAAGGGAAAAATAAATATTTAAATTAAAAAAATTAATGTAATGTAAAATGGAATTGATCTACAATCAAATAATTAAAATCACATTGTAGACAGCACGGCATTCAAGCTATCGCGACAAATATAGCAAGTATACTCTCTCATCCGTCCGATATAATTTATAACGCTTTACTGTTGATAAAAATACTCATAAAATGTGTTATTTCTCATTACTCGAAAACGTTGTTTCTTAATTCGAAAAGAGTCTGTTCGGTTTCCGGTTTTGTATAACCCTTTAACTTCAGCCTCTCTCTCGCTTTTACTTCCATCTGCAGACCTACCAACACAAAAACTTATCGAAAAAAATTATATAAAATATGCCATATGCTCTCCTCTTCACTGCTTTTTTAAGTTCTAGTGCTTCGGTTTTAATATGGGGGGAAATGCACTCGATTAAAAATAAAAACGTTTATTTTTAACGTTTAACAGTCATGTTTAGAAGAAAATTATGGCCCTGCGTATATGGGAATCTACATTTGAGATTTTATTATGACTTAATACTTATTGTAATACGTCCTCAATACTTATTGTAATACGTCAATATTGTTAAAAATATATTTTTATAGAAATATTAAATTTATAGAGACAGTAACATCACTGGTCATCAAAATAACAAACGAGGAAATTGCTCAAGTACTTCACAAAATTAAGAAAAGTAAGGCAGTTCTCTTCTTCTTCTGTACATCTGTATTGGGATACACTGCATCTCTTAGTAATCATCTTATTAAGTACAAGACAAATTCTTTTAATAGTTAAATGTTAAATACGTTTGTTTATAGTAAACATGATTGACCCATATTACCACACCTGTATCGGCTTTCGATACAAGGTCAGTTTGCAATAACAAATAGTATCCTTTATTTATAATCAAGTCGACACAGCATTTTTAATAAAAACACTCTCACTTTTATTTATACCAAAACAGTAAACAGGGAAATACACATTCTTAGTTCTAATTTCATTGCGAAAAGATTAGTCATTGGTATTTGAGATCCCAACGGGTAAACATCACAGCTACTAAATATTATACCACCAGCTCTTTACCGTAGTTACTTCAACGTACCAATAAATGAATTTACAGTGAGTATTGTTACTTCATCAACCCTTATGGTAGGGGGTAACCACCCCTCAATTATCTGAGATGGTTCAGATAAACAGGAACCACCATACATCTCCGCGACGAAGGTTGGCAATCATCATTGATATTCTAAATTTTGACACTCCAGTCCGAAAGAGTTCAGTTGAACTGCACTCTATACTGCGCCTTCATTGAATCTGAACCTGCATTATTAATTTTAGGAGTTGATATCTGTCACCACGTGTTATATAACGTAGTTTTCTTATTTTGATGGGATGCAGTATCTCCCTGCTATTCTCTGTTCTTCTTAATACTTCTTCATTGGTTATTTTGTCTGTCCAGGAGATTCTCAGCATTCTTCGATATGTCCACATTTCAAATGCTTCCAATCTATTGAGACATTGTTTATTAAGAGTCCATGTCTCCACACTATTCAAACGAACAGAAAATACATAACACTTTAGTACTCTTTCCTAGAATTTAGGGTGAGGTGTCTATTACATAATAGAGAGTTATATTGCCACCGGCAACTAAAGGATCCTTTATTAGAGGATACTTTAATAAAGGACAAATACAGGACGGGTCTAAAAGAGTGTTATTGCAAACGCAGTTAAGGAATCTTTTATTTTGACAAATGACATGAAATATTTTTGTAAATATAAAAATAACCTATAAAATTCCATTTTTTGATATAAATTAAAATAAGATAATTGAAAAGAGTAAAACGTTAAATTTAATTAT
The DNA here is from genome assembly GCF_917563875.1 of Diabrotica virgifera virgifera. NCBI lineage: Eukaryota > Metazoa > Arthropoda > Insecta > Coleoptera > Chrysomelidae > Diabrotica > Diabrotica virgifera. The sequence continues at coordinate 6,218,393 of NC_065447.1, forward strand.
TTTGTCATTTAAAGATGTTTACAGAACAACATAAATATATCCCATAATATTCATCGTTCAATAATATGGAAGTGCAATTGGAAATACTATTTTAGGAGTTTTTAAATACTTTTTTCTTCAAACGTCAAATAATGATGACATTACTTATCTAACTTGATCCTGTCAAAGTTTGATGTCTCCGCCGGCAGCAGTTTTTTTTTCCCATTTCTTTACGGCGGAGGGAAAAATGTTGTCATGGCAATAATATGAAAATGTCACAAAGCAACAATACAAATGTCATTAACAACAATTAAACATCATTTTTATTTATAGTAATATAAAAAGTACAATTAGTTAATGAGGCATTTTCAAAATTGAAACCGTGCAAAAATGTTCCCGACTCTTGATACGCATTGGTAATTGTTGATGATACTGATGGTCGAGCACAACTTTCAGCAATCATTCCCGATGTTGGCGAATCATGAGGGTTTAAAATTTTTTGAGCATTATCGTTCTTATTTCTTATTGAATCCTCTATATATTCCTTCGGCAACCGTGCTTGATTTCCAGCCCCCATGTCGTTTGAGGCATTCTAGATTTTGCTACGTTTGAAGAAAAAATAGTATACTTTATTCGGCAAAGAAGCGACTTTTCTTGAAAAACTGAAAACGTTTGTTTTCTATACTTCCACAAAATTTATTATATCTAAGTGACTACAGCTGTTTCGGCGGAGTGCCTTTCTCAAGTAATATAGTTTACAATGTGTTTGCCTTTTTAATCTTCACATTGTAAACTATATTACTTGAGAAAGGCACTCCGCCGAAACAGCTGTAGTCACTTAGATATAATAAATTTTGTGGAAGTATAGAAAACAAACGTTTTCAGTTTTTTATTGTTAGATAAAATGAACTTCCATCAAGTAACGGTCGAATCCATCAATGACTTTTCTTGACTTGTCCTCTATTACGCGCCTCACTTCGTTCGGCGCGTAATATCGGGCGCGTCAAGAAAAGTCATGCTTCTCCGCCTCATAAAGTAATATACTATTGCATTATGGGTATATCATATGAGGAATTTCTGGAGAATATATTATTTGGGAATAGTGGATATCCAGTCCTTAACTACAACTACCTAATGACACCATTGCAGAATTTTCAGACAGAAGTTGTGTTTTATAATCAATCACAAATCCCTTCAAGAATTGTTATTGAAAGATCATTTGGTATTTTGAAGAGATTTCCCATTTAACATATGTAATGAGATGCAAGTTACCTTTTATTCAAAGAATAATATCAGCTTGTTCAGTTTTACATAATATTGCAGCAGATAATAGAGAAAACGTAGAAATACTGGCAAATGAGTGTGATGTTAATATTGATATAGAATAGAAGCTGTGGCAGTACATTTTCAACCAGGAGCTAATCTAATGCAACTAAATTTTGTGTGTGTTTGTTTAAAAATATTGTTCTACATTTAAAGCTAGCTTAAACCAATTTTATTTTTATTGCACTGCAGTTTGTTAATAAATTTATAAATAAATATATGTAAATATTATATTGGTGACTGATTTTAAGTACTTTATGATCATTAGCAGGTTTTAGATAATAAATTTATAAATATATACATGCTATTGGTGTTTGATCTTTTATCGTTTAAAATATGTTCATTACGATCCATTATGGCCTTCTCTTTTCACCTCTGGATAACTAGTTATCAGGAAGTTTATCTGACAGATTAGGTACTAATAGATGTCTTAACAGAGAAAAACTTCCCGTTAACTAGTTATCCGGAGCTGAAAAGACAGATACTAAGGATACTGTTATATAAACTTCCCAATAATTAGTTATCAGGAAATGAAGACCTCTAATATCTAAATAAACTTCCGGATAGATAAAAATATAATAGAAGAATTAAGCTTTATGGTGGTTTTTTGTTAATTTTTTTGGCAGTGTTTAAATAAACAAATACTGATGGCATGAAATGGATCACGAACAAGGAGGTTCTAGGAGGAATGAAGAAAGAATTGGAGATTGTGTTTACCATTAAACGCATAAAACTGCAGTATCTGGGACACATATGATAAATCAGCACCGTTACTCCCTGCTGCAGTACATATTGCAAGGTGCAGTCAAAGGTAAGCGAAGACCAGGTAGAGAGAGAATATCAATGGAACTGTTTCGAATCGCAGCTAGCAACGTTATTATTGCTAATATGATTTCCAACATTCGAAACGGATAGGAACCAAAAGAAGAAGATGGCATGAAAATAAAAGTGTATTAATACTTTTGATTAAAAACTTCATAGATTCTAATCTATAAAAGATTACATTTTCAAAAATAAATACTTGAACCTTTGTTTTATTTTGTTAACCTGTTGTTATATTATAATGTCTGTTGAATTGAACTCTATTTTGAATCTAGAATTTTAACAAATCCTAATAAAATTTATTGAAATTACCTCTTAAATCTATAATAAATATTTATTTCTATACAAAAATGTAAAATATATTGAGTTTAATAAATGAGTTAATGATATTCTATGTCTGATCATTGTAATTAGTAACACTTTAAAATTATTTACATAATATTCCTTTTTACAATTTTTTGTAATCACTCAAGCTTCAATAAAATGTTCTTTTTTATATTCCTTTGGGTCAAAACATTAATAATCCATATCTAAGAATATTACTTAGAGTTCTTTTTAATAAATAAAACCCAACATACAACTTTAATGATGAAAGTTTAATCAAATATCAATCCCACAATACATAAATTATCAATCCAAAGAAGCCACAAGATAAACTCAAAATACAAGTGGAGTTAGACTTTTCTTCACATTTTTGACACGTTATGTCAAAATAAAGGAACTTTTATTAAAAGAACGGTGTCCTCTAATTTTTCTTAAATACAGGCGGTCTTTATTTTATTAAAGGACAAAAATAAAAGACGCAATACTGCGCATGCTTATATGTCAAAATAAAGGATCTTTTATTACAGGCCGACTTAAAAGACGTTGGCAATAACTCTCTAATATTTTATGCATATTATTGAATGCACTTCTATCCTTTTCTATTATAACTCTGATTTCTTTGGTATACCTAATCGTTTGTTTCATTAATGTTTGTCCCTAAATAGTTATAATTTTGAACTCGTTCTATCGTCTTATTATTTACGTGTAGATTGATGTTTCTAATATTTTTCTTTGATAAAACCATGAATTTTGTTTTCTTTATGTTTAGTGACAGACTAAATTCTTCACTCGTTGCAACAACCTTATCTAAAATTCTTTGTTGATCTGTAATATTTTCTGCTATTAGTTCTAATTTGTCTCAAATTAGAATATGTTTGCTCTGGCTTCATGATATACCATTTGGACACATTCACCAAAAAGGTAGTGCCAGATTGTTTTCTTTCAGTGCCATTTCTATGATGTCAATGATTTTATAATGGTGATAATGGATAAAAACCAGATCATTATAAATGACGAGAAAGGGATTACAAAGGTATGGATAAAATACAAATAAAGATCCTAAGATATCAAGTCATGTTTAAAAAGGTTTGAAACAAGCGGAAATTTCACTTGGTAACTTCCAATATCGTCAAAGTCTTAGATATGTTATAAGGTAAAATCTACTAAGAACCTTATCTTTATCACTATCCTAGCCCTTATAAAATAAACGACAATCAGAAAACTACATATTAGAAGGGCTCAAACGCCATATGAGTAAAAGAGAAACAAGAAAACTCTATCACCAAATAAATACACTAATCACGAAAAGTATCGCATAATTTTTGAAACAGAAAAAGAGTTTAAAAATAATTTTTAATTTTTAGTAGAATGTTATACATAATACTCATCTATCGTCTCATTTAGGTATCTACAAACCCATAACATTTCAAGTTTTTGTCGAAAAAAAAAGAACAGTAAAAAAACGTTTTTAAAAGAGAATATTTATTTTGGAGTGCCATACGGTGTGCCCTCGTTAACAGTGAAGCAGTGGCAGGCGTTCTGGCTCTGATTCCAAATTCCCTTAATCTGTTTCTAACCGAATTGGCACTTATTCGAACATTACGGGCTGTGGAAAAATTATTTCGCAGTTGTCTAGCTGTAACGTGATGTGTACGAAAAGTCTGCAGATGCAAATAACGTGCATCTGCGTTTGCATCTGCGGCGTTCGTGCACCTGGGACATCCTGAAACAGGTCTTCTTGTGTATCTTACACTTTCTCTATACCTTCTTAAATCTCTTGAAACGCTGGATTGGTGGATTCCCATAACACTTGCAAGATTTTGCTGCTATCGTCCATTTCTAATTAAAGCTACTATTTGGGCTGCTTGTTCTGACGTTATATTACTCATTTTTTGTAAGAACTCACCTCCTCATTGAAAACTCAAGCAGACAGTGCACAGATCAAATTTTCGAACACAAATATAGAGCAAAAATTGAACAAAACACGATTTTCGGGCGCCATTTTGTTTATAAAAAAATAGCACACTATCTGCGGACTTTGCATACACTCATAAGATTCGATTCCAGCAATAAAATTGCTGGTAAATAACTTTTCCTTGTATTTTGCTAATTAGCCCAGAGTAAGTGTAATACTGGACTGAACGAGGTAAAATAACAAAAGGTGGAATATATGTATTATAAAAGAAAACATACGAAATATCTGAAAGAAGCTGAAAGATAAAAAAGGAGGAAAATTTATGAGAAACAAAACTTAGGAAACTGCATTAGTGCGAAAATGATTTATATTTATTAAGTATCATTGTTTTAGTTCAAAATTCCAAATGTAATGAATTTTATACAGAAAAATAAAAATAACACTAAAAACTTACCACCCACGCATAAATCTCACTTCTCTACGGTCGGAATTTTCACACATAAATCTTCGCGTGTTTCTTATTTCGTTCAGATTTAACAGCAATTTGGAATTCCCCTTTTATGTCAAACATCTAAAACCGTGCAATGTTTTAAAAAATACACCGTAAAAAAATCAGAGAAACAAAAAAACTCAGTTTAAAAAACAACGTGAGAAAATGAAAAGGGTGCGTTCATTGCCCTAAGAAATTGGAATGGGAGGGAACACCCTACAGGATCTGAAAGGAGAGTTGTCCATAAATTTCTGAAAACTAAAATTAAAATATGCGCGCATATGAAAAGTATAAGGTTGATATCGCGTCACAGTGGCGTATCAGTTGCTTGTGTTAGTTTGGGATGTCTTAATGTTGCCAAGTTTCATCCATTTATGATACAAAATCCTGTATCGCCTATTTGTTCTTAATTTTACTCCTAGCTGATTCATTCAACCGATATCATAGTTAAAGAAATTAGCACCTAAAGGACCTATGTAAGGTTAGCAAAATTTAAAAGAAAATTACGTAATTTTTTATTTAGCACGTTTTGTATTTTAGGCATACATATTTCAGATGCTGACGACGCGACGTGGACAAATGATAAATTCTTATTACTGGACTTAAAAAACTAGTAACAGTAAGATGAATCGTCATGCAACTTTTTGCATTCGATTCGAGAGAGTGTCAGGCAATTTTGTGAACTAAATTAATCTCCGGCAAAAATTTTTGTGCATAAGAAAATCCATCTTCAAAGTGCATCTAGAAGAGATGGAAAATGAAATATTTAGAACTCAGGAAATATTGACGGAAATAAGTTTAATTTTTATACTTGGGGGTTTTGGAGGTCACTGAACACGAATTTCATGACGGCGATGGTCTCGGAGGTACCTGGTATCTGTTCAACTATAAATTATGGTATTCTTATTAGTGTTAAAATGGACATATGCAGTCTAAGTGGGCGGGCTGATTCCCCGAACCTTTTAGGTCGAAAGCTCTTACATAGGATTACATGAAAGTATCGTGTTACAAGACATTTGGATGTGAGAGCGATTTTAGTAGTTTTGTGTTTGATACTTTTACAGTAGTCTCGAAGTATACGTTGTAGAAGACACATCTTAATTTCTTTGTTTGTATATTATTATAATACGGTTCGGTTAAAATAAATAGTTTGTTTAGTATTATTTGTACCTTTTATTATCTGCTATTTCTAATAGTGTCCAGGGTGGAACGCGTCGCCTGGGACAATCTAATAATTCGCGGGACGATCGAATCATTCGCGAAAGGAAGATTGGAACGAAAAATTGAAAAACAACTGTTCAATATTTTTCAAAAATCTATCGAATGACACTTAACATTATCCCCCACTCCATCCCCTGGAGGTGGGGTGGGGGTAACTTTAATATCTTAAATAGAAACCCCCATTTATTATTGCAGATTTGGATTGTTTACGTAAAAATAAGTAACTTTTATTCGAGACATTCTTTCGCATTGTGGATAGATAATGCTATAATCGGAAAAAACGATTTATTGTGATACCATAGGTAAATTATAGAAACGATCTAATATCTTGAGAAAGACACTTCTAAATAAAAAACCAAAAAATATGTTTTTAATATTTTTCAAGAACCTATAAAATAATATCAAACACGACTCTTTACTCCACCCCCTGGAGGTGGGGTAAGGGGTAACTTAAAAATCTTAAATAGGAGACCCCATTTTTTATTGCAGATTTGGATTGTTTACGTAAAAATAAGTAACTTTTATTCGAGACGTTTCTTCGAATTATGGATAGATGGCGCTATAATCGAAAAACAGTATTTATTAGCGCCATCTATCAACAATTCTAAAAAATGTTTCGAATAAATGTTACTTACTTTTACGTAAGGAATCCAAATCTGTAATAAAAAATGGGGGCTCCTATTTAAGATGTTAAAGTTACCTCCCACCCCACCTCCAGGGGGTGAAGTGGAGGGTCGTGTTTGATGTTATTCGATGGTTGTTAAAAAATATTAAAAACGTATTTTTTTGGTTTTTTTATTTGGAAGTTAATTTCTCGAGATATTAGAGCTTTTGTATAATTTACCTATGGTATCACGATAAATCGTTTTTTCCGAGTATAGCGCCATCTATCCAGAATTCGAAAAAGTATCTCGAATAAAAGTTGCTTATTTTTACGTAGACAATCCAAATCTGCAATAAAAAATGGGGATTTTTATTTAAGATTTTAAAGTTACCCCAACCCCACCTCCAGGGGGTGGAGTGGGGGGTCGTGTTTAGTGTCATTCGATAGATTTTTGAAAAATATTAAACACGTATTTTTCAGTTTTTCGCTCCAATCTTTATTTCGCGAATTATTATATCGTCCCGCGAATTATTAGATTGTCCCATGCGACGAGTTCCACCCTGGGCTTCAGGTACCTCGAAGACCATCGCCGTCATGAAATTCGTGTTCAGTGACCTCCAAACCCCCAAGTATAAAAATTGAACTCATTTCCGTCAATATTTCCTGAGTTCTAAATTTTTCATTTTCCATCTCTTCGAGATGCACTTTGAAAATGCATTTTCTTGTGCACAAAAATTTTTACCGGAGATCACAAATTTGCCTGCCACTCTCTCGAATCGAATGCAAAAAGTTGCATGACGATTTATCTTACTGCACAAAATTCCTAGGTTTTGGGCTTTTTAGTGCTTCCTTGCTTCGTCTATTATTGAATAACACTCGTATAAAGGATACAATCCTAGAGCCTCCATATTTCAACAATTCCGTTTTGATGTTACTTGGTCCTGGTGCTTTGTTATTTTTGGCTTGCTTTAGTTATATCTTCCTTTGTAATTTCGGCTTCTTCCATCACTATAGAGTCTTATGAGATATACTCTGGTCTATTCTCCTCCAAAAATTTTGTGCAATTATTTGTCCACTCCTTTTATGTAATTATCTGTAAGATATTGTTACTTCGTTTATTACTTTTGATGTTTTTTTATTTTTTTCCATGCTATCGTTTATCTATTACACCCTATCGTATTGTCTATGTCTCTGCATATTCTCTTTCCCAGTATTTGTTCTTCTCGAGTTTTATTCTTTGCTTGACTTGTGCTGCTGATGAGCTTGTGTCCGATGCTAACATATTATGCTTCTTGTGTTCTGAGGTTCTGTCGTTTAGCCATTTATGAAAAAAATGGAGTCAACTGAAGATAAAAAATAATTGTTCATTAATCGTGCTCATAAACACATAAATCACAGAAACACAGAAATAAATTCCAAAATGTCTGATTTTTAAATACATTTCCAAGAAAACACCACCGATAAAATAAAGAGCATCCTACGCCCTTGCAAAACAGCACTACACATAATTAATAAAAAAGCAGGGAGAGAGTAAGAGCCCTTTTTTACGAATTGGCTTAAGTATTTCATCTTTGTGCGGCGGTAAAATATAGTTCCGTATTTTTTTAAAGGGTTGCGAGAGTTAAACGACCTGATCTTTCCGTTATGAGACGAAGAAAGAGGGTGGAGAAATTTTAAAAATAAAAATGTCTAATGCTTTTGAAATGAAAATATTTAAGCCATATTGAAGATATTAATGTGTCGTAATGGATGTTAGTTTTGGTTAACGGTAGGTAAATATAATAAAAATTTGTTTTTGTAATTTATGCAGGAAATTTTACGTAATGGGAGAAATAAGTTTTCAATGATCTTTTTATTTATGAGGTAAAGAAAGAGATCATTGAAGCAAATGAAAAATAACTAAATGGACCATTTTGTTCAAATATGTTTCATTCAAGATGACATGCATGCACAGTTTCTAAAAAAAAAAACGAGAAGACATCATCAGCAATACACTTCTTAATCCTCTTCTTCTTCTTTTACTTCAGTAAGCAGTCGTTCGATTCCATCATTTTCGTGGTCTTCTAACTGATCGTCTTCCTATTGGGGAACCATCTCTCGCTCTCCTTACTACTCTATTTTTTGTTAGAATTAGTCCGAATTAGAAGTTAAAACGTCAAACCAAATGTAGAATGTAATTCTCATTACAATCAATTATGGTTTAATCTCCCACAAAATACTATTTAAAGCAATGGGTACATAATTCGCAAATATTTTACGGCTATCCCTACTTTTTCTGTCTTTACACGGCAAATTACGTGTAGTAAAATTCACACTGGTATGGATATGTAAACATTACTAGAATGTAATTCTACTTGACCATTAACTTTAAAGAGATGGCTTTTGAATGTTCTTAGATAACTTATTTGTATAATTGCAAATTATTAATTCAGTTAATAAATGTGTTTATTTCATTCATAGGAGATTCTGCTGACCAATAGAAAGCTACAGAAATAAAAATTAAAGTGATTATTTTTTGATGATTTTAACTTCCAATCGTATAGTAAGATATTTGATCACGTGAAAACCATCCCTAGGGGGTATCGCAAAGAATATGTGCCTGGATGGACTGAAACATGTGAAGACTTATACACGAAGTTTCTCGAAAGTGGTGACCGAGAAATAGCCGATGAGTTTTTACACAACATCGATACAGCTAGACGCCAAAAATGGATAAAGATTGTCGAAAACCTTGACTTCAAAAAATCAAGCCGGCAGCCATGGTCCTTGTTGCGGAAAATTGGAGGAGCTAACCAGCTGGAATCCAGAGAGTCTAAAATGTCTCCTAACAAGGTTGCCTCCCATATAGTATCTCTATCCAGAGCTCCACGAGATCGAACACATACTACCAACATGAAAAGAGACTTAAGGGCATTAAAACAAATGAACAGAACGAACTCCGAATATTCAGCAAGAATACTTATTTCTGAAATCACACATGCGCTGAAAGAAATGAAATCAGGTAAAGCACCTGGCTTTGATGGTATCCATCCAGAGTTCTTGATACACAGTGGTGCATACACGAAACAGTGGCTTGCAATGTTCTTTAATGATATACTTCAGTCAGGTAACATTCCTTTCTCACTTGAGCGAACAAAGATAATTGCAATTCCGAAACCGAGCAAATCAAACGATAAGCCAGAAAACTACCGCCCCATAGCTCTACACAGCATGGTATATAAACTATTAGAAAAGCTTCTCCTCAACAGAATTAGTCACAGGATACTAGAAAATGTCCCCATTGAACAAGCTGGCTTCCGCCCTCATCGAAGCTGTACGGACCAAGTGCTGTCATTAACAACTTTTATAGAAGCTAGTTTTCAAAAGAAACAAAAGACAGCAACAGTATTTATAGATCTAACAGCAGCATATGATACTGTTTGGAGACAGGGATTAATATATAAACTGGCCCGCATTATCCCCTGCAGAAAGATAATTAACCTCATTGACAACATGCTGACCAACAGAGCCTTCCAGGTTATAATGGGAAAGGAGACGAGTAGACAGATGAAACTTAACAATGGTCTTCCACAGGGTTCTGTCCTTGCCCCTTTACTTTTCAGCATCTATATTGCTGACATGCCTGAAACCGCATCTCGGAAGTTTGGATATGCTGACGACTGGACCCTTGCAACAAGCCACCAATCTTTAGAAACTACAGAAATCACTCTCACGAATGACTTATCCATCCTCAGCGAATACTTTAAGAAATGGAGACTACAGCCAAGTACTACAAAAACTGAAGTATCAGCTTTTCATCTAAACAACAAGTTGGCAAACAGAGAATTGCGAGTGTATTTTAATAACAAGCTGTTAAAACACAATAAATACCCGAAATACCTTGGGGTTACTCTAGACAGAACGCTCACATTCAGAGAACACCTGACGAAAACAGCAGCAAAATTGAAAACACGCAACAATATAATACAGAAACTCTGCGGCACTACATGGGGGTCCACAGCATCAACATTAAGATCCTCTGCTCTTGGCCTGATATATCCGGTGGCAGAATACTGTGCTCCAGTGTGGCTAAATAGCAGGCATACCCACCTGGTCGACACCCAACTAAACCGTACTATGCGTATGATAACAGGCACAATTAAGCCCACCCCTACAATGTGGCTACCTACCCTTAGTAATATAGCACCACCCAACCTACGCCGCGAACAGGCATTGGTTAAAGAATATAACAAAATAATGGACAGTCGCCAGCTTCTAGTCCACAACGACATCCCCGATATTCTTGGAAACCGTCTCCGATCCAGGTTACCCCCTCTACAATCTGCTCAAGCGCTGCAGCAATCCAACTTTGATTAAATACCCGATGGAGAGAAGATTGGGAAAGTAGGACAGATCCGCATTACCATAGTCTACCGGACATCATAGGGAAACCTGGCGAATTTGAACGTCCCCGTAAGATTTGGGCAGCCCTTAATCGAATTCGAACAAACTGTGGAAGATGCGCCGACTCCCTCCACAGATGGGGTAAACTCCCCTCGCCTTCTTGTGACTGCGGCGCTGCAAGACAGACGATCAGTCACATTGTTCAGGACTGCCCACGCAGAGCATACACAGGCGACCCTATAGACTTTGTAATGGCAACCGAAGGGTCAATCGAATATATAAAAAAATTGGACATCTGTTTGTGATGCATTGTATAATGCATAAATCTAAATATATTCTGTGATATACTTAAGCCATACGCTAAATAAAAAAAATAAATGATCACGTGTTTAATTCTGTCCAATCAGATTAAAATTATACTGAGAATTATCTACTGTAGAAAATTACCGATAGAATTTTTTTAAGTAGATTGTTTCTGTTTAATGGCAACCAGTTTCCTAGTTTTGACAACTGTCACATTTAAGAAAATATCCATAATATACGTATTAAAAAATAATCTTACGAATATCACACGACAGTAAGAATAAATAAGAAAATAATGCTTCATTTTTACTCAAATTTGTTGTCATTGGGCAATAGCCACTCGAGCCCTGCGGGCTCTCGTGTCTATTGCCAGACAACAAATTTTCGAAAAACTGTCACATTATTTTCAATTTATTCTCACTCTCTTGTGATATTATACCCGACTATTTCACTAGACTGTTTTTAACTGATAAAACGTCATAGCAACGCATCGTTTCCTACTGACAAAACTACTTAGCGACGTGCAGTGGCGGCTCGTGGTAATTTAAGGAGGGTGTTCAATTAAAGAATGTAATTATACGAACGGTGAATACGCGCCGCAGGCGAAAAATTTTTGGGGCCTCGCCAAAAGATGTTCTGTAAAATGAAACCTATCTTTGACCCGATTAGTCAGGATGTCACACACTACACACTTTTTTTGTTTTGTGCAGAATATGATACCTACTGAATGATGGCGCTTCTTCGGTGGTGAAGGTGGAGGCAGAAGTTACGAATAATGAAATGGCTTTGTCAAAACTGTTTAAAAATCCGTTTATTTTAACGGCATCCAAAGACCGAGATTGAAATTATAGTTTTATTCTTTGAAAATACTAAACATGGAAAACAAAATAAAGAATGTAGTTTATCACACCCACATAATCACTAAGTTTTTCTATATTGTTCAACTTTAAAACAATGTTTAAACTTTTTGTTTCTATTGCACATTCCTGTACCAAGTTTATGTCCTGCCAAGTTAGTCCATTCTTTTTATAAGAAGTCGATTTTCAAAACTATTTGCATTTTCTTTTATAAACTTTACTGAATAAGGCTCCACCATCCTAAAAAAACTACCTACCAATATTGTATTTAATAAAATCCCACAACAGAAAATGCCAAACTGTGAATCGAAACGCTTCGGCCCCGGCCCGGTCTCTGTGTGCAGTGCACAAATGGTCAATGTTTTAAGATAGGAGAATCCCTGGTTCACGGATTTAAGAGCTCTCGTTCTTCTATAGGGTTACTGTATAGTCGTTGGGTTCAATTTGAATTCTGCACTTACCACGTGCATCTAGCGTAGCGGTGTTGTGCAAACAAATTATGTGATTAATAAATACAGTTATATTTTAATGATACTATGATATTTATGAGATTTAAGAAAAAATATTTTAATGATATTTATGAGATTTTTAAAAATATGTATTTTAATGAAATTTGGTTGGGTGTTCACTGCACAAATGAACCAATGGAGAAACCGCCCCTGGCGACGTGATTTCTCAGCGACAAAATGATGACAGATCCGTCACGAAAGTGTCTGGTAATAACAAATAAATAAAGATTATATTATTTCGTTGATATGGTCCATTAATTGTCTCGTGAAATAGTCTTGTCGAATATCATTCGAGAGAAAATTATTTACCGGCAAAATTTTCTCCTTATTTCATTCAAGTTTGTTGCCTTTTGGTAATTTTCGCTTATGAAATTTTGACAAAATCACTCGACTGACGTTTTGTGATTTACCAGTCGAAAATATTGCCGGCAAAATTTTCTCTCTTGTGATATTATATACGATTATTTCATTCATACGAGATTCTGACCAATAGAAAGCTACAGAAATGCAAATTAAGGTGATAATTTTTGATAATATCCCGTCGTTAAGTATATTACGTCAGATGTCCTTCGTTGCTACGAAAAAATACATTCAGTGACATTAATGACAATTAATGTTTTAAAAATTATAAAAGTGATGACTTTCAATCGTGAAATATTTATAAAAACTGTGTTAATTTGTACTTACATAAATAAATTACAATAAAATTTTGGTTTTGAACAGTTTTATTCATGAAATAATCGCAACAAATTGCACTCGATCTCTGAAATTAATATAGAATTTTTGCTCTCGTGACACTTTGACATAATTTCACTCGCCTTCGGCTCGTGAAATTAAAACTGTCAAAGTGTCACTCGGGAAAAATTCAATAATTTCAGAGCTCTTGTGCAATTACTACTGATAATTTTTGATAATATCCCGTCGTCAAGTATATTACGTCAGATGCCCTTCGTTGCTACGACTAAATACATTCAGTGACATTAATGACAATTAATGTTTTAAAAGTTATAAAGGTGATGACTTTCAACCGTCAAATATTTATAACAACTGTGTGTTTAATTGTACTAATTTGTACTTACATAAATAAATTACAATAAAATTTTAGTTTTGAACAGTTTTATTCATGAAATAATCGCAGCAAATTGCACTCGATCTCTAAAATTATTATCGAATTTTTGTCCTCGTGACACTTTTGATATAATTTCACTCCCCTTCGGGTCGTGAAATTAAAACTGTCAAAGTGTCACTCGGGAAAATTCGATAATTTTAGAGCTCTTGTGCAATTACCACTGATATTTTTTCACTAACTATGTATTCAGTGATTGCAATAATTTATATGTACAAAAAAAGCTAATACTCAATCGAGAAAAGAGGAAAAGTGATAAAGGGATTTTTTAATAATATATTGTTACTATGGAACGCTTACAATTTTGAACATCTTTAACAACAAAATACTTGGATCACAGAATATATTATCCTGATGTATTCTCTGCTTGGATCTTCCACAAATAATATACAATAGATACCTTTTTATTAAGTTCACGTCTTAAATCAATTATTTATCAAATACACTATATATCAATATTTAATCAACAACTCAAAATATTCCCGATGCCATGTCAAATATTTAAAATTGTCACTGATTGTCACTGTCTGACTGACAATATGCTAACAATATTCTATTCGAATGAGTGCGTTGTAAGACAAAGATAGATTTGGAAAATATTACCACGGACATGGTGTCTATTTTTTTCGAATTCTGAAAAAACTAATAAATAATTTTAAAAAATTTAAACGTAGAATGAAAGACTAAATTATTACCGAGGGCCAAAAGTCCCTTAGAATAAATAAAAAGTTTATTTTGAATGAGATATTTGAAATTAAATATCACACTAAAATTTCTCTTAGTTTTTCACTTCTGTAACTTATTTTAAATTTTTCAAAAGTACTTATTAGTTTTCTCAGGATTTGAAAAAAATGAATCCCCATTTGAATAGCATTGACCCATCCCCATAAACATGCAAAACAGTTTCAGAACCTCTACAAAACTTTTCTAAAATGTTTCTTTTGTACCATTTTTTTTTTTCAAACATTAAATGGTACCACGTGAATCTAACAACTTAATCTCCTCTAAAAATAATCTCATACTGAAAGTAAAATAAAAAAATCTATCCTCATACACATCCATATTGCCTTAAAACGTCTTAAACGTTTAGATATCTCCACCTATACCTAATGCCTACATTTAATATAGAAATTTGTTCAGTGATGAAATAATTACGGAACGTAAAAAAATTAATTTACATTTTCTAAATCGCCGATGTTATCTTTGAAATAAATCTGAAAATTAATTTAAGGATAATTGGGTGGGTTTTTAAAATATGCTAATTTGGAGAAACAGATTTTACGCAATGTCTAGTTATTCTTGAACACATGTATTAGTTTATATCACTAAGAAGAATCTTTTGGATTTTGACAGGGACACGAAATGCGTACAGGCGTACATGTTTTGCTCCTTCAGATAAAGATACGTGTTTTTCTCTAACTGTTTTCTAGTAACGCTCAGGTTAGATTAAATATAGAGTTGGAAATTAACTAAAATTATAAAATAAACGCTTTATGATAAGGGAGCCCAAGCGGGGATTTTTGCAGGTACTCGAGCGCGTCAGATTATCACATGGGGAGAAAGCTTGTACCCTGTAAATGTACCTCTACCACATATTGGATCTTAATATAGGGGAGTTCGTTAAGGAGGTCCGACAAAAAATCTATCCTTAGAAAAACTCGAAATCGTCAGATTAAGATAAGTATTTACATGCAAAGTGCATATTTAAAAAATCTGACGATTTGAGCGGGGCGTAAGGAAATGAGCGAGTTTCAAAAATTTCACAAAAAAGAGAATATTTCGCGAAATGAACGTCAGATAAAAAAAAGTGTTCAATATTTTTTTAAAATCTATCGAATCATACCAAACACGATTCCCCGCGGAGAGGGGTGGGGGGTAAATTTAAAATTTTAAATACGAACTCCGCGATATCTCGTGAAATGAACATCAGATCGAAAAACTGAAAAATAAACGTATTCAATATTTTTGAAAAATCTGTCGAATGCCTCCAAACAACGACCTCCCCAGTGGTGGGGTGGGGGGTTACTTTAAAATCTTAAATAAGCCCTAATTTTATAAATAGCCCCTAAATGAGCCTCCATTTTTTATTGCAGATTTAGATATTGCAGATATTGCAGGAGAGCAGAATGGTAGAGTCACTAAACTCAATACTGAAAGCAAAAAATGTATCAAGAACAACGAATCTACGAGTTTACGAGGCAGTAACAAGACACACAGTGATGCATGTCAGTACATATAACGTGGATTATTGATGGATTCGACCGTTACTTGATGGAAGTTCATTTTATCTCACAATAACACACTGAAAATTTTGTTTTCTATACTTCCACAAAATTTATTATTTACAACTATGTGACTACAGCTGTTTCGGCAGAGTGCCTTTCTCAAGTGATATAATTTACAATGTGTTTGCCTTTTTAAGTCTCTAACTGAAGAGGTTGAGGTGTGGGGAGCTGTTTGTCTCGAGTTGGTCATTCAGAATTACCCTACCATAGCATGAGACATATACTGACAGAAATTCCCATGACAAAAAATAACTTCGAGATAGAACTAAACATCATTAAACAAATAGCAGTAAACAACGGCTATAACGAACAAACAGTTAACAAAATTTTACATCAAAAACTCCATAAGAAAGCCCTGAAATTAGTGTATCGACCACCACAGAAAGAACCCAGTACCTTCTGCTCTATCACATATACTGGCAAGATAACAACAAAAATAGCCAGATACATAAAAAAGAAAGGAATAATACCAGCTTTCAGAACTAACAACAACTTAGGCAAATATATTAAGAACAATAAAAGCCGAAAGAGAAAGCAACTACAGAGTGGTGTGTACAAACTAACTTGTGGTGACTCTCCGAAAACGTACATCGGTCAAACTGGCAGAACTATTGACAAACGGATAGCAGAACACAAAAGGGCATTCAACAATAGAAAAACAGACACTTCTACATACGCACTTCACCTTCTAGATCATAATCATTCTTTCAATGAAGAGTTTCAAATTCTTTATATCCAAAATAAAGGCCTTAAGCTATCTTTTTTAGAATCTATGGAAATTAATAAACTGAAAAATACAGATATAATTCTGAATGACCAACTCGAGACAAACAGCTCCCCACTCCTCAACCTCTTCAGTTAGAGACTTAAAAAGGCAAACACATTGTAAATTATATCACTTGAGAAAGGCACTCTGCCGAAACAGCTGTAGTCACATAGTTGTAAATAATAAATTTTGTGGAAGTATAGAAAACAAAAGTTTTCAGTGTTTTATTGTGAGATAACGTGGATTATGTAACAACTAAAAGAAAAAAAAATTAGAGACCTGGGAAAGAAAGTTGCTTAGAAATATTTTCGGGGCAGCAGAGAGCATTTGGAGAAGACGAACAAATAAAGAAATAATGAGCATGTAGGGAAAACCAATAATTATATCAAAAATTCGAGACTTAGAAGTAGATGGCTTGATCACATGGAAAGGTTAGAGACAGGGGCGTAACAGAAGCCCCCGCAGCGTGAAGCTTGCGGGGGGGGGGGCCCCAATCGCTTAGGGGCCCCATCTTGTCATCTGATATTATGTAAAAATCTGTTATTGTTATATTATTTTACGTTGTGTGTATAAAATTATCTCATAATATCTAGAAACTTAATCCCTTCCGGCATACCGAAATTTTATGGTAACGACAATAAACTATAATGCTTTGTACGTGACTATTGAAAGATTTGAGAATTTCAATTTGCCGAAATGGGTTATCTCTTTAATCTTTACCTACGTTTAGTATTTCGATACAATTATCCAGAGGCGTAACATATGCCCCCGCAGCATGAAACCCCAATATGTCAAGGGCACCATCTTGTTGTCTAATATATGTAAAAATTTATTTTTATATTATTTGCATACATACTTTTTTAAGCAGTGCAGTATTGAAAATGAAATTGTCCATCCCAATTAATAAAATTGTAGATATATTCGCTGATAGTAGATAGTCCACCAAGAAGTTCATCTCATAGAATAATACTAATGTAATCATTTAGCAATTTTTGTTCTATTTTATTTTATACCAATAAAGATGAAAAATGTAATTCGTCATAAACAATGCATCGACAATTTGGATTTAGGTTCTAGTTACAATCCACTTCAAAGTTGGACTTATGCCGTTGGTGAAAAACATTTATGCTCCTTGGGGTGAAAAACATACGTTTAAAATAAGTCCGGAAATGTATAAATTGACTAATTATAATCAACTTTTGTTCTTCTATAGAGTTTCTTTATCTATTCTAATACTTTTCAAGTCATTTGCGAGTGAAAATGTTTATTAAAAAAAAATAACGTTTTCAGACGGGTTTTTCGCAAATAACTCAAAAATAAGTATTTATCGAATTAAATATTAGATATCGAAAAAATATTTGTAGAAAAAATGTAGGTTATAAGATTCAGAAAATGGTGTACTTATTCATGAAGTCTATCGACACAGTAAAAGCACAGTTGAAACTCATGAAAAATAATTCTTATTTGTCCGATTCCAAATCGAATATTTAAACCCGAAATAACCAAAAAATAAAGCAATTTTCGGGAAAAACTCTTAAAAACTTTTTTTAAATGTTAAAAAAAAGGTTTATTTTTATTTATTATAAAAGTTTCTAGCACCAAAACTATACGAGTTACGCTCAAAATAAAGTTGGCCCCTTTTTGGTAAAAAAAAATCGTGAAAATCTGCCCCTATTTCGCACCCCAAATAAAATTTATCATTAGGGCTTTACCATTTACTTTAAATATTTATTGTTTATATGATCTGTAAGTTTGACCGGTTCGAAGTTCTTATTTTTAAAAAAATTTAAAAGTTTTTTATTTTGAAAAATGCCTTTTTTTTTAAAATAAATTAAAAAGTATTAGTGATACGAAAAATCTCAAAGAGTAAAGAAATGTAGGTAGGTCTTGCTTTTATAAATATTTTTGCTTTATTTTGTTTTTCTGTAAGACAAAAATTGGTTAAGACATGGCTGTTTAAAATTTGCATATACTCGTGATTAGTGACTCGTTCAAGCCCTTAAACTAGAACCCTTTTAAAAATAAGTACTTTGAACCGGTGAAACTTACAGGTCGTATAAAAAAGTTAGGTAATTTGTAAGGTGATAATGATTAGTTTCATTTGGGGTGCTAAATAGGGGGAGATTTTCACAATTTTTTGCCAAAAAATGGTATTAACTGTATTTTGAGCGTAACTGGCTTAGTTTTGATGCTAGAAACTTTTGTAAAAAATAAAGCTTCTTTTAAACACTTTAAAAAAGTTCTAATGAGTTTCTCCGAACAGTATTTCATTTTTTTGGTTATTTCACGTTGAAATATTCGATTTGGAATTTGACGAATAAGAAAAACTTTTCATGAGTTACAAGTTTTCTTTTACTGAGTCGATAAACGTCATTTTTGTTTCACTTTTTTTATAAACTAGATACATTTTTGCTAAAAATATTCTTTTCGATCGAATATTTACTCTTTGAACTATTTGCGAAAAATCGCCTAAAAACGTGGTTTTTTTGTTGAACAATAAACATGTTTACTCATAAATAACTCGAAAGTCTTGAGTTGGCCACTTCGGTGGTGACACTGAAAATTACACGTTATCGCCATATTTTACGTTGATTTACTGGGCTGTAACACATATAGGTATTTGTTACACATGTCGCATTGGGTAATTTTTTAAAGGGGGCCCCATTTCCAATTCTGCGGGAGGGCCCCGACGGAGTTTGTTACGCCACTGGTTAGAGAAATTACATAAAAAGACTTAAAAAACGATAGCAAATAAAGGGGAATATAATATGCACCCAAAAATCCATGACAATAGTTTTTTCTCCTTAACAATTTGATACGTTCAAGTATTCTGCCTATTTTACGAGTACCATAGAGTCTTCTTATTTTACTCGTCACTATATACATTTTTTTATTATTTTTGTTTGTTTATTCTTCTTTCATTGTTCATCATTCTCTTTGCCTTATCCGTATGAGGGGTCGGCTTCCCTAATTGCATTTCTCCACACAATTCTATCTTGGGTCATATCAATGTTAATCCCCTTTACCAAAATGTCTTGCCTTATCGTCTCCCCCAGGTCTTCTTTGGTCTTCCTCTCCTACTCCTTCCAGGAATCTGCACTTCAGCTATTCTTCGTATTGGGTGACTAACGACTCGACGTTGAACATGACCAAACCATCTTAACCTATGCTCTCTCATTTTGGCATCAATTGATGCCACACATAGACTTCCCCTAATATACTCATTTCTAATTTTATCCTTCTTTGTCACTCCACTCATCTATCTAAGCATTCTCATTTCCGCCACATGCATTCGTTGTTCCTCTTTCTTTTTCACTGCCCAACATTCAGTTCCGTACATCATAGCCGGTCTTATGGCTGTTTTATAGAATTTTCCCTTCGGCTTCATTGGAATTTTTCTGTCACACAACACACCACTCTTTTCTTTCCACTTCATCCATCCAGCTCTAATTCTACTGCATGCATCTCCTAGGTACTTAAAACTATTGCTTTTCACAATCATTTCACCATCCAAAAATACCATTTTATTTGTAGTAACTCCATATTTAAATGAACATTCCAAATACTCTGTTTTTGTCCTACTAAGTTTTAAACCTTTTTCCTCCGGAGCTTGTCTCCACTGTTCCAGTTTTTGTTCAAAGTCTCTTTCACTATTTCCTATTAACACTACATCATCAGCATACATTAGGCACCATGGAATGCTACCCTGTAGTTTCGCTGTTATCTGGTCCAAAACTAATGAGAATAAATAAGGACTAAGCACCGAGCTTTGGTGCAATCCTACTTTTACCTGAAATTTATCAGTCTCTCCCACACCTGTCCTAACACTAGTCGTTACTCCCTCATACATATCTCTCACAATCTTTACATATTCGCCAGGGACTCCTTTCTTACGAAGTTCCCACCACAGAAACTCTCGAGGACTCTATCATCTGCTTTCTCAAGATCAATGAATACCATGTGATGTTTTTTTTCTTTACTCCTGTATTTTTCCATCAGTTGCCTTACAATGAAAGTTGCATCTGTTGTTGATCTGCCCTGCATAAAGCCAAATTGATTATCGGATATTTCGGTTTTTTCACGTATCCGTCTATCAATTACTCTCTCCCTTCTTCTTCTTCTTTTTTCTGAATTCTTCTTTCATTGTTATACCGTATAAAAGTACGTCAATGGTAAAAATATATTAATATTTAAGTTAACCGCACCATTTTTTGTAACCGTATAAATTATTCTCTTCCTACTCGCCAACATCTTTTCCATTCGACAACATTTTAAAAACCATGTTCGTCCAAAAAATGTATAATTTCTCGTGTCAAATTACCATATTAGATTATTTGAACAGCGTAAAGTTAATCGAACTTACTTGCCCGATGAAATGATGTATTCATAAAAAACTATAATAACTATGAGGTTGAACGTTGACTTTTTGAGCTTAAAATTTTGGAATATTTATATGATATTGTTTCAATGCTCTGTGCTTAGTCTATGTGTACATTTATTTTTATTACTGGTTAATCAGGGAAGAGGAAACGACAGTGTAATATTCCCTAGTTCAGAACTAGTAGTTCTTAGTATATGCTGACGATGTTATTTTATTTAGTAGAAAATATTGAAAGTGATTTAGAGCAAAGTGTGATAAAACTCTCTATGAGAATAACAGAGTAATCGCACTATTAGAAGCAGTAGGTGTATAAGGTATTGACAAAAATTATAAGAAGTACATATAATAAAATCCTACGAAACAGAGTTAATAGGAAAATACCACTCTAGTTTCAGACAGGTAGGAACAAAAACCGATCTAATTTGTATACTAAAATTATTACAAAACCATAGTAGTGTATATGCTCTTTATTGATTTTCAACAGGCCTACGACTCCATCTCACGAAACGAACTATAGGAAGCAATGAGATCACCAATGAGCTAACTAGTACAATCAATAAAGTCATGATAGAATTGCTAAGTTTTTCAAATCAGGTTAACGTCAACCGAGGATTAAAACAAGTAGTAAGGAGACCCACTTGACCCATTTCAACCTAGTCCTAGGAAAGATAACTAGAGGAACCAAGATCCAGACAAGCGAGAAATGTTCACAAAATTTGAAGTGTATGTAAATGAGAGGGGAAAATGCAGAAGAAAATAAATGGATCACTCTAAGGATGAATGACAGAGAGTACCTATAAATTTGAGAAGGTAACAAAATTTTAGTACCTTAAATTAACACAAAATACAGGATCCTTTGTAAAAGGATATTTAAAAGACCCCAATAAGGGTTACATCACAAAACAAAACGTTTTCGGATTAACAAGTAATCCATTGATAATTGAGTTAACTCTCAATTTTCAATATGTGAGGTTCATTTCTTTCATATCACATCCACGTGGGTTAGAGTCCTGTGTTGCCCTGGGTAATATCCAGGAATATTTGCAACATCTAACAATTTTAAATATAATATGTAGTATAATATAAGATCTTGCAACTTTTAAAGGGTCTTTACCCATAACTTTTTGGTGGCTCATGCAAGCATGCTATTGACTTAACACTGATGATGGATTACTTGTTAATCCGAAAACGTTTTGTTTTGTGATGTAACCCTTATTGGGGTCTTTTAAATATACCTTTTACAAAGGATCCTGTATTTTTTGTGATTTATGGTATACAGCCAGCTACAGGAATTTTATTTTCATCGTGGATTTTTAAATTAACAGTTACAAATAGAGACGACGAAGAGAGAGAAATATATAAAAGGTTTTTGAAAGGTAGCAATAGCAAAGCAGTAGAATCACGTACAGTGCCGGATAAACCATAAGGCGGACTAGGCGGCCGCCTAGGGCCCGGGCACTTAATGGGGTCCGCATCCCACACAAATGCATTAATTAATATTGAATTATTTAAGCAGTTATGTAAAAAAAAATTTAAAATGTTAAAAAAATCAAATAGGGCTAACTGAGACAAAAAAATGATTAATTTATGATTTCCAATGAAACTCAGATTTTTGCTTTGTCTTTTGTCAAATATCAGAAAAATACAACCGACTTCAAGACAAATTAAGCAGTTATCTTCAAAAGCATTTTTATATTCCATGTTCTAATCGTTCCCTCAATTTGGTAATCAATTTTGCAAGCAAATTTTGATAAAAGCTGGTAATTATTTTGGTATGGTACGTTTTTTTTTCTTCAATTTCTACCCACCGATGAGCCTTATAGTCCATTCACTCACGGTAAAATATTGCAAAACCTCCGGATTTTAAACAACCTTTGGATTTGAAACAAGAGCTTGGATTGACATGAAATTTGGTATAAGCATAGCTAACATGTCAAATCAAAAAGTGATATTGTGCCAATGTGTGTTTTTGCTCTACGGTTGAGTCGACCCCTTCTCGGGGGTGAAAAAATAGACCGTCAAAATACGTCAGAAAGTGGATAAACTGACTAATTCTAAGCAACTTTTGTTCAATAGAGTTTTTTCATCAAGTCAATACATTTCGAGTTATTTGCAAGTGAATATCTTAATTTTTCAACAAAAAATAACACGTTTTTAAATGGTTTTTCGCAAATAACTCAAAAAGTAAGTATTTTATCGAAAAAATATTCTTAGCAAAAATATAGCTTTTAAAAAATTTAAAAAATGGTGTATGTGTGCAGTCTGTAGACCCAATAGACGCAGAGTTGTAGCTAATGAAAAGTAGGTTCTTATGCGTCAAATTTCAAATCGAATATTTCAACGTGAAATAATCAACTTAACTTAGACGTTTTAAAAATTATTCTTGTTTATTAAAAAAATTTCTATCATAAAAAGTAAGCAAGATACGCTCAGAATAAAGTTGATCCCATTTTTTGGGTAAAAAAACTGGTGAAAATATCCCCCTAATTAGCATCCCAAATGAAATTAATCCTTACCGCTTCACAAGCTACTTTACTTATGTATTGTTTATATGCTCTGTAAGTTTTATCGGTATAAAGTGCTTATTTATAAAAGGGCTGTAGTAAAAAGGGCTTGAACAAGTCACTAATCACGAGTGCATGCATTTTTTTTATTTGGCTTAATGCCTCAAAAACTAATGGCCATTGGCATGGCACAGTGGATTTTTCCCATCAGGTACCTAGTGTAGTGGTTAGTGTGTGTGTTGAGTAAATGTCTTGTTACTTAGCAAAGTCGTCATTGTTTTTGCAAAGAGACGCTAATTGTTTCGGTCGGTGGCTAATTGAACGTTTGCGGTCCCTCCGGTGAGTACCGATCCCACAAGGATATAAACTATTTTCATTTATTAATTTTTAATAAATGAAAAATTCTCTACCCAGGGTATGCAAATTTTGTACAGTCATATCTTAACCAATTTTTATCTTCCAAAAGAGCAAAAATCTGAAATATTCAGAAAATCAAAATCTATATTTTTTTCTCTTTAAGATTTTTGGTACCACTCATAATTTTTAAGTTATTTTGAAAAAAAGACTTTTTTTTTCAAAATTTCAAAAAATTTATTCCACTTTAAATCCCAATGTTTTGAAATATAAGCACTGTGAACCTGTGAAACTTACAGATCATATAAATAATGTACTTATAAATTTTTAAGATTTTCATAAATTTTCAAGATTTTTGTGCCAAAAAAGGAATCAACAAGCTTTACTTGCTTAACTTTGATACTTGAAACTTGTTTAAAAAAAAAAACAAAAATAAAACTTTTTAAACACTTTAAAAAAGTTGTGATGATTTTTCCCTGAAAAGTGCTTCATTTTTTGGTAATTTAAGTTGAAATATTTGATTTGGAATTTGTCGAATAAGAATCCAGTTTTCATTAGCTCCAGTTCTGCTTATATTGGGTCTACATACTTCATACATACACCATTTTTTTTTTTAATTTTGTATACGCTATATTTTTTATAAGAATATTTTTTCGATAAAATACTTAACTTTGGAGTTATTTGCGAAAACCCGTCTAAAAAGTTGTTTTTTTTTTGTTAAAAAATGAACATATTCCCTCGCAAATAACTCAAAAAGTATTGATTTAGTGAAAAAACTCGATAGAACAAAAGTTACTTAGTAGAATTAGGTAATCAGTTATCCATTATTTTGAATGTATGTTTTTTCACCCCCGAAGGGGTGGCACTCATACCCAGGGCAAAATCACATATCAACACAATAGGTATCCCTTTTTTTCTTTTCATATTAGCTATGGAATATTAATGAGAAGTTGTTGCGAGATGTAAAAAAGCAAAATTATCTTTTTACATTGTCGTATTTTATTTTTGGAGTAACTACGTCCCAAAACAACATAAATATCTGTAAATTTGTTTTAAGTAAATGGTCGATATAAAGGGGCCTACTTCTTATGGCCGCCTAGGGCCCCATGATGTCTTAAACCGTCACTGATCACGTACTGTTGAAGGCAAAAAACGCGTCCAGGGTAGCCAAGATTCGAACTTATGAAACAATAGTGAGACTAACGGTGTTGTATGCATATGCAACTTAGACAATGAATCAGAAAGAAAAAAAAGCTAGAGATTCGGGACAGGAAAATCTTGAGAAAAGTTTTTAGTGGTATTAAGGAGGCTAACGGGGAATGGCACAGAAGAACAAACCAGGAGCTAATGCAGATGCTTAAGAGACCCAATTTAACACAGATAATCAGAAGAAGAGAGTTAAATGGTTGGGATATATTTCACTAACTCCACAAGAAAGAAACTTCCTAAGAGGCAAAGTAAGTTTTCAACCTAATAGAAACATTAATAATATTGAAACATATTAAAAATATTACTAAAAGATTTTTTTTTCTTGGGTTTTTATGACTGCGGACCTTAGGGTCCATTCGCCCATCTAACCGAGTTTGCTCATTTTTACATTAATTTCAACTACTCTATGTTTATTTTACTTCCCTATGTATACATTACAATATCATCATATCATTATTATTATTATTATTTTACATTCACATTTTTTACTTTTAGTTTTCATTATATTATTCATCTTTTTATTCAATTATATTTTTTTTCCTTTTTTTTGTATCTTTTTTATTTTTTTTGGTACATATATTTTTTTTGTTTTTTTTTGTTTTTTTTTTGTTTTTTGTTTTTTTTTTGTTTTTTGTTTTTTTTCTGTTTTTTTTTGTTTTTTTTTTGTTTCTTTTTTTTCCATTACGGTAAGACTAAAACCCGATTCATCCTCGCGGAGGTTATTCGTCTTCTTAATGGTTTCTGTTTTTTTTTATTACATTGTTTTTACATTTTTTTTTTACAATATTTATCTAATTCTAAATACAGATAGTTAACTATAGCTACTCATATTTCCAGTTTAATATTTTTAATATGCTCACATAATAAAATGACCAGTTGTGGATTATTACTTTGATTTAATAAGAATTTTAAATTAATTGGATGTATGACATCTTTTAACTTATAAATTTTGTCCAAAAAGGTTTTCACTTGAGCTTGTATTAGAGAGCAATTTAATATTTGATGCTCTGCGTCTCCTATTTCTCCACAATTGCAATATGGATCGGTTTTTAAACGAATTTTAAATAGAAATTTGGGAACCGGTACGTGATTAAACCTCAAACGACAAATTTTTCTTATTGCATTTTTGGAAAGATTCCCCTTTATAAACCATGGTTTTTTGGGAATCGTTTCTTGAATTTCTTTTGTAATGTTTGCCTTTTTGATTGTTTTTATTATCTTCTTCCCATTTGGATTTCCAAACGTTATTAATAACTTTTTTTATTTCATTTGTTGTACATTTGTATTTTGTTCCTTCTCCTTCGTGTATGGCCCTTTTAGCTAAGACATCAACTGTTTCATTGCCCAGTATTCCACAATGGCTTTTGACCCATATTAGATGTATTGTTTTGAAATCTTTATTTAATTCTTCAACTTTTTGTAATATTTCTAAGATGATATAATTTATTTTAGATGTAGATTGAAGGTGCTTAATTTTTTGCAAAGCACTTTTACTGTCAGAGCAAATATAAATTTTCTTGTTTGGAAGATGTTGGCAGTATTTTAGGGCTTCTAATATGCCTATTAATTCAGCTGAGTATATGCTACTATTTGCGTTTAATTTAAACATCTTACTCTCGTTTGTTTGAGGATCGTGTATTGCACATGCTGTTCCTTTAGTACTTTTGGAAGCATCGGTGTAGATTTGATAAGCATTTGATGATAGTTCTTTAATATCAGCTTTAAACATCACATCTCTAATACATGTTGGGTAATTTGAATAATCTCTTAGGAAGTTTATTTTTAAATTTTTTAATTGTACTGTATTAAAAATATAATTTAAATTAATTGGGGTTGTATGTAAAGTTTCTTTATATTCTGCCAGTTCTCTATAACATTCAGCAATACAGGGAGATTTCTTTTTTTCCAATAACCTTTTATTAAATCATTTATCGAAAGCCAACGAATTTTATTAATTATTTCTGATTCTTTATGTGATAAATTTACTAAGAATTGACTACACAGTTTATTTCTTCTTAACTTTATGGCATCTCTGCGCACTCCACATGAAAAAGATTTTTAATTGAAAACTTATTGGTCCATTTCCCTGGTAACACCTCCATGGCTTCTAAAAATTGCAAGCCAGACGGATGCTGAAGCGAAGAAGACAAGAGGGAATTCAAAAAATTTATAATTCACGACTCCGTCTGTTCAGCTGGTAAATTCCAACGGAAAATGGACCTAGTTATTCAATGGAAGACCAAAATAAAAATAAAATAAAAATTCCATTTTTATTCAGTTGCAATGCGAAGGCAAAAACGTCTTATTTTTCACTTAGAACAGAGAGCGCAAACCAGCACTCTAAATCGACGATTTTCAACTCTATTTGGAGTCATCATCAGAGAGGCGTAGGCCTGCTGCTCTCTGCCCGAAGTGATAAAATCACGAAAGCTTATCCCCGCATTGCAACTGACGTTTATGGAGTAGGTGACTAGCGTCATCTGGCAGCTGAAAGGCAAAGTAAGTTTTCAACCTAATAGAAGCATTAATAATATTGAAAAATATTAAAAATATTACTAAAAGATTTTTAATTGAAAACTTATTGATCCATTTCCCTGGTAACACCTCCATGGCTTCTAAAAATTGCAAGCCAGACGGATGCTGAAGCGAAGAAGACACGAGGGAATTCAAAAAATTTATAATTCACGACCCCGTCTGTTCAGCTGGTAAATTCCAACGGAAAATGGACCTAGTTACTCAATGGAGTAAAGACCAAAATAAAAATAAAATAAAAATTCCATTTTTATTCAGTTGCAATGCGAAGGCAAATCTGTCTTATTTTTCACTTAGAACAGGGAGCGCAGACCAGCACTCTAAATCGACGATTTTCGACTCTTTTTGGAGTCATCGTCAGAGAAGCGTAGGCCTGCTGCTCTCTGCCCGAAGTCACAAAATCACGAAAGCTTATCCCCGCATTGCAACTGACGTTTATGGAGTATAGAATAGAATAGAATAGAATAGAAATATGCTTTATTGTCACTGAAAATTATACAATTTTATGGACAAAGCTTAACATAGAGTCACGAAAAAGATATACATAACAATAACAAATACAATTTTTATAAAATTAGATAAATCGTCAATAAAAAAAATATAAACAAGTTAAAAAAGTGAAGTAAAAAAACAAAAACCAATATATTGCAAAATTACTATAAATTGCAAAATTGAACATACAACATAATATAATAAAACACAAACAAAGGAACTAATAAGTTTAAGCTGCTATATGTGACACCCCAATATAGATAAATACACTTTAGTTACTTGTACATTACTGTGATTTCTTAGTTAGTCATTAAGAAACTCTTCTACTGAATAATATGGTCTTTTAGATAAATGAGCTTTTGTCATTTTACGGAACTTGAGAAAAGATGTTGCAGATTTGAGTTGTAAAGGGAGATGGTTGTATAGTTTTTTTGCGGAATATACTATAGATTTCTTTACTAACTCAGAAGACGGGATCGGTAAATAGACATCAAAAGTTGAATTTCTGGTGGAGTAGTCATGATGAGGCCTTGCTGGAAAGACATGCATGTGTTTACGAATTAAGCAAACAGTTTCTAAAATATACAGAGATGGAAGGGTTAAAATTTCGTGATCTTTAAAGTAACTTCTGCAATGGGTTGTTCTTCTGAGGCCAAACAGATATCTTATTGCTCTTTTTTGTAATTTGAAAATAACATCAAATTGGGCAGCTGTACTAGACCCCCAAAAAGGAAGACCATATCGAAGATGAGACTCGAATAAAGAAAAATATGTTATTTTAGCAGATGCTAAACTGAGTTCCTTCAAAACAGATCTTATGGCATAGCAGGCTGAGGCGAGTTTCTTACTTAACAAATCGATATGAAGGGACCATTTGAGGTTGCTGTCTAAAAGAATACCAAGAAATTTTACAGAATCAACGGTAGAGATCTGGCTGCTATTCACAAGCAGGGGTTAAGAGCACCTTTATATGATAATGCTACCGTTTTATCCACGTTAAAGGAGAGTAAATTAGAGTCAGACCAGGTTTTTATCGTAAGAAGATCAGAAGTTATAGTTGCATGAAGAGTTGCAATAGTTGAGTTGCTCCAAGTGATACTGGTATCATCAGCAAAAAGAAAAATTTTTCCATCGATTTTTAAATTAGTGATGTCATTTATAGAGATAAGGAAAAGTAGAGGATCCAATATTGAACCTTGTGGTACTCCACATACAATGTTTTTGAGACTAGAGTCAGTATCATTTGCTCTAACCAGTTGTTTCCTATTATCTAAGTAAGATTTGAACCAATTCAAAGAAATACCTCGAATTCCATAGAAATTAAGTTTTTTAATCAAAATGTTGTGATTTACACAATCAAAAGCTTTGGAATAGTCACAGAAAACAGTGGCAGTATAAAGATTATTGTTTAGTGCTTGGTAAACCTCGTGAAGTACAGAAAACATGGCATCAGTTGTACATTTATTAGTTAAGAAGCCGAACTGATTTTGTGATAAAATATTGTTATCAAAGAGAAAGGACATAAGTCGTGTTTTAATGAGCCTCTCAATAATTTTGGAGAGTACCGGTAGTAGGGCAATAGGTCTATAGTTGCAGGCATTAGATTTTTTCGCCACCTTTATGAAGAGGAATAATAATGGCTGTCTTTAGGCACTCTGGAAATTTACCGTTTTCAAAGGAATCATTAATTAGTGACACGAGGAGTTCTAACACATTATCTGTGAGATTTGAGAAGATTTTTATGGATAGTCCATCAGTACTACAAGATGATTTGCTTTTGATACTATTGATCGTTTGGATCAATTCAGATTTATAGATTGGTCTTATAAAGAATGAATTCGAGACAATTTCTGAATTAGGGAGATAGGAAATGGGATGTTGTTGAGACTGAATAGTTGATGTTATATTTTTACTAACGTTAATGAAGTATTCGTTTAGATTTTCAGGGTTTGGAAGGGCAAATGTTTGAGCTGCGTGGGTTTTATTTCGAAGATCATTTATTATGGACCAAGTTTCTTTTGCAACACTTTTGGAGCTTCCCAGAAGATTTTGATAGTATTTTTTAGCTGATTTGATGAGTTTTAGGTATGTTACTCTGTAATTGGTGATATATTGAGTGACAGAGACGTTGGTAGTAAATTTCTTGATATAAAGTAGTGAACGCATATTTTTTGCTGATATGCGGATACCTTTGGTAGTCCAGGGTTTGCGACGTTTTGGCTTAATCGTAATTAAAGGAAATGCCTTATTGAAGATACAGACAAACTTCTCCAAAAAATCACTGAAATTATAGTCCACGTCCAGAAGGAAAATGCCAGTCAGAAGTTAAACATAAATTTTGGAATTTATGAAAATTCCGAGCGGAAAAAATCCTACCTAAACGTCGGGTTTTCGAGGAGGGTTTGCTGAAGATGTTAAATTTCGTATATAATGCTTCATGATCCGATAGTTCCGCATTAATAACTGTAGAGCAGACATCAAGGGGTGAGAAATCGGAGACAATTTAATCAATTATGGTAGATGTAGTTTTTGTAATCCTTGTAGGAGAATTAACGTGCATTGAGAGACCATATGATTCAAATATGTTGACCAAGAACATTTGGGTAGCACAAACAGCAGCATAATTTATGTTGAAGTCTCCGCATAGAATTTTTCTGCTTTTGTGAGGCAAGTCATCTAAAAAATTTAGCAGGTTCTGAAAAAATAGTTCCACGGAAGAGTCAGGTGATCTATAGATGCAAATAATGTAAAGATTAAGATTTTTATTAAAAACTAAGGAAAATTCAAAGAAGGCTTCATTCAACAAAAAGTCATATTTTGTTATCAGAGAAAAATCATTGTTTGCAGAAAGAATTACGGTGCCTCCATGAGCTGAGTTTGGACGATCATACCTAGCGATTGTGGTATATTTCTCTACAAAAAAAGACTCGTTGACTTCAAGCCAGTGTTCTGTAACAGCAACTATCTGGGGAAATCCTAATTCCTCTAGAAACAAAAATAATTCTTCAGTTTTATTTAGCAGGTGACTAGCGTCATCTGGCAGCTGAAAGGCAAAGTAAGTTTTCAACCTAATAGAAACATTAATAATGTTGAAAAATATTAAAAATATTACTAAAAGATTTTTAATTGAAAACTTATTGATCCATTTTCCTGGTAAAACCTCTATGGCTTCTAAAAATTACATGCCAGATGGATGCTGAAGCGAAGAAGACACTCCCTAACAGATTTTCAAACAGGAGAACAAGGGAAGACAAGAAGAGGTAGACAACGAAGGAAGTGATTTGGTGCCGTCCGGACTGACATAGAGGAAATAGGTAAAAGAGACTGGAGAGAACAAGTGAAAGGCCGGAAAAAGTGGAAGAATCTTGTTAAGACTATCGAAGCCGTAATGCTGTTATGCACAAATCAAGTTTTTAAAAATTTCTTTGTTGGAGTATAAAAGTAAATGCGAAGAAGATGAAGGAGATCTTTCCTAGTAGCAGTAAAATACTACCCAGGGCCCCCGTAAGAACTACTGGCGCCTGTGTGCAAAAAAGGATATTGGCGCCCCTTAAGGCATTTTGATAATGTTTTTTTATTTATTTTTTTGAAGCTAGGTAGGTAGGTGCTTTAAATAAAGCAAAATAGTTACAAATAACTCCATAGCAAACCTTAATTGAATAAGGTTTAAGGGGCTTTATTGAATAAATTCTGCTGGACCATCTTATCAAACTTAGAGGGTTTAAACTTAACCCAAAAACATTTTTTCTCACCCCACCCACAACATCTTATCTTTTTGTGGATGACGAACCCAGAGTACAGCGATGTTCAAATTTTGTCCATTTAGATGGGACTGTATCGTCGCCCCCGTTAGCGAAATTATTCCGATTCGATTATTTTTACACAAACTTACTCAAAAAGATGTCCCTTATAACAAATCCAAAGGGTGCCAAGCGGTGCTGTGGTCGAAAAATTGTTTAAACAATTTTTCTTAAACAAATTCACAAAAAAATACTTTTCATTTCGAACAAATTTTTTTTGGATAACTTGTAGGCCTGGATCTCGCGTACCAAAAAAAAGTTGATTAATAGCAAGCTGAACATTTATAGCTTAACAGTGTCTAGTCGGACAAACTTTGATGTACGGGAACACTGGAACAGGGTATGTTTTAATTGTGGAACAGGTTAAAAATTTGGAACGTCAGACTATGAAAACGTCCCATGTATTTTGTCGGACAGAACTTTCAATCGATTTGTTGCCCTTTCATTAAACTCGCATGCAAAAATCAGACTGCTATTTATCACCAACATAGTTCCTGTCATTTAACATGTTCTACGTGTCGGACTTATTAAAACGCGCAGTTGGTGATAATTACCAGTCTGATTTTTGCATGAGAATTTAATGAATGGGTAACAAATCAATTGGAAGTTCTGCCCGACAAAATACATGTGACGTTTTCGTAGTGTGACGTTTCAAATTTTTAACCTGTTTCACAATTTAAACTTTCCCTGCTCCAGTGTTTCCATACATCAAAGTTTATCCAACTAGACACCGTTAAACTATTAACAAATTTTCAGCTTTAATCAACTTTTTTTGGTACGCGGGATCCAGGTCTATTGGGTCATTCTGAGTAAAAAATGTCCCTTGTCATTTTTCTCTAAAATTGATTGTTGTCGAGTTATACGCGATTTAAGATTTGAAAAATGCGAAAAT
Source organism: Diabrotica virgifera virgifera (assembly GCF_917563875.1). Classification (NCBI taxonomy): domain Eukaryota; kingdom Metazoa; phylum Arthropoda; class Insecta; order Coleoptera; family Chrysomelidae; genus Diabrotica; species Diabrotica virgifera. The sequence continues at coordinate 6,251,464 of NC_065447.1, forward strand.
GGCTATATAACTCAACAACAATCAATTTTAGAGATTATTTTTTTCACCTGTCAAATTCTGACGTTTTTGCTTTTTCAGCCAATCACCACGCGTCGTTCTAGCTAATCATTGAGTGTAATACTGATAAAACAGCCTCTTCCTTGATAAAACAGTCTCTTCCCTGATAAAACTTAAGGTACCCTAAATTTCACATAACACGTTACGAACGACATTGGAAAATGTCATATTAGTTATAAAAATTGTGTTTTTAATAATTGTTAATTTTCGATTTAAACAGTTTTTTATGTATTAACAATATAATAAATAAATTGGTTCATTTTTAAATCATAAAATAATTTATCTATAACCTACTTATAGTCTAAGAGCTAGTGAACCTTTTGACTAACGGTCGTCCTGTAAAGCTAGAAATTTGTAGAGTGATAATTCATAGCACACCAAAGCTAAAAACCATGACCTGGCAGGCCTCAGCGGTGCACGTGTATCTACCAGGTGAATCGAAAAGTGCAAATTTAGGGGGTAAAATAAACTTTCTCCTGTAAGGTTTAAATTTAAGTATGTGTTTGAGTAAGTCATTTAAAAGAAATGTGTAAAATTACAGGCGATTCTGAAGAGCATAAGACCTTGCCAGGCGAGGGGAAAGATTAGGGGTTTTTCCTAAATTTATTTTTTTTGCATCGAACAAATTTTTTTTAAGTTTTTTGAATCATTCCAAACAGAAAAGGTCTTTGGTGATTTTTCTCTTAAGTTAATAGTTTTTGTTATATAAGCGATTGAAAATTTTGAAAATTGCGAAATCGACCATTTTTAACCCCAAATCGGATATTTATCTAAAAATCTCAAAGTTGCCAAGGTAGGTAGATATTCTTTAAACATTGATTGATGAAATCCCAAAGAGTTTTTTGCAATACAATATCGGAAACCCCTTTGTTTTTTAATTGCTAATCAAGCGGACGCTTCACTGTAGTATAAGTGAGGACGTTTGAGTTGGCATAAATTCATTATCTCGAGAATTGGCAAATTTCAAGAGCAATCTTCAGACAAATCGATTTTTATTTTTAAATTAGGACTTTTTGGCATATATATAATACTAGTGACGTCATCCATCTGAGCGTGATGACGTAATCGATGATTTTTTTAAATGAGAGTAGGGGTTGTGTGATAGCTCATTTGAAAGGTTATTTAATTCTCTATTCACTAATATAAACAATAACATAATTATTTATACAGGGTGTACAAAAATTTTTTTTTTATTAAATTAACTTTGATTAAATTTGACAAATAGAAGAAAATATTTTTTTTGTACACCCTGTATAAATAATTATGTTAATGTTTATATTACTGAATAGAGAATTAAATAACCTTTCAAATGAGCTATCACACAACCCCTACTCTTATTTAAAAAAAAATCGATTACGTCATCACGCCCAGATGGATGACGTCACTAGTATTATATATATACCAAAAAGTCCTAATTCAAAAATAAAAATCGACCTGTCTGAGGATTTCTCTTCAAATTTGCCCATTCTCGAGATAATGAATTTATGCAAGCTCAAACGTCCTCAATTATACTACAGTGTAGCGCCCGCTTGATTAGCAATTAAAAAAACAAAGCGGTTTTCGATATTTTATTGCAAAAAACTCTTCGGGATTTCATCAATCAATGTTTAAGGAATATCTGCGTACCTTGCCAATATTGAAATTTTTAGATAAATGTCCGATTTGGGTTAAAAATGGCCGATTTCGCAATTTTCAAAATTTTCAATCGCTTATATAACAAAAACTATTAACTTAAGAGAAAAATAACTAAGGACCTTTTCTGTTTGGAATGATTCAAAAAGCCTAAAAAAAATTTGTTCGATGCAAAAAGAATAATTTTAGGAAAAACCCCTAATCTTTCCCCTCGCCTGGCAAGGTCTTATGCTCTTCAGAATCGCCTGTCATTTACTCAAACACATACTTAAATTTAAACCTTACAGGAGAAAGTTTATTTTACCCCCTAAATTTGCACTTTTCGATTCACCTGGTAGATACACGTGCACCGCTGAGGCCTGCCAGGTCATGGTTTTTAGCTTTGGTGTGCTATGAATTATCACTCTACAAATTTTTAGCCTTACAGGACGACCGTTAGTCAAAAGGTTCACTAGCTCTTAGACTATTAAGACATTGATCCTAGTTGTCTTAAAAATATTTCATAGATGCCCGTATTTACTAATAATACATATTGGTTCACAAAATAATCTTTTCAAATACCACTCGTCCTCTAAATTTTGCTTGATAAATTTTTTCGTTTTCATACTTAAACTTCTTTATTTAGGGTAAAATCACTCAAACAAACCGAAATGGATAAAATCACTCGTCCTTCGGACTCGTGATTTTATCATTCGGTTTGTTTTCGTAATTTTACCAAATAAAGAAGTTTTCGTGAAAACAAAAAAATTTAAATTAGAGGACTCGTGGTATTACCTTTGAAAAATCACAAGATACCTTTTTTATTCAGAATGACCCGAATTATCTTAAAAAAAATTGTTCAAAGTGAAAAAATTATTTTTGTGAATTTGTTTAAAAAAAATTGTTTAAACAATTTTTCGCCAAGATACCGCCTGGAACCCTCAGAATTTGTTATAATAACGTCTTTTTGTGTAAGTTTTTGCAAAAAAATCTAACCGAAGTAATTTCGCTAACGTGGGCAACGATAAAGCCTGGACTATAGAGATAATTGTTAATAATTAAAAACGACAGCTTTGTAATAAAATAATGACAAAAATTTCTTCAGGATCTTCATGCAGGCATATTAAACTTTGATTTGACTTTATAATTCACTTTTTGACTTTCATCATTATAATTTTTAATCGAGTTATTAAGCCTTGAAAATAGCTATTTTCACATTTTTTAAAGTTTTAATCGCATATAACTCTACAACAATCAATTTTAGTGAAAAATGACAAGAGACCTTTTTTACTCAGAATGATCCAAGTGATCTAAAAAAATTGTTCGAAATAAAAACATTATTTTTGTGAATTTGTTTTAACAATTTTTCAACCACGGCAACGCCTGGCACCCTGTGGATTTGTTATAAGGACCTCTTTTTGAGTAAGTTTATGCAAACAATCGAATCGGAATAATTTGGCTAACGGGGGCGACGATACAGCTCGGTATAATTAGTTATTTGATAGGTATGCGATTTTTAAATCTTGTCGATTCATTATTTGAGCGTCACATAATCGTTCGCTTATCCATGAGATGGAATTACCGCTATGTCTGGAATTTTTCCACGAAATCAGGGTATAGTTAGGTATTTGTTATCTACAGAATGGGTGTTTGTTATTTTTATAGCGGGATTTTTTATTTTATATCTATAGAAAAACTAATAATGCCATATGCCATCTAAACAAAGTAAAACTGAACTATTTAATTTTTACAACTTTTATTTTAAAATTAATTTTTGCTTTTTGATTTTTTTGTAAATATTTTTGCATTTTTTGACCCTCGGTTTTGGCGCCCCTAAAGGATGGCGCCCGGGTGCATTGCACACTTTGCCCATATGGTAGCGGGGGCCCTGATACTACCAATACTTCGTAATTTTTTCTCTTCCAGCGTTCACTCATTGAATAATTATTCTTATCACGTAATTTTTCTATTACCATCTATTAGAATGTGTACCCTTCGTTTGAGATACGTTCCTGTTAATTTTTTTGTCATAATAAAGATATTATATACGTTCGACCAAACCACACCCACATTTTACGGACAAATAAAAATTTTAAGGTCATACACGCAAGATAAACACTTAAAATCAATCATACATTTTATTTTACATATTTTCCATTATCTAAAAATTCAAATCGTTTCAGCGATATTTCAAAACTTCAAGACACCGCCTTCGATTTCTAATCAAACACGAAAAAAAAAAACCGAAATAAAAAAGTTAAAATCTTGATAAAAAACAATGGAAGATGAATGACATGGCTCGAAAAAACGCCTCAGAGTCGGAGATATGTTGTAAAAGAGTTAATATTAACAATTATAATACGTGATTGGTCTATTTTGAGAGAATATACCTATAAATCGAACTTTATATATCCCCGATAAAATTTCCTACACATTAATCAACTCTATTTTCTTTAGTGTGGTGGATTGGACGTAGTTTTTGTTGATGGCGTGGAAAAATCTCACGTGTACAGAATAACATGCTAGGTCAGTCCAAAAAGTACTTAGCCTATAAAAGGAAAAAGAAAATTTAGGAAAAGTGGCGATTTATTTCTCAACATCTCCTTTTAACTCGATATACTTGACCCAGCGATGCCTTAGCTTCTTTAATCCCTCTGAAAAAATATTTTCTCGAGCTCTGCAAAGCAGTCTTCCGTGGCGGCGATGACCTCTTCATTTAACTTAAATGTCTACCCAACGAGTGCCTTTTTCAAGTTTGAAAACAAAAAAAGTAACACGGGGCCAAATCTGGAGAATACGGTGGATGGTGAAACAGTCCGTAGTCCAAACACCAATTTGGTCATGGCGACGGCGGAGGTGCGAGCCGGTGCGTTGCCATGGTGGAAGATCACTTTTTTCTTTTTCAAATGGGATCGATTTTTCGTAGCTATCGGGATGTTGCTCTTAAAGATGTCTCTTAGTGAATCATATGCCGCCCAAGCAAGTGTTATTCGTCGTTGAAATTCGCAGGTCTAATTATCCTTGCCTATTCTGATTTCATGACCGAGATATATGTACATTTCTGTCAATTCTACCACTTGGTTTTGGATGGTTAGGTGTTCGCTGGGAACTAAATTTGTCATAAATTTGGTCTTACTGATGTTCATTTTTAGACCTATTGTTGAAGATACCTTTTCTAATTCTAGTAGCATTTGTTGTGCTTTACCCAGATCTTCGGTAATAAGTACTATATCGTCGGCAAAACGCAGATGATTGAGCATTTCTCCATTTATTTTTATTTCTCTATTTTCCCACTTTAGCATTTTAAAGGTGTATTCGAGGACCGTTATAAATAATTTAGGTGAGAGAGTATTGCCCTGGCTCACACCTCGCTTGATATGAATTTCTCTGGTGGTACCATGTAGTTTTACACGCATTGTGGCGTTTTGGTATAATGTTTGTTCTAACTTTGTAAACCGGTAGTCTATTCTACTACTGTTCAAAGGCTTTGTGAAAGTCTACGAAAATAAGTACCAGTGATCTGTTATATTCTATCGATTTTTCTATTAAGGTTTTTACTGTTTGTAGGTGATCGTTTGTTCCGAATTTTGAGCGGAAGCCAGCTTGTTCTCGGGGCTGATAGAAATCCAACTTCTTTTCTAGTCTTGTCGTAATTATTCGGGTAAACATTTTATAGATGTGGTTCAATAAGCTGATTGGTCTATAGTTTTCTAGGTGCGCCTTGTCTCCTTTCTTGTGTAGTAAAATTGTTAATGCATTGTTCCATGTTTCCGGTATGCAACAATCTATTAGACAAAGGTTAAACACAATTTTTATTTGGTTTTTTTGGTGGCTTTTGGGAACAAAGCTGAATATGATAAGAACAAGCAGCGGTAGATGTGCTGACAGTTTACATAGATGACGAAAAGCCCTTACACCTGCGTGTGACAGCGGTGCTCAACGACAGACTTTCCATCACATTGTTAAAGAATGCCCCCGAAGGCAGTTACCTGGAGTTTTTGATGAGTTTCTCAATGCGACCGAAAATGTTTTAGATTGTATTGATACATTATACATTAGATGTTCGTCTGTTATGTTTCGTATTGTTTTCAGAGACGGATTTGTAGATTTGCCGCCCCTGGGCTATCCACAATTTGCTGCCCTCCCCCCGCCGTTTTTCACTTTTTTACCGAAATTTGCCGTCCCTTGAATTCTGCCGCCTTGGGCTATTCAGCTCATATGTAAATCCAGCCCTGATTTTTTTTTTAATTATGTGTTCTTATTGTATGCCATATGCTAAATAAATGAATAAATTCGATATTTAAAATGTTATTACAACTATGTACGTCAACAAAAATCATATTTTTTTCGATTTTAATCCTTTCGACTATATCGTCGGCTACAAGGAAAAACAATGGACCATCGGCCCGACTACGTGTAGTAAATCGCAGCATGCTGTGGATTCCACCGACGAATCTTTCGATAAATATCTTTGGATGACTTGAAAATTTCAATACATACTAATTATCTTTTTAAATCAGATAAGAGGGAGATTCATTTGAAAAACCAGTCGAATAATCGAAAGATGTTAAAAAACCTATATCAAAATTATTTGACAGCTTCGCTTTTTCAACCAGCGCGTATGCGTAAAAAGGATTATAGTCGTGGAGGGAGTCGCGTTGTTCGTTTTTTGAAAATCGGAAATTGAAGATATTTGATGAAAAAGCCAATTCAGTGCTTTAGTTCTGCTTTTTTCTGCTATGTCAATAGTCAAAAGTATCTACTGCTCTTTAATTGATGAGTAAAATAATCTAGAATATATGATGGTAAATGTTTCATTCTCTCTATTATCCCCTTATCTATTTTATCACTTGTAGTCGACTTTTGCTATTTTGACCACACGGGTTTCTCCTATTTTGCTTATGTGGTTATTTCATTCTTTTTTTCTATTTAGTGTCCATTCGTTTATACACTGTACGTTAATCTTCTAATGTCTTAATTTCTCTTTTGATCTCTCAGTGTATTTCCTGTAATTCTTCTCAGTACTCTCATCTTCTGCCGTTTCCAGTAATCTCTCTATTTTAGCTGTATCGGATCTTGTTTCTAATGCGTACATCATTATTGGTCTTACTCTGGCTTTATAAATTCTTGATTTACCTTAGTGTTAATATTTCAGTTTCCTTGTGGGATCGGTACTCACCGGAGGGACCGCAGACGTTCGGATACAATTAGCGTCTCTTTGCAAAGACAATGACGTCGACTTTGTAAAGTAACAAGGCACTTACTCAACACACACACTACACATGACACTAGGTACCTAACTGTAAAAATTTACCGTACCTACTATGCCAATGGCCATTAGTTTTCGAGGCATTAGCTAAATAAAAAAAAAATATTTCAGTTTCACCATACAGTGTTATTAAAGCATCCTGTCAGTTTATTTGCTTTTTGTACTTGATTTCTCTCTTATTTGTCGAGGTCTCCATACCTATACAGTTCAGTGGCGGCTCGTCAGAGGAGGCAAGGGGTGCTTAGCCTCCCCATAAATTTTATACACACGCTACACTATTTTGTTTATCTTGAATCGCGAAAAACAACCAGCACAAAGCACACTCACTATTATACAACGTCTAAATTCCATATTATCACTAAATATCATACGCACGGAGCATTAGCGTTAGAACGCATGATTGCGTCTCAGTTTTTTTATTATTATTGTAGGCAGGACCCTGGGTTATCCCGAGATGCATGAACGGAGCCGAGAAGTCGACCTGCCTCCGTTGCTAATGCTCCGCGCAGCCCAGCAGGCGTTTAAGGGGACCCGGTCTCCTAACAGTGGCATCTACGGTGCCATCATACGCTGCCCGCAGATTTACCAACGGAGGCTAACTAGCTTCTCGGTTCCGTTGCGTGCATCTCGGGACAACGAATTTTAGGGTCCTGACTAAAAATAAGGAAAAAACTAAAAGTGCGAATTTTGTTATGAAATTTGGTATGTGGGTTTAGAATAATATTTGGAACAACTTGTTCAAAAATAACTTTTTCCGAAATCTGTAACGCAAAGCAAAATATCGGTAATTTATCGTGTTTTTGGATTCGCAGTAGTCCGCGTTTAGAATTATTTCAGTTGAGTATCTTTAAAAATGTGAACCTTCAACCTACATGGGCTGCAAAACTTCAAATCTGTATTTATTTTGATATGCATATCTACTTACAAAGGTGGAATTGTTAACAAATAAACGACACAAACATTGGTATTAAACTTTTACAATTAGACTAACTATTTTTAAAATGATATGATATTACGAAATTATGAATTATGACGATATTATGAAATGTAAATAAAAAATGGTCAAAAAAATGGTGCCTCAAATTACATTTTTTGGCGCATTTTTTTGCTAATGCAAATTTGTCTAGATATTTTACAGTGAGGTATAGCCTCCCCTACTGTAAAAATCACAAGCCCCCACTGATACAGTTTGATTCCAAGGTATTGTATTTCCGCATTACTTGTTCAATAGGACTTTTCATTAACTGTCATTTGTTTCGAGCTTCTGTCATATGTTGTATAATCTGTGTATAATATTAATATACACGGATTATACAACATATGACAGAAGCTCGAAACAAATGACTGTGAATGAAAAGCCTTATACTGATGCCTTCAATTTCTATTTTACATCTGATAGATTAAATTCGGTTGAGGATAAAGGATACATAAAAACTGGATGAGAGCGGTGCAGGATAGACAGGGTTGGAAACAAGAGGAGGAGGCCTATGTTCAGCAGTGGACTTTTGAGGGTGGATGATGATGACATGTAATAAAGCAATTTATAAATAATAAAGCGCCAGGGAGGTATGGAATGTCAGCAGAATATTACAAAACGGAGGATCTAAACTGTGTAAGTTTATTGAACTCTTCTGCAGTGGCAATTTATTTCTTAATATCGTATGACTACTAAAGGAGACTCCTTCCAATTTTCAATTTATAACAAATCGTTTGATTTCGAAAACTCCAGTCACCTGTCGCCAAAATTTATAATAGTTTCATCTTGAATCGAATTAAGGCCAATAATTCCGTCCTATATTCTTCACAATATCACATTAATAAAAGAACACCGACCAGTTATTTCCAACACGATCCGTAAATTATATGTCTCCGATTCGTCGATTTTGTCGATTCTCATATTATCTTCTATTTTCGAATTCGAGAATTCCCATACAAAATAAAGACACAAAAGATCCCAGTAATTTTTTCACGTATTGTCATAAATACAGTCCGAGAATAAATTTAAAAATTCGAAATCCGAAATTATAGACCCCGGCTACAATAAAAATTGAATCCTGACAGTTTAATTGTAGGGGCAACTGGGGACGAATACAAGGAAATAGAGGCAGAAGAACAAGCAGGATTTCGAGCCGGAAGATCTACAATTATTGATCATCTATTTGCATTCACACAGGTCATGGAAAAGAAAACAGCGGTCCACCAAGAGATTCATTTTGTATATATTGATATGAAAAAGATAATATATAAAAAATAATGAAGAATACAAATATAAACATAGAAATCATAAAAATAATTAAAAATTTTTATAACAACACTACCACGAGAATTAAACAAGGAAATAAACTCACCGAAGGGTTTTTGACAAATAAAGGGCTTAAAAAGGATGCTGCCTCTCTACAACACTTTTTAAAATATATTTGGAACCAGGTCTGAAAAATTGGAAACGGAAATGCAAGAACATGGGGCTCCCATTGAATGACCATACACTATATCCTCTTTGTTTCGCAGACGACCAAATACTAATAGCACAAGACTACGATAATATCTGTTACATGACAAAAAATCTAATAGAGGAATACAGGAAATGGGGACTAAAGATCAACATAGGAAAAACCAAATATATGAATATCGCAGCAGGACTTGATACTAGACGGAGGAGAAACAATCAGCAAATGTAACGAATATAAATACCTAGGGATGAAAATTACGAATGATGGAACACTGGACAGAGCCATTAAAGAACGAAATATTCAGGACAGGAAAGCAATTACGCTTCTAAACTCAGTACTCTGGGACAAGCAGATAAACAATCAAAACAAGAAAAATATCTATAACGCCGTAATGAAAAGCATTATAACATACAGTTGCGAAGTATGGGCTATGAAGGAAAAATCAAAACAAATGTTAGTCACCGAAATGGATTTCTGGAGAAGAGCTGCAGGAAGATCAAGAAGAGAACATGTCACCAATGAACGGATACGAGAAATAATGATGGTAACACATATTATGGCGAAATTAACGAAATACAACTAAGATGGTTTGGTCACGTACAAAGAAGGCATGAGGACAGAATCCCAAAACAAGTACAAAACTGGAAACGACAAGGTAGAAGAAGAAGAGGTAGACCGAGGAAAAGTTGGCAGGCAGTAATAAACAAAGCCATGTATAAGGTATGCAAGTAGATCAATGTGCGGACAGAGAGGAATGGCGAATGGGCATCGGAAGACGGAGAACGTTGTAAACCGATAGTATATAATAAATAACTGGGGAAAATATTCTAGAATTAATCTAAGAAGACTATATCAAGCTGATCTCTGCCAACAGATCAAAGAACAAAATACACAAGGAAGTCCAGAAAGTGGAAAGACAAGGACAACTTAACGCTACAGAAAAATGGAAATGAGGAACATCATTCAACAACAACTGGAGGGCGATACACCCCATAAAAACAAACAATGGATACCACAAGAAATGAAGTTACTGATATCGTAAAGGAGGAAATACAAGAATAAAAACGAACAATACAAAAACTCAAATAAAACAACCAAACAAAAAATCAAAGAAGCAAACGAATTTTAGCTATCAGAAAAATATACACAGAAACAGAAAAATTAAAAAAACATAAAAGATTTAACATACAGGATAATTAAAGAAACAGCTGGCATGCACAAAAAAGAGGTATTGGAAACATAATGGACAAAAATAACAAAATAATAACTGTGTAACGTTACAAACGTCACATCTTTGAAATAATTATTTTATTTTATTTTCGTTAATATTTCATTAACAATAACTTTCTTCTATTTGTTCTACCTGTTTTCTTCGTTAAAAACTCGTTGGCGCCCTCTTTTATTATCCTCTTTTATTACCCTCTTTTATTATCTTCTTTTATTATCTTCTATTTACTATATATCTTTCCATTTAAATCATTGATTGAACATACTGAACGTACCCCGTATATTCCTACTCTGTAAGTATCTGTCCTAATAGTAGGGGAGCAAAGTATGCTAAATGTGCAGTTACTCGAGCGTTATAAGGACCTGTTAGGTTGTGAGGAGTAGGTCCTAAAACCAAAAAAAGTTAAGTAAAGTTTTCCATTTTAGTGGGCGCTTGCCATTTTTTAATTTAATTTCCCATTTCCAACAATCGTTCTTTCCGATTATAACGCCACCTATCCATAATTCGAAAAAATGTTTTGAATAAAAGTTACTTATTTTTACGTAAGGAATCCAAATCTGCAATAAAAAATGGGGGCTCCTATTTAACATTTTAAAGTAACCCCCCACCCCTCCCCCGTGGGAAGTCGTGTTTGGTGCCATTCGATATATTTTTCAAAAATATTGAATAAGTGTATTTTACAGTTTTTCGATCTGATGTTCATTTCGCGAAATATCGCGGGATTCGTATTTAAAACATTAAATTTGCCCCCCACCCCTCTCCGTGAGAAGTCGTGTTAGGTATCATTCGATAGATTTTTAAAAAATATTGAGCATTTTTTTTTAGTTTTTCGATCTGTCATTCATTTCGCGAAATATTCGCTTTTTTCTTGTGAAATTTTGGGACTCACCCATTTTCTTACGCCCGGCTTAAATCTTCAGATTTTTTAAATATACACTCTTTTGTATGTACTTAACTTACCTTATCTTAATCTGACAATTTCGAGTTTTTTTAAGTATAGATTTTTTTTTCGGGCCCCCCTTAACGAATTCCCCTGTGTTAAGAGCCAATATATGGTAGACGTACATCTGTAGGGTACCAGGTTTCTCCCCATATGATAATCTGACGCGCTCGAGTAACTGCAAAAATCCCCGTTTGGGCTCCCCTACCATAATACGGAACATGCCTACCTCTACAAACAGTTCACGCTCATTTCAATTCTCAAAATGGTGGGTGGGGTAATGTCATAAAAGGCAAGGAAGCTTCAAAAATAAATCATTTTTATTCAAATCATCTTTCTCTTGGGGTAAGAACACTAAAATTTCTAATTATTACAATCATTATATTCCTCATTATATTCCATGCATACCTAGTTGCTTATAACAGTTTTTCTAAATTTTTTATATCTAACCTCCAATGTCAAAATCATGGTTTCTGATATTTTATTTTTAAATATATAATCTTTTTAATTTACGTATATGCACGTTTAGTAATCAAATTTTAACTATTATCCTCATCTAAATTTCATTTAATTTATTCTTGTCATCTGCTACTCTTTCTGACGATTAGAATGACAGACGGCACACGTTGGTTTATATTCTTGATTGTTGATATGTGTTTTACTGTTCTAGTTTTTGGGATAAAGATCACCGTCATCCCTCTGGGAGCTTCAAAAAAGCCTATCGCCGGCGATGACACTAAGGTTGACAACAATGGGACCATGAAATCTAGGCTGCAACAACTACCACCTTCAGCTGCAGGGACCTAGGGCCACAACATCTGCCCAGGTCTACAAGAAGTCTACAGCAGTACCATTCAACATCAAGAAGTTACCATCAGATACCAAAAGCCATAAGTATAATCCAGAATTGTTAGTTTTTGGCAAGAATTTGAATATATTTGTTAATGCACATAAGTCATATTTTTATTATATCTTTATGAACAATAAACATGATTAGTTAAAATACTGTTTTGTTTGCTTCCATTCCAAACTTTCATAGTTCATTTCTAAGATTAGGACAAGACGAACACACACCTGAGTGACTGAGCTAAGCTAAGGGTGTAGCGATGGCTATCTTGGATGATTGAGGTAATATTTTCGAATATTATTTCAATTAGCTGGGGTAGTCCGCTGCTTATTTCGTTTCAACTGAAAGTGCAGAAAATAAATAATAGATGGGAAGAATATATAAAAGAGCTATTTGAAGATGATAAAATAATGAAGATATTAGAACCAATAGGTAGAAATCGACATAAAATTACCAAAAGGGAAATTGAAAAAGAACTAAAACGTATAAAAAATGATATGCAATAAAATGTGAAAACTATAGAACAAAAAGTATGTTGAACCATATTTTAAAAAGTCTTCTTGCGAGTGATACATGAACGTGTTCACAAAAAACTAGATGACACAGCAAAAAGAAGCCAACTGGGATTTAGAAAAGGCTTTGGCACTAGAGAGGCGTTATTTACTATACAATCAAGCATTGTGTTTATATGTCAACTGGGACGTATTCATATATCTAGTTGACTTTGAGACAGCCTTTGGCAACATACAACACAGCAGGCTTGGAAACCTAGCAGGAAGTACCCAGATATGATTATTTGGGATGTGAGCTAAATGAATAATGGGACCGCAGCCTCGAAATAAAACGACGCATTGAGATGACCAGAAGCAATCTACAATAAGATGAAAACATTAGTAATGGAAAACTGGAAAAAAGTAAATATATTTTTTGTTTGTCGAATTAAAGATTTTTTAAACTAGATCTTTATAAAGCAAATGAAAATTATTAAACCAAGTTTAATAAAGGCAAATGAAAAACTATAGAAACTACATTTAACATTGCCCCTAGTCTCCCCTATCTGACTGTTACCTACCTACAAAGCTGGCCAAATCAGATATTTTTAAGCTCAAAACTGGTCGGGGCATTATTAATCTCTGATGTTCAATTATTTTTTCAGATGTTTCTCTCGAAAACAAAAGAATAAAAAACCGTCTATTATTGTTATGAAACCCGTGGATGCGAGACAGCGATCTTCCATCGAGTATCCCATCGGGTAAAAGCTATTAGTGGGGAAAGGTTTTCTTTAAAATCTTATAACTTCGATACCATCAAACCAAAACCATTATATTAAAATAGTAATAATTTAAACAAGTAATTGGACTTCGTAAGTCCTAGGTTTTCACCTAAAGTAATCGATAGTAGAACTGGAAATCGATATTTGAACTCTTCGCGTAACTTTCCGTCGATTGATATAAAATTTTACTAATTAAACGCTTTTCTTTAGTTCAATAGTCTGCGTCAAATCTTTAGACGTTAATTTGACTGTATTTTCTTCAATGGAAATGAATGAAAATTTGCAGACATATGCATTCGCGGGAACAATACACGAATAGTCAATAATTTTTTTTATGTTTATTAATTGTTTAAATAAAAAAAAAACGATTTTAATGGAAAATGCTTAAATTCTCTTGTTTTTTACAATGTAGAAACTTGAAACTTTTACGGATTGTAGCTAATGATATGAACTACACATAATTTCAATTTTTACGTTAATTGTTTACGTTATGCTTCATAAATAAACAATAAAGTTTCAAATTTTGAACGCTCATATATTTGTTTATATAAAAATCGGCGCTTATTCGTGTCAAAGGGCCTAGCCGGGTAAGATGATGAAAACTGCCCCCAACTCGATTCTAATTCCATATAGGTCACCGTTTAGCATATATAGTGAAACTCACTTTCTGAAATTTTTAGCCCCCTAGGTGGTCATGTGACCCACCTAGAGCCTAATTAGGGTTTTTATGTTTTTATTTTTTATCTCAGCCGCACCGAGAACTAGCGAAAAACTTTAAATAAAAAAGTTGTAAGCTTTAAAAAATTCTGTCCGAAAATTTTTTTTTTTAATTTTTGGTGGGAAATTTAACTTTTAGAATTATTTTAAAATTTTAAATGAGTATAAAAAAATAACTAAGACATTCGTTTTCACGAAAAAAATATATAACGTGTATCTTTGCATAATGTTTCACCCTAAATTTTTTCAAATTTTTAAAATTGGTGAAACGTACCTTTGAAAATAAAAAACCGCATTTTTTCGTTTTTTTTTTCGTTTTTTGATACAATTTTATACATATTTTTCACCCTATTAAATGATGATAAACGAACGTTTCTATCTTCTACCAGAGACGTACGACAAGGGATAGTGAATGGTTAACCCTTCCCAAATTCTACGCCACTGGGGGAATTACTATTTTAGCGCAATTTTTCGTTTTATATAAATAGAACTCTTGATTGGTAACGCTAAAGTCATTAGTTTTCGAGATATTTAAAGTTAAACATGAAACAGCACAGTTATTTTGATTAATTTATGATATGATTCATATGATTAATATTTAAAAATTATTTGTACCCAGTACTTTAAAACTATTTGACGTATCCTTATCATACTTGGTAGAAAGTGTAGGTACTGTAGACCTTACTAAATTATGTTAAATAATCCTTTCTGACTTCTACGAGAGGCGTACGACAGGGGAAATTGGCTGGTTGACCCTACCCAAATTCTACGCCACTGACGGAATAGTTATTTTAGTGTAACTTTTAGATTTTCCAATACTTTTTATTTAATATACTCTTCATTCGTAACGATAAAATCATTAGTTTTTCGAGATATTTGAAGGTAAAAATAAAGTGACACAATACATTAATCAAAATAACTGTGTCGTCTCATATTTAACTTCAAATATTTCGAATACCAATGACTTTATCGTTACCAATCAAGAGTATACTATTTACATAGAATTGCGCTAAACTAGTAATTCCCCCAATGGCGTAGAATTTGGGCAGGGTCAATTATTCACTATCCATTGTCGTACGCCTCTGGTAGTAGCTAGAAACGTTTATTTCTGCCAAGTATGATAAGGATGCATCAAATAGTTTTAAAGTACTGGGTAAAAATAATTTTTAAAGTTTTAAATAAAACACCCTGTAACGGCTGTAACTCAGTAAGGAGCCATACTCTATTCAAATGATTTGGGTTAAATCTTAATATTTTGAGGTCTAGAATCTACAACTCAGAGATTGGACATTCTTAATGATACACCCTGTAGAAATCCACGAATTGTACCACCGCGCAGCTAAAAGAGATTATTTTGATTATAAAGAATAATTTTTGAAAAAAAATGAGTTTGTAACAAACATGCATAAGCATAATGACTATTTCATTCATTTCCTTACATCTCTAAATACATAAAACGAATAAAGAAATAAGCAATAACAAATATAAATTGAAACGAACTGGTGCCTACGTCAGTAATAAATGTAACTATCCATATATCTCTAGTATCGCACAAGAAAAGGTATTTAAAATTATTGTGCAGATTGAAAAACAGACGGAGTCTATTTGCACATGTACGTTAGAAAGAGATGATGGAACGATTACTGACCACCTAAGTCGAGTTCCCTGTTGGTTACCTCCTTGGCGGAGACTTGGGGCGTACCAAATAATATTAATGTAAAGAGAGTCAAAAGAATACATTAAATATTTGCCGAATACGTTTACTGAATAATTTTTGTGGATTCAAATGTATTTAAGGGCACCCGAAGTCCCATTTAACGACAATGTTAACATCATGTCACATATCTCTGTAACCAGAGGACATAGAGACCTAATTTTTTGTTTATTTTGAAACTAGATGCATTGTTTAGTCCCGCGTAGATTTCGGTAAAGTTAGAGTAAAAGAAACATTTGTTTTAAATTTTTTTAAAATACTCTTGCAAAAAATAACCAAAAAAGTTTGGATTTTATTTTTTATTTTACTTGTTTTTGAACATTTTTCAATAAAACATTACGCGGAACTTGATATTATCTATCTACAACTACTGTAAAAATTTGGACCTTATATCATCTAAGAATCCAGAGATATATGACATCAAAAGTTAAAAACCGAGAATTCGGGAAATCGCAAAAACATAAAACACTCTAATAGGCTATAAGCTACCGGTACACGGTAAGTTGAGTGCAGACGTTCAAAAAAGAAATAATTTTGTAACCATAGATATTTTCTACTATAATGTGTTATATATCGTTGGAAAGAGAAGATTTCAGAGAATAATTTTCAATTATAACCCAAAAAAACTTAAAAAATTCAATTTTCGGACTTTGGGTACCCTTAAGAAAGGTAATCGATGCCCCCCATTTTGTCCCCATCATTGTTTAATGTCTACTGGACCAATTATTTAAAAAGGCACTAAAGAGACAGCTATATGGAATAAAAAATCAGCGAACCAAATATTTAGTTATTAGTCGTAACTCGTAACCCACATCCAGATGCAGAGCTTCAATCAAAAGGAGTCCAAGTTGAAAAAGTTCACATAATGACATATTTGGGAACTGTCATAACGGACCAACTAGATCCAGACATAGAAATAAAACACAAAATAGTACTGACTAAAACTACTTTTATGAAAATGAAGTCATTTCTTTGCAATAATCATCTCAGTTTAGAACTAAGACAAAGAATGGTTAAGTGCTATATTTAGTCTGTACTTTTGTATGGTGCAAAAGTGTGGACACTAAAAGTATCGACCATGAATAGAATTGAAGCATCGGAAATGTGGTTTCATAGACGGATGCTGAAAATAGACGGCAAGCAAGAAAAAGTAATGAGGAAGTACAAAGAAGGGGTAACAAAGATAGACAACTGCTAAAACCTGTCAAATACCGAAAAATGTCTTATCTGTGACATATAGTGAAGGGAATCGATATAGAATACTACAACTGACCCTTAAAAGCAAAATAGAGGGCTAAAGAAGTGTAAAAAGAAAACAAGATTCTTGGTTAAAAAACATTCGTGAATGGACTCAGATATCAAATGCAGGACAATTATTCCATGTTGCAGAAGATCGACAAGCCTTCGTACGGTGATCGCCAACGTCGTAAATTCTGATATTGCAGAATTGAAGAAAAATAATCTACGCTCAATCTGTAATAGATATAATATCAAATAGAAGAAGTGAGCAAGACAGCTTTGATTGGTGAAGTGATTGTGAAAAGTAATAGTTTTAAGTACCTAGAATCGGTATTACAAAGTAATGGGGGTATAGATGGAGATGCACGCGGTATGATGGATGAAGCGGATGGATGCAAGTTGGATGGATGCAGTGGAACGGACTGTGTGTAGTGTTATATGACAGAAAAATTCCAAAGAAAAATATTACATAAAAAATGAACATATTTTTTACATCATATGGATATGAAGACAAACTAAGTCAGATAAGAGGGCATTTTCGAAAAAGCATTCGTCAAAACGATTTGTAGATTAAGATTTAATCACACTTTGGTTCCATCACATCTTTTTAAAATTAAATTAAGGCAAGATCCCTTATGTGATTGCGGTGAAATAGGAACAACGGAACATATGATCTTAAATTGTAACACCATACAGGATAAGGTACAACATTTAAATTATGAATTGAATAAATTCAAATGTATTAAAAATCCATACAATCTTGCCCAATTACTTATATCTAAAGATATAAAGTTAAAGTTCCCTGGACCGCAAGAATAACAAATGAAGAAATCCTGAGAAGAATTGGTACAGAACGACAACTGATGTGCACAATTAAACAGAGAAAAACGGCATACCTGGGACACATAATTAGAAATGAAAGATATCAGTTTCTGCAAACCTTAATTGAAGGAAAGATCGAAGGAAGAAGGGGAGTGGGCAGGAAGAAAATGTCATGGCTCCGTAATGTCAAACAATAGACAGGACTAAAAAACATAGGAGACCTAATACATACTGCAAGGGATAGAGAAAAATGGTCAAACGTGATCGCGAACATCCATTAGTGGATTGCATAAGAAGAAGAAGAAAGATATAAAAGTATATAAAACACTGTATAAACACATTTGTAATATAGGTTTAAAATTGTAAATTATATGTATATATTTGGAAAAAAAATAATAAAAAAATTGAATAAAAAAAAAAGAAAAAAAAAAATAGGAAAAAAAATTAAAAAAAAAATTAATAAAAAAAGAAAAATAAAAAAAAATAAAAAAATAAAAAAAATAATAAAAAAAAATTGAAAAAAAAGGATAAAAAAAATAGAATTAAAAAAAAATTTAATTATATCACTAGGTAGAAGTTTTCCATCCGCAAGGTTGAATTGTGGATACTTTTGGCGCCAATTGATTAAGAAAAAATATATACATAAGAAAAAATATAATATATAAAACCAAACACTTTTGTTAACCACAATAAAAAAAAATGAAAAAGAAATTATAAAGTGCAGCAATTCATGAGCTCAAAATATAAAAATCGGTTAGGCGAATGGATCCAGTAATCCGCAGTCATTTTTTTTCAACCACACACACACACACACATAAGTCAGATAACATAGAGGTATATTTAAGGAGACTAAATACTGAACTACGTCTTCTTTTTCTTCTTCTTTTTGTGTAGACATGACTCTGTCTGTTTTTCAATGTTCCACCCGTAAGTTTTCGTTCCATCGTTTTCGTGGTCTCCCCTCTGATCGTCTTCGATTCCTATTTTGGTGTCTAGCACTTCTAATAGTCCTTTTGTCCTCTCTGTGTTAAATGGTGTTTCTGCCGCGTATGTCCTTATTGGTCTGATGACTGTTTTGTAAATTCTGCCTTTTACTTCTTTTCTGATATCTTTATTTTTCCAAATTGTTTCACTTAGGCCACCTGCGGCTCTATTTGCTCTATTCACTTGATTTTCCAGTTCTGTTTTGAGCTTTCTCGAACCAAAACTCTCCAGAGAGTCAGATCCGAACCCAAATCTGACACTCAAGCTATAATTTACATCTTAGTAGATTTCCTGTTATAACCAGGCAATTGACATTCTTCGAGGAAAAAGCTCTCACTTAGAAATTATGCTCAGTCAACATATTCTATGAAATGAAAGAGAAAACCATATTGTTTCATTATTGCAACTTACTAGATCGCAGGCAGCAAACAATTTTTGGAGACTACCAAATAACTTGCTATAGAATTTGATGTTTTTTGATTTTATGACTGTTTTTGTTTGAGTTTTGTAGATTACAGAGTAATTTTACTTATTTATTTCATTTTATAATTCAGGATAATAATTTTTGAAGTTATACTTCCTTACCGGCGATAGAGGGTGATTTTTTTATATGTTAAAACCTATCAGCCCGGCGCATGCGCATTATAACTTTGTTCTGATTGGATGTTCAAATGACATGTCAAAAATTATCCGATATGGCAGCTGTGGTTTGGAGGTAAAGGTAAAGGTAAACAAATGTATAATATATTAGTTTTATTGTTGTGAGGACAGAAACAAAAAAGTTTATAATATTGTAGTGACTTTTAAATAGTTTTTAAAAGCAACAGGTACGTAATAATTGTTAATGTATCATAAGTATAAACCTACCTATTTGATCTGCCAAAATACATAGTATGTAATACTTTTATTTATATAATTTGATTACCATCAAAATTTCTATCAATATTCACCTAATATATTGTTTTTTTACTCTATGTTTTGTTGTATTTTTCAATTCTAAATCATTTCAATTCAAAATTAAAATAATTTGATCAATTTTCAAAATATCACAAGGTTAATCCGTTTAGTTAGTCGATCTTCGTAAATAATGACACATAGTGTCCGTGGCTAAGCGGAGAAGGCGAATGAATTCCAATACCAACCGCTCTTATCAGCGCTGGTTCGAGTCCCAATAGAAACTTTCTTTTTTGTTTTTTTTTAATACATTTTATGATTGTAAGTATATTTATTATATAATTGTATTTTCAGAAAATACGTATTTAGTTAAAACAATTTTCGACAATTAATGTTCAGACATCATTTGTGGCTTGTTTAATGTGTTTGTGTGTGTTTTATTCTTTTATTATTTTAATTTTTGGCACTGTTCTAATAAAAATGTTTGAGAAGTAGTAAGTATAAATTAAACTAACAGGGAAGTTCCCTAGGTTGGCTGTATACCATATAGTTAAAAAACTCTAACAAGAAGTAAAACCACTTCTATGTAAATTGGTATATTTATTAAAACTTAAAAAATCCCAATGGATTGAATAAAATATGTCCAATTCAGAACGTTTTCAGACCTATCGGTCCATCATCAGTGAATGTGCATACTTGCTAAATAGCCCCAGAACCAAACAATGGTTGAATTTAAAATTCAATTTACATTATTTAAAAATAATATTAAACAGGCTAAACGCCGATGTTAAAGGATATAGCCTATGGGAACATGGTGAAACCCTACCAAAACCTCAATCAACCATCTTAGGCCAACTTTGACTATAAAGTGACTATAAAGTGACAAAGTTGGCCTAAGATGGTTGATTGAGGTTTTGGTAGGGTTTCACCATGTTCCCATAGGCTATATCCTTTAACATCGGCGTTTAGCCTGTTTAATATTATTTTTAAATAATGTAAATTGAATTTTAAATTCAACCATTGTTTGGTTCTGGGGCTATTTAGCAAGTATGCACATTCACTGATGATGGAACGATAGGTCTGAAAACGTTCTGAATTGGACATCTTTTATTCAATCCATTGGGATTTTTTAAGTTTTAATAAATATACCAATTTACATAGAACTGGTTTTATTTCTTGTTAGAGTTTTTTAAGTATAAATTAGTTTAATATTTAAACAAAATATAAATAAAAAGTATATTAATTTCGTTTAAATCATATAATAGAAGTATAACTTCTGACGTGCGTACAAAGTACACACACATTCTTTTTTTATCTATGTCTCTTTATTTCTGTTTCTAGACCAGGGCATTTAGCACTAAGAACACCGTAATAAATTGATTTTTAAATACAGCACCTAGAGACTTGCAATTTTTCGCATTGTGTTCAGGATGGAGTCAGGAAAAAAGTCTACTATACAAAAATGGGTGGAAATGCATAATTGCACTTTAAAGTACATAACATGCATCCAAAAGTGCATCATCATCATCAGGGCTTTTCATTCCGGTTGGAATGTTTGCCACTCTTACTTAGAGCTCTCTGATTCGCTTATTGCGGTGAATCACTCCGCATTCCACTTGTATGTTGTCAAAGTTTATTGTATGACTTGGCTTTCGTTACAATTTTCTTCCATTCATTTCTATATGTACATAGTTCCTTCCAGTTTCTCACTTCCACAATTTTGATATCTCTCATGACCTGGTCTTCCCATCTCTTTCTGTGTCTTTCCCTTGATATTTCAGTTTCTGGTTTCCATCTGGTGATCTGCTTAATCAGTAGGTCGTTTTTCCTTCTCTCTATGTGTCCCAGCCATCTCAGCCTCTGTGCTTTAATAAATCTAACTATATCTTCTCCATTCATTATGTCTCTTAGTTAATGGTTCATTCTTATTCTCGTTTCTCCGTTGTCCATTCTTATCGGGTCCATAATCCGTCTGAGAATTTTCCTTTCGAATATTCTCAATTTTTCTTCATCTTTTTCCATGAGGTACATTGTGTCAGCTGCGTACGTAACTGCTGGTCTGATTGCAACTTTGTATATTTTCAGTTTTGTATTTCTGGATAAGTTCTTGTCCTTCATAAGCCTATGATATCTCCAGTATGTTTTGTTGTCTGCTAGTATTCGTTCCGTTACTTCTTCACTTCTCTTGTTTTGGCCATTCACTACTACTCCCAAATATTTAAATTGTTGGACTCTTTCAAAAGTGTAGTTTTCTATTTTGATTTCTCTCGTCCTGTTATCTTCTCTTCTAGAGTAGCGTAGATATTTTGTTTTTCCTTCGTTAATTTCTAGACCTCTTTTCCGTGCTTCTTTTGCCAGGATTGTTACTGCTTCTTTTAATCTTTTCTTGTCTCTTCCCATAAGAACTAAATCATCTGCATATGCAACTATTTGTGTTGAGGAGTGGGCTATAGTTCCTTTAATTTTATTTAATTTTGCTGGCCTTGACTGTTCCTTCTACTGCTATGTTGAATACTGTGGTTGACAGGGAATCGCCTTGTCGCACTCCTGTTTCGATTGCAATTGATTTTGTGCTACCTTCTTCTGTTGTTACTTTAGCTCGAGATCCATCCATGGTCATTTTTGTTAATCTAATTAATTTTGCTGGTATATCTTGATTTTTAATTTCAATAAATAATTTGTTTCTTCCAATACAGTCAAAGGCTTGTCAGAAGTCTACGAAGAGGATGTGGAGTTCTATGTTGTGTTCGTGGCATTTTTCGATTGTTTGTGTAACTATGTGGATCGCATGTCATAACCATGTCAAAATAAGTATAGTAAGGGCTATATTTTATTATTAAGAGAGTTTTTGGGTCGCTGAACACGAATACGTAATCATAACCGACCTCCGATGCACCTGGTGCCCAGGGTTACTGGTAAGGCACGTCATCTGGAGGTTCGAGGGTTTTCTGTACTAAATTACAATACATGACTCGGGACATGGGGTTGTTGAACACGAATATGACATCAGAACCGATCCTCGGAGTACTTAGTGCCCAGGGTGACTGATATGTACGTCATCTTATGGAATTCTTTTAGTTTTAGTTTTTTAGGGTTTTTAGTTTTCGAAGGTCGGTTCTAGTGGCTTGTTCGTGTTCAGCAACCACAAAAACCCTGCGAATAATATATTGGCAACAATTTAGTATCGGAAAGCCTCGAAGTTCCATAAGATGACGTGCATATCAGTCACCCTGGGTACTAGGTACTCCGAGGGTCGGTTTTGATGTCATATTCGTGTTCAGCAACCCCAAACCCCCCGAGTAATCTGCTTGTATCAATTTAGTGACGAAAGCCATAGAAACTACAGAAGACGACGTGCCTCAGCAGTGACTCTGGGTACCAGGTGCTCCGGGGGCATCTAAACATTCCGTATACACTCAACTAAAAAGGTACGTAATATCAATAAAAATGTTAATTCAGACAACAAACGCAATACTTAAAATTTGTCCAATTCTTGGTTTTATTGGGACAACAAAACGATGTTCATCAATTCATTATTTTCGTTCGTTGAGCCAATGTATTACGTTTATTGAATGGATGAACATTCATTATGAATACGGTTTTTCTTACAAGCAATTCTATTCATTCTTACAATCAGTTTCGTTCATTCCTACTATGAACGTATTTTATATTAATAATTACTGAATGCAATAGCCCAATGTATGATATTAATTGATTAATAATAATTTTTTAAATCCCCCTTTTTTGTCCTTAACCTAAAGGACTTTACACTGTGTGATTTTTCATATGATTTCACTTATACAGTGTACTGAAATAAGTGTTACACTCCCACCGCCCCCTTATTAACTTATTTATTTTTAGCACATAAGCAAAACGCTCGGACAGGTCGATTTTTAAAATAATTAAAGTATATTATAACATCAATGTTTCGAATTTTACACGATCCCTCTTCAGGTGACAGGCGCGGCGTAACTTTGATTTTTTTTTAATGGGAAAGTACGTCATGTGACAGCTTATTTAAAAGCGTTTGAAATAGTGATTCCAAAAATGTATAACACTTTAATCCTTTTTGAGAGCGCAAGTGCAAAATTTCGATCGAATTCTTTTTAAACGCATTCATTTTTTTTGGAATTCTGAGAAAACTAATAAGTATTTTTGAAAAATTTAAATGCAGAATAAAATATTTCATTATTACCGAGGGCAGAAAGTCCCTTAGAATAAACAAAAAGTTTCTGTTAAATGGTATGCCTATTTGAAATTAAAAATCATACTAAATTTTCTCTTTTTCACCCCTGTGACTTATTAAAATAATCATTATAGAGGTTCTCATGGACTTCATACCCTCGATAATACTGTAATATTTTATTTTGCATTCAAATTTTCAAAAATAATAATTAGTTTTCTCAGGATTCGAAAAAAATGAATACATTTAAAAAGAATTCGACCGAAATTTCACGATAATAGACACACAAAAACTTCCTTCTACTACGGACTACACTTGAAAACGAAATGCAATTATTATTCGGCACTTCGGTAACACAAAGAAGCTAGGGGTATCACGATAAGGAAAAGCCGTTAACTTTCAAATGGTCAAGCAAAACATTTATTGTCTCAACAACTACGATTATTGTCACAATGAACGCATTTATTGTGGGAATTAAATGCAGTAGTAGATTGATTAATGTATTCGTTGTCACAACAATCAATTTACATCTATTCAATAATCATATATTACTCTATATTAACAACATTTGTACATTGTTTTAATGAATCTGTACGTTATCACGATAAACCAAGGTAACTGCTTGTCATCTACGAAATCAAGAACGTGAGTTGCTGCCAGAATTAACAGTATTTATTAAATATACGAAACTAAGTTATTGGCTGAATAAATTGAGTGTTATTGATTAATGTACTCTAGTAATTCTCACAATTATTATTCAATCATTGTGACAATAACCAAATACATTCGTCAATGTCTAAAAGTTCGTTGAAACAACAAATTAAATTGTTGTGACAACGAAATACTATTCAGTAATCACTGTTAATCAATATTACGAACTAAATTTTTTTGAGTGTACGTATTTGGCACCTAGGAGTTTTCTATTGGTTCCTTGCGGCACGCGGTCATATTTCAACCAATACGCGGCGAGGTGCCAAACGCATATTATACAGAATGTTATTCGGTATGAAATTCATATACGGAATGTTAAATATTCGTATAAGGAAAAAGATAACTTTTTATTAGTCAGTTAAAAGGTGATTGATTTTAAAATACTTATTAATGTATTATTAAATAAAAATAAAACAATTATTATTGCAAAAGTTATTTGGTGCAAAATTCATATGCGGAATGCAAATATTCGTAGACTAAAAAAGACGAATTTTTATTAAGTCAATTAAAGAAGACTGATTTTAAAATATTTTTTCTACAACCGTGTTAAAAATGCAATTTTTAGCACTTCATACGAGCGTTAAAAATGCTACTTTAAGGCACTAGTGCTTTAAAAATTTTTTAAGGCACAGCAGTTCGTATTGACCTTATAGGAAATTTTGATGTAATGTCAAAAAAATATAAAAATGGAATGTCAGTCAAGTTCAAGTAAAAGTTTTTGTAGATATTGTCCTGTAATTACGTTTGTAGAAAAAATATTGTATGATATGCGTGTTAAAAAGTACATTTTTAAGGCACTCATGTGAATTGCAGAAATTTTACATGCGTGCCTTAAACGTGTACTTTTAACACTTATATCATAAATAACTATTGTTAATGTATTATTAAATAAAAATAAAATAAGTATAACATATGGAATAGTTTTTGGTGCGAAATTTATATACGGAATGTTAAATGTTCGTAGATAAAAGAATACGACTATTTTCGTCTAGTAGCACACAGCCCTAAACTTCAACAGAAATAATAGAATTGAATAGCTGAAACATAAATCTAAACATACAACACATTAAAAATTCTGCGAAAGCGAAATAGTCAAATAAAGAAATAATAAAGTCTCTCAAATCTATACCATATAGGTCTGGATCCCGAGTATGAAAAAAAAGTTGATTAATAGCAAGCTGAAAATTTGTGAATAGCTTAAGGGTGTCTAGCCGGATAAACTTTGATATATGGAAACACTGGAACAGGGGCAGTTTTAATTGTGGAACAGGTTAAAAATTTGGAACGGTCACATCACGAAAACGGCACATTTATTTTGTCCGACAGAACAGACTTAAACTCTCCTAATAGAGATTAAACTCTCATGCAAAAATCAGACTGCTGTTTATCACCTGTCACAATTACTGTCATTTGACATATTCTACATGTTCCACTCATTAAAACGCCCATTTGGTGATAAATGGCAGTCTGATTTTTGCATGAGAGTTTAATCTCTGTTCGGAGAGGTTAAGTCTGTTCTGTCGGACAAAATAAATGTGCCGTTTTCGTAGTATGACCGTTCCAAATTTTTAACCTGTTCCACAATTAAAACTGCCCCTGTTCCAGTGTTCTCATATATCAAAGTTTGTCCGACTAGACACCCTTAAGCTATTAACAAATTTTCAGCTTGCTATTAATCAACTTTTTTTTTCATACGCGGGATCCAGACCTAATACCATTCCATTTATAAATTTCGCATCAAATAACATTCCATATAGGTAATAATTGTTTTATTTTCTTTAATATACATTAACAAAATATTTTAAAATCAGTCTTTTTTAACTGACTTAATAAAAAGTCGTCTTTTTTAGTTTACGAATATTTAACATTCCGCATATGAATTTCGCACCAATTAACATTCCAAATACTATAATTGTTTTATTTTTATTTAATAATACATTAACAGGTATTTTAAAATCAATCTCCTTTTAACTGACTAATAAAAAGTTATCTTTTTCCATCTACGTATATTTAACATTCCGTATATGAATTTCGCACCGAATAACATTCCGTATATGCGTTTGGCACCTCGCCGCGTATTGGTTGAAATATGACCGCGTGCTGCAAAGAACCAATAGAAAACTCTTAGGTGGCAAGTACATATACGGAATGTTTAGATGCCTCCGGGGGACGGTTCTGATGACGTATTCGTATTCAGCGATCCCAAACCCTCCGAGTTAAGTATCTGTTCGCATCAATTGAGTGCCGAAAACCCTCGAAGCTCCAGAAGACGTACCTTAGCAGTAATCCTGGGCATCGGGAGTCGGTTCTGATTGTATATTCGTATTTAGTGACCTGAAAAGCCCTGAATAATAAAATCTGGCCCTTAATATCCGTATTATGACATTTTTATGCCCTTTTGGATGCAGTTTATGCACTTTAAAGTGCAATTATGCATTTCCACCCACTTTTGTATACTTAGTATAATTTTTTTCTAACGTCATTCTGACACAATACACAATACAAAAGTTGCAAGTCTCTAGGTGCTGTATTTAAAAATCGATTTATTTTGTGCTAAATGCCTTGGCCTATTCTTTGTACCTTTACAAATAAATTCCATATTTTCAATAATAACAGAGATACGAAGATGGATACTCCCTTCAAATTTTCATTGGGTACGTCACTGTTTGGTACACAGCACTCTAGAATCTTAACTGCAACTAGTGCAAATAAATGGAGCTTTATGTTAGTTCCCTCTTTCTCTAATGAACATGGTAATTTAGTAAGATGCGGTACCTACGATTGCTTTATTTATTTAATCAGCTCCATTTACAATTGACGGTTGGATATCTATGAATGCTCCACCCTTTCTTCGGCTGCTTTAGAGCTATTCCGGTTGTACTTTTGCTCAGATCGTTTATTAAATGATTTTTTGATATCATATATCCGGTAATATAAAGGGTGTTCACAAAAGTTGAAAAGTTTGCAAGAAAATGATTTTCAGATATTTTTCATGTATCCATCTATCAATAAAACAGCAAAAAAATGAAGAGTTTATAAAAATACAAGGGGAGAAAGATTACACATACAGTTTTGACAGAGTGGAAGAGTTTACCTACCTTGGTGTGAAAGTAAAGGAAAATGGACATGAAGATAAAGAAATAGAATCCAGAATTACAAAAGGCCACCAGAAAGGAGTTGCCGAGATCCCTAATGAAGTCTAATTTGTTTCAAGAAAAACAAAAGAAAGAATTTACATGGAGCTGAATTATGGGTTTTGAGAAAGGCAGATGAAGAAATATTAGAAAGATGGGAGAGGAAAATTTTCCGATCAATTTACGGAGGCATAAATACACAAGTGGGATGGACAAGAAGGACAAATAAAGAGTTGGAACAGCTGTATACGGAACCAAAAATTACCGCAATAATAAAGGCGCATAGAATAAGATGGCTGGGACATGTGCAAAGATTGGAAAATCAGAGAATGACCAGGATGATATTGAACAGGAAACCAGTCGGGAAAAAAAGGAAAGGAAGACCCCGTAAAACATGGTTTGACAGCGTCCAAGCAGATTTATGTGAATTAAAAATACGTAACTGGAGAAACAAGGTATTAGACAGTAGAGAATGGAGAGAAGTGGTAAGAAGAGCACAAGAAAAATTGTAACACAAGAATGTGCCATGAACTGTATGTAAAATGAGAGCTATATGTATATATGTATAGCTGTATGTATATATTTATGTAATGTATTTTTAATAGACAAAATATTTTGTATTGTATGTATAGTAAAAAAAATGTAATTGTGTATTTCACGCCCAGGACCTGCATGGCCTGTTGAGCAAAATAAATAATCTATCAATAACTCTTTTCAAAGCCAAAAAGTTAGTTTTTTGCTCATCCAGCATGGATTTACTTGAAATTGTCACAGAAGGTAGGGAATAGTCCAAGGATCATTTTCTATATCATGCTGCTGTACGCTAAAACCTTGGGGGTAGTTGCCACCCCATCTCGGGGGTGGGAATTTTTTATTACATTTTGACCATGTAAATCGATGTAAAAAGTAATTTTAAGAAAAAAATGTTTTTTTACATTTTCTTCGTAAAACTAATATTTTTCGAGTTATTCGTGGTTGAAAGTAACAGTTTTTCGACGGAAAAATCGACTTTTTTAGAGGGTTTTTTGAGAATAACTCGAAAAATATGCATTTAATCAAAAAATCTGTACATATCAAAATTGTACCTTTTAGTAACACAAACGAAACTGTTTTTGTATAATATTTTTACGACCAATACAAACCGAGATACGGCATGTTAAAGTTAACTTTTTTCGTCAAATGAATAATTTGAAATAATCAAAGCCAAATATCGGGAAAATTTTGCATTTTTCCAGGAAAACTTACATGATTTTTTTTCAAACATACAATAAGACCTTTCAAAAAAAATAATAAAAAGTTTCTAGCATAAAAAGTGAGCAACTTATGATCAAAAAAATTCGGTACCTATTTTTCTCTACGGAAAAAACAGTGAAAACAACCCCCTAACTACCCTTGTAACTAAAAATTGGTCTTCGCCTTTCTGTAATTCGTTTTATATTTATATTATCAATAAACCCAAGAAGTTTGACATATTTAAAAGGCCTAATTTTAGAAAAATTGGAGTTTAAAGAAAAATAGATTTTTTGCAATTTTGCATTTTTCATCATTTTTTTCAAAATATCTCCGAAAATACTGGAGAAACGAAAAAAAATGATAGATAACTAAATTGTAGCTTTTTTAATAGCTAAAATTTTCTTATACATATATTTTCATTACACTGAACAGTTAGCGAGATATAGCTGTTCAAAACATCTATTTACGAGCAAACATCCCCTTATTCGAGCCCTTTAAACCCACCTCAATTAAAAATTCAGGGATCTTACGGAATTTAATTTACACAGTCTTATTACTCCTAAAAAATCCTACAAAACTATTATTGAAAAAACTTTTTACCGCCAAAAATGAAGGAGCTATGTTTATAAAACTAATTTTTTTTCGAAAAATTGGAATAGTCCCCTTATAGAGCATTTTCAATGTACCTATACTAAAAAACTATTTGTATGTGTATTTTTATATATTTGTAAATTCGTATTTTTGTGTAAATAAATGTTTTTGTAATTCTTTAATTCTACTTTTTTTTCTGTATAGATCTATTAAATTGTCTACTTTTAAAAATTTCAATATTATTAAGGGTGGTTTTTAAGGGTTGAAATATTATGATATTATATCCTAAAGCATAAAACAATCATTATTTAACCAGTCAAAACCAAATTTTAGCTACATTAAAGTTTACAATGTTGTTATATAATTTTTGACAATAAGGGTAGTTTACACCCCTAAAAATAATCAACGCCCTTGAGCATGATATAGAATATGAAGTACAAGATAAGATGATCCTATCCCCAAATTTTTATGTAAATTGATGCAAACCGAAATTATTCTTTTAGGATAAGTAAACTTTTCATATATATAGCTCGAACAAGGGTGGTTTTAAGGGTTGAAATATTGATATTATATCTTAAAGCACAAAATATTAATTATGTAACTAATAAGAAGCAAATGTTGACAATATTATAGTTTAAAATGTTATTTTATAATTTTTTACAATTAGGGGTGGTTTTCACCCTTAAAAAATTAAAAAACGTACAACGGCTCAATATAGAAAATGAACTAGAGGGTGAAATGAGCCTAATCCCAAATTTTTGTACACCTTTTTTCCAGCTTCATTTCCTCGACTAAAGTTTACTTTCATATAATAGATATTATCATGTCACTTACAACATTCCATTTCAGTAAGTATAGCTTTTATAATATAAAATGAAGTGTTTAATAATTTTTTCTTTTAAAATACATAATAATAATTAGTACCCGTAGTTATTAGTAAGTAATTAATTTTCAATTTCAATACTCTATAATATGATTTGATATTGCATTTGAAAAGGAAACAATAAATATTCAAAATGTAGTGGTCGGGATTTTTGTTTATGCGAGGATTGTTGCATGTCGTGATTTTAGCCTGTCGGGATTCTGGCGTGTCGGGATTCCGGCGTGTCGGTGTTTCGGCCGTCGGGATTTTGGCTGTCGGGGTTTTGGCTGTCGGGATTTTGGCTGTCGGGATTTTGGGCGCCACCGACAAACTGTCATTATTTTTTCATCCAGAATTACCCCTTAAAGTTTGCCATACTTATTTAAAAACACCCTGTATTGATGAAAAACAAGGCTAGTTGTTAAAGTAGGTACCTACCTAACTTTTTTATTATCCAACATAAGCAAATGAATCAAAAAACAGAATGTTAAGGGGAAAGGCACAAAATGTCGCCTGTCAAAATTTTCAATGTGTTTTAAATGTATTCATTTTTTTCGAATCCTGAGAAAACTAATAATTTTTGAAAAATGATTAAATTATTGCCCAGGGCCAAAAGTCCCTTAGAATAAATAAAAAGTTTCTTTTGTAAGAAATATTTGCAATTCAAAATCACACTAAATCTTCTCTTTTATTTTAACCCCTGTAACTTATTAAAATAAACAATATAGAAGTTTTCAGGGACTTTCGGCTTCGGCCCTCAGTAATAATGTAATCTTTCATTCTGCGTATAAATTTTTCAAAAATATTTATTAGTTTCCTGAGGATTCAAAAAAAATGAATACATTTAAAACACATTGAACATTTTGACAGGCGACATTTTGCGCCTTTGCCCTTAAGAAAACATGAGTTTATAGTTGTGTTTTAATTTCGGTATTTTATAAAAATGCTAGAATATTCCACATTCCACCGGTGACGCGAACTTTGAGAAAAAATCACAGTTTAATTGGTACACCCGGTATACAATGACAATTTACCTGTCTAGCAATAATATTATTACAGCGATATTGTTAAAGAATAAGGCTTCACTTAAATCGGCCAACAGATTTAGGAAATTCGAGACATTAAAAATCATGACACCCATTCTTAAGATGGTGCGTTAATTTCTTGGAGAAGTGTATTTTGTTATTATAGTCCATCATTAACTGTTAACACTATGTATTCCTTATTCTTGTATACATTATATATTTGAATATAAATAATAATTAAGCTTCCACATGGTTCCATTCATTCCTCTTCAGTGTAAATAATATCGCCATTCAGTCAGAATTACAGAAATATTCGAAGTCACTTCGGAATTTAAGGAATTATGTATTCTTGTTTGGAATTTAAAATCGTACATTTATTATCTCGGATTCTGGAATTTTTGATCTTTTATAAATCGAGGACGTTACAGAGGGTGCATATTCATAATATTTATAATCGGATAATAAAGTATCATATTATTGCGTTTTGTTGTAACTGAGTAGCACATCGGCTGGATTTAAGCCAGGAATTATAGTTCAGTAAATATACTTTAACATGTATGCATAAATATGGAAATAATGATTATTATGTACAGTTCAGTAGAGTGAGGCTACTAGTAAAACAAAAAATTAAGGAAGCATATTCACTTTATTTACAAACTGTGCAAATGAAAGTAAAAGATGAACCAACATTTTTTTGGAAATTTGTAAATAATAAAAAGTCTTATAGAATTCCTGGACAAATGGTTTATAATGATGAAATATTTAATACTCCTCGTAAATGCATTCAGAACATTTTTTGAGTGTCTACTCTCTACCTGAGATACATGAGGGAAATTTAGGTTTCAATTTTGATCTCAATACTTTTTTAGACATCAGTTGTGAACCTATTAGTGAACTTGAAATTTTAGCAGCTGGAAAAAAATTGAAGAATAAATTTACTTCAGGACCTGACAAAATACCTTCATTTCTATTGAAAGATTGCCTGCATGTACTAACTAGGCCACTTTGTACATTTTTCAACTTGATTCTAAAATCATGACAGGAAAATTCCAATGAAGTTGAAGGGAAAATTCTATAAAACAGCCATAAGACCGGCTATGATGTACGGAACTGAATGTTGGGCAGTGAAAAAGAAAGAGGAACAACGAATGCATGTGGCGGAAATGAGAATGCTTAGATGGATGAGTGGAGTGACAAAGAAGGATAAAATTAGAAATAAGTATATTAGGGGAAGTCTAGGTGTGGCACCAATTGATGCCAAAATGAGAGAGCATAGGTTGAGATGGTTTGGTCATGTTCAACGTCGAGACGCTAATCACCCAATACGAAGAATTGCTGAAGTGCAGATTCCTGGAAAGAGTAGGAGAGGAAGACCAAAGAAGACGTGGGGGAGACGATTAGGCAGGGCATGTTGGTAAAGGGGATTAATATTGATTTGACCCAAGATAGAATTGTATGGAGAAATGCAATTAGGGAAGACGACCCCGCATAGGGATAAGGCAAAGAGAATGATGATGAATCTGCGTAAAAGACAATCTAAATTAAGGCCCATATTTATAGTCGAGTCTCAAGACCTCGTCGGGTCTCGAGACCGACCTTGAATAAAATTTGTGTGTAAACTAAATACAACTTTTATTCAAGGTCGGTCTCAGTCTCAAGACTCGACTATAAATACGGGCATAAGACTGCACATTGCACATGCCAATAATTATTCGCCCAGTTGTTACATATGGAAGTGAAACATGGACTCTACATCATCAGGAAATAAATAAGTTGTTGGTATTTGAAAGGAGTGTTCTTAGAAGACAGGAGAGTGGAGACATGTTGAATTGGTGACTGTTTGGTTCTGGAAACATCGTCAAACATTAAGATCAGTAGGCCCTCCCAGAAAAGGATGGAAGGATGATGTTAAAACCGATTTATCTAGGATTGGGGTAGAACAATGGGAAATGGAAGCGCAAGTTCGTAGAAGATGGCTATAGTGGATACGGTAAAGACTCACCCCGAGTTGTAAAGCAAGTCAAGAAGAAGAAGACTGTCTTTTCGCCAAGAGATATCTTTGCAGCGTTTAGAATTTGTTTTTATTTTTCACCAGGTCTCCACTATTCCATCACCTTTCGCGATTCGGTTGATGTTTATTGCTTCTCTTATTCTTCTTTCGCATAAATACTTTGTTGA
The DNA here is from genome assembly GCF_917563875.1 of Diabrotica virgifera virgifera. Lineage (NCBI taxonomy): Eukaryota > Metazoa > Arthropoda > Insecta > Coleoptera > Chrysomelidae > Diabrotica > Diabrotica virgifera. The sequence continues at coordinate 6,285,426 of NC_065447.1, forward strand.
ATCATCTGGTTGTGGATTCTTGTTGAATATATGACAAAATGTTGAAAATTAACGGCTGCAAATAACAAATTAAAGGATTTTAAGAGAGTAGAACAAATTTACAGCCTGGACTATCGCCAAGTGAAGTTAAGAAATCACCAACCGTGTAAACTTCAATAGTATTAGTATCCACAAATGATTTATAGTCGTTTAACCGTTGGTGTGAGTTTTTATTGAAAGTTGGTAGCACTGTGCATGCCGCAAACTAACAAATTATCGGCTAACTATTAACGAACTATATCTCTAAGATATCACCGTGAGTCACGAATGTTTCTTGGGGTAATATCAAACGGGAATAATTATATACTATCAGTGACAATTCCGGTAGATTGCTTTTAATACGTATACAAATTAAACAATAGCAAAGTTTTTATTTTCAACAATTTGCGATTGCCATTTTTTTAACGTCCAACTAATGTTGTAGAATAATTAATAGCTGTTGTAATCTAGGAATTTGCAAATGGAAATTCCACTCCTGTATGAAATAGCCTATTTAAGAGTCATAAGAGGGCAGCACCAACACAAACAAAAATCAAAGTCGAAGGACTACATACGGAATCCACGGAATACTTATACAGGAAAAGAATATCAGAGAAGATTACTGAGAATGGAATATTAGAAAACGATAACATCGATGAAAGCTGGCAAAAACTCAATAACTCAAAGATAACATAATCAACGCTGCAACAGAATCACTTGGAGAGAGAAAAGTAACGAATACTCACATATTAAAGAAGAAAACCCCGTGGTTTAGACAGGAAGTTAAGATAAAATGTAAAGAAAAGAAGAAAGCCTTTTTACAATAAAGAACGAAACAAACACAACAGGCATACAATACAACCACTACAAACGAATCAGAAGCGAAACAAATACTTTAGTGAGGCAAATAAAAAGGGAGCACTGGCAGAGTTTTTCAAAACAGATGGAACACGACTTCTACGGAACACAAAAAAGTATGGAGACTGATCAGAGGGCAAAGAAAGGAGATGAACGAATTAATAAAAGCGAAACACATTCAGGAGGAAACATGGGCAGACTACTTCCGATCTCTATTTGCTAAAGGCGACGATAATGAACCACCAACACCTGAAGTTACAACAAACGAAGAAATAAACATCGAGGTAAAGGAAGCATTAATAAAATTAAAAAATAGAAAATCTCCAGGAGAGGACAGAATATCGAACGAACTCCTAAAGTACGGAGGACAAGATCTAACTAAACAACTATTAAAACTAATACAAAAAATAATAGAACAAAACAGAATACCACAAGAATAGAGATCAAGCATCCTAATACCTCTCTTCAAAAAAGGAGAGAAATCGGACCCGGAGAATTACAGAGGAATTAACTTATTAAACACAACATTAAAATTAACAACCAAAGTGATAACAAACAAATTGAATGAAATGATAACATTAGCAGAAGAACAACAAGGTTTTAGGTCCGGAAGGTCATGCACTGACGCTATATTTATAATGAGGCAAGTTCAAGAGAATTCGTTGGAATACAACAAACCGGCATATTTATGTTTCGTGGACCTTAAGAAAGCATTTGACAGGGTCACATTAAAGGACGTTATCCATTTGTTATACTCGAGAGAGGTACCTCTAGGAATAATTAAAACGATCGAAAACATCTACCAGAACAACACAATAAAAGTAAAAGTGGTCGATGAATTAACTGACCCAATTGAAGCCGGCAATGGGATAAGACAGGGGGATTCCTTGAGTCCATTATTGTTCAACCTGATCATGGACGAAATAAAAAAAATAGTAAGAACTAAAAAAGGATACGAAATGGGAGGAAAACAAATTAAAATAATCTGCTATGCGGACGATGCAATACTAATCTCTCAAAGTGAAGATGATTTACAACGTATGCTGCACCAATTCAACATTATAACAGCAGATCCTGTAAGATGTAAATTGGAGCTGGAAGGTCAGATAATAGAACAAGTGATGGAGTTTAAATACCTAGGCATCTAAAGCTTCACGATACGATACAATATCGATACTTTTTAAGTATTGAGTATTGTATTGGTTATGCCAATCAAGTATCGTATCGTGTATCGATATCGGCAATACTTTCTTATAAAAATATCGTATTGATATTGATTTCCATACGACATCGATACAATACTCGATAAAATATCCACATAAAAAGGAATACATTAATTAAAAAAACGATTCTTTACTACAAGATCTCTTAAAATATACAAGAAATAGGATATGGTTCATTCCACCAACATACGACTGTTTTGAATTATCGCGACAACGAATATTTCAGTGTGCAATATAAGAAGTACGAAAGTAAATGACTCTAATAATTATTCCAATAAACAGCAATGTAATTTGCAATTTATTTTCGTTCTTCATATTTTGCACAATAAAATATTCGTTGTCGAAATAATCCAACACAGTCGTATATTCGTGGAATGGGGTATAAATTGCATTGTAACCTCACAAATATTATCCTTTAAAGAGCTCTCATCCATCTGTTTCCACAAATGAGTTCTTTAAAACTTTTATCTTTATCTCTTTTTCGGTACTACCAGCGTACCAGCGCTGCTTCAGAAAAAAGCCGCTCAACTGGTACGGATGTCGCGCGTCGCTTGGACACACAAAATATCTCTAGAAAAACCGAGATAAAACGGAAAAGAACACTATAGGATTTTGACCATAATACAATATTTGTGTCTGGTCCAGGTCTTGAAGATTGCAAGTAGTTTTCAATTTCCTTTTCAAAAACATCGATATTATCTGATGGTTTTAAAAATAAATATATCGAAATCGATTGACTTATTGGGTTCATCGTCCTTCTCTCTCGCACTAATATTTTAACTGTATAATAGGCCTACTCACGTGGCGTTTAATTGTTTTTCTCGATATCGATATTCTCGATAATATTAAGGCAAGCGTATCGGAAATACAAGAGTATTGTATTGATTTCATATAATGAGTATCGTATCGACATTAATATTGCTAAGATATGTATTGTATCGGTACCTTATTGATTTTCGATACGATATCAATACAATATCGATATTTTTATCGAATATCGTGAAGCTTTATAGGCACTACACTATCTAGCTACGGAAGGCTCGAAACAGAAGTGGAAGATCAAGTGAATAGAGCAAACAGAGCCGCAGGTTGCCTGAATTACCTTCGAAAAATCGATGGTAAGACTCTATGGGACAAAGCTAGAAGTACAGATATATGACTGAGATACAAGGTGTATAACATTAATAACGGGGTAAGAAACAGAAGAATAGAATGGAATGACCACATAAGCCGAATGACAACAAATGGGATAGTCAGGACAGTGAGAGACGGTTCCGCAATAGGAAGACGATCAGTGGGAAGACCACGAAAACGATGGAACGACGAAGTAATAGAGGCACATTGAAAAAACAGACAGAGTCATGTCTATACAAAAAGAAGAAGAAGAAGAAGAAGAAGAAGAAGAAAAGAAGAAGAAGAGTCATAAGACTATATGTACATGATCTATTAAAACAAAAATTGACATCTCATCATCACGTAGCACTACAACCCTGGGTGGATCCTGGTTGACTGTACAACTTTTTTTCCAATTTGTTCGGTCTTCCATCAACCTATGTTTCCAACGGAATGTTCTTTCCAATGAAATGTTCACTTTCCGGAGATCTGCTTGTATGTCATCTCTCCATCCCATTCTGGGACGTCTGAGTGATCTTTTGCCTGTAGTCATTGGCGTCATTGTATATATATAATGTTCTTGAACTCCTAAGTGGAGCATAGAGCTTCAGTGAAAACGCGCCATCGGGTTCTATTTTGCGCTAGGGCCTTCACCTCATTCCAAGACTTTCCTTGACTTCTTATCTCGTCCATGATGGATCTTCTCCAAGTTTGTGCTGGGCGACCTCTTTTTCTCTTTCCTTGGGGATTCCACTCTAGGGCATTTTTTGCAATACTGGAACTATCTTTTCGGAGTGTGTGACCTATCCACCCCCACTTTCTGTATTTTATTTCAATTTCTACCCTCTTTTGTTGGGTCAGGTGTAGCAGATCTTCGTTTCTGATGGTGTTTGGCCAGAAAATACGAACAATTCTTCGTAGACATTTGTTAACAAAGACCTGCAATTTGTCTGTAAGGTATTTTGTCACTTTCCAGGTTTCACATCCATAGAGTAGAACAGACATAACATTTGACTGGAATATTCGGATCTTTGTCCTTGTAGTATATTCTCCAGACCTCCAAACAGGGTTAAGCATGCTGAAAGCTTCTTGAGCTTTTCGTATCCTCATACGAATATCGTCTTCTGTACCTCCGCTTTCTGTTATGACACTTCCAAGGTACGTGAAGTTCTCCACATTTTCAATCTGCTTGTTGTCGATATTAAATAGCGTGTTGCTCCTTGCATTTATTCTCATCGACTTGGTTTTACCAATATTGATTTTTAAACCTATTTTATTGGCCTCAGTGGATAGTGTTTCCAATTGGTCGGCCACATCCTGGAACCTTTGTCCTAACAGGCAGATATCGTCGGCGTATTCCAGATCACTTAGGCGTGTGGTTAACGTCCATTGTATCCCTTTTGTGTCGAAGTCTAGTTTGGAGAGAACATAGTCCAGAGCTATGTTAAACAGAAACGGAGAAAGCACACATCCCTGTCTGACTCCAGTAAGTACGTCAAATTCGTCACTGTTGGCCCCATTGTGTGTCACGCTGCACGTCGCCTCAGTGTACAGTGACTTTATAATGGAAATTATTTTATGAGGAATGTTTCTTAGCTCTAAAATTTTCCATATAGCAGCATGAGACAGGCTGTCAAAGGCACGTTCGAAATCGACAAAGACCATGTATAGAGGTGTGTTCCATTCAACCGATTGTTCCATTTTGTATCAATGGCGTCATTGTAGAGTGCTTTTAATTTGATATTGGTTCTGATCCTATACTGGTTTGTGGTGATGTCGTGGTGAGGTCCGAAAATTTTTTCTAAGTACTTTTCATTCAAAACGTCTGAGCTTTTCTTCGTTTGCTTTGGTCATAGTTCATATTTCGCATCCATATGTCTGATGATGGATTAATAGATGTTGATCTTTCAACTTCTTGTAAGATTTTTTGATTTTATAAGCTTATCCAGTGCGAATAGACAGCGATTTGCCGATTGGATTCTGTCTTTTATTTCTTCACTAACAGTCTCTTCGTGTCGTTCTCTTTATACAAATATATTTCGTCTTCTCTTCATTAATTTTCAGCCCTACTTCACATAAAATTAGTTCCTAGGAAGGAAGCCCTACTTCCATAAAAGACATTTTCAACAAGCTGGAAGTTTGTTGAAGTTTCCAGCTTGGAAGCGGAGACTCCATAGGATGGAGTCCCCAACGAGATCAATTTCATTTGTATTTGCTAGTAGGTAATAGCTTGGGGCCTTGAACCGATAGCAATTCTGTTTTTATTTCAGTCGACTTCATGGCTTTCTCTAATACAAGGTTAAAAGTAGTGGAGATAACGCATCACCCTGTTTGAGTCCACTGTTGATTTCAAAGCTCCCAGACAGTTTATTATTTACATGTACTTTAGATATTCAGCTCTATACAGACTTTGGTCATCCAAATGAGTTTCTTTGGTATTGAGAACTCCGCCATGGCATTCCATACTTGGCTTCTTTCTACGCTATCATATGCCTTTAGAAAGTCTATGAAGTGATTGTGTATGAGTCTGTTATACTCCCATCCCTTTTCTAGAAGCTGTCTCAGCGTGAATAGGTGATCTATTTTGTTTGATATGTTTGCCCTAAAACCGGCTTGATATTCTCCTAGGGCATTTTCGGCATAAGAGGTTGGTCTACTAAGAATGAAGTTTAAGAGAATTTTATATGCGTTGTTTGGGAGTGAAATTCCTCCATAATTCGTGCATTTTGTTTTGTCCCCTTTTTTGTGGATGGGCACTATGGTGTTTTCCTTCCATCTTGCTGGTATCCTTCCTTCTAACCATATATGCGTTATTAATTTTTCGATTTGGCTTCTCCCCATATTTTAGAAATTCAGCTGGTATCTCGTCCGTACCCGGCGCTTTGTGATTTTTCAGCTTATTTAAGACCGTTTGAATTTCTTCAAAAGAGGGATTTTTGACGGGCATGTCCACTGTGATATAGATCTCTTCTTTGTGTTGTTCTTCCTGTATGATGTTTGGAAGGTCCCTGAAATACCCTTTCCATTCTTCAGTTAGTTCTTTACCGTCGATTATCATATGGCCTTGATTGTCTCTCAGTGTAGCGATAGAATTGGTTAAGGTGGTGCATTAATTTCTTGGAAAAGTGTATATAAATGACTACAAATGTAGATCATTTCCTTGTAAAAATTTTAAATTATTGCTTTTAAACAATATAGAATGTTGTCATTTAAAGTGTTTACGCATTTAAATAACTTATTTAAAATGATAATAATGCGTTTATTTTTGTACTATGGAATTGTTAGTGATATCCGGCTAATAAGCATATAAATTCGTACAAGAACCTAGCTCTAAATATAAATTGTTTTAAAATAAAAACAGTGATAAGTAAAAAAATCCCCACACGGCTAAAATAGAACAAATGTAATTATGAGTACCTATACTATCACTAGGGCCCATTCCAGGAATGAATGAATATAGACCGTCGAATTTCAATAGAAGTTCAGCGTGGTTCAGCCACGATTGTATCCCTTTGTGACGATAATATAATTTTATCGTCTAGAGTACGACAATGAATTAAGTAAAACCTGTTTTTGTACCGTCTTGGACGATATAAAAGCCGGATCGAAAAGCCTAGTTGATTATTATTCTTGGAACGCTGATCGAAGAATAATAAACAACAGCGAGGTATAAGAGGTGAGTTTATGTAGGTAGTATTTCCCGACCATTTTCCGCTGTCCTTTTGGCGAGCTGAGCGAATCAGACAGTTTTCCTTTTACTTATCCTTTTACCTAAACTTATACGAGCGGTGATCGTATATCCCTAATATGTCTTTTCATCTGGCGAGCTGAGCGAGATTCCCTTTCTTCCCTTTCCTTATACATTCATGTCGTATTAATAAAAGCAATTCCTATTTCACGCGATCGTCAAAATCATTCATTCATGTACAAAATATCGTCATATCGGCCCGAACAGAAAGCTCAATGCGTAGATTATAATAGTATATTATTCAACGAGCATGTAATAATGGCTATTACTCACGATGATGAAGTTACTGAATTCATCAGAGTGAGTAATAGCCATTACATGCGAGTAGAATACTATACTTTTTCTACGACCCTTTTTTATTTTAATTAGTAAAAAATTTAATTATCAACTACTTGAGATTTAAATTATAATAATTTACAAAAATACCTAAATGCTATTTACCCCTAGTACGTGGCTGAATAATTGGTTGCCTACTATTACTAAATTCTTATTGTAAAAATACAACTATAAATAGTCAATATAAGTTCTATTCGTTTCCGAGAAATTATAAGCTTAAATTTGTACCTACTGTCAGTGAATCTAATAAATAGGAAATGGCTGTTGTCGGTGGACGTATTTCATATATATATATATAGTTATAATGTATATTTACATTTAACTATATAATTATAATATAATAATATAACTATACATAATATGTTATAACATATTTAACACAATATAACTTAAAAACAAACACAATATTAGTTATAAATTCCAATTAACATAAACAAAATGCGCTAATGTCACTGTCACTAAATTAAATGATAAACGTCATAATTTTTAGTAAACAAGATATAAATGTAAAAATATACTGATATTGTTACAGTTAAAATTTTAAAAAAAATTTTCTAAGTTAATTATTGGTATAAATTACAATAATTATTGTATTAAATAAACAAGTTTAAGTAATTTTATTTGCAGTTTATATGCGATACGATTAATATTAAAAGTGGCATGCGCCACTTGAATCTAACTTCAGCCCGTGAGTAATGACCCGTGAGTAACTTCAGCCCGTGAGTAATGAATTATTACTCACGGGTACAGTAATGGATGCTATTATCTATGAAAAATAGCGAATAATGAGCATGTTATTAAACGGTCGTAGAAAAATATATTTTATTAACGAAATTGACGAGTAATTAAGGCTAATTATCTTATCTGTTGTATGTTTTGATTCCAAATAAAAATGCCTTAAAAAGCGAACTCTTTTCTTCGACTGATTTAGTTACCTGGAGCAACAACGCAACGACCTCGTTACACCTTATCCCTTTTAGATTAATGAAAGATGAAATTAAGGAGAATAAATATGTGAAAACTGTGAGGTTTCCTAGAGAAACCTGCGTGAAAATTGAATTTTCTTTTGTAAAAAAATCTCATCTGCTACGACGATTTTCTCCCTTATGCCATTTTACGAATCGAGAGAGGAATATTGATTCAATAAAAAAAGTAGCATAAGCGCTATTGGTGTTCTAAGGTCAGTGTCCGTGATTTTCTCCTTCATGCCACTTGTCGAGGAAGATCAAAACCGTTGGTCGTTTTTGTTGGATCTCTCAAGTCACTTATCAGAAGACATTATCACATCAGCATCATCACATATACATCATCAGTAGGCTGTTTAGTAAGATCACAGTCGGTAAGTTGTCAGTCGGGGTTACATCCCTATGGATAGGTATTTCAGGATTCCCTCTCTTCAATCCTGATCTCCCGGAGTAGAGATGCATCAAGTCAAACTAGTTTGATTTTATTCAACAAACTTGACTTGACTTGAAAACCAAACTTTTTTTGTAAAAAAGTTTGACTTGACTTGATTTCGATATCTTTAGGTTTGACTTGAAATCAAACTTCTTCAAACAGTTTGAAGTTTGAATGTCATATTGGCAACGTGTTTAGTTCCAATTCTAATTGAGAGCGTACGGATTTTGTTGTGACTTATTTGGATAGGTCTGAATCTGTATTCTGCTACTCCGCAAATTAGTTTGTAGTTCATATTTAGACGTCCATGTTTGGCTTGTTTATTACGTTCGTTTTAAGTGTGTGGCTTTGGGAGATAATATCTGAATGTGGATATTTTTCGGTTCAGAATAAGTACCAGAACAAATTGAGTCTGATATTGAAGGTATTCCCACTGCAAAAATTAAGAGAAACAATATGTAATCGAAGCAGTATTAATTAAGAAAAATAAATATACTGATTTATTTGATGTTGCGGCAGGTGATTTCAAAACAATGAAAATTGCAAAGTGCATACATACTTTTATTATGTAAAAATAAAGAACAGCGTTATAAAATCACGAACAGTGAACTAATTCTTTAAAAAGACAGCGTTATGCATAACTCGACCAAGCGCCATTTCTTTAAAATCGAGATAACAGCGGATTCTGGTGACACATAGCTAAAACTATCTTGGAAAAATCCCTGTTATTGTCACGTTAACGGTTACTAAGAAAAACAAAAATAAACCAAGCGACATTCTGTCTATTAAGGGTTTTTAGTTTTGCATAACAAGACTATATTCATAAATGCCATTCTTAACTGTCATTCACAACTGCCATATATCCATAACTGCCATTCATAACAGTTTCGCAATTGTAGACTAAGCGCCGACTTTGGTCTGTTTATGCTAAACTAAGCGTTTGGCCAGAATAACAGTTTTGTCCCCATTAATGTACACATTAATTTTGAAGTTTCCGTCAAAAAATGATGGAATTTTTTTAAAGTGAAAATGTTGTGTTTATATATATGTAATTAAATTGAAAAATACAAATAATCTTTATAAAATCTTTTTATTACGTCTAACGTGCTATGTACTAAGAATATATTATAAGTCATAAAATGGACCTTTCGGGATTCTTCTATATTTTGAATTTTGAATGTTTAATAATCATTTCTGTACTAAGAGTATAAATCAATAGCTTGTTTTTCATGTATAAATATTGATTTTATTCCAACAGTACAACTTTTAATTTCAAAAGTCTGCTTTGTAAGGTACAGGTCAACTTCTACTGTTAGTACCTTCTGCTTTCACTTACGCAGCTTGACTTATACTTTTAGTACATACACACTACATGTTATGAGAGTCTGGGGCGTTTGTATTGAAAAAATGTAGATAATGCAAATTTGACCATAAAATTTCAAGGAATTAACATCCTTAAAAAGAGGTTGGTACGGAAACAGATTTTTGAGGTTCTTTGTTTTCTTCCTTTTTAACTTTCCTAAACCTTTTTTTATGACTTTCGTTCTGTCGTTGAAGACAGTGCCGATGTTTATTGTTATCGGTTATAAAAGCAGAAAATTATAAAAATAGCTAGATCCCATTTAAACCAAAAACTGTTCATTTAGTATTTTTTTATTTAATTTTGTTTTGCGTGCTAAAAAATAGTTTACTGTGAAAGTGTCAGTGTTCTATTGTACATGATTTTTAAAAATGAGTAGAGGGAAACAAATATTAAAATTATTGGAACTAAAGGATAATTTATATGGCACTCAATGTATTATTAAATTTCTTATCTTAATTGGCAACTGACATGTCTATCTCAACAAAAAAGTATATAAAAAAATAAAATACAGGATTCTTTGTAAAAGGTATATTTAAAAGACCCTAATAATGGTTACATCACAAAACAAAACGTTTTCGGATTAACAAGTAATCCATCATCAGTGTTAAGCGAATAACATGCATGCGTGAGCCACCAAAAAGTTATGGGTAAAAACCCTTTAAAAGATATACATAGTTGACACTAAATTTTCAATATGAGGTTCATCCCTTTCATATCACATCCACGTGGGTTAGAGTCCTGTGTTGCCCTGGGTAATATCCAGGAATATTTGCAACATCTAACTATTTTAAACATAATATATAGTGTAATATAAGATCTTATACCTTTTAAAGGGTTTTTACCGATATATTTTTGGTGGCTCACGCATGCATGTTATTGGCTTAACACTGATGATGGATTACTTGTTAATCCGAAAACGTTTTGTTTTGTGATACAACCCTTATTAGGGTCTTTTAAATATACCTTTTACGAAGGATCCTGTATTTTTGTGATTTATGGTATACAGCCAGCTACAGGAGTTTTATTTTCCTCGTGGATTGTTAAAAAAGTATATCTACGAAATAAATTATTTTTCAAACTGTCTCAAACTAGTTTGACAAACAGTTTGAATTTTCAAACCTGTACGATTGACCAGTTTGACTTGACTTGAATTATTCGTCAGAAGGACTGACTTGAGTTTGACTTGAAATTAAGTCAAACTCAAGTCAAATTCAAACATTCAAGTCAAACTTGTGCAACTCTATCCCGGAGGGAGTGTAGTGGTCGACGTGATGTCGTGTTTTGTTCGTCTCCAAAGATCTCTGTCTCTGGTCATTTCTTTCAATTCATGCATAGATCTTTTGCATATTCCTGTAATTGGATCGGTCCATATTTTTGGGATAATAATTTTGGAATTCCATTTGGAATAATAAAACTACTGAGAACAAAGAACATCGACACACGGGATATAAGAATAATAAATAATCTGTATTATGAACAAGAAGCTGTAATAAGAATAAATAATTTAAACACCAATAAAATAAAAATCACAAGAGGCGTTAGACAGGGCTGTGTCTTGTCGCCATCACTGTTTAATGCATACTCAGAAGAAATATTCAAAAAAGCATTAGAAGATGAAGTAGCAGGCATAAAAATAAATGGCCTACCCATATGTGAAATTAGATACGCCGATGACACAATACTAATAGCAGAAACTATTACAGATCTACAAAGAGTTTTAGATAAAGTTGTTGCAACGACTGAAGAATTTGGTCTGTCACTAAACATAAAGAAAACGAAATTCTTGTTTATATCAAAGAAAAATATTAGAAACATCAATCTACACGTAAATAATATGACGATACAACGAGTTCAGAATTATAACTATTTAGGGACAAACATTAGTGAAACAAACGATTATACCAAAGAAATCCGAATTAGAATAGAAAGGGCTAGAAGTGCATTCACTAATATGAAACAAATATTATGTAGTAGAGACCTCAGCCTAAATCTTAGAAAGCGAGTACTAAAATGTTATGTATTTTCTGTTCTTTTGTATGGTGTGGAGACATGGACTCTCAATAAACAATGCCTCAATAGATTGGAAGCATTTGAGATGTGGACGTATCGAAGAATGCTGAGAATCTCCTGGACAGACAGAATAACCAATGAGGAAATACTAAGGAGAATACAGAACAGCAGGGAGATACTGGGTTCCAACAAAATAAGAAAACTTCAATACTTGGATCATATAACACGTGGTGACAGATATGAACTCCTAAAATTAATTATGCAGGGAAAGGTTCAAGGAAGGCGCAGCATAGGTAGGAGAAAAATGTCTTGGCTGAGAAATCTCAGAGAATGGTTTGGATGCAGCTCAACTGAACTCTTTCGGGCTGTAGTGTCAAAAGTGAGAATAGCAATGATGATTGCCAACCTTCGTCGCGGAGATGGCACGTAAATAAGAAGAATATTTTTGGGGATCTTCTTCATGATCTTCAGCCTTCCACCTTTCCTTGTATACCTAATGACTCTTTCCATGTTTTCTCTGTTTGCTCTCATAACGTCCTAGCTAGGTATTTTAATTGTTGGATATGTATTTTGCTGGAAACACCTTTTTTGACCTTTAGCTCGTTTAAAATTGAATTATTTGTCCTGTAGTCGGTATAAGGAATTCGTAACATTCATCACCAACAGAACATCCAGTGGCCTCTATTTGAGGGTTATTAATAATTTTATTGTACTATATTATGAATGCTTTTGCATTATCAGGGAGGGTGGTGTTATATGACTAAGTGACGGAAGCCAGAACGAAGGGGGTAGATCTGATACAGCCAGTAACTATCGTCAGTGTTCTATGTAGTTGGACGTCGATAATTTTAGTACACTTGGCTCTGATAGTAACAGAGTATTCGTCCACGGACTATACCAGACTCAAACTTAAAGTTCGTAATTTGTTTGCTCCAGCTCCCCACGAGACTCCACAGGGCGTTTGGATAATATTTTTGCTATAATTAGAGGCAGTATTTTCAATATTTTTTTGAAAGATAGGGTGCTGTCTAAAGTTATTCCAATATAGAAATTAAAACGATTACTAGACAGTCTTCTTCTTCTTTAGCCTTAAGTAATCTAACTTTGGACATTGTGTCCCCCAATTCAATCCAGTATTTTCTATTTGCGCCACTTTATTCTTGATTCCAATCTTCTTAATGTCATCAGCCCATTTCATGTGTGGCCTTCCTCTGCTTCTCCGTCCTAACCATGGTCTCCATTCTTGTATTTCGTGGTTCCATCTTTTATCCTTCAGTCGGGCATTGTGTCCTGCGTAGCTATATTTTAATTTGGCATAGTGTTGCCCAAATTCGGTCTTGGTCTTGCAGTCTTGGTCTTGGTCTTGTTCTTGCGTTTTAGCAAGACCAAGACCAAGACCAAGACCGCCTTATTTTAGCAAGACCAGGACCAAGACTGCGAGACTCTTGCGTCTTGCAGTTTGAATGTCGTTTTGTGGAATAATACATATAATATGTATATTAGTTCGGGTATATGCTTAGAGACTATGAGATACAAAAAAATATGTAACAAAAATTTGGAAAATTGGATTTATCCGCATTATGAACAATACGATGAATATACATACCTACCGAATTAAAAATATAAACACTTATTTATTGGATACGTACTCAGAGGTCATAATAAATTATTATACAATGTAAAAATAAAATATTTCATTCTTTCCTAATATTAGACGACGCCTTCGCTCCGAAATTAATTACAATTGATCAATTGTCTAGATTTTGAAAATAGCAACCTTTCATAAAATAATCTTCTTGTGTTGTGTGACGCCGACACGACAGTATAATAATATCGCATTGAAACTTTTAAAGAAGTATGTCGCCTAAAGTGATAGAAATATAATAAGAATAGCATATCCAGTGTTACGGACAACCACTCAATTGTTTTTCCTTATCCATATCGTAAAAACTAAACGTCCTACTTATAAACTGTTTGCAGGGTGTGCAATTAGATATTAGATCAATCGGCCAAACAAAATTTTTTGCTGAAAAAGCACTAGATAAGATAATGCCTGGCTACCCTGTATAGTCCATTCACGCACGGTAAAATGTTACAAAACCTTCAAATTTCAAAAAAAAAAGATATATAAAAAGAGATATTGGCCGATGTGTGATTTTGCAATTGTTTTTTATTGTTAATGAAGAACTTAAGAGAGAATGGGCGATCGGGTTGCATTAAAAACTAAAAAACAATGTTTTTAAAATGAAATAAACAAATTACTGATCGACAACTGATAAATAAAGTTTAAACTTCAGTTTAGGCACTTCGAGATTTCGAAAATAATATTTTTTACTTGTATTTTTGAGTCTTGAAAATCGTCATTTTTCGATTTTTTTTTTCAGTTTTAATTGTTTATAACTCGGAAACGAATAACTTTAGACAAAAACTACAAAAGACCTTTTTTGTTCCATATGATTCAAAAAACCTAAAATAAGTCTGCCAGGGCTAAAACAATTGATTTTTATAATTTGTTTAATTTTTTTTAAATAAATATAGAAATAACTCAGAAATTACGGCATTTCGGTATAGGAAATATTACATGAAAATTAATTAGTAGTTATTATGGTTCAAAATACAAAAATATACAGGGTGTTCTATTCGAAATACGAAAGTTCATTATATTTTAAAAAAAAACGCAAGATCTGACAACAATGTGTAATTACCACTATAATATCGGTCGCATTAGAAGACCTTTACCCACCAAATTCTATAAAAATCGTTCGTCGTTTCCGAGATATTTGAGGCGTTCCATACATAAAACTCACTCTGTATAAATGTTATTTAATTAAACTGCGTGTATTACTTTGTATTAATTCTTGTTAAAAAAAGTCAATCTTAAAATTTTTAACTAATAGCAAACAAAAATTATCAACTAATAATAGTGTCAAAGCTATTGCGTACTGTGCTGTAATTTAATTTGTATTTTTTTATTTTTTATTTGAATAAATGGCAAATTGTAGAACTCTTTTATTCCATTTCATTTCATACACTTAATGTGAGAGTCCATCAATCCCTTTCTAGACAGATAATGTTCTTTAAAATGCAGTCAATTTTATGTCATTTATTTGTTTTTTGTATTTTCACTAAATGCAAACGTTTATTAAGAGGAAACAGTAGTGATCAACAGGTAGCGAAAACGCGTTCCAAGATTGCGACTGTAATTTTGAATATTTTTTCGAGATATTTGGCACACTTATTCGTAATATAATAAAGAATGGCGGTACAGAGCCGAATTTGAAAAATATATTAATATGTGGAAATTACTCTGTAATTAAATACAATATTAAAAAAACGAGCCTGTACCGCCATTAAGAAGAACAAAAAAATACACTTTCTTCAAATAAACTTTTTTATCCGATGCCTAGATTTTGTGTCATTTTGGAACTACTAAAATTTTTTATTTCATTAGTAGTTCCAAAATGACACAAAATCTAGGCATCGGATAAAAAAGTTTATTTGAAGAAAGTGTATTTTTTTGTTCTTCTTAATGGCGGTACAGGCTCGTTTTTTTAATATTGTATTTAATTACAGAGTAATTTCCACATATTAATATATTTTTCAAATTCGGCTCTGTACCGCCATTCTTTATTATATTACGAATACGTGTGCCAAATATCTCGAAAAAATATTCAAAATTACAGTCGCAATCTTGGAACGCGTTTTGGCTACCTGTTGATCGCTACTGTATCACCTTAAGAAACAGACTAACTCCCGTGGAACATGGTAGATAGCCCAGTTAGTTAGAGTATAGGCAGGGATAGTTTAGATCGTGGGTTTAAACCCACCTTATGTGAGTTGTTTATTAACATATAGCAATATGCTAGTGGGTAACTGCGAGACTTGCAAGACTCTTGTTGCAAGACCAAGACTGGGAGTGCAATACCAAGACCAAGACCAGGTGTACTGGTGCAAGACCAAGACCAAGACTGTCCAAGTCTCGTCTTGGTCTTGCATTTGGGCAAGACTAGACAGCATGTTCTCATGCGTCTTCCACTTTGTTTTTGCTTCTAATCAATGTTTTGTTCTTTTGTCTATAAGTCTCACCCCGAGCATTGAACCTTCCACCGCTCTTTACATATGCCTTTACAATCTTATTCATATTATTATTAGACAGTACCTAGTTAAGGAAATGTCTTTGATACATTCTCATTTAGATTAGACTCGATTAGACATGGAAATATTTATTTGAAGACGTCCTAAAATGATATCACACAACCTTATTTAAACTATAGTAAATTACCGTCTACATTACTACCTGATAATAATATTAATAATTATAAACAAGTGATTATTTTAGACGGTCGGTTTTCCCCTATCACTTGTTTGCGTAAACTGTTTTTTAAGTGAGTGTTGTATGTATAAAAACGTCGAATGCACCTTATTAAGCACACTATAAAATTTAGTTAATCAAGAAAAATGTTGAAATTAGTGTTGGCTTTATGTGTCATTGTTGTGCTCTACGAGGCAGAGGCATGCACCCTTGCACCAGGAGGTAAGTTCAATAAAGTAATCAAATTTGTATTCTTCTTCTTCTTCAAGTGCCCTGTCCGTTGCGAACGTTGGCTATTAACATGGCAATCCTGATCTTGCTTACGGCACTTCTGAATAGTTCGACTTAGGCTTGTGTAGTTCATGAACGAACTAGTTCAAAGATCCGGCTCCGATACGTGAACTAAATGAACTAGTTCGCCAGAGCTGGCTTAAACCACTCACTCGCTCAATAAGTCGTTTATTTCTCGGAGCCCGAAGCTTCGCGTTTCGTTCGTTTATCAGTCAGGAGCGGTTCAATTTTCCGAGTCGAGTCGAGCCGCGACGAACGAAGTATCTGAGCTATGGAGCTGACCGGGTAGGAAGGACAAGCGTGAACAAAAGAAAAGAACTATGAACTAATATCTAAGTGAACGATGAGTTGACGTGGGTTAGCATTGAGCATTTTTTAAATAAATACAATTTAATTTGTCCTTTATTTTCTTATTAATGAATTTTGACCACATCCTTTAAAAAACGAATACTAAATTTTGTAATACAATATTTATAATGTTAATATAAAATCGAAGTTATCAAAAATAAACTTGTGCACAAACGATAAATCAATCTTACTTTTGCTCATCTGTAAATAAATCTCTCATATATGTAGCTCTTTGCGCTAATGAACTAGTGAACTAAAAGAGCGACCTAGTTCACTTCTCACATTTGAACTAAACTGAGCGCTCCTTATAATGAACTATTATGCCCAAGCCTAAGTTCGACCGATGTGAGCCCGAACCACTTCCGCAGATTTTTTAGCCACAAGTGTCTTCTTCTGCCTGGCCCTTGCTTACTGTCTATTTTCCCCTGGATAATCAAGTTTTTTTTTGTTTAATTGAGGCCCCTAGAACAGGGGTCACCAATTAGTTTCCCTGGGGGTTCGTTTCGAAAACCTATGACACTTCCGGGGTCCGGATTTAATGCTGCCTTTGTCTGGTTGTTCTAATTCGGTTTCTTTACGGATTCTTGTTAAAAAATATCCCCTACAAACAAATCAGAAGGGTGCTGGGCGAAATTTTTGGGCAGATATTGTTTAACAATTTTTTTAATAAATTCAAAACATCACCTTTTTTGCCCCCGAAAATATGTTGTCATCATTTTTGCTTCATCTTAAACAATCTTTTGTTTCATCTTCTGTCATTTTATCAAATCTTGAGAGTTTTCAAGCATCGAAAATACGTATTTTCGCATTTTTCAGATTTTAAATCGCTTATAATTCGAAAACTATCAACTTTTCAGAAATATGACAAGAGACCTATTTTGTTTAGAATTACCTAAAAATACATTTTCCGAAGCAAAAAGGTAATTTTGAATTTGTTTAAAAAAATTGTTTCACCTGGCACCCTTCTGATTTGTTTAAAGAAGACATTTTTGAACAGGAATCCGTAAAGAAATCGAGCCAGAAACATTTTTCATACGAAAGTGGCCTCACATATGGAAAGGAAAACTAATAATATCTGTCACTGTAGACTTAAAGTTTTCCTGGTACAGCAAATAAAATATAAATTCATTGTGTATTGTTTTGATGTTATTATCAGTATATTTTGAACACATCAGTATTGTAAATTGTTACTGAGAATATTTTAAAAGTTAGGAATTTATATTTTGAATGCGAATGAAATTTTTAGACATCTTCAGTTTTGTGCATAGTTATTAACTGTTTTTAAATCCAGTTATTGAAACTGAAGATTAAAATAAATAATCATAGTACAAAATAGTAATTAACATGTTATCTTGTCTACATTAGTTTCAATGCAAGCTGTTTGTTGCAAACTTATTAAATCTGAAAATTATTTTAATTAAATACACAGCTGAAAAGCACTCCCACTTAACATATAGTAGAGAGGAAATGAATATAAAAAATCGCTAATGACAATTTTACATTACAGTTTACTTAAATTCAAAATTAATGATTATAGTAAGTATAACAATAAGGGGAAAAACTCTTTACAAAATTATATTATCAGAGAGAAAAATGACATTTTTATTATGTACAACCTGTCTAAAGTTTGGAGTGAGTTTAGTGCAACTGATTCTCATTAGGGAGTTGAGATATTCATCTGTTAGCTGAGATCTGTACCGACTCATATCGAATAAAGCTCATTCTTGATAAAGCGGCTTCGCACACATAAGTTGAGCCAAACATAGTACACAATTTCAGGGCCAAACATTTTCAAAATTGCCAAACACTAGGTATATTCTGAATTTAATGGCGGTCCGCACAAAACTAGCCCACGGTCCGAATGCGGACCGCGGTCCGCTAATTGGTGACCCCTGCCCTAGAACACAATCGGTGTAAGTGACAATTTTTAGGAGATTGGGTTAATAGGGGAGTGCATATAGATTTTCACTTCGGAAAAAATCAAACAAGATAGAACTTTTGTAATTTCATTAAGAAATGTTTAATAAACAACATATCAAAAAGTTCTACTCGAGAAGTGGGTGCTTCATTTTTTATTAAACAAATGAATTACGAAATTAGATGTTTTTTTAAATAACTCCGAAAATATAAATTTTAGAAAAAAACTGACTTGACCATTGAAAAATTCAGAAAATTTTACGAAAAGAAACCTTATATAAAGAATTTTCTAAAATAAACCTGTAGCTTCCATCATTTTTTATTTATAACGCTAAAGTCACCCTTCTCACAAACATTGGCGCACTGTAAACTAACGTACGGCGAAGTGCACGGTTGAGTTATTTTAATGCAATTCTTTAACTAATGGACCAAATGAAATTTTACAAATTGAACATGAATGAAGAATAATTAAGCTATCTTATGGTTATAATAGAAGGAAATTAAATGTATGGGCATAAGTACGGTGTGGGCGGAAAGTGAGCCTTACATGAATTTTGTTTAAAAATTATTTAAAAATGTGTAACTAATACAATTTTTCTTATAAAACTCTCAATTTTGCACAGCTTACCTTTCAAGCATCTTACTAAATGATGTTTCAAAAAAAAATCTCAAAAATTTAATTCAAATGATATGCCGTCTCAAAAAATGTAATTTTTTAAATCTTTGTAGTTTTATAGAATTACCACCAATTTAAGACGGTATTACTCAAGTTTGAACAGATATATTACAGTTTTATAAGTGTTTTTTTAAGCTTAGGATGTAATCTTTAAAATGCACTGAATTATTTTACTTTAAAAACGAAATAAACTATTTCTTTTTAAGAAAATTAAGAAAGATAACAAAAATGTAATACAAAAACCGAAAATTACCAGCTAAAAAAATGTTTATACAAAGTGATCAAAACTTTTTTCTGTAAAACTTACCTAAAATACATTTAATAATAAGCTTCAACAATAATAAATGTTCAGCAAAAAAATTTTTTTAGCTCTTATACAGTATGTCTGCGTAACTTGGAACCTATTAATAACTTTTTTATTATCAGTTTTACGAAAAAAAGTTATTTTTTATAAAATACTCTGCATCGTATATAATCTAAGATGTAATCATAAAATATCAAATTTAATTAATGTTATACGAGGTATGTCAAAAAATATGAATTTCACTCAAGAGTAAAGTACCTTTACATTTCACAATATCGAAAATTGTTATTAAGAAAAGTTGTTTGGAATTAAAAAATTTGTTTTAGTGTTCAATTACATCCTTCTAATTAAAATATTGAGAATAATAAAGGCACTTAACTCTTAAGAAAAATTCATACTTTTTACATACCTCGTATAAAATTTAAAAAGTTTAATATCTGATGGTTGTTTCTTATATTTTAGACCAGGGAGAGCATTTTATGAAGAATAACTTTTTTTCGTAAAAGTGATAATAAAATAGTTATCATAATTATAATAAAATGATGAGTATCCGTAATTTGAGAAAAAATTGATTTTTTTTTTCGATTAGAATGATGTAATTGTATATTTAGACATAGTTTCTAATTCCAAACATCTTTTCATAATAGTATTTTTTGATATTCTGGAATATAAAGGTACTTTACTCTTTAACGAAATTTATATTTTTGACATAACTCGTATAAAATTGATAAAATTTGGTATCTAATGGTTGAGTTTTAGATTTTTGACTATCCAGAGCATTTTTATTAAGAATAACTTTTTTTCGTAAAATTGATAATAAAAAAGTTTTTCATGTGGTTGAATGATGAATTTAACGATATTTTTAAAATTGTTGTTCTGAAGCTATTTTCTTGTGGCATTTTTACAATTTTAACTATTTAGAATGGGAAATAAGCCACAATATTATTAAAAAATGATTTTTATTAACGTTTCGACGCCCAAAACGAAACGTTAATAAAAATCATTTTTTAATAATATTGTGGCTTATTTCCCATTCTAAATAGTTAAAATTTTTAAAATTATTTATACAAAACAATTGTTATTGTTTAAACAATTAATAAACAATTAGCGGCCAAATCTGCGAGTAGAACTTTTTAATTTAACATGTATATAAACTAACAAAAAAGTTTTAGAAAAATATAAGCTTGTTTGAATTTTTCAGAAAAAATGCATATTTTCGTTCTAATTGCACTCCCCTATAGTACAAAAATGGACTCTCACCAGGGGCGTAACAGAGGGCCCCGCAGCATGAAGCTTGCGGGGGGCCCCAATCGCTTAAGGGCCCCATCTTGTCATCTGATATTACGTACGAATTGCAGAACTCGCTATCGCTCATTCTGCAAACTTTCACATGCGTGCCTTAAACGTGTACTTTTAATACTTACATCATAAATAAATTAAAAACCTCTAATAATCTATCCTACTTTACAATTTAAACACCAAACAGTTTTTTTACATAAATGATGTGGTTGATTATATTTTAAATAACTTATGTGAAGTAAAAAAACTCCCTGGTGTAGTTGGTATAAAATTTAATTAAGAATTAAAATTCTAAAAAATCCAAAAGGATTACATTCATTGTTCAGAACGTTTTCTTACTTATCAGTCCATCATCAGTGAGATCCGTGTCCCTGCAAAATCGCCACAATTCCAAACACTGCACTGGTTGGGTTAAATGTTCAAACTACATGTTCAAAAGTCACATTATTTTCTTGTATTTATAATTTAGTTTGAAGATTTAACCCAACCAGTGTTTGACATTGTGGCTATTTTGCAAGGGCACGGAGCTCACTGATGATGGACTGATAAGTCCGAAAACGTTCTGAATAATGAATGTAATCCTTTTGGATTTTTTAGAATTTTATTTCTTAATTAAATTTTATACCAACTACACCAGGAAGTTTTTTTACTTCACGTTAAGTTATTTAACTAGATGGTATACAGCCAACTTTTGGGAACTATCCCGTTTTATTTATGATTATATTTTATTTATAGTGCATATTTTACTTTATAGGAATAAAATGCCTTGAGTGCACAAGACCTAATGAGTTCTACAGTTGCGGAAGTGCTTGCCAAACAACCTGCCGCAATCTGGGCAAACCATGTCCCATCATAAACATCAGATGCAACGATGCTTGTTACTGCATAAACGGATATGCTAGAAACGATAGAGGAGTCTGTATTCCTATCAAAAACTGCCCCCGATTGCCTCCATACTAATAATTACTTATACGGTTATATAGATTTTGAGTGTTTTAAGTATTGATTCAAAAACAGGAATCTTGTAAATAAAGATGCTATTCTTTGTTACTAAATATAAGCAGTATGCTCAAAGTTTTTGTATCAAAACATGTTTAAAATAAACAATTTACGCAAAATAAAACAGTTCCTATTTGTTATTTTCCTTCCTTAAAGTGATTTTTAGCTTACCAGTTTATATCCCTTTGCTACGCATTCAAATTATACGCATTTGCTACGCATTAACTAATCATCCAAAGAAATATTGAGGACAAGAGAGGAGTAGGTCGCAAAAAAATGTCATGGATGTGAAATATAAAGAACTGGACAGGCATAAATAACACTGGCGAAATTTTGCGTGCCTCAAACGACAGAAGTCAGATAATTCTCCAACGCACTATACATAAGAAGAAGTTTCTTTCCCTTGGCTCGTTTTGTCTCTCTTGATTCTTTTTATTAAATCTCAATGTGATATCCTATGTCTCCTTTTCTTTTACCTATTGTAATCGTTTCTTTCATATTAAACTATACTATAGTTAAAGCATTTGTTCTTCTCTTGGTATCTTCATTTAGTATTCTTCTTTAAAAGCTTTTCTTCTTCTCTGGAAGCCCTCTGTTGTACATCGGTCGTACTGCAGTAAATTGGCTTTGATTGTAAATTTTCTATTGATTATTATAAAAGTCCTCAAAACTTCTGCAAATCTACTATATATACCTACCGATATAGTTTTGTCTCGAGTCCAATATATTGCTATGAACTGGGATAAAGTTGCGTCACGCATCATTCCAAGGATCCTCCAGACCCAAGCATCTTCCAGAGTTCGCCAGATCTCATCAGGGCAACGCTTACATAGGTAATGTTTTCTCCTTATACTAAGCATCCTATGCAGGGCAAGCATAAAGATGGATTTATGAGCACAAGAGATCTTTTTAAGTTCTCTTACGCTTGCTGCCTTAGTTATTCCATCTCTTCAGGATTCTTGTGGTCTACCTCGTCTTCTGCAGTTAGATGGAACACATGCTATAACATTTTTCGGGAGTATTATATTTATTTCTATTATATGAGTTGCTCTTTCTCCACATCTGTCGTTATTGAGCTTTCAACTGCGATTCGTCGTCTTATCTCAATCGTTGCGAATTATCTCTCTGCGGGATAATCCCAATGATATTCTTCGTATGTTTCTTTAACTGCCGTCTCCCAATCTGAGGTTGGATATCATCATCACCATTTTGACTCTATCTACCGCTGCTTTGAAAAGTTCTGTGCAACTGCATTTAAACCAGTCCCTTAAATTTTATAACCATGAGACTCTCCTTATTCCTATACTCCTTCCTACTGTTGTCTTTCCCTGTATTATCAGTCTTAGCATTTCATATCGCTGTCCCTCATTATGTGTCCCAAATATTGTAACTTTCTTATTTTTATTGTGTTTATTATTTCGTATTCTTTGCCCATTTCTCGCAACACTTCCGTGTCCGTCTTCTGTGTTCATACTATTCTAAGCCTCCTCCTGCAACACCTCATTTCAAATGACTGTAGCTTATTTGTTAGTTCTTGCGTCAATGTCCAGCTTTTAAGTCCAACTGAAATTCTAAAGACGTCCATTTCTACTGTTTCCAGCTTTATTTTGTTATTATCTGTTATTCTACAAGTTTATTTCTTGTATAACGAACTCCTTTTAATAAGAGTTTCATATATTTCTTTTAAATGAACTCAAATCTTGTATGTTGAAATCTCTGTCAAATCCATCTTTTTCTAAATATTATCCCCTACTCCCTACATTCGGTATCCTAATGACTCGATGAAAAAATCCACATAATAATCTCATATACCTAAAAAATCACCCACATTTTGTTAAAAATGACATGAATTAAAAGAATTTCCTGCTGTTATAGTCGACTCTTTTTACTCCATTGAACAGTACGCGTTGTAACGACCATTTATTAGGGTTTCAAGTAGTTAAAAGGCCATTTAGATTACTAGATATTTCAAAATATGCTCGAACCTCACACAAATAGATAAAAAAAAACGAACCTACCTGTCCATCAATCTACTTCATTTGAAGAATAAAAATCTTGAAAATGATAAATCTACTCTTCCACACATACCAAAATCAAATCTCACATTCATGTCTATATTTGAGTTACTTCATTCGTAGGGGTACGACAAAGCAGCCACGTATATCTTTCGACTGTATTGGTACGATTAAATTATTTTCTTTTGAAAAACCTATTGATTTTTCTAAGCTTTGCAAATGATCCATAGCCATTCATTTTGCTTTTCTCCTAGATAGTTTATCATTCCTGGTGCAATTTCGTCCTCCCTGCTTGTTTTCCTGTTTTGATTCTATTTATGGCTTCGACCACATCTTTCTTGTTATAACTGGTAAACTCTCCACTACGTCTTTCTCTAAGTATTCTTCTGCCAGTTCGCCCCCAGATAACTCTGTATAATGTTCTTTCCAAGTTTCTAATATATCTATTTTTTCCTTTTTATTTTACTGTTTTTGTCTTTTATTGCTCTTATTTATTTCTGTTGTTGCCTTTTATCCTCTTTATGCGAGTCCAGTATTGTCGGTGTCGGTTATTTATTTGATTTCCTTCGTTCAAGCTACCTCCAAAGTATTCCCAGCTTTCTCTTTTTGCTATTTTGACGGTTCTCCTTGCTGTATTTCTCTCTGTAATAAACTCCTCCTTATCGTTTTCTATAAGGTTCCGTTGTATTTCTTTCAGACAGATTTCTTTTATTTTATTAATGTTTTGATTTCTTCACTCCACATTCAGTCCTCTTAAAATGTTTGTTAAGTTTTCTTATTCCCTATATTTCTTCTGCCTTATCGGTTATTGTTATTTTAAAAATTTTCCACTTTTTTCAAAATTTCTTTGAATTTTTTCGTTTTCCAAATTTTGGAACTCTTCGTTTGTGTCGTATGGGTAATTTTGTTTTATTTTTCCCTTCGTTAGTTTGTATATTGCTATATATGCCATTTTTCTGTTTTCTCAGTTTAATTTTCTTATCTTCCTGGTCTTAATGTACACGGTTATTCACTATATTTTGACCCCCCTGTAAACTGCTTCATTTACAGAATTAGAAAAAAATGTTAAATACAAAAGTTATTCGATTTTTAAATTATGATTTTTTGACATATATATCATACTAGTGACGTCATCCATCTGAGCGTGATGACGTAATCGACTATTTTTTTAAATGAGAATAGGGGTCGTGTGCTAGCTCATTTGAAAGGTTAACATTAAGATAATTATTTATACAGGGTGTCCAAAAAAATTTTTTTAATTAAATTAATTAACACAAAAAGAAGAGTGTATGTAATTTATTTAATTCAAAATACATTCTACTGCTGTCAGAAAACAGAAATAAATATTAATTGAACAAATAAACATTACTTTTCACATATATTCAATGTTCAAGCTGCCACCCATCTGCCTCTTGGCAGTTTAAACATTGAATTTAAGCAAAAAGCAATGTTTATTTGTGCAATAAACTTTTATTTCTGTTATCTAACAGCAGTAGAAGATATTTTGAAATAAATAAATTACATACATTCTTCTTTTTGTGTCAATTAATTTAATTAAAAAAATTTTTTTTGACACCCTGTATAAATAATTATTTTAATGTTTATATTACTGAATAGAGAATTGAATGCCCTTTCAAATGAGCTATCACACAACCCCTATTCTTATTTAAAACAATAGTCGATTACGTCATCACGCCCAGATGGATGACGTCACTAGTACGATATATATGTCAAAAAATCATAATTTAAAAATCAAATAACTTTTGCATTTAATATTTTTTTCTAATTCTGTAAATAAAGCAGTTTACAGGGGGGTCAAAATATAGTGAATAACCCTGTACATTCTGCTACGACTAGCCTATGCCGTGATTCTATTTCTGATTCTCTTCTTGTTTCAATATTTTGTATTACCTTTGTTAATTCTTTCGTAATATAATCTATCACACTTTTAGCATTTTTTTCTTCTGTTATAAGCGTGTACTTATGTTCTATTCGTTTAGGTGTTCCCAATCTTTAGATTAATCCTTCTGCAGAATTCGATCATCCTTATTCCATCTCTGTTTATGGAGTCCTCTCCATATTTTCCCATACAGCTCTCTATTATGATCTTTGTCCACTTTGGCATTCGAATCATCCATTAAAATTATTATTGCTTCGTGTTCTTCTTCTTGATCGACAAATCTAGAGGATATTTGTTTGTAGCGTTTGTAAGATGACTTTTGAAGGTTAGTATCTTATCAAGTATGACACCTAGATATTTGGGGTTGTTGTTATGTGTGATGTGTGATAGCCAGTGGCGACGCGTGACTTTTTCTAAAGTGTTACCAAAACCAGATGCAAAAAATCTTATTTAAAAAAAATGAAGATGTGGCTAAATGTATATATAGCTTCAATAATATCATTTTGTATATCATTTGAAACTCTCTAAAAAACAGTTGATATATCTAGATGTTGGCATAATTTTTGATCTTTTTGGGCAATTAATGTTAACAATTTCCTGTAATTGCCTCGAATGTCAGAGCCGTCGCCCTCAAAATAACCACGAAACGCTAATTCTTGTTTTGTCAAAAAACATACGGTTTCAATTATAAGTATGCTAAGGATATACCTATCTATTTTTTAAATAAAGTCATAATGTTTAGCAATATTTGCTTTAAAAGCTTGGTTAAGAGAACTTTCGATTCTTGTTTTGCCAAACTGAATCAAATTGGGTAGACAGGTTACATGTAGGTAAGGGAGAAATTTCATGTCTCCTTTTTAAAATTTTAAAACTATTTAAATCGCGAACCTGGTCTACCCATTTTTCTGTAGAAACCAGAAGACATGGCCAACAATACAGTCTATTTTTCTTGCAACCACGTAACCAAGGATTTTCACTGTACCAACTAAATTTAAAATATCGAACTACTTTTATGATTCCTATTTTAAATTGTTTAAAATAGGCATTTTCAGTAATCTCATTTTTTTCTTCAAAATTATACAAGGAGAATTACTTTTCAAGTAGTTGATCGATTACGCAGCGACACATCCATGGTTAACTGCACGCACACTTTTTATAGGTACTGTAACCAAATTTAAATATGGTAACAGGGCTACTGATTTACACAGCGCACTTACGCTCGTCACTCCTTCAAAATTTTCAGACACTAGCCAGTCCCGAGCGACAGCGAGATAACCATTGTAACCACAAATGAGATTGGTAACAGAGTATAATAAAGTGCAACTGAGTCACACAAACTCGCCAATATTTTCGTGTGTCTACAAGTAGTTGGCTATTTACTGAATTAGGTACAATTAACACATAATATAATAATATATTTCTATTGGTAAAAATATAGGTAAATGGAATTATTCATCGTCATAAAATATTTATTTGCAAGATTTTTAACTGTTACCAATGGTAACAGTGGTTACATGGACGCTTCGCCAGTGGTGATAGCAGTATCATTTACAATTATATTGAGAGTATCTGTTAACGATAATATTAAAGAGACTGATGATGAATATTTAAAACAATTGAATCGGTCGTAACCCCACACCTTAATGAACCTTGACCTTAAATGTACTTACATATTTCAGATAGCTTATATACTTACTTTATTTAATGTAATAAAAATTTTCGAATAATCTGTAGCCACAATAGAAGTCATCTCAATCGAAACTCATCTTTAAGGAACATATAAATAGAAAACCTTACGTCTTATATTACGCGCCACGGGGCTCCTTATTGTTTAAAATAATTATTATTATTTTCTTAGAAAAATCAGACTGTGAATGGATTGGTCGAAAGAAGAACGCGATTGTTACCGTCTAAGGACGTCGAGCTTAAAAAATGAGTCGAGTCATTCGTCTTGATTTTGAAAAATCATCGTCAAATCTCTGGGATGTAATCTAAGAAATACCTGTTTAAAAAGCATTTATGATGAATAAAAAGATGCTGGGTCTGCTGGGTGAATTGAAGATGAGTGGTTTGGGGTTTACAGACGTAAGTTAATTTCGAGAATTTGTGTGAGTGATAAAATTAACGATTAGATAAGATAAGATCTTGATTAACTTCTGGAGCCAATAAAACACTTCATTAACCCTTAAACGCCCAACCTTTTTTAGGTTCCATGTACGCCCAAGGGTGGGTAAAAAATGTCCACCTCGAAAATAGCTAATAGGTATGTTTATTGAGAGTTGTTGGAAATGGATTAAACTTAAGAATCTTATGCTTAATAAACACAGCATCTTCTAAAATAGTAATATAAACAATTTACAAAGCTTACAACAAAATTACAATGTACATCAAAATTAACATACCAGTAAAAGCCAGTAATTCAAATTTGTCGATTTTCTCCACATTCTTCCTTTCAACATCCTCGTTGGCGGATAATTATGTAGATTATGTAATTATACGCCGATAATTATATGGATTATCTTCCTACCAACGACAAATTATATAGAAACCTTTAGTAACAAGTTTTACCAAGGGTGTACTTTTTATGTCAACCCATATTTAACTCAAGATGCTACTTTTATTTTCAAAAATATCGGTAGAACCAAATTAACATTCGATAAAGGGCTGTCTTTTTAACAATAAATAATTTTAAAAAAAATTTTAAACACGAAATAAATATGTTACAAGGGAATACGCATTAGGTGGACATTTTTTACCCACCCTTGGGCGTTTAAGGGTTAAGAGTATATTTATTATTTTACCAATACAGCATTGGTTTCCCTAATGATATTTTTCAGTATTTTAATTATTTGTCGTTTTAGTCTCCGTTGTGGAGTATTCTATTAATATCAATATTGATATCATCCATTAATGAGAAAGACGATATTAAAAAACTTCGGGAAGAAGAAAAAGCAAAAATAAATATGAAGAAGAAATAATAAAATTCTCCAACAATGTAACCGAAATTTACAAACTGAGCAAATCCTGGAACAAATTAAATCTGCCATAATAAATACAAATGTCATAATAAAGACAGCAAAATATTAATTGGTAAAGTTGATTATTTTGGCAAAGATCAACTACAATTTCATTATAATTCAGTAGTCTAATTGTAGGGGAGCAAAGTATGCTAAATTTGCAGTCACTCAAGCGTTATGGGGACCTATTAGGTTCTGATTATTAGGTCATAAAATCAAAAAAGTTAAGTAAAATTTAGGGGGCGCTTTCCATTTTTTAATTTAATTTTCCATTTCCAACAATCGTTTTTTCCGACTATAGCGCCATCTATCCATAATTCAAAAAAATGTCTCGAATAAAATTTGCTTATTTTTACGTAAAGAATCCAAATCTGCAATAAAAAGTTGGGGGTCCCATTTAAGATTTTAAAGTAACTCCCCACCCCACCTTCGTGGGGGGTCGTGTTTGGTACCATTCGATAGATTTTTCAAAAACATTTTGAAAGTGTATTTTGCAGTTTTTGGATCTGATGTTCATTTTGCGAAATATCGCGGAGTTTAGTACCATTCGATAGATTTTTAAAAAGTATTGAAGACGTATTTTTTAGTTTTTCGATCTGACGTTCATTTCGTGAAATATTCGATTTTTATTGTAAAACTTTTTGACTCACCCAATTACTTAACTTACCTTATCTTAATCTGACAATTTCTAGTACCTATTTTTAAGGATAGATCTTTTTTTCGGGCACACCTTAACGAACTTCCCTGTGTTAAGAGTCGATGTATGGTAGAGATACATCTGCAGGGTACCAGGTTTCTCCCCATATGATAATCTGACGCGCTCGAGTAACTGCAAAAATCCCCGCTTGGGCTCCCCTACCATAATAAAAATTATGAAATATTAAGTTTAAAAGATTAGTTAGCAGAAATATATAAATAGTTTTGTTTCATATAATTAAATGAAATGTTTACATTTGTATAACTGACTCTTCTTGTTGAATAAATTGATCCTTCCATCTATTTAAGGGGGTATTAGTACGCTATGGTCAAAATAGGTGGCCAATTTTTAAACTAACGTTTAACAGTTCTTTGAATAGATGGCAGCACGTACATATATTTTATTATTAAATTTAGTTCTCTGAACGACACCGCATTGATGCCATGTATTGCAACTTAGGCTCGGCACATCTCGATCTCGTACTTTGTATTTACAGACGACAGTTGTTAATCCTTTCTTTACCTGCCTAGGGTAAATTCTCATTAATAGATACTAAACGTTCATTCATTTGGATATAGTTTATTATTTAATATTGTATTATACGGCAATTCGTAATTCTTTACCTGCTCAAAAGGATTTATTTCAAACTAAAGAAATTTGCAATTATTTGAAATACAAGTAAGTGCCTATCTAAATGACCAAAAAAGAATTATGCTAATTCTCAGAATGAAGATCGAGTATACAATTAGTATTTTTAATAAATGTAAAATACGTAAGTCAATTGAAAAACAGAGTCACTACAATAACTTTTTTCATATTGAATGTTTTTTCAACAGGGAAAGTTTTTTCCTCGGAAAATTTCACATTTTCATTTCATTTCTCATTTCAACATGCGAGGCAGAATAATAATTAGCCTAATGAACCACTTACTTAAAACATTTTTAAAAGTAATATACTGCAGAATACCTATATAAAAAATGCGAAGAACAAGTATCACGGACAAAGATTTGATTCCGCAATGCCTTGCCCTTAGGCACCCGAGAGGCTCTATTGACTGGCTATATATTTGTTTTATCGACTACAAAAAGGCATTTGATAGAGTACAACATGATAAGCTGCACATACTCATAAATTATCTTGGAGGAAACTGGATTAGATGATAGATCTAAACAACATTAGATATGCCGACGACGCAGTAGTTTTTGCAGATAGCCTAGATGATTTGCAAAGAATAATGTCGCGCATATAAGACATAAGTAGTGAACATGGAATTTCAATACGAAAAAAAAAAGAAAGTAATGGTAGTCATTAAGAGCGAAATATATTACATACACGGCTTTTGGTTAACCAACAATCAATTGACAGAGTGGACAGCTACACATTCCTTGGTACCTACATAAACAGTCAATGAGACCACTCTAGTGAAATAAAACAACGCATAGGAAAAGCGAGATCAGCGTTC
Source organism: Diabrotica virgifera virgifera (assembly GCF_917563875.1). Classification (NCBI taxonomy): domain Eukaryota; kingdom Metazoa; phylum Arthropoda; class Insecta; order Coleoptera; family Chrysomelidae; genus Diabrotica; species Diabrotica virgifera. The sequence goes on from NC_065447.1 coordinate 6,316,730, forward strand.
ATAATGATGAAGTCTCGTTTCAGAAGTCACATTTACCACTTGTTAACAACATTTCTATTATCAGATCCTATGTATTTTCTAGATTATTATACTGAGTAGAAGCCTGGACTCTTTCCGAAACTTCTTTAAGAAAACTCAAGGCATTCAAGATGTGGTATTACAGTCGCATTTTAAGAATTTCGTGGATGGGTCGTGTGACTAATGTTGAGGTCTTACGTAGAATGGGCAAGGAATGCGAGATTATTAACACACATTATTATCAAAGAGCGCAAAGTAGAATATCTTGGCCATGTTATGAGGAATGAATAGAGATTGCCGCTACTCATTCTTCAGGGCAAGGTATTGGGAAGAGAGGACCAGGGAGAAGAAGAATATATCTGAGAAACTGGTTCAATACCTACATCGACAAACAGACTATTCCGAATAGCAGCATGCAAAGTTAGGATAGCCATGCTGATCGCCAACATTCGGAACGAATAAGCACCGTGAGAAGAAGAATATCTCATTTTAAATTCTTCTTCTTCTTCTTCATGTGCCTCGTCCGTTGCGGACATTGGCACGTTAGTCCAAACCATTGGCGTAAGTTTTGAAGCCATGAGTGTCTTCTTCTTCTGGGTCCACGTTTGCTCTCTATTTTACTCTGCATTGTCAGTGGCAGTATACGATATTTATCATGTCTCATAATATGATCGAGGTATTCAGGTTTCCGTTTCTATTGTGAAACAGATTTCTCATTTTTGTTTTCTCCTCAGCGCAATACGTCTACGTTGGTAGTGTGAGTCGTCCAGGACATTTTGAGGATGTCAGTACACCCACATTTCGAATACCTCTAGCCTTTTCGATAATGTTTCCGTTATTGTCCAGGTCTCTGCTCCATACAACAAGACTGGAAATACATAGCATTTTAGCAGCCGTATTTTTAGTGGGACAGATATGTCGCAATGATTGAATATATTTCTCATGTTAAATGTAGCTCTGGCCTTTTCAATTCTACATCGTATTTCGGTTGTTTGATCCCATTTCTAGTTGACGACTGTTCCAAGGTATACATATACTTCTACGTGTTGAATTGGTTTTTTATTTTCAATTGTCTGGCAGGTTTTTGAGTTTTGCTCACCAGTGTCTATTTTTGTTTTATTTATGTTGATGGTTAAAATCTCTTTTTTCACTCGCTCTTTGTAGGTACCCGGGTATGACAGGCCTGTCGATACTGCTAGCAACCACAACTGTATCGTCTGCATATCGGTTTATCTAATTATTACTCCAGTAAATTTCAATATTTTTTTTCACTTACGGAAATATTTGACATAAATAATTCAATGATTATACAATACTGTTTTGTCTACAATTTTTTTATTAGGATAATGCCTCAACAAATACTAATGGCCATTGGCATGTGTAATGTGTGTAAAAATGTCGACGTCATCGTCTTTACAAAGAGACGCTAATTGTATCCGAACAATGCATTATTTGCGGCCCTATAAAAATTAAATTTGCCAGAAAGTGAATAAAACTGAAATTGTTTTTAGATCCGCCCCACATAACATACTAGAGCTTACTTATGTTATTTATGTATTATGTCAAAACTAGTATAATCCCCCAGTAAACACTTTGAGTCATTTTGAACCTCGTTTAACTTTCAACCATTCGTATAACGTCACTGTTTCAAGCATAAAAAATGTATATTTGTATTGTTAAGACACTGTGACGTTATACAATCATGATTGAAAGTGAAAGTCAAACAAGGTCCAAAATGCGTACTGGGAGGGGGTGTGGCCACTTTTCTAAACAAAACCGCGTGATTCATCGTATTTCCGTGGTTACAAAACTCGTTTTCAATTGTTTGTAGATTTTCTTAAAATCCGGCAAACGCGCATCTGTCTCCATTTAATACATCACTGCTGCCATCTACTAAATGACACGTGAACTCATCTTCTCATCTATTAAGTGACAGCGGAACTAATTTATCACTAGAAAAATGCCAACTTATTGCTGTAATTTCAACAAAATCCCCAGATTGCAGCTTTTAACTAAAATTTTTACTTTTAGGTACAGTTAATTTAAAAATTATGGCAGTATGGACAATGAAATTTTGTTTAAAATAAAGCTTTTTGCATAGTTAATCGTTTCTGGTAGTTATTTTCCACCCAAGTTCAAAAATTATTATGCAAAACGAATTTTTATAGCAAGTTACTAAGTAAGTTATGACATGGACTCCTTTAAGTACAGTTATAAAAAATATACTGCTTTCTTTGGAAATTTTAACTAGATACTATTAAAATAGAAAGTCTACAGTTCACGTACATACCCCTAAGTTGAAGATGGGTTTTGAAATAGTGACGGTAACTGTACCTAAAAACTATATAAATTTTAACATTGTGTCATACCACCTTAACGTGTCGTCGTGGCGATTTTTCATTTTACTATACAGGGTGATTGATTAGTAGGGTAATAAAGCTCAATGCCTCCGCTATAGTAATAGATAGCAATAAAAGTTAATAACAAAAATTTTAGCCACCTTTGAGATTCACATTACAAAATTAGTTAGAATGTTACAGGGTGTTCGATAACACAGTGGCAGACCAAACTTATGTTTTTTTAAATGGAACACCCTATATTTTATTTTAAATTCGAAATCCTGTTAACTTCTCCATCACAAAAATATAAAGGTTTGTTATGTTATACAGGGTATTTACAAAGTTATAACCAATTTTATATGAAAATCGTAACAAGTTCAACTCCCTGTATAAATAAAAATAAGCAAAACAACAATGGTTTATTAATGCCATATTTTTTAAAGTATTGTCAAAATTTTCAAGAATTGTCGATATTGCTAATTTTCTTTATATCAAATACAGGGTGAGTCAAAACGCAAGTACATTATTTTCTCAGTAATTTTAAATGGAACATCCTGTATTTTATATCACTATTGAAAAGTACCATTACCGTACTTTAATTTTTAGATAACATTCCCTATGTCTAAATTTATTAGTTTTCGAGATATTTTCATTTTTCAATGGACCAGTAGCGTGGCCACACAAATCAACAGAATTTAATAAACTGGACTGATTTTTTTGGGGTTACGTTAATAATGAAGTTTATAAAATACCTCCTACAACAAGGGATGAGATGAAAAATAGAATACAAAGTGTATTTCGAAGTGTTAATTTACAAATGCTCCGTAGAGTAAGTAGCTCATTCAATGATCGTTTTTAGGCGTACATAAATGTGAGGAGATAATTTTGAACACCGTATGTAATAAAATATTAAAAATATTTTATTAAAAGTAGCTCCAAATTTTTTCAAACATGTTTTTTTGCAAAATGTATTACTGATAAATTATGTTTCGTTCTTCATTTGTTACATTGTTACATTTACATACAAAAGTAGTGTTTAATTGTCTTCACAAAATATTGAATTTTGTGTTTGGGTGTTTTTTGTAAAATTTATTACTAATTTTCTTTGTTTATTTGTTGCATTTACATAAAAAGATAGTTTTTAATTGTTTCAAAAATGTTTCATGTAGTGGTTGTGTTTTTGTTTTTAAAATGTATTACTAATAAATTATTTTTATTTATTATTTGCTACAGTGTTACATTGATTACCGGATTGATAATCGGTAATCTTCAATTGTCAATTCAGTCATGGCTTACTTAAAATTTAGATAAATGTAAACACCTAAAATAATTTGCTCTGAAAAATGAAAATATCTCGAAAACTAATAAATTTGGGCATAGGGAATGTTATATAAAAATTAAAGTACGCTAATGTTACTTTTCAATAATGATATAAAGTACAGGCTGTTCCATTTAACATTACTGAGAAAATAATGTACTTGTGTTTTGACTTACCCTGTATTTGATATACAGAAAATTAGCAATATCGACCATTCTTGAAAATTTTGACAATACGTTAAAAAATATGGCATTAATAAACCATTGTTGTTTTGCTTATTTTTATTTATACAGGGAGTTGAACTTGTTACGATTTTCATACAAAATTGGTTATAACTTTGTAAATAAGTACCCTGTATAACATAACAAACCTTTATATTTTTGTGATGGAGAAGTTAACAGGATTTCGAATTGACAATAAAATATAGGGTGTTCCATTTAAAAAAACATAAGTTTGGTCTGCCACTGTGTTATCGTAATATTCTAACTAATTTTGTAATGTGAAGCTCAAAGGTGGCTAAAATTTTTGTTATTAACTTTTATTGCTATCTATTAATATAGCGGAGCTATTGAGCTTTACCCTACTAATCAATCACCCTGTAGAGAAAAATTATTAATACAACGTCACGATAAAAGCTTTGCTTCAAGATCGCCTTGCTAAACAACTGAACACCGTAAAAAATAATCTCGTCTTTTGACCAATTTCTCTGTGTAAAGATACACGAATATTTTGCGTGAGTTACCCTTTAAATAACGTTCATCTTTCACATTCTACCAACAAGGTGTTATATTACGCACATACTGAAGAAATCTGCAAAATATCTGGAATTTCTGTAATTCTGCTCCCTAAATAATTGTATGCTTGATAAAGCTCACCATTACTTTAAAGGTAAACATCAGAGATTGTGGTGCATTCTTCCGATTGTAAACGACTTTATCGGTTCTAAAAAGCATTTTAATCGATTTACGACAGTAGCGTAACATACATTAGGATAAAATTAAGGTGAATTTTAAATGTAGGTTCATTTGTTTTGTTGATGTAAAAGAATGTTGAAAAGGCAATATATAACTTTATCAATTTGATTGAGTACACATACATGATGTAATTCCAGAGTGGCGCACAACCCCCGTACACGCGACTCTAATATATATACGAAATTTTCGATTTTCTAAATCTGACTGAATTGAACATTTGGCAAAACTCAAAGCCCCATCTTAAAGTTTAGGGAAAGACTCTCCCATCCATATGTCAACCATCCATTTTGGTCCAAAGGTGTGGATTTTACGGCCCTTCCCATTTAGGGTCTGTTTTTCGTTCTGTCCCCAAAACTCCCAAAAATTTCGAAAATTTCAGTCCAACCTTTGCGGCTTCTTATAGTACTGATCATTACCTTTCCAACTCATGTTTAGTTTTGAAAATTGGTTATACCTTTCAAAAGTTACCGAGCTTAGAAAAATTACTCAATTTCTATTTAAAAAGGGGAATATGTTTGTATGTATTGATGTGATCTTGATTATTGATATGAGATAATATTCTTATATGTCATTTAATTTAATCAATGTATTTATAATAATCTAATTAATTTACCAGATCACATATCAATATGTTTTCAATCTCAGGGCTTTTTATAAAATTAATTACTTACTTACGTGGCTTCTAAGTATTTCTCAATGGTTCCTAATCGGGATAGGAAAGAAAAGAGTAAAATAATACACACATATGGGTTACAATTATAATCAAAATATGGTTTATTTTATTTAAATGGCAATCACTGCTTAATATTTGCTATATCTTATTATTCTTAAACATAACATTTACACATGGGAATCTTATTTCCTTTTGGTTTCCAATTGAAAGTTTTTATTAACATTTAACTATTAGGATTTATTAGCAACAATTCTATTTAAGTTTGATGAAGCTTTTCTGATATTATTGATTATGTTCTTCAATTTTAAATGTGGTATTTAATACGAAAAACCCATACATTCATGTCCAAACAAATGAGACTGACCTTTTTCTGGTGAACTGAGAATGTCTTCACACAAAACCCGTTTCCTGCTATCCTTGGCTGCGATCAAAACCTCGTCCTGGCTTCCATTAATGTTCTCCTTTGAAAACTAGCTCGTATAGCTCCCGTTCCTGCTTCTGTCGTGATGCCGTGTTTCTACCTTTTTCGAAACTTCAATCAGCTACCGGGACACTCTTGGCTCAAGGAGGTTTTTTACTCTCGACCTGGCCTACCTCTCGTTCCACGATAGATACTCCACACTCACGGAACTATACCGGCTTTCTCACTCTCCGTACACTACCGTCTACTACTGGACTTCACTTCTCGACAGCTCAAAACATTCTCATCTCTCTTTTTCATTCATTCCCCTACTTTCTAAATATCCCTTCCAGATTCACAAATCAACCTTCCACCACCAACTCTCATTCGCAGTATTCCTCAAAACCAATTTTTAATCTTTCTAAATATGCTTAATGGATTTCAAAAAAAAATAGTTAATTCCCATTCTAAAATTACTTTCTACTATTTACAAAATTTAATGACTTATTATCTACTTCAACTGAGTCTTATTTAGCATAGGCTAATGATCGAACCTTCCGCGAACAACGATAATGACCTATTATCGATTTCACTTGAGTTTTATTTAGCATAGGCTAATGATCGAACCTTCCGCGAACAACGATAATGGTACGCGCCATTCACTTTGTTTATTCTCGGCGCATTGTCCCGAGTTTCGTAAGCTTCTTCTAATCACTTCTTAAAATTACATATAACAATTTGTTGTATACAGGTTGTTCTAAATTTATATGCCCGTGGTTGAGAAAATTGAAAATATTTTATATTAAATTGAATTCTGCTTATAATTATCAAAATTTAATTTTCATATCAAATAGAAATATAACAGTATATATATGTATGTGTGTATGTGTGTGGAAAAGTTACACCGATCTGAATTTTTGAAGTGAAAACTTCTTTAGGGACGTTGTGCACTTTTTGGATGGGTGAAAAGCATTGAATTCGCGCCCGTCATCGCGACCGTCGACGCGTCGCCTCATTGCGACCGTCATCGCTTATGCTATATATTATGTGTATGTATACATATATAAATTGTGTAGAGGTATTAAAATTTAAAATAAATGTAAAACCTATTTTTTGATGGGGAAAAAGGATTTATTTGGCGACCGTCATCGCGACCGTCATCTCTTCGACGAACTAAATCTTGTACGTATATTTTTTATGTCTATGTACCTATCTATAAATTGTGTCAAAGTATTTAAATTTAAAATAAATATAAAACCTATTTTTGGATGAGGAAAAAGGATTTATTTGGCGACCGTCATCGCGACTGTCATCTCTTCGACGAAATAAATTTTGTACGTATATTTTTTATGTGTATGTATATATAAATTGTGTATAAGTATTTAAATTTAAAATAAATGTAAAACCTATTTTTGGAAACCTTTAATCACAACCCAATAGATCCCCGTAACGCTCGAGTGACTTCACATTTAGCATACTTTGCTCCCCTATCATTATTTTACTTGCCGTTTTAACTTTGTTTAATCTTAATAAATAGAAAGTAGTATATCTACTATTATCTACCTTCGTTTTACTTATTGTTAATAAGGACAGGTGACTTAAGATAAAAATATTTTTGGAAAAAAAAATACAACTTTGAAGCATACTGTCTAATTCCATTTTTTTTGTAAAATTAGAATATTGCAAAAATTTGAAATTGGTGGATTATAATACTCTACCTGTACTATTAATTGCTTAGATAAAACTGGTTATTCATTATTTATTTATATAATTCTAAATATTCACCGAAAACCTTTAATTCGTTTTCCTGTAAAATCAATAAATTGGACTTGGGACAGTACGCTTCCGATATACAGATATTATAAATATTTTTAGAAAGATGTTCTCTTAGGCCTGCCACTGTATTCCGAAGATATTTAAACAGAATAAAAAATGTAAAAGTTGGAATTGGACTCTTTTATGGAATTTGTTAAATACCTTCGCCTTGTTTTATGATCGCCTTTAATAGTCATTTTTATTTTCACAGAAACTTGATAATATATTCAACAATTTGACTCCGTTTTGAAATATATCTTTATGGTCAGTTTTATTTTAGTATCCATCCGATGGGATTTCGGATTTGAAATACAATCAAGGGATTTTGTCGTTAATTTTTTTATGTCTGGGAAATATATTCCACTTTTATGGGTACTCTCAGAGGCGGCTTTACCTATTGTGCAGGGTGTGCGGTGCACACGGGCGCCGGGATGTTGGGGGCGCCGAGCACCAAAGAGCGGGTCCTTTACTTTGTTTCAACATAAAATATACTTTAAAACGATTAATGAAAAATTACATTGTTGTTTCAACATAAAATATACTTTAAAACGATTAATGAAAAATTGCATTGTCACTTAAACGCGATTTATAGATTGCCGCCCGCCCGGCTGTCCGTCCAACGGACGGGCGGCAATCTTCTGATTCATTTGAAGACATACCGACAATTATTCCGAAATCGGTTGTGGAACCTATAAAGATCAAATTGCTTGGGACTTACCGGGCATTTTCAAAGGCGTTTGTACACGTGTCGCGGGGTAATTTTGCGAGGTTACCCCTTAAAAAAGCTTCGATAGAAGGACTAAGTAATATATTTAAGTTAACATGTACTACTATTTACTTGTGTACTCAAACCTGTCAAATTTCCTCAACCAATTTTCAACCATACCTCATAGATAAAATAGTTCCATTTTTAATTAAATATTTTTAACAGATTTGGGTGGGTTGTTCTGACGCAGCACTGTGGTTCAAAAAGCTAAAAACGTGGTCATGATCCTTTAAAAGCGGTATATTGTTTATACACTTTGGAAATATAGCTAATTTGTCCCAGAGCTAAGAATAAGAATACATCCTTTCTGCTCTTTATACCTGCGTATTACGACTCTACGATAGTATAAGAAAACAACTATAAACATGAAAATCCCTAGATACGGACTTTTTCTTTTACCTCATGACTAGTGTGACCAACTAGCCCGAAAAATCCGGGAAATGGCCCGAATTACGAAGTCGTGTCCCGGTGTCCCGGACAAGGCTTCCGGGCCATCCGAATTTTCAACGTTTTGGTAAAATTCTATTTTTAAATTTTGAATACGTTATTCTTCTAAGAATTCACATCAAATTGAATTGGTGGGACAAAAAAGTGGACAATTTCTAGAGTGTAATACTAATACCACATCCAAAACGCATGCATTTTATATCGTGGTATTATAGTTCTACGAAAACTGAAACGGTAGATTTTTTCGTTTCTGTATTTTAATTATCGTCTTCTGAAATAAAAATGGCCCGATTTTCATTGAAAAGTCCCGGATTTCAGGTATTTTTTTCAGCCTTGTCCCGGATTCGACTGAATTGGAATTGGTCACACTACTCATGACCACGTTTTCCGCATTTGGAACCACTGTATGCCGTGAATACCTATTTGCTCTCGACATCATTTAATATTGCACTATTTGCATCTGCATTTTTGTTTACATTATAAGCGTATCTAATACCCTCTAATACCCTATGTACTATGGTTTGTTTTTAAACCATGAGGAGTAAACTAAAAAGACAGATTCACACAAAATAAAGAGTTCTAAAAATAATTGTTTTTTATATAAAAGTAGACTAAAAATCTAAAAATTAAAGTAACAACGCAGAAAACTCAAATTATCGTCGATATAACTCAATTAACCTATGAAACGCCACTAGTGTCAAAATTTCATAAATGTCATTAGTGTCAAAATTTCAAACAGTGGAGTAAACTTGCCTGAGATTGGACCAATAATTACAAACAAGCATTACGACGCGGTAAATTTGAATTACTCCTCCAGGTTTAAAAACAGACCATAGTACTAGATAGGTACCTATTCGACAATTCAATTTTGACTGCGTGTCTACCAAAGGGCGCCAGGGCATCGACTGCACACGGGCGCTACATGGGCTAGAGCCGCCTCTGGGTACTCTCGATTTAATTCTGTTCTTTTTTATTCCGTAAATTCCAAGTTGAGGGTTTCAAAAAGAAGCCGTTTCTATCTTTTCGTATAAGCTTAAGCTGAATAGTGGATAAATTCTACACGTAAGAATTTGGAAATTTTTGTTAGGTAAGAAAAAGTATTTTTATTATTACGACCTGAACAGATTTTCCAGTAGATTAAGCTTGAATGCCGAAAATGGAATCTACTGAAGTAACATTTTTCAAAAGTAAACAGAGCCTCCTTTCTGGTCTACGGGTGGGAAAAATCCGGATAGAGTCATCAAATCTTAATAGTCTTACAGATAAAAGTATGGTATAGATATGCTTAAAAGAAATATACAGGGTGTCCCGAAAAGATTGGTCATAAATTATACCGTACATTCTGGGGTCAAAAATAGTTCGATTGAACCTAACTTACCATAGTACAAATGTGCTCATAAAATAAGTTACAGCCCTATGAAGTTACAAAATGAAAATCGATTTTTTTCAATATATCGAGAACTATTAGAGATTTTTATTGAAAATTGAAATGTATCATTCATATGGCAGGAACATCTTAAAACAAAGTTATAGTGACGTTTGTCCACCCCATAAAAATTGTATGGGGGTTTTGTTCCCTAAAACTCCCCCAAACTTTTGTGTACGTTCCAATTAATTCATTATTGTGGTACCATTAGTTAAACACTACGTTTTTAAAACTGTTTTGCCTCCTAGTATTTTTTCGATAAGCCAGTTTTTATCGAGATGCGGCTTCTTTTTTAATATAGTTACATAAACATTTTATGGGGGTTTTGTTCCTTTAAACCCCCCAAATGTTTGTATACGTTCCAATTAAACTATTATTGTGGTACCATTAGTTAAACACAGTGTTTTTAAAACTTTTTGCCTCTTAGTCTTTTTTGACAAGTCACCTTTTATCGAGATGTGGCTTCTTTTTCAAAATATACCTAAAAATGTAAATTATAAATATAAGATTAATAACAGGTCTCTATAATCGTACTTAACCATATACAAATATGAGGTGTGTATTCGACAAATATTCAAAATATGTCGATAAACACTGTCTTATCGAAAAAGTACCAAGAGGCAAAAAAGTTTTGAAAACATTGTGTTTAACTTAACTAATGGTGCCACAATAATAATTTAATTGGAACGTACACAAAAGTTTGGGAGGGGGGGGGGGGGGGGTTTAAAGGAACAAAACCCTTATAAAAATTTTATGGTGTGCACAAATTTCACTTTAATTTTTTTTAAGATGTTGCTGCCATAATAATGCCACATGTCCATTTTCAATAAAAAATCTCTAAGAGTTTTCGATATATGAAAAAAAATCGATTTTCATTTTGTAACTTCAAAGGGCTGTAATTTTTTTCTGTGCACTATTGTATATAGGCAAGTGAGGTTCAATCAACCTATTTGTGACCCCAAAATCTGTGGTATAATTTATGACCAATCTTTTCGGGACACCCTGTATAGTAAATTACTTGAATTCAAGGGACGACGTGAAGAGGACAAAACGACAACAGAACTAAGTAAAAGATACAAGTTGTGGTCTGTCAATCTCTCAACACTAGTAATGATGTGGATATTATTCCTGTTGGAGCAAATTGTATAGAAAAATGTTAGAGAAATGAAATAGAATATTATATAAGTATGTCATAACAACGAGTGAGTCAAATAAAATAGCTAACCATAAAACAAATAAAGATTTTAATCAGATTAGATGTACCCGAGATGAAAATACTACACACTGTTTTTAAACCAGGAGGAGTAAACTGAAACGAGAGATTCACACTCAATAATGTCAGTAGAAAAATCACAAAATACATCTTCTTTTTTTGGTTGATCATGTCGGCCTTCGACGTTAATCCATAAATATTATATTTATTATATTAATACGTTGCTAAAGAGTTTTAAAAACAACTGTTTTCTTATATAAATGCAAACTAGAAATCTACAAATTAAAGGAATAACACAGAAAACACAAAAATCTTCGATATATCTTAATTAACCAGATAAATTTTAAATGAGAGTAGTGTCAACATTTCATAAATGTCAATAGTGTCAGAATTTCATAATAGGTTCTCACAAATGAGCTATCACATGACCCCTATTATTCTCATTTAAAAAAATCATCGATTACGTCATCACGCCCAGACGCATGACCTCACTAATAGAGTTGCACAAGTTTGACTTGAATGTTTGAACTTGACTTGAGTTTGACTTAATTCAAGTCAAACTCAAGTCAATCCTTCTGTCAATTAATTCAAGTCAAGTCAAACTGGTCAATGGTTACAGGTTTGAAAATTCAAACTGTTTGTCAAACTAGTTTGAAAGAGTTTGAAAATTAATTTATTTAATAGATATACTTTTCTTCGAGATAAAAATGTTTAGTAATTTTTCAGGAACGCAACTCATAAATTGGCAATATCATTTTAAAGTCTTCTACTTTAAAATGTATAATATTATATGTCTGAATTGCCGATATAAATGAGTCAGATTAAATAAATTATTAGAAGAATTTTTTACTAAGCATCAACATTTTTGTTTAGTTTAGTAATCTTTTGTATTTTGACAACGACACCCGATTTGAAATCGAAAGTGTTTGAAATGTGGTGCCTACGTCGATTGCATAGAATATCATGGATGGACAGAGTCAGAAAGGAGGAAGTACTAAGAAGAGCCGGTTTACAGGATAGGGAACTTTTTAATTATGTTAAAAGTAAGAAGACTACATACTTGGGGCACATACTACGAGGACGACGATACACTTTTCAGTAACTGATACTCGACGGAAAGATAGAGGGTAAGAGAGGACTGGGACTTAAAAAGATGTCATGGCTGCGTAGTCGCCAATGGACAGGAACCCACAGCTATGAAATGCTTCGCAATGCTGCTAAAAACAGAATTATGTAATCCTGACTATCTAACGTTTCACCGCCTATGCAGAAATGCACAGCATCTTAAGAAGAAGAAGAAGAAATATGAATTTATAATTGCCAGACATTTTTGCACGTTTTATGCCTGGTTGCACCAACAGATCTTAAGCTCCAGCTTAGCTAAGCTCTACTTATAGATAGGGCCTCCTTGAGTATCACTTACGTTGCACCATAATTTTAGATTCTTAACTTATTATCAATTATATCTATTATTATACAGGGTGTAACCAAAATACAGGTCATAAATTAAAGTACGTATTCTTGGGCCAAAAATAGTTCGAATGAACCTAACTTACCTTAGTACAAATATGCACATAAAAAAAGTTACAGCCCTTTGAAGTTACAAAATGAAAATCGATTTTCTCGAATATATCGAAAACTATTAGAAATTTTTTATTGAAAATAAGCATGTGGCATTCTTATGACAGGAACATTTTAAAGAAAAATTATAGTGAAATTTGTGCACCCCCTAAAAATTTTATGGGGTTTTGTTCCCTTAAACTCCCTTAAACTTTTGTGTTCGTGCCAATTAATTTATTATTGTGGTACCATTATTTAAATTCAATATTTTCAAAACTTTTTTGCCTCCTAGTATTTTTTCGATAAGGCAGTTTTTATCGAGATGCGGCTTCTTTTTTAATACGTTTACGTACAAAATTTATGGGGGTTTTGTGCCTTTAAACCCCATAAATGTTTATGTGTATGTTCCAATTAAACTATTACTGCGGTACAGTTGCGTTAGTTAAACACAGTCTTTTTAAAATTTTGGATGTGGCTTCTTTTTTAATATGGTTCAAAATATACCTAAAAATGTAAATCATAAATAAATTTTCATATTATTACCAAGTGTCCATAATCGTACTTAACCATATACAAATATGTGGTGGATTTGACAAATATTCAAAATATCTCGATAAAAACTGTTTATTCGAAAAAGTACTAAGAGACAAAAGTGTTTAAAACATTGTGTTTAACTAACGGTACTATAATAATAATTACATTGGAACGTATACAAAAGTTTAGGGGGGTTTAAAGGAACAAAACCCCCATACAATTTTTGAGGGATTTTCAAATTTCACTATAATTTTTTCTTAAGATACTACTACCATAGTAATGCCAAATGTCCATTTTCAATAAAAAAAGCTCTAATAGTTTTCGATATATTGGGAAAAATCGATTTTCATTTTGTAACTTCAAAAGCTGTTTTTATGTGCACATTTGTACTAAGGTAAGTTAGGTTCAATCGAACTATTTTTGGTTCCAGAATATGTGAATAAATTTAAGACCTGTATTTTTGTTACACTCTGTATTATGGTATTCTTATTGTAATATATTATAATTATATTATATTAATTCTTATGATATTCTCGACTTAAGCTTAAGAGTAAACAGTAGCGATCAACAGGTAGCAACAAAATATAACTTCGGGAAATAGTATCATAAACTTTGGCAACAGTGGTAATCTTTGACATTATCTAAGATTAATTATTTTGACAATATCATAGTCGCGCTAAATGGAAGTAATAGAAAACGATTTTATTATTAATAAATAGATATTTATAAAAATAAACCAAAATGGGTGAAAATTTTATGTTAAGATAGGTATTTAGAAAGGTATTTGCATGAAATAACTAATAATAAAACAAGCGAAACAAATTTCGATTTTCGCGTAATTTTGGCATAAAACTTTATATACTCGCATTAGAATTCGAAATATTTTTACGTAAAATATACTTACCTACCTACATATAACTAAAACTCACAATTAACAACAATCTACTCTTTCAAAGAGGCCAACAACTTATACAAAAACAAATATATAATAAATTAACTATCAATAAACACTACCTTCCTATGAAACAACAATAACAAATTCTTAAATTAACACACTACTGCACTGAACAGATATCGATAAAGATGACAGAACTGGGCCCGGATTACGTACACTCGATACGCATCGTATACGCCATGTTTTCCCATAGCGCCTTACGGGAAAACATGGCGGATACGATGCGTATCGAGTGTACGTAATCCCTATGCAGATTCGAGAAAATCTGACACAGGTTTGTCAAAATGACAGTGATAATTTCTTTATGTTGCCTAATTAGTTATTTAGTTATAATAATATTATGTTCGATTTCTTGTTAGAAATAAAAAATTTTAGTAGTTCCAAGATTACACAAAATGTAGGCATGGGATAAAAAAGTTTATTTGAAGAAAGTTTTTTTTTCTTCTTAATGGCGGTACAGGCTCCTTTTTTCAATATTTTATTTAGTTATAGAGTAATTTCCACGTACTAACATATTTCTGAAATTGGGCTCTGTACCGCCATTCTTTATTATATTACGAATATGTGTGCCAAATATCTCGACAAAATATTCAAAATTAGAGCCGCAATCTTGGAACGCGTTTGTTGCTACCTGTTGATCGCTACTGTAGCCTCTTTAGATCTGTTGGTGCAACCGGGTATTATTTATCACAAACTATTAGTTGATAATGACAGATTTACATTAAATATTAATAAATAAAATTTATCGTCAAAATTTTCAACAAAATAAAAAATACCTGGATAAATTATTTTTGTTTTAAATTAAATAATTATAGAATACAGACAGGACAAATTGAAAATGAAGTCGTATCAAAATTTATGCTTATATTTAAGAAAATGACATATCTTTATTATTTTCTCATTTTTTTCCCTTGCAGAACACACATTGCATTTTCTAAGCTATTATTGTATTAAAATTTCACTTTCACTATACAAGAAACACGACTTTAAAACACAATGTGTGACTGGCTGGCCCATTTTAAATACATGTGCGGGCAATATGCATTCCCGCATTGTCGAAACTTGGGTAAAAATGGGTACCTGTCAGTAAAAGTTTCTTTGATATTTTACAGTATTTGTTGCTTTATTGTTGTAACACTAATAAAAAAAAATCCTACTATTCTTTATTCTATTATGAAAACGAATTGGCAGAACGATGGTCCAGAAATACACTTTGGTAGTTTTATATTTGTTAGATGACTAATAAAACTACTGCCATTAAGAGTATAAAGTACCTGGTATTTATTGATAGTTATAGGAATCGTTACAAATAGTCAAAAATAACGAAAATTTACGTCACTGCTAAATACATATTATTTTTAAGCTTTTAAATCCATCTGGCTGGTGACTAAAATTTAAGTAAGTCTGGTAGTGCACTTATTTTTGTACATATACAAATAATATAATATTAAAATTATAGACCTACAAAAATAATTATTAATTGTTTATTTAAATTTTACCATTAAATATATTTTTCATAATTCATTTGTTACTTAAGTTGAAATTTTGAACAAGTACTTAAGACTTGTATAGAAGTCACCTGTTGCAAGAAAGCGGAGGGTTAGCAGCATTCTTTCTTTAGCAGTACAGTAGAACCTCGATTATCCGTCAGGGCACCGGACCAAGGGTATGACGGATAATCGAAAAGACGGTTAACAGAACATTAAAAAAAATTGAAAATTCATAGTACAACTTTCAAATTTCATTTGTATGGTTTGTTTGACAATATAAGAAGGATTTGTGTACATACAATCGAATCAATTTAAAATATTCTGAAATATGTATTTGTTTTACTGTTGCTTCACATTTTGCGACGGCTGAATTTCTTAATCGGCATAAGATCATGCAATCTACTTTATCGGCTTCTTCTTGTTAAGAATACCACTCAATGAATTATTGCATATGCGATGCAGTTTCTCTAGATTATTTACGCATCTTTGTCAGTTACAATAGGTGCATTAACATATCTACAGTCAAATTGTGTCAGCTTCTGAATCTGTTTGGTCCGCCTTTGCTGCCATTTCAACATTTTTTTATCTATTAGCAATGGATAGCCGTTGGTGTCCTCATCACAAATCAAATTAACTGTTTCTTTTTTATTTTTTTACATTAAAATATTTGCTTAATGTAGTCAATACAACTTCTGTATGTGCCCTGACGGTTAACAGATGTGACTCCAAATCTTCCATAGACATTCTACAAAAATTTGTAACTTGGAATAAATTGTCAGTCATTAAATCACTTAACAAGGCATCACCTCCTCCTTTTTTTCCCTTTTGTAACAAACTCGAACAGCACACTCTCTTCTTCCTTTTTTTTCGGCAAGTCCTGCAATAACTATAAAACTAGCAGCGCTAACAATTATATCTTCACCTGTATCCGACATTGGTTCGACAACATAGTAAATATAAGATTCACATCATAGTAAATATAAGTATATAATATTAGATTAGAATAAACATATTAGATTTTATTATGCTTTGGTCCTACTTTGTAGCGAACGAATAACCAAGCGAACACCTACGAATTCGTTCCTTCGTTCGTTCGTTCGTGTTCGCTTTGATTTAAATGCACCTTCAGATGTTTAAAAGAACTACATAGTTCCACTATGTCATTTTTATAACACTGGTTTTATTTTTACGTAATGTGCACTTTGCAATTTTCATTGTTTTGGAATCGCCTGCCAAAACATTAAATAAATCAGTATACCTACATATTTATTTTTCTTGTTAATTAATTCTGCTTCGTCTACAGATTTTTTTCTCTTAATTTTTGCAGTGGGGAAATTTTCAAAATCAGACTCACTTTGTTCTGGTACGTATTCTGAGCGGAAAAAAGTTCAGGTTCAGACATTATTGCACAAAGCACAACTTTCAAAACTAACGTATTACAACAAACAAGCAAAGCATATGCTTCTAAATATGAATATAACCTATAACCAATATAACTAATTTGCGGACTAGCAGAGTACAGTTAGCAGTGTAGCAGAAAACCAAATCCGCAGAACAGACAACATAGATGAAAAATTGAAGTATATAAACACTATAGTAAGAACTACGGGAAAAAAACACCTAACCAAATCTACAAAGAAACATAAGGTGTGGATGACACCAGATATACTAGAACTAATGGATGAAAAACGCAAATTGAAGAATAATTCAGAAAAATACAGAGAGGTTGATAAGAACATAAAGCAAATAATGAAGGCCAAAGAATCATGGATTAAAGAACAATGTGTAGAAATGGAAGACTATGAAAGAAAGTATGACACATTCAATATACATAAAAAAGTAAAAGAACTTACAGGAACCCAAAGAAGACATGAAATAAGTTTGCTTAAGGACAAAGACGGAAATATTATTATAGATTTAACAGAAAAAATTAATAGATGGAGTGAATACATAAGAGAATTGTTTGAGGACAACATAAATAACATTGTCCAGGTAAATGGTGCACCGGGACCTGAAATCCTAAAATGTGAAGTAGAAATGGCACTTAGAAATTCCAAAACTGGAAAGACAAATGGACCCTATGAGCTTCCTACTGAATTACTAAAGCTCTTGAATGATGAATCAATAGGTATAATATTGCACTTATTTAACACAGTATACAATACTGGTATTATACCTCAAGAGTGGCTGCTGTCTACATTCGTTACACTGCCAAAGAAATCCAATGCAAAAGAATGTTCAGAACATCGAACAATATCTTTAATGAGCCACCTACTAAAGATATTTCTAAAAATCATCCACAACCGAGTTTATCAAAAGTTGGAGTCAGATATTGATATTAGTAATACACAGACGGGGTTCAGAAAAGGACTAGGTACTCGAGAAGTTCTCTTCGGTTTGAATGTTCTTACACAAAGATGCCTATACGTTAATCAAGAAAAAGACATAGATAATAAAGATCTGCGAATAATTCTCAACTTATATTGCAATCAGAAAGCTAACATCAAAATAGAAAATGAGATATCAAAAGCAATATAAATACGTAGAGGAGTAAGACAGGGATGCATTTTGTCACCACTGCTATTTAATGTATATAGTGAAAGCATCTGTCAGGAAGCCCTTTTGCAAGCAAATGAAAGAATCGTAATCAATGGAGATGTTGTAAATAATATTCAATACGCAGACGACACTGACTAGTTGCAAGAACAGTAGAAGAATTACAACGATTACTTACAAACATAAATATTTATACATAACAGTAGAAGGAATACAACAATTATTTGCAAACATAAATATTGCTTGCAACAATTATGGCATAAACATTAATATCAAAAAAACCAAGTATATGGTCTTCAGTAAAATCATGACACAACCAGTACATATTAGTATAAACGGCATTCAAATTGAAAAAGTATCAAGTTACAAATACTTGGGAACTTTAATAAACGAAACTGGAGACCAAAACAATGAAATAAAAAGACGTATCGAAATTGCCAGGGCCACCTTCATAAAGATGAGAAAATTCTTCTGCAACAGAGATATAAGCATCCCTCTACGATTAAGAATGCTAAGAGGCTACGTATTTAACATGCTATTATACGGTGTAGAGGCCTGGACTCTCAAACAGAACAACATAAAAAATATTGAAAGTTTCGAGATGTGGTGCTACCGTCAAATGCTGAAGATAAGTTGGGTTGAAAGAATCACAAATCTTGAAGTAATACGAAGGATAGGAAGAGACCCAGAAATTTTGTTAACGATAAAACGAAGAAAACTCGAGTATTTGGGTCACCTGATGAGAGGTCATAAATGCGCATTACTTCAAAATATAATGCAAGGAAAACGGAATCCAGGCCGTAGAAGAATGTCATGGATGCGGAATTTGAGAGAGTGGTTTGGCTGCACCACTAATGATCTTTTTAGGTCAGCTGTAAACAAAGTCAGGGTAGCCTTGATGATTTCCAATCTCCGATAGGAGTGGCACAAGAAGAAGAAGAGTACAGGTTCAGATCTGTCCAAATAAGTCAAAACAAAAGGCGGTATGCTGTCAATTAGAATTAAAAATAAACACGTTGCACAATATGATATTCAAACTTCAAACTGTTTGAAGAAGTTTGATTTCAAGTCAAACCTAAAGATATCGAAATCAAGTCAAGTCAAACTTTTTTAC
Organism: Diabrotica virgifera virgifera; assembly: GCF_917563875.1. NCBI lineage: Eukaryota > Metazoa > Arthropoda > Insecta > Coleoptera > Chrysomelidae > Diabrotica > Diabrotica virgifera. Next base: position 6,336,328 of record NC_065447.1, read on the forward strand.
AAAAAAAGTTTGGTTTTCAAGTCAAGTCAAGTTTGTTGAAAAAAATCAAACTAGTTTGACTTGATGCATCTCTACTCACTAGTATGAAATATATGCCAAAAAATCGTAATTTAAAAATAAAAATCGACCTGTTTCGGTATTTTTCCTTAAAGTCGCCGGTTTGCGAAATAACGAATTTATGCGTTATTTTATGGACGCACTGTATAATCAGTGAAAAAATTATCATATTAATTAACTGAATTAATAATTAAGGCAATTAATTATACAAGTAACAGTTATCCAAAAACATTCAAAAGCCATCTTTAAAGTTAATGATGACATTGTCAAGTAAAGTTTACATATCCATACCAGTGAGAATTCTACTACAAGTAATTTGCCGTGTAAAGACAAAGTAGGGATAGCCGTAAAATATTTGCGAATTATGTATGTACCGATGGCCTTAAAGAATAGCTATTTGTATAACAAGGGAGGAAAGTGCTACTTTTCCTCCCGAGAATGAAGTTTACTGCCCGACGCGTAGCGGAGGGCAGTAATCATTCAAGGGAGGAAAAGGCACTTTACTCCCATGTTATACATATGGTTTTTCCACCTTCCTCAAATAACAAATCATTTTTTCATTTTTACTTAATTTATTTATGTAACTAACCAACAAAATTTATTAGAACTAAAACTAACAAGTAGGTACAATATAACTGTCAACTGTCAAATATGTCAAATTATTAATGTAAACATTGTTAAATCAAAATAACAATTTACTGTTTTTTACCATTCTGCAAAATACAGGGTGTTTTATAAATAAACGTTAAAATGTATAGATACTTACGTAATAGAAATTAGATATTGTACAGGGCGTCAATAAGTTATATTTCATAAATGAAACACCATGACGTCACTTTTACTTTTCCTCCCTAGGGAGGAAAAGTACAAGTTTGCTCCCTACAATCAGGTCCGGAAAAGTATACTTTCGGTAGAGGTAGGTGGAAAAAACAATTAAAACGTAGTAGGGCAAAAACAACGTATTGAAAATTCTCATTTTAAGATGTAGTTACTAATACTTATTCTTTTCTTACCATAGCAATTTTGGTCGTTACAACAAGACAGTAACAACCATATTTACAAACTAACTACAAACTAACTAGGGCTATGGACTAAAGATATTTGTTACCATAATATTTCTTTTGAATAAATTATCGTATCGTGCATGCGGTCTAAACGGACTGTTACTCTGCATTATTAAAAAACTTTTTAGGGTAAACAAAAAAAATTACCGCTTCAAGAACGGCCTGTTTAGAGCTTAGACAACAGAAGGCATATGGAATCCTTAATCAAACAAAAAGACACTTTCTCACAGTTCTCTACGGACTGTGAAAGGTGGTTTAAAAAGTGAAAACACGTCAGTTTACATTAAACATTACATTTTCTACCCAAAAGACATAAAAACCCTTTAATAGCCGTCTGGGGGGCTTAAGTTTCATTTTTTGTGAAATTCAAAACCAAACACTACGCATACAACAGGTATAAATACAGGAGCGGCGTTAGAAAACTCCCTTTGATCTAGTACAGCAACAGTTTAATCTAATAGACATTTTGGAAAAATGAATTAACGCTTAAATACAGCGCTTATCTACGTGTTCAAGATGACGTCATGAAAAAACTCTAAAAAACACTAAAAATGGGTGGAAATGCATATGTACTTGCATTTACAGTGCATAAAATGCATCCAAAAGTGCATAAACATGCCAAAATCAGTCAATTAAGAGCTAGATTGTGTTACTCAGGGGATTTTTGGGATCGCTAAACATGAATACGCCATCAGAACCAACACCCGAAGCACCTGGTGCCGGCGATTACTGCTAAGGCACGTCATGTTGAGTTTCGAGGGTTTTGGCACTAAATTAATGCAAACAGATTTCTCGGGGGTCTTTGGGGTAGCTGGATACGAATACGTTATCAGAAACAACCCTCAGAGAATCTGGTAAGCTGAGATACTTCTGCAGTTTTGAGGGGTTTCGGCACTAAATTGACGCAATCAAAGCACTCGAGGATTATTGGTGTTTCTGAATACGAATATGACATCATAACCGACACTCAGAGCACCTAGTGCCTAGGGTGACTGCTATGCATGTCATCTTCTGAAATTTCGAGGCTTTTCGATACTAATTTGATGTAAACAGGGTACTCGGGTTTTTTTTGGGTTGCTGAATACGATTATGACGTAGGTGAAAACCTCTGGAGTATCCGGTGCTCAGGGAGGATACAAATAAAATGTAATATAATAATTAACAGCGTTTGTTCTTAAATACCAGCTCTTGTTCAATCAAGAATTTGAATATTAAAACAACTATGTTATTAATAATTGTTTTTCTAAAGGATTTATAAATATAAACTCAATTTATAACCGACAATTTTTTTCCTTAATTTCGAGCTCGATTTTTTTTATTTAATTTGATCGTATTCTGATGTCATATTAGTATTCAGCAAGCCCAAAAATCCCCTAACAATCTGTTTACGTCATTTTAGTGCTAAAAACCTTCGAAACTCCAGAAGGTGACTTGCCTTAGCTGTAACCCTGGGCACCAGGTGCTCCGGAGGTCGGCTCTGATGGCGTAGTCGTATTCAGCAACTCCGAAAATCCCCGAATAATATGTTTACATCAATTTCGTGCGAAAACCCATAAAATGGCGTGCCTTTGCTGTAACCTTTGTCATATTCGTGTTCAGCGATTCCAAAAATCCCCGAGAAACAAAATTTGGCGTTTAATATACTGATTTTGACATGTTTGTCCATTTCTGGATCCTCTTGTGGACCAAGAGAGTGGTATAGTTGAAGCTCAGTAGATCTTTTCAGAGCCGCCGCCAATAAGGTACGGATAGCTGTCCTAACCTCCGATAGGAGAAGGAACTACAAGAAAAAGGAGAAGAAGAAGAAGAATCCATTTTATGCGCTGTAAATGCAATTATGTATTTTCACCCATTTTTCTAGTGTAGACTTTTTCTACACAATGCAAAAAGTTTGAAGTCGATAGGTGCTGTATCTACTACTAGTCTAGTCGCAACATAGGGGGTCCCGTGGACACTTTTAGTTCGCCGCGGTTTGATGGTAGTAATGTAGGTTGTTTGGGTCGCTGAATCCAATGGAAGTGGTCTGGAAGCCCAAATGTGGTGCGTTTAATTGTTATTAACAAATTATGGTAAAATTAGGTGTTTTTCAGGAATTATTAGAAGCCCTGTAAATAAATTGATAGTGTTAAGGTCTTCTCTGGTGTATTTTTGGTCGTTGAATCGAATGCGACTAGTTGCGATTACTCAAAATATGTTCTTATATTGTTAATAACACAATAATTGTTTATTCGCCGAAAAGCTCGAAATGCGTTATCTACAGCAAGTATAATGTAGTCTTTTTTATAGTGTTTTTATATGCTAAAGCGATTGCTGCTAGTCGTGATAGCTTAAACCACGTTCCGACTTTTTTATTAATAAATTATTGCAAAAATAACGGTTTATAGTACGTTCACTCACGGTTTTTGCTCTAAATTTTAAAAAACCACTTGGATTGACATGAAATTTGGCATACACGTAGCTAACACGTAGCTAAAATAAATCCGGAAGTGGATAAACTGATTAATTCTAAGCAACTTTTGTTCTATACAGTTTTTTCACTAACTCAATACTTTTCGAGTTATTTGGTTTTTTGTTGAAAAATGAACAAATTCACTCGCAAATAACTCGAAAAGTATTGAGTTAGTGAAAAAACTGTATAGAATAAACGTTACTTAGAATTAATCAGTTTATCCAATTCCGGACTTATTTTAAAGGTTTCTTCTTCCACCAGCGAAACGGGGTGAAACTCACACCCAGGGTAAAAGCACACATCGGCACAATATCACTTGTTTTGTTTAACATGTTAGCTACGTGCATGCAAATTTCATGTCATTCCAAGTGGTTTTTTAAAATTTAAAACAAAAACCATAAGTAAACATACTATAAACCGTTATTTTTTGCAATAATTTATTAATAACAAAGTCTGAACGTGGTTTAAGCTATCACGACTAGTGACAATCGATTTAGCGTATAAAAATACTATGAAAAAGACTACAAACTTGCTGTTGATAACACATTTCGAGCTTTTCGGCGAATAAAAAATTATTTTGTTATTAACAAAATAAGAACACATTTTGAGTAATCGCGACTAGTCGCATTCGATTCAGCGACTAAAAATACACCAGAGAAGACCTTAACACTATCAATTTATTTACATAGCTTTTAACAATTCCTGAAAAACACCTAATGTTACCATAATTTGTTAATAACAATTAAACTCACCACATTTTGGCTTCCAGACCACTTCCATTGGATTCAGCGACCCAAAAAACTTATAATACCACCATCAAATCGCGACGAACTAAAAGTGTCCACGGGACCCCCTATGTTGCGACTAGACTATACAACACTGGTGTAATACTATTATAAGAATAGTATTTGATACTTACTATTGAATAGAATTTGATACTTACTGTTTTATCTTCGCTGGGGTTCGATTATTTTCCATTTTTGTTAGGGTCTTTTTGATTTATTTTCTTATTATATCAGGCATTAGATCTGAATCTTGGTTTTTTTCCCTGTTTTTACTGTTACTAGAGGTTGTTATCTTTTTCTCTTGGTTTATATAGCTATGTGTACCTTCTAAAGACCTTCTAAAGATATAAAGGGTTTTCACCCACAAATCTTCATGGCTCAAGCATGTTATTTAATCTGTAAAAAGCACTGATGATGGAATTGTTATTCCGAAAAGGTGTTAACCTTTAAGGGATTTTAATAAAATGTATCATTTATAACGCCTATCGTTAACGACAGCCTATCGACAACGCTCTTTAATATAGCCTTGGAGGGAGTAATTAGAAACACAGGACTAACAAAAAAGACAATAATCCAAAGTTCTACACAAATAATAGGGTATGCAGACGACCTAGGGTTGATTGCCCGTGACAAGAGAAGTCTAGAAGATGCACTGCTAACATTGACAAGAGAGGCAAAAATCAGGGGGTTAATAAGTAATCAGAAAAAAACAAAATACTTAATAAGTACGAGAAATCAAGACCAAGTAAATAGAATAAAAGAGATAAGAATAAGTGATAATGTATTCCAAAGGGTTGACTGCTTTAAATACTTAGGAGTGATAGTAGATGGTCAAAACAGAAGAAGCATAGAGATAAATGAAAGAGTTAAAGCAGGGAATAGGGCATTCTGGAAATACCACAAGTTACTTAAAGATAAAAACCTAAGCAAGAAAACAAAGACAAAGATATATAGAGCGGCAATTAGACCAGTCATCACTTATGGAGCAGAAGCAATGTGCCTTACAAAAAAAGATGAAGAAAAACTGAGAATAATAGAAAGAAAAATTATTAGAAGAATACATGGCCCAATCAAAACAGATCAAGGAGAAATACGAATTCTGATGAATCACGAAATAAGAAATCTAATTGAAGGAGAAGATATAGTGAGATTCATTAAAGCACAAAGGTTAAAATGGTTTGGCCACATCCAACGAAGAGAAGCAGATGCACTAATTAGGCAGATAACAAATTGGACGCCAGTAATAAACAGACCTAGAGGAAGACCGAAAATAAGATGGGAAGACCAACTGCGAGAGGATATATCCAATATGGAAATTACAGGCTGGAGAGAAAAAATACAGAATAGGAAAGAATGGAAACAGATTACAGAAAAAGCAAAAAAACACGAAAATCTATAAAGGATAATGAAGAGGAATTATGCGGACCAATCCACCGCATGAAATGGATTAAAAGAGCTCATGAACCTGAGCGACCTATACTCTATACTAGAGTGACCGGTCTATATATATATATATATATATATATATATATATATATATATCATTTATAAAGAATTTTAGATTTTTTTTGTGATTGGCCAGGCAGCTACAAGAATTTAAAACCCGGGAGCAGTCGCACACACTTCTGTAACGTGAACAGTCGAGTGTTAGATTTTATCTCACAATACGAACTTAAATACGAATTTACAACAAATTTTAATTTTATAGTATTTTTATTTACTTGCTATGTTAGAAATATTATTTATAACAATTATCAAAGCTAATTGGCTCTCCCCAAGGCCATAAATTCCACAAAAAGAAGAAGAAGAAAAAAAAGAAAAAATATACCTACCCATTACTACACCCTTCCTCGAGGCACTTACGAAATTTTTTTTCAAAATTGCAAAATGTTTCATCAAGTTATCGCGAAAAAGGAGAAAATGTTAGATTTTATCTAACGACGAAACTGCCCGCGGGTTAATTTCCCTGTGAAAACTAAAAAATAATACCAAAATATATTCTGAAACCCACCCTGAACGAAAACTCTCAAATCCTATACTTCATTGGGATTTCAGGTAAAATTATAACCATATATATTTTTGTCTTTGTTGGTCACGTAGTTGCCACGAGAAGAGAATGACACGAAAATATTAGTTTTTTAAATCAGACAGAAGGCAGAAGGGAGAGTGTGGAATAAAAAAAGTAGGAAACGAGACGAGATGGTTTCCTCTCTTTTAAGGGTTAACAAACTGAACAGAAAGCTATTTACCTCTCTCTTTCGTGAGTTATTTGAAGATTGCGGTAATTACAACGAACCCCTTTTCTTTTTGAATTATGTTTCAAGATTGTGGTTGGTATTGATAGTAGTTAGAAATGATCATCTGGCATTATATGAAACGGTATATAAGTTTTATAAACTGTAGAGTAGTGTAGAGAGTTTATACGGGGCATAAATAATATTCTTCTCGTCTGCTTTTCTTTATAAAAACAAAAAAAAATCAGGTGCTCTATAGCAGGGGTCACCAATTATATTTCCTGAGGATCCGTTTCGAAAACCTATGACATCTTCGGGGTCCGGAGTTACACTACCTGTCTGGTTGTTCCATTTCGGTAAATAAATCAGAAGGATGCAGTGCGAAATTTTTAGGCAGATATTGTTTTTAACAGTTTTTTAATAAATCCAAAACATCACTTCCGAACATGCTTCCGAAAATATGTTTTTAGAATTTTTGGGTCATCTTAAACAAAAAAGATTTTCTGTCATTTTTCTCAAAACTTGATAGATTTTAAGTTTTAAGCGATTTATAAACTGAAAAATGCGAAAATAAGCATTTTCGAAGCTTGAAAATTCATGTGTACATTATTATTTTTGCGGTTATCAAGTGCCTAAATTGAAGTTTAAACATTCAATTTCAAGATTATGATGAGTTATTAGGGTTTATTTCAATTTCGACCGTTTGTTTTTATTGGCGTATTTACAGGGGCGTAACAGAGGCCCCCGCAGCGTGAAGCTTGCGGGGGGGCCCCGATCGAGCAGGGGCCCCATCTTGTCGTCTGATATTATGTAAAAATCTGTTATAGGTATATGATTTTACTTTGTGGGCTTAAATTTAAAAACGTAAATTTCTAAATAGGGAATTTCGGCAAGTGAATCATCTCATATCTAGAAAAATATTTTCCGGTCTCACTAACTTTTATGGGTGGCGACAATAAACTATAATGCTTTGTACGTGACTATTCAAAGATTTGAGAATTGCAATTTGCCTAATTTTAGAACAATATTTCTAAATCTAGAAATGGGTTTTCTCTTTAATCTTTACCTACGTTTTAGTATTTCGATACGATTATCCAGAGACGTAACAGAGGCGCCTTGCAGAATGAAGTTTACGGGGGGCCCCAATATGTCAAGTGCCCCATCTTGTTGTCTAATATATGTAAAAATGTGTTGTTATATTATTTACATACATACATTTTTTTAAAAAGTGCAGTATTGAAAATGAAGTTGTCCAACCGAATTAATAAAATTGTAGATATATTCGCTGATAGTAGCTAGTGCACGAAGAAAGTTGTTCATCTCATAGAATAATACTTATGTAATCATTTAGTAATCTTTGTTCTATTTTATTCTATACCAATAAAGATGAAAAATGTAAGTCGTCATAAACAATGCATGATTACACCAATGCTCAGTAAATGAGAGTTTTGGAGTGAAATTATCAGCGTCGCGACGGACGTATTTGCTTGACAATTTGGATTTAGGTTCTAGTTACACTCCACTTCAAAGTTGGATTTATGCCGTTGGTTGCTTTTACTTCGGGGGTGACACCCCTCCTTGGGGTGAAAAACATACGTTTAAAATAATCCCGGAAATGTATAAATTGACTAATTATAAGCAACTTTTGTTCTATAGAGTTTCTTTTTCTATGTTAATACTTTTCAAGTCATTTGCGAGTGAAAATGTTTATTTTTCAACAAAAAAAAACAATGTTTTCGGACGGGTTTTTCGTAAATAACTCAAAAAAAAGTATTTATCGAATTAAATATTAGATATTGAAGAAATATTTGTAGCAAAAATGTAGCTTATAAGATATAAAAAATGGTGTACTTATTCATGAAGTCTATCGACACAATAAAAGCACAGTTGAAACTCATGAAAAATTATTCTTATTCGTCCAATTCCAAATCGAATATTTCAACCTGAAATAACCAAAACATGAAGCAATTTTCGGGGAAAACTAATTAAAACTTTTTTTAAATGTTTCAAAAAAGCTTTATTTTTATTTTTTTCCTAGTTTCTAGCATCAAAACTATACGAATTACGCTCAAAATAAAGTTGGCCCCTTTTTGTTAAAAAAAAATCGTCAAAATCTGCCCCTATTTCGCACCCCAAATAAAATTTATTATAACGCTTTACCATTTACTTTAAATATTTATTGTTTATATGATCTGTAAGTTTGACTGGTTCGAAGTTCTTATTTTTGAAAAAAATTTGATTTCATAGTAAAAACAGTTTTTTTATTTTGGAAAATGCCTTTTTTCGAAATAACTTAAAAAGTATTAGTGATACGAAAAATCTCAAAGAGTAAAGAAATGTAGATCATGCTTTTATAAATATTTTGGATTTTTTTTGTTTTTCTGTAAGACAAAAATTGGTTAAGATATCGCTGTTTAAATTTTGCATATACTCGTGATTAGTGACTCGTTCAAGCCCTTTAACTAGAACCCATTTTAAAAATAAGCACTTTGAACCGGTGAAACTTACAGGTCATATAAAAAAATTAGGTAATTTGTAAGGCGATAATGATTAGTTTCATTTGGGGTGCTAAATAGGGGGAGATTTTCACAAATTTTTTTTACCAAAAAATGGGATTAACTGTATTTTTAGCGTAACTGGCTTAGTTTTGATGCTAGAAACTTTTGTAAAAAATAAAGCTTATTTTAAACACTTTAAAAAGGTTCTGAGTTTCCCTGAAAAGTATTTCATTTTTTGGTTATTTCACGTTGAAATATTCGATTTGGTATTTGACGAATAAGAAAAACTTTTCAAGAGCTACAACTTTTCTTTTACTGAGTCGATAGACTTCATTTTTGTTAACAATATTCTTTTCGATCGAATACTTACTCTTTGAACTATTTGCGAAACATCGACTAAAAACGTGGTTTCTTTGTTGAACAATAAACATTTTTACTCATAAATAACTAGAAAAGTCTTGAGTTGACCACTTCGGTGGTGACACTGAAAATTACACGGTATCGTCATATTTTACGTTGATTTACTGGTCTGTAACACATAATTATAGGTATTTGTTACACATGTCGCATTTAGTAATTTTTTAAAGGGGGCCCCATTTACAATTCTGCGGGAGGGCCCCGACGGAGTTTGTTACGCCACTGCGTATTTAATTAGCACATTGGCAATAATTAATTGAATAAATAAATAAATCATTAAGAAAAAAATATGTTAATAATAAATTATAAAATTTTAATAAATGTGAAGTATTTGTTGGCCATTTTTTGCATAAGTGCGTATAATATGTATAATAAGTGCGACAGAGACGCACCATAAACTGCGATTTGCGGCGACTTAAAAGTCGAGTGGACTCGCATAATTAACAATTAAAAAACAACGGTCTATATTGGAGTAAGTCCCGATTACTCGTTAGAATCTTGAAATTGAATTTATAAACTTCAATTTAGGCACTTGGCAACCTGAAAACTAATAATTTACATATGAGTTTTTAAACCTCAAAAATGCGTAGGTATTTTCACATTTTTCAGATTTTAAATCTCTTATAACTCGAAAATCATCAACTTTTGAAAAAAATGACACGAACCTTTTTTTAATAGGGGAGTGCAATTAGAACGAGAAGATACAATGTTTCGGAAAAAATCAAACAAAGTTATATTTTTCTAAAACTTTTTTTGTTAGTTTATAAATATGTTAAAGTAAAAAGTTCTACTCACAAATTTCGCCGCTAATTGTTTATTAATTTTTTAAACAATAACAATTGTTTTGTATAAATAATGTTAAGAATATGGGTGAATTCAACATTTTATTTTGATAAAAAAATGTTTTTATTTTAGTTTTGATTATGCTGAACCCGAATCAGACATTACAATTTGCAAATTCAAAATGGCGGATTCAAAATGGCGGATTTTTTCCTAAAATTCCTTAAAAAGCAGTTGTAAAATCCGAATTTTTTTTATAAAACGTGTTTGTTTACATATATGTGGATATTTTTGAGAGGTTGTCAGTTGGCCATTGAAATCCAATATGTGAGGTTTTCTCCAAAAAAAAATTTCCAACCACGTGGGGAGAGTCCTGTGTTGCCCTGGGTAACATCCAGGTTTATCTATACCATCCAATGAATTTTATATAAATATATAAAACATCCTTATTATTTACATTTAAAGGGTTTTTACCCGATACATTTTGGTGGCTCAGGCATGCAAATTTTGGCTTTTAAACACTGATGATGGATTCTTTAATCCGAAAACGTTTTGTATTGTGACCCTTATTTAGGGTATTTTAATATATACCTTTTACAAGAAACTTGGTATTTTTGTGATTTATGGTATACAGCCAGCTACAGGAAGTTTATTTTCCTCCTGGATTTTGATATTAAAAAAGTTATCAATAGGTTCCAAGTTACGCAGACATACTGTATGAGCTAAAAAAACATTTTTTTGTTGAACATTTATTATTTTTGAAGCTTATTATTAAATTAATTTTAGGTAAGTTTTACAGAAATAAAGTTTTGATTACTCTGTATATACATTTTTTCAGCTGGTAATTTTCGGTTTTTGTATTACATTTTTGTTATCTTTCTTAGTTTTCTCAAAAAGAAATTGTTTATTTCATTTTTAATCTAAAATAATTCAGTGTTTTTTAAAGATTATATCCTAGGCTTTAAAAAAATATTAAAAAAATTGTATTAGATTTATTCAAACTTGAGTAATACCGTCTTAAATTGGTGGGAATTCTGTAGAACTACTAAGTTTTCAAAAATTACATTTTTTGAGACAGCGTATTATTTGAATTAAATTTTTGAGATTTTTTTTTAATGAAACATCGTTTGATTAAGATGATTGAGAGGTAAGTTGTGCAAATTTGAGAGCTTTGTAAGTAAAATTGTATTAGTTACACATTTTTAAATCATTTTTAAACAAAATTCATGTAAGTCTCACTTTCCGCCCACACCGTACTTATGTCCATACATTTTATTTCTTTTTATTACAACCATAAGATAGCTTATTTTATCATCTTTCATGTCCAATTTGTAAAATTTCTTTTGATCCATTAGTTAAAGAATTACATTTAAAAAACTCAACCGTGCCCTTCTTCCAACGCTAGTTTACATTGCTCCAATGTGTGTGAGAAGGGTGAAAAAATTACAGAAGCTAGAGATTTAATTTTAGAAAAATCTTTATATAAGGTTTTTTTTGTAAAATTTTCTGAATTTTTCAATGGTCAAGTCAGTTTTTTTCTAAAAATTATATTTTCGGAGTTATTTAAAAAACATCTAACTTCGCTGTTCATTTGTTTAATAAAAAATGAAGCACCCACTTCTCGAGTAGAACTTTTTGATATGTTGTTTATTAAACATTTCTTAATGAAATTAAAAAAAGTTTTATCTTGTTTGATTTTGTCCGAAGTGAAAATCTAAATGCACTCCCCTATAATACAATTTTCGGGACTAAAAGGTAATTTTGAATATAAAAATATTGTTTTGCTCGGCATCCCGGGCCCCTTCTGATTTGTTTAAGGGGACATTTTTGAACAGGAATCCACAAAAAAACCAAATCAGAAAATTTGTCATTCTTTACAAAATTAAATTATCAGTGAGAAAAATGACATTTTTTATTATGTACAACCTGTCTGAAGTTTGGAGTGAGTTTGGTGCAACTGATTATCATTGGGAAGTTGAGATATTCATCTGTTAGCTGAGATCTGTACCAGCGGCGGCTCGTGGGTCAATCTTCAGGGGGGTCATTTTGGTTTGAAAACTTCAAACTGTTGATTTTTTAAAGTATTTAAAAGATCTTTTAGCATTTATATTTTAGATAAAAAATACAGACTTAGATAAAACTCAATACTATTTACCCTAGTTTTCCGAAAATTAAATTTGTCTTTTTTTAGAGTAAATCTTTTAAAAAATATAGGAAAAATGGTATGAACAGGTTATTGACTGATATATAGATAGGAATATTTATAGTATAATAAATTGTAAATTTATTAAAACGAAACTTACTTTAAATATTTTTATATTTTAAGTCAATTCTTCTATCCTTTAGTTCTGCAAAATAGTCTATGACCTTCTCATTGAAATTTGGAATGCTCTTGACAAGCGTTTTCTCGATGCTCAGCATAGACAAGGCACTAAGTCTAGGTTGTCCCATCGTATTACGCAGGAATGTTTTTACTCTTTTTAAAGTAGAAAAACATCTCTCACTTTCCACGGTTGTCATAGGGAGTGTGCACAAAATATTTAATAACTTCACTGCTTCAGAAAATGTTTCAGACAAATTCATGTTAATAAAAAGCTGAAGTATGGCTACTGCACCAGCACTATTGCGAAAATCCTCACGACAATATAAGACTTCAAGTTCCGATTTTAGTTTGGAAATATTCACTGTGGGATAATTAGCCGTCACCATTTTTAAAATATTTTGCGGAAAGTTGGTAGTGTATGCTTCAAATTTCTCTATGTAGAATAACTGTGAAATCATGAGATGATCATTGAAACTAAACCTGTGATTTATTTCAGATATAATAATATCACAAATTTCAAGTGCAGTTCGTCGCTTTGGATCCTCTGCAGTAGTTTTTCTTTTTTTTGCTGTTGATGTGCTTGGTACTTCTGATTCCAAAATAGTATTTCTAATTATTTGGATATTGTTGTTAAAAGACAGGATACAATTTTTGACAGATATAACATCAATGTCTCGCATTTGCAATTGTTTAAACAATATATCAACATGGGGCATTATTTTATGGAAAAAATTTAACCAAAATAAAAAATGCTCATCTTCCAAATGTCTTTTTAAACCAGTTGCTTGATTTATATTGTTACCATCTTGCTCCTCATCAATAATTTCCTCTAAGCAAGATTTTAAATCATCTTTATAAGTGTATACAATTTCAACACATTTTGTATTGAAAGCCCATCGAGTAGGCGCAGCTTTAGGTAGCCTTACTTTAACCACTCTATCCAGAACCATCGTACGTTTTGGAGATCGGCCGAAAAAGGACGAAAATCCGTGTAAATTTGCAAAAAATATTTTTATCGGTTTGTGTTGACTCGCCGCTTTTTGGAGGATAAGATTAAATTGATGGGCATAGCAGTGAATGAAGTGTGCATTTGGGTATATTTCTTTAATTTTTGTTTGTACTCCTCCCAGTTTACCGCTCATGACTGATGCACCATCGTAACTTTGGGCAATCAATTTTTCAGGTGCTTCATTAATTTTTAATAATTGAAGTTCTTCCAATATTACATTAGTTAAATGTTGTGCTGTAGTACCTAGGGGGTTAACAAATTTCCAAAATCTTTCATGTACAATACCAGTTAATACATATCGCAATATGATAATCATCTGCGTTTTATTGGAGCTGTCTGTGGTCTCATCTACTTGAATGGCCACAAAATTTGTCTGGCCAATCTCCTTCATGATATGAGTATGCACAATGGCTAACATTGATTCTAAAATATCGTTCTGAATTGTTTTCGATGTTCCTTTAAATACTGTACTTTTTTCAATGTGTTCTTTAAACATTAAATCCAGTTCAGAAACAAAATCGATAAGGCCCAGAAAAATTCCACGATTATTGGAGCTGTCACTTTCGTCATGACCGCGCAATGCAATTTCGAAAACTCCACAAAATTTTACACAGTCGATTAGTTTGTTTAAAATATACCTATTTTTAGATACCAATTCATTAAAGTCATGCACAGATTTACGATATACACTATCAAGTTGCTGTCTTATGTTAACACGTCCTAAACTTGCGTAACTCATTGATGAATTTATATGAGTAGTTGAAGAGGCATGTTTTGTAATTTTCACTTTTAAATGCTTAATGTCAGTTACTCCATTTTTCGCCCATACAGCGTCATTCGAAAACAGTAAACACGGATAGCAAAAAAATGCATTTCTCACACTGCAGCCACAAATCCAATCACACAAATTGTACATTGATTCTTTAAAATATCTTTGAATGTCCTTACCCCTATCCTTTGTTGTTTGTTTTAAATTCATGTTTGGTTTTGGTCGACCACTTTCTTTTTTCTCAAGCCGCCGTTCATAATTTAGTGTTCCAGCAGATTTTAAGGCAATTATTTCGTCAACAACACTCATCTTGTTTTTGTTACAATCACAAAAAAATCCAACAAAACAAAATAAATTACGCAAATACGCCGCGATCGATATAGACCTGCCGTGAAGTGCGGTCAGCAGACGGTAACTAACTAAACGTGAGGCCGTCGACTCTACTAGAGGTATACGACGGAAAGGTCACTCCCACTCTCGCCCACGAAATTGCTATCTGCCGTCTCTTTTCTATTTTACATGCATTTGTCCATAAGCCATAAGAACTGTATATAGACAATTTAAAATACGGCCCAGCCACGGGCTTGTGTATAGCGCGAGGCGCGACGTTATTATATCTATTATATTTGTTTTGCCAATGCAGACTGCTGAGAGAGAATTTTATATTTCAGAGTGAAGTTTTAGATAAAAGATATTTTTAATAAAATTGGTATTTTTATGAGATTATTTTAGGGGGGTCATTGACCAATTGACCCTAAGGAGGAGCCGCGCTTGATCTGTACCGATTTTTAATAAAGTTCATTATTGATAAAGCGGCTTCGCACACATAAGTTGAATCAAACATAATATACAATTTCATGGCCAAACATTTTCAAAATTACCAAACTCTATATTCTGAATTTAATGATGGTCCGCACAAAAGTAGCTCACGGTCCGGATGCGGACCGCGGTCCGCTAATTGGTGACCCCTGCTCTATAGTACGCGGTCTACCTCGAGGATGCGGTTTAACTGCGCATAAAGATCTATTGTAGTGTGCACGGTGTGCAGTGTACCGATCGCAATCTGAAAAATCCTGAAAGATTTGCGCAAAATAATGAAATTCAAGCAGACTTTTGTAGAAACCAATATTTATTCACAAGTAATAAACATTTGGACGAAAATAAAAGTAAAATGAAAAGCGACTAATAATTTACAAAAAAAATGTACCCCAACTATTAAAAAAAAAACAATTGATAACCTAATTTTTTACAAAACGATAAAAAGCATAATTACTATTAACGAAAAAATTCATACACCTAAGACAGAAATGCAGTCAATGATTCTAGTTTAAAAAAGGCATGGCAACTTAAGTTGTAACAGTCGTCATGGAGAGATGCATCTACTTGCTTTGCAACCCACGTGATGGGAGAGTCATACTGTGTCCAAGGGCCTAATTCTTTATAAATATTATCCATCCTATGGAATTTTAAGCAAATATGCGATTATAACATATTTTTATACCATTTAAAGGGTTCTCACTCTGGTATTTCTTTGGTGGGGCAGCTTGCAATCTGTTCTTAACACTGATGATGATTTTGTTAAGCATCAAAAACGTTCTGTGATGTAGCCTTTAAAGGGATTGTAATTACCTTTTACAAAGGATTTTTCATTAAATTTTTGTGATTGATGGTTTTTTTTGTGTGAATTTGATGGCCTTGGTCGAGCCAATTAGCCAGACATTTTGTTACTTTAAAAACAAACAAATTTGTTTTTTCAATCAGAGGAATTTTTTCTGTATTTCTAACTCTAAATACATAACAAACTAACATATTACAATTATTATGTAATTAATATACCTAGTGTTTTGGTTGTAAATATTTTTTTTGTACATATTTATTTTTTTTGTATTTTTTTATATCTTTAATTTGTTTTTTTTTATTATTTTTTTATTATTATTTTTTATTAATCGTTTTTTTTTTTACTACGCTAAAACATAAACCCAATTCAACATCTCGGAGGTTTACATATTCTTAGTTTTTTTCTTTTTTGTTCTGTTCTTTTCTTTTTTCAGTTATAATATACAATAATTACTTAAATCTACAGGGTTTAAAAAACAACAACAACAAAACAAGCATATTTGTTTTGTTTTAACAAACATGCCTGCTTTGTTTTAACAAAATTACTTAAATACAGGGTAAATTTTATTGCTACAATCTATATTTACAGTTTTTGATATGCTCGTAAATAATTGTTTTTATTGTATTAATATCTTCAGAAAATATCAAATTGTTCTGATAAACGGGAAGTGGAATTTTTAATATATTAAGATTATCATAAAATTTGTTTATATTTACTGATTGATGGGAACATTCGAGGAGAATATGTAGTAGATCACCTTCTATTCCACACTCACAGTTAGGTGACTGTGAGACCCAAACTGTACAGGGTTATTCACTATATTTTGACCCCCCTGTAAACTGCTTTATTTACAGAATTAGAAAAAATGTACAATACAGGAGTTATTTGATTTTTAAAATATGATCTTTTGACATTTATATATATCGTACTAGTGACGTCATCCATTTAGGCGTGATGACGTAATCGACTATTTTTTAAATGGGAATAGGAGTCGAGGGCTAGCTCATTTGAACGGTTATTCAGTTCCCTATTCAGTAATATAAACATTAACATGATTAATTATACAGGGTGTCCAAAAAAAATTTTTTAATTAATTTAATTGACACAAAAAGAAGAATGTATGTAATTTATTTAATTTAAAATACATTTTACTGCTAGAAAACAGAAATAAAAGTTTATTCCACAAATAAACATTGATTTTTGCTTAAATTCAACGTTCAATCTGCCAAGAGGCAGATGGGTGGCAGCTTGAACATTGAATTTAAGTGAAAAGTAATTTTTATTTGTTCAATAAACATTTATTACTGTTTTCTGACAGCAGTATTAATAATTTAATTTAAAAAAAAATTTGGACACCCTGTATAATTAATCATGTTAATGTTTATATTACTGAATAGGGAATTGAATAACCTTTCAAATGAGCTAGCACTCGACCCGTATTCCCATTAAAAAAAAATAGTCGATTACGTCATCACGCCCAAATGGATGACGTCACTAGTACGATATATATGTCAAAAAATCATAATTTAAAAATCGAATAACTTTTGTATTTCACATTTTTTTCTAATTCTGTAAATAAAGCAGTTTACAGGGGGGGGTCAAAATATAGTGAATAACCCTGTACATATGAAGGGGGGTAAGAGCATGATTACATCTCAATCTATTTATAACTCTTATGAAATGGCGATTTGATACAGAATGAAACCATCTTTCTTTTCCTTGTGGATTTTAATGATTTAATAGTCTAAACTCTAAACTGATCTTGATTTTACATTTAACAACCTATAAGTACCCAATTATCCGACATCCCTTTACGGACTGAAAAAAAAACAGTTTCCTCAATTTTTCCGATTCCATTAAACACAAATGGGTGTCGCTGCGACAATTTACACGGCTTGGTGCGTTCCTTCGAACAATAACAATAGAACCAGTAATGGTAATACTCTCTGGGCAATTTCGATTTTAAAAAGGGTTTATTATTAAAAACAGAAATCATAAAGTTATGGGGACGCACCCATATCCTGCTATTAGAAGAATTACTCGGATATTATAGGTATACGACCAGTGGTAGAACAAATACTTTGCAGGGATTTCTTTTGGTTACTACTGAGGATCTTTTATTTTATTTTATTATATTATATTTTTGTTGAAATTAACTACAATTTAAAAATTAGAATATTTTATGTTGGTATTTCAATCTCCAGGTTTGGACTGATTTTCAAAATAATATATTATTAAACAAAAGTTAATAAACTATTTTTAATACACAACCAAACATAATACCAGGAATACTTTTTTTATTTACTCCCATTTATTTTAACAGTATGGTTCATCCAATCCCAAAGTATCCTACGTCCTGAAATCAAAGAAGATAGACTACAACGACCTCAGGATCATATCTAATATCTAATTTATACTATAAGCAGCGAGCAAAAGTACGTGTTAACGAACAGTTGTTAGAGGAAATTGAAATTAGACGTGGAGTGAGACAGAGATGCGAATTGTCGCCAGTTCTTTTTAATGCCTATTCGGAAGAGATCCGAAGGCAAAACAGCTGGAATAAAGGTAAACGGAGTTCCCATTAACAACATTAAATTATGCGGATGATACTGTCGTCTTAGCCGAACATATTGAAGATCTTCAGAGACTGGTGAACAGAATAGCGATGTTTAGCCAAAAATACGGTCTAACAATGAACATCAAAAAGACAAAATTTATGAGAATATCTAAAACGCAAAGAAATAACGAGAATCTCCTCATAAGCGGAACCAATGTCGAACGAATAGACCAATATGCATATCTTAGAACAATGATAAAGTCCACAAATGATTACTTCCAGAAAATTAAAATTAGAATAGAAAAGGCTAGAGCGAATTTTAACAAAATGAGAAAAGTGCTCTGCACAAGAGATCTGAAGTTAGAGCTATGAGTAAG
Source organism: Diabrotica virgifera virgifera (assembly GCF_917563875.1). Lineage (NCBI taxonomy): Eukaryota > Metazoa > Arthropoda > Insecta > Coleoptera > Chrysomelidae > Diabrotica > Diabrotica virgifera. The sequence continues at coordinate 6,355,265 of NC_065447.1, forward strand.
GTTGACCAGGTGCTACGTTTTCTCGACTTTGTTTTACGGAATGGAAGCTTGGACCTTTAATGTGGTATCAATGAAAAAAACTGGAATCATTTGAATTGTGGGTGTATAGAAGAATTCTGAAAATATCATGGGTAGAACACGTCACAAACAAAGAGGTTCTGAGAAAGATGAATAAAGAAATCGAAGTCTTAAATACAATCACAACCAAAATATTGCAATATCTCGGATATATTCCATGTGGAGAGAGATGCAACAACTTGATCCAACTCATACGCAGGGAAAGATTCAAGGAAAAAGAAGCATAGGAAGACGCAGAATATTATGGGTGAGCAACAAGAAATTTTTCAACCATGACACTCTTCTTCATCGTATACTCCTTCCTCTTTTTAAGTTTCCCTGTATTATCAGTCTTACCATATCATATCGCTTTCCCTTCATTACGTGTCTTAGACGAAGCAACGAAGCACTAAAAAGCCCAAAACCTAGGAATTTTGTGCAGTAAGATGAATCGTCATGCAACTTTTTGCATTCGATTAGAGAGAGTGTCAGGCAACTTTGTGAACTAAATTCATCTAGGGCAAAAATTTTTGTGCATAAGAAAATTCATTTTAAAAGTGCATCTGGAAGAGGTGAAAATGAAAAATTTAGAACTTGGGAAATATTGACGGAAATGAGTTGAATTTTTATACTCGGGGGTTTTGGGGATCCAAAACTTTTGGTTAATGTCGGCGGTGGTCTCCAAGATACCTGGTGCCTGAAGTGGAACTCGTTGCCAGGAGTTTTTAGTTATATTTATTCAAAATTAGTCAAAAACTATTACCCTGGTGGTTTTGAGGGTCCCTGAGTACGAATTTCATGTCGGCGAAGGTGCCCAAGGTACCTGGTGCCAAGGGTTGGAACTCGTTGCCTAGCGTTTTATGTTATAACCATTCAAAATCACTCAATAACCATTACTCGGGTCAATAACCATTACTCATTTTTTTACAAAAAATTACCTATTTAAAAATTATTTTAAAATTTTGTCGCTTTTAAAGCAGTTGTCGTTAAATTTTGACACTAATGACATTTATGAAATTTTGACATAATTGGTATTTCAAGGGTAATTAAGTTATATCAGCGATTTTTTGTGTTTTCTGCGGTATTATTTTAATTTTTAGATTTCTAGTCTGCTTTTATATAAAAAAACAGTGGTTTTCAGAACTCTTTAGCGACGTATTAGTATAATATAATGTTGATGGATTACCGTCGAAGGCCGATATGATCAACCAAAAAAAAAGATGTATATGGTGATTTTTCTATTGACTTTCTTGGGTGTGAATCTGTCTTTTTATTTTACTGCTCCTGGTTTAAAAACAAAGCATAGTATATATGTGAATACCTCCAAGCTACATTTTTATGTAGTTCTGTTCTGTGGTCAACGACCCCTAAATCCTTCATAGTAATGGGTATTGACTGATTTTGTATGATTATACCATAAAACTCCAGGTGACGAGTTCCACCCTGGGCACCAGGTACCTTGGAGACCATCACCGTCATGAAATTCATGTTCAGCGACCCCCAAAACTCCCCGAGTAATGGTTTTAAATGATTTGTAATAATTATAACATAAAACTCTAGACGACGAGTTCCACTTTACGCACCAGGTACCTTGGAGACCATCGAACACATGAAATTATTGTTCAGCGACCCACAAAATCCTCAGAGTAATGGTTATTGACTGATTTTGATTGATTATAACATAAAACTCCAGGCGACGAGTTCCACCCTGGGCACCAGGTACACAGGAGACCATCGCCGTCATGAAATTCGTGCTCAGCGATCCCCAAAAAAACCCCCGCGTAATGGTTTTAAATGATTTGGAATAATTATAACATAATACCCCAGACGACGAGCTCCACCCTGGGCACCAGGTATCTTGGAGACCATCGACCACATGAAACTCTTGTTAAGCGGCCTCCAAAAACCTCAGAGTAATGGTTATTGACTGATTTTGAATGATTATAACATAAAACTCCAGGCGACGAGTTCCACCCTGGGCACCAGGTATCTTGGAGATCATTGCCAACATTAAATTCGTGGCCGGCGGCCCCAAAAACTCCAGAGTAATGGATATTGACTGTTTTTTAATGATTATAACGTAAAACTCTAGGCGACAAGTTCCACCGTGGGCACCAGGTACCTTGGAGACCATCGCCGATATGAAATTCGTACTCAGCGATCCCCAAAACCCCCGATTATAAAAATTCAACTCATTTCCATCAATACTGCTTAAGTTCTAAATTTTTCATTTTCACCTCTTCGAGATGCACTTTTAAAATGCATTATGCACAAAATTTTTTGCCCTAGATGAATTTAGTTCACAAAGTTGCCTGACACTCTCTCGAATCGAATGCAAAAAGTTGCATGACGATTCATCTTACTGCACAAAATTCCTAGGTTTAATGCTTCGTTGCTTCGTCTATCTTAGATATTGTACGTAACTTTCTTATTTTTTATTATTATTTATTTATTATTTCTCGCAATACTTTCGACAATAGCTAGACAACAATTAATCGAAAGATTTTATAATATGTAGATGTAGTGACAATAAGGGAACAATTGGAGTGCCTTGGAGATCACCGGAGTTAAATTTATTTGATTTTTTTTGGAAATACATATATTAAATCTCTTATGTAGAAAATTTTTTGCTCAATCAGAAATCCAATGAAATCAATTAATTTGTGGTCATCTGATGGAATACAGCCAATAAAACCAACATTATACTGAAAACAGATCCCATGGGCTGTTTTCACTCAATCATGTAGCTATGGATACCTACATTTCGTTTCATTTCGATTTTGACATTTCAAATATTCAATATTTCAAAATGTCACGATTTGGTTGTAATACTGATGAGAATATTAATGAAATTATCGAATCAAATATACCAAAGAATACTGTTTACAGTAAAAAATTTGTATGGAAAGCGTTTATGGACTTTTGCAATGATAGAAAATATGAATTTGATGGAAATCGGACGGTGGAAGAATTGGCGTCGATTTTAAAGGATTGGGCTGTGAACATGAGAAGAAAAGATGGTACAGAGTTTAAAGAAGCTACTGTCAAAACCATGTGGAACCTAACAAGTAAGCTAAAAAAAAATTACTAATCACTCCAATAGATCGACCGCGGTCAGTTGGTTGGCCAAAAGTGGTGTTCAAGAGCAAGAGGTTATAAAAATTACGGGGCATAACAATCCCAACTCAATAAAACCGTACTTGAACATTGACGAAGAACATCATAATAAAATTATTAACAGCATGCGTAGTGGAAATACATCTTCATCAGTTATAGAAACTAACATGTTTGGATCTTCATTAAATTTTTCTAATTGTTCCTTTGTTAATTGCACATTTAAATAAATTGTTTCTGCTCTGTATTTTTTTTTTCATAACCAGCAAAAAATTTTCTATCCGAATAACCCTCGAACATTAATAAATGCTCAAAAATTTTTTAACAACTTTCTCAAGCTTGTTGCTTACAGGCAACAGACCTCCGCCTACGGCGTCGGTCTGTTTCCAAGAAACAAGCTTTCGAAATCTGTTATAAAAATTTTTCGAACAATTATCAATGTCCTTGGGTTATTACTACTGAAAACATAAATTGACGGTATTGATGCAGTTTGACACTAATAGAAAAGCATAGCTATTAAATCAAAAATATTCTTTCAATATTTGTGTTTGGCAGATATTTCTTAAATTTTAAGTTTTTATAATGAGTAAATATCTAATTTAACAGACCTTTTTCCTTTTCCAAAATATTTTCTTTAAATCACTACTGAAACCTCTACCTTTCTTTCCGAATGATCCGCTTGTGTCATGTGTGGATGGGACACGGCAAAAATGGTTTCATACTTGAGTAAATAAGGTGATTTTCATGTTAATTTATTAGCCATTGTGTTTATTTAGAACGGCTTGAAATCACTTTGTTTCGTTATAATTTCAATGTAATTGCATTTATTTGGTGTATAGTTTTGAAAAATGTTAATGTTGCCACTCCCTACTAACCAAACGCATTGGGAAATTGTTAATATGCAGTTTACATTGTATAATACAAAACTAATATTAACAATGAACAAAAAATACCGACTGGGGATGGGAGCCGCTTCTTCTTCTTCTTTAAGTGCGCATCCTTTAAGAAGGTTGGCTATCGATACTGCTGCTCCAAACAGCTGAACAGAGTTACAGTTATACCATTTTCTCAAATTATTTAGTCAGGATACACATCGTCTTCCTATACTTCTTCTGACCAGAATTTTCCAGATATACCTACAATCACCAGATACTACAATTTCCTAATTTTAATTGTATTCAAATCCTCCTTCTTTCTTTTCATTATTTTCAAAACGTCATTGTTAGTAGTTTTATCTACCAGGATTATTAAGATTTTCATGTAAGTCCTCATCTTAACTTAACCACTTCTATTCTGCAGATAATGTCTTTTTTTAGAGCCCATGCCTTCATTCCATACAATAACACCGAAAACACATAACACCCTGAGTTGCAGGCTCAGATCTGTAGACTCTTCTATAATTTTGTACTGACTGACTTACCGAATAAACGCTGACTGTATTCGAAATAATAGCCAAGAGATTATACACGAGTTGGAAAAGAAGCTCGAAAAATAGAAAAGAACACATAACGTCAAAGACCACTGGAGTCAGATAAAAACCATCATGCAAGAAACAACAAATCAGGATGAAACTATGTATTAATAAACGCAAAATTATTGGATGGCTGATGAAGTCTTGAGACTAATAAAAAACAGACGGAAATATACAAATAAAAACATTGAAGAATACAACAAAATTAATAAAGAAATCATATAGTCCTGGATCCCGCGTTCCAAATAAAAGATTATTAATAGCAAGCTGAAAATTTGTTCATAGCTTAACGGTGTCTATTCGGACAAACTTTGATGTATGGGAACACCGGAACAGAGGAAGCTTTAATTGTGGAACCGTGTCGTCCTGACAACTTTATGATTGTGAAAACTAACAGGTTGTTTTTAAGTTTATTCAATAGCCAACGTTATACAGGGCGTCCAGAAACTCTACCGACAAACGAGGACAGGAGATTCCTCAGATAATTTTAAGACAATTTAACCCAATTCATCTAGTCCGAAAATGCTTCCTAAAGGAGCTAGAGATATTTGAAGATGGCGTCTGGTAATTAGTTTTTCCACCTACCTCTACCGAAAGTATACTTTTCCGGACCTGATTGTAGGGAGCAAAGTTGTACTTTTCCTCCCTAGGGAGGAAAAGTAAAAGTGACGTCATGGTATTTCATTCATGAAATATAACTTATTGACGCCCTGTACTGTACAATATCTATTTTCTATTACGTAAGTATCTATACATTTTAACGTTTATTTATAAAACACCCTGTATTTTGCAGAATGGTAAAAAACATTAAATTGTTATTTTGATTTAACAATGTTTATATTAATAATTTGACTTATATATTTGACAGTTGACAGTTATATTGTACCTATTTGTTAGTTTTAGCACAGAATAACTAACCATAGTTATTCTGTGGTTTTAGTTTTAATAACTTTTGGAAATGGTTGAATGCTCGAATATATGAATTTTAAAAGTCAAAAGGCAGATATCGATCACTGAATTTATTAAAATAAATTCAGTGCTCGATATCTGCCTTTTGACTTTTAAAATTAATAAATTTTTTTGGTTAGTTACATAAATAAATTAAGTAAAAATGAAAAATGACTTGTTATTAATTTGAGGAAGGTGGAAAAACCATATGTATAACATGCGAGTAAAGTGCCTTTTCCTCCCTTGAATGATTACAGCCCTCCGCTACGCGTCGGGCAGTAAACTTCATTCTCGGGAAGAAAAGTAGCACTTTCCTCCCTTGTTATACAAATAGCTATTTCTTAAATATCTCCAGAACGCTTCTATTTACAAAAACGAAAACTGGTACACATATTTATCTTTCAGAGATAAATCGATTCCATCGATTATCGTTTATTTCGGTTATTTCACAGATCCACCCTGGTCTATAGCATAGCACTTTCATTGTAAATAGGATTTCACTGTATTGTAGCTATTTCTGAACCCAGCTTGCTCTTTGGTTTGGTACATGTCAAATTTAGAAGCCAGTCTGTTAATTATTTGAGTTAGCAGTTTACACATAACATTAAGAAGAGTAAGCGGTCTATGCTATAATATTTTAGTTCTTTTTTGTCTTTCCTTTTTGAAGAATAATAACGTGATTAAGTACTTCATTCCAGCTACTGAGTATGCTTCTTGTGCATAATATTTTATTGATTAACATGCATTAATTAAGATATAAGCACTTATATACTAGATAAAAAAAAGTTATAAATAGATATTTTATTAACCTTTCAATGAACTGTTTAGATCAGGTAGTAATTGTTTCGTATCTATCGTTTGATCCATTATAATTTGAAGAGCAGGTATTCACCACCTACGCTAGTTGTTGAGCGGACATCACTTCAGCAAGAGCAAGAAAGAGCAAAGCGTTGGCAAGGTGGGGTCTCCTAATCTCGACCAGCGATCACGGACCGAGGAAGTACAAACACTAGACAGTAGTGACAGTAGCTAGATTGAATGCCTGTACTTTCCACAACTTCTGAAAGATGAGTATACTGGTTGTCTTACAATTTACCAGACTACTACTTTTTTTATTTTTTGTTTGATAATATATAAATTTGTTTGTTGCCTTTTTGACTGACTGTTGACTGAAAATGCGCTGAAACATATAAAAAGATAAGATGTAAATGATAAAGCGATAAGATGGTACCGGATGAAATACCTACAGAAATTTTAGGATTACTACAGAACCACATGGATATACAGTGAGTGGAACCTCAATAAGTCGGATTAATCGGGACCGCGGCCGATCCGGGTTATCGAAAATCTAGGTTAGTCGGAGAATATGGTAAAAATTAATAAAATATGGTATACATACTTACAGATAAATTACTTTATGATTGCAGAAACATGACATACATAAGCACAGTAAATCTAAATTACGTACAGTTGTATACAGTATTGTTTATCTCTTGGTAAAAAAATCAGTCAAAGTGAAAAAATGTTTGTTTTGTCTGATGAAAATCGGTCCGGGTTAGCCGGACTTCCGGGTTATTGGAGGCCGACTTATCGGGGTTCCACTGTACTAGTAGAATTATTCAACAAAATTTACTATATCGAGGAAATTCCAAAAAATGGCTAATATATGGGTTCATACCAATACTGAAAAACACAACGCAATGAAATGTAAGAAATATATGGGACAATCAGTTTGATGAACTTTTTGATAGTTTTCTTGCGAGTGATCCATGAACGTGTTTACAAAAAATTAGACGATAGCATAACAGGAAACCAACTGGGATTTAGAAAGACTTTGGTGCTCGAGAGGTATTATTTACTATACAAACAATCATATAACGGTGTCAAGACGTTAAATGTGACGTATTTATATTATGTATATCTGGTTGACTTTGAGAAAGCCTTCGACAAAATACAACACAGAAAGTTTGCAAACATATTACGGAAAACAGATATAGATGATCAGGGCGTGAGAATCATTACCAAATCAAAACCAAATTTATACCGATATCAGAAAGCCATAATTCGAGTAGACAAACAAAAATCCAAAGAGATTCCAATAAGAAGAGGAGTACGACAACGATGTATACTATCCCCTTTACTTTTTAATATGTTGTGCTCAGAAGAGATGCTTGATGTTTAAACAGGCTCTGGAAGATATCAATAAAGGTATATAAATTAACGAAACATTATCATCATCATGCAACCTCTTTTTTCCACTGCTGGACATAGGTCTCTCCCATTTTTCGCCGCTCTCCACGGTTCTGTGCTTCTTGTTGCCATTTTTTGGATATTCGGTTAATGTCGTCCATCCAGCGTGTTGGTGGTCGTCCTCTGCTGCGTTTGTCTTCTCTTGGGCGCCAGTCAATTAGTTCTCTGGTCCATCTTGAGTCTTTTAGACTCGCTCGCTACGGGACCTGCCAATTCCATTTCAGCCTGGCTATATGCTCCACGACATCAGTGATACCTGTTCTTTTCTTGAGGTCTTGGTTCTATATTTTTTTATCACGCCGGAGAATCGATCTTTCCATGCCCTTTGTGCCACTGGCATTTTTAATGCTGTTGTTTTTGTGAGCGTGAGAGTTTCTGCTGTGTATGTCATAATAGGAAGAACGCATTGGTCAAATGTCTTCTGTTTTATAGCTATCGGGATGTTGCTCTTAAATATGTCTCTTAGTGAACCATATGCCGTCTAAGCAAGTGTTATTCGTCGTTGAAATTCACAGGTCTTATTACAGATATAGTATGTCCACTTTTTGCTGATTTTAAGATAACATAAAAATATTCAGTAGGCTCATATGAATGTTCTGCATAATTATTGTAAGTCCAGAATGATTGTAAATGGGTTAAACGGCCTTGCCAAAATATAGTATTTCCCATTTGTACTAAAAACCGACTTGCACAGATATTGTATGTCCGTTTGGAAGTGCACAAACATAGTATGTGTTGGGACATACAATATTAGTGCTCACGCGATCAAACTTATCATGGCTGTAAATACTGTTTGTCCGGACATGCAGTAACATACCTTATGTTGTATGTCCATACACATTTTCAAAAAAATATATTTTAACCGAATAGTACATAATATTTAAAAAAATATATCTACATTAAGCTAATAATGATACCCGAACTTATTACATAAACATTATGATATATCGGTATATCAGCAGTATCAAACAAAAAGTAACGCGAAAACTTCAAAACGTTCTCCTCAACAATTAAGATATTTGGACATACTATATCTGCGCTCTTAACTATCGATATACACTGTGGGCCGAAATAAAGGAGTACATTTTTTAGTTGTAAATAACTTTTTTGTTTTTTGGGCGATTTAATTTCTTTTTGTAGGGCTAATAGCCTAGTATGTCCTCATCATGACTGCAAATTTGGAAGCAAAAATAAGAATAACGTACAGGGTCGGACTTATAAAAAAAATTATGTAACGGTGCATTTGAGCTCGTTGCAAATGAAAACTGTTTTAGCTAAAATTGAACTGATATGCTCTTTTGGTAGGTTAACTATCCAGAACACTTCAGTAAAAAGGAAATTTTTCAAAATTACCTGATTCGCAAAATACCATTTTTTTAATTAAATTATGAAAATATAACATTTTAAAAAATAACACATTAACGAAAATAGTTTAATAATTTTAAGACTTAGACTAAAATATTATGAATGTGGCCAGTATTATTGTTTACACTCTGTTCAAAATTGTTCCAAACAAACTGCATTCTTTCTTTCTGCTGTTCGATGGTTTAAAATTGTTGTCAGTCATACAAATTTTGTTCGAAAATTCCCCAAATTGAATAGTTAATCGGATTTAATTCTGGGCTGTTAGGTGGCCACATCTCTGGCTCAATATATCCGGGCAATTTTACCTCAAAAATATCCTTGTATTGTGGGAAGTGTGCGAAGGAGCACCATCCTGCTGGAAAGTGTAATCATAACATACTTCTTCAATTTCAGGTAATAGATGCTGCAAGATTTGTTCTTGATATGTTTCTGAATTAAGTTTTTCCCGGCATCGACAAAAATCAGACGAGATTTTCCCTAGATGGATACTGCAACAAAGACCATTACACCTTTTGAGAAATGACTTTTTTCAATTAAAAGATGCTCTAGAGGAATTTCTCTTAAATTGTACGTCAAAATACACTTTAGCATTTTGGGTATTTTTAGGAGGCCGTAAATAAAACATTTTTTCATCTGAAAACCATATTTTTCTAAGGTCTTCACGAGAGCGGAATCTTCGTAGTAGCAAATTACATCTTTCCAGTCATTTTTCTTTTATATTGGCAGTAAGTCTTTGACAGTAAACTTTTTTAAATACTTTAAGATGGCAATCTTCTTTAATGATTCTTCGAATTGATGTGCGGGAAATCCTAGTTTCTCTTACGATTTTCCTTGTTCCAACGGATTGGCCAGGTTGCAAATTTCATAAAACAATCCTTACTCTAGCAATATTTTCTTCAGTTCTTGAGCTTCGCTTCCTTCCTCTTCGACTTTTATGTTCAATACACCCATGGGTTTCCCTTAGATGTCTTAAGAACTTTCCTATCTTTCCAATATGCTAATTTTTCTCAGGAAATCCATTTACAATTTTTCTTTCACCATAATTATATTTTCAGGGTTATATTTAATTAACCCTTTAACGTCGGAAACCGCATATACGCGCAAAAGTTTTCTTGCCTCAGATACGGGGGTTATGTCCTGGAGGGTGGTTTATTCCCCAAAACCCCCCGGGTGCTCCACTGTATTGAATGCATCGTTATTATATTCAAAATATTCAACAATAACGGATTTATCTGAAAAATTGAATGACTCAATCAAGTCAGCATCAACTTCATATTTTACAATTAATACCTGCATAGTAGTATCTAGTATCGAAAAAGAAACAGAAAAAACCAATAGCGAGGACCTCCATACTATATGTATACTATAAATTATTTTCTAACAGATCAGTAACAAATAGCGGAGATATTTTACTCACTTCATATAGAACCGACACCAATTTATATTACCCGTTTCAAATTGATTCAAGAATTTCAATCTATTTCTTGAATATTTTACATTTTTGTCCCAACAAAATTATTAATATTTCTAATATATCAATTTTATAGCAATGGTAGCGTACGAACAATCCTTGAGCTATATCATACGTTTACAGCTGTAATAAATCTATTTTTTTTTTCAGAATATAAGTACCACTCCCTGATTTGTTTGTGGATATATTCACGACGTTTGTTATGGACCGGAATGAGCTACGTCACACGTAGAAATTTGCTAGTAGGAGATGTAATTAATTAAAGATAATCATGTGTTAGAATACGAGGAGCGTTCAAAAATTAAAGAAAAAGCTTTTCACTTGATCTAAAAGAGATTTTAGAGCTGAAGTGATTTTCCAATACATTTCTTTAATTCTAGGTTTGTTGAGGAATGGTGCCGAGGGCAGTCAATCGGGGTTAAATCTGAGAAGATTGCTTTGGTTCAGTTTACTCGCAGAAGGGTCATTGGATCTACTAGAACTAGAGAGCTTAGCTTCTATGTCAAAGCACTATCGATTTCCAAGTCAGTGAAGTACCTAGGAGTGATCCTGGATTCTAAACTGACATGGAAGGAACATCTGGACGCCAAGTTGAAGAAGGCTGCTGCAGCGTACTGGGCGTGCAGAAGAGCTTTCGGAGCCAAATGGGGTCTGCAGCCGAAAATTCGACATTATATATACCAATCCATGATAAAGCCTATACTGACGTACGTGGCCATCGTGTGGTGGCACCGGGCTAGACTGTCTTCAGTCAAGGTCCAGTTGGCTCACCTACAGCAGTTGACATGCGTTGGCATCTCAGGAGTTATGAGAACCACTCTCACAGCAGCTCTTGAGGTTCTGCTGGATTTACCACCTCTACATCTCATTGTAGAGTATGAAGCCATGATGGCAGCCTATCGTCTCAACTGTTCTGGATATTGGTTGGGAATGAATGGGCGCATGGGCCATTGTGACATTTGGAGACAGGCTATCGAGTGTTGTCCTGTGCTTTCTTTGGTACAAGACAGCATGGCCCTTCAATTTGAGTTGCACTGGCCACTGTAGACACCGATGGCACCTTCATCTGCTTGGAGCGGCGGATGACTCACGGTGCCGTCTATGTAATGTGGAGGGGGAAACCTCCTCACATGTCTTCTGGGAATGTCCAAATTGGCCCATCAGAGGTGGCAGACCCTGGGATCGGCATCAAGGCAGCCGAGCCAGGTGAGAGAGTTGCGTCTTAAGAGACTTGTGGCTTTCTGTGAGGCTATAAGGTTTCTGGGGGATTAGACGTTCGGGGTGGCACCGACAAATTTGCAGACCCTTCTGATTTTGACAGACATAGGGACCGGTGCAAATTGGGCCCCAGAAACGCTGAAGATCAGGTTCTTATGGACCTGGTCCGTAAGGTAGAAGTGATACAATGGACCCACCGTAGGAGGTCTAAGTGTCTGAAGGGCGCACAAGTGGGCCCTATCCCGATGTATCCCTATATTTTCTCCTTCGTAAGGATAAAATTCTTCTTCTTCGTTTGTTTGACTATTTATGTCCAATTATCTCCGCTATGCATGTTGTTTTGCTTCGGAGAATGAGTAACCAGTCATGTTCTTTATTTGATCCGACCATCGTATTGGATATCTTCCTCTGGATCTTTTACACGCTAGGTTTTACATAACTTTTACATACCCGTACATAACTTCTCTTCTCCTAGTTATATGTCCAATATATCTCAATATGTTTTCAGCATTTGATTGCTCGTCACAAAATATTACGTACATTATACGGTACTTTACGGGATAGAACGGGATACGGTAGAATTGTTGACGGGATACAGTAAAATTACGGGATATGATAAAAGAGGCTTTAGAAATGTGGCTGTATTCATGCAAACTAAGAATAACTTAGACATAATAATGACCAATATAGTGGTATTGAGACAAATGCGTAAAGAAATAGAATTGTTGATAACTGTTAAAAGGAAGAAAGAGTCATGTATGTGCCATGTATTCCGTAGATAATAATAAGTACATTTTGCTACAGCTTATAGTGGAAGACCAGATTGAAGCTAATAGAACAGGTTTGGATGTTTGGTGTTTATTGTGGAGACACTTAATAAGCTGTTTTTTTAGATATTTTGTTGATAACTTTAGAAGGTTTTTAACTTTTGAAGAAACATTTTTGTAATTTTTCACCAATGGCTTCTATTTAGCAATGGTACTATTAAATTTTGACGAAGATAGCTTTCTAAGCCGAAAACTTTTTGAAGTTATACTTCTTTATACACGAGGGTAAATTTTTATTTTACTGGGCGCATGCGCACACCGACAGTATGGTATAAACGTTATACGGGATCTGATTGGGTGTTAAAATCATCTGTCAATAATTGTTCAATATGAAGGTTTTGAATAAACAAATTAATGTTGTGTACATATATTAGTTTTTATTGTTGTGATGGCAGAGAAAAAAGCAAGTTTATAATATTGTAGTGACTTTTTAAATAGTTTTTAAAAGCGACAGGTACGTAATAATTGTAAATGTTTCAGTATCCTAATAAAAAATTTCATATGTACCTACCTATTTATAAAATTTAAAAAGAACCTACCCAAATAGTATGTATTGCTTTGATTTACATAATTTGATTACCATCAAAATTTCTATCAATATTCACCTAATACATTGTTTTCTTACTCTATGTTTTGTTGTATTTTAATATTTCTTTCAATTCTAAATAATTTCAATTAAAAATCAAAATAATTTGGTTAAATTCAGAACCGTCAAAAGTTTAATTCGTTTACTTAGTTGATCTTCGCACATGATGACACATGGTCTCCGTGGGTAAAAGTTTAAGGTGAGTGAATTTCAATACTAACTGCGCAAACATAAGCGGGTTCGAACCCCAATAGAAACTTTTATTTTTTTGTTTTTTTTTACACATTTTATGATTGTAAGTTTATTTAAGTAAATACGTATTTAGTTAAAAAATTTTCCTACATTGTTCAGAAATCATTTGTGGCATTTTTCAATGTATTTGTTTGTGTGTGTTTTATTTTTTTAATTTTTGGTAGGTATTGTTTTAATAAAATTTTTTGGAAAGTAGTAAGTATTAAAATTAGTTTAATATTTAAATAAAATACAAATAACCTGTTGAAAGTATATTTTTTCGTTGAAATCATATAATAGAAGTATAACTTCTTACGTGCGTACAAAGTACACACACATTCTTTTATTTAAAATATTTTCTTTTCCATTCACTCAAGTCTGTACAAAGCATATCAGTATTTCTCAATTAAAAAAGAAGATGGCAGAAAACAAATCCTTAAATGACCGACAGAATATTACAGATGATATACAGAATCCAAGGGGAAAAACTACGCAACATACGCAGCGTCTGGACAGAGAGATAAGAAAAGCTGCCAGAGAAACTAAAAACAGAATTTTGGAAGATCAAGAATGCAGGGGAAGAGACCGAGGAAGTAATGGAAGAATGATGTGCATGAGGATGCAAGAAATTTCTTTGGCCGTGGATCGTGGATATGAATAGCAGCATGCAGTAACGAATGATGAGGGAGGCCAGGGTTTGAATTATTGGATGGAGGATGGATATATGGTCCAACATTGAGACAATTAAAAGCAATAAATTAGTGCATATATCATTTATCTAATGGGACATAATAAAAACAAGGTTTAATATTCAATTGGAGTAGAAAATTACGGGTATATTATGGTGATCTTGACAAGGAGTGCTCTTAGATAAGAATATCCGAAATTGGACGGATTTCCACTACAAAACTCCACTAAGAAGGCCCAAAACACAGAAAAATTTGCAAAAATTGTTGCCAATCGTCGATAAAAGGGAAAAGTCACCCAAAAGACGAAGAATATACATATACGGCTCTTCAAGACGCTTTCTTTGATGAAATAACCGAAAATTAGAAACAAACGATTAATCTTGTTATTTAAACACATACATATTGTTAGATAAAAGTTATAAATAAGCCGAATCGTTCTACCTGTATACCCTTGAGCGTTTAATAAAAATTCGTTGGCTATAAAAAATGATTTATAAATGGGTAAAAACTATATATCGTGCCGGCCTCTTTAATAAATATGAAAAAATCCTAAAATGTATGAGAAATCATTATGAAGTATTTTCGGTGTTTCCGAAACCAGCAATTATCATAACTTTCAGAACATAATAGTTATCACTTTTTAGTTATTTATGATTGCTACCAGAATTTGAAAGAGTCTAGAAAAATACATAAAACAACTGAACTGGTATCAAGAAAATTTTGGATTATGAAAACATCAAGAAAAGGATAGACCGAGTAAGAAATGGGCGTATTAAACAAGAAAATAAAGAGGAAAACCATTATAATTCGTTGAGAAAATCTAAAAACTATTGGTAGCATTCAGAAAAACTGCAGTATATGAATAAACAGACCTGGTGGTAGTCAAATAAGAAGTTAAAAAAAACTAAAGGCGAGGGCAAAACTATATGAACAGTGGTAAGAAAATATATCGGACACAGATCTTCAACACTATGAGGTCGCCAAAAAGGAAGCGAAAGTATATAGCAGTAGCAAAAGCTGAAGTAAAAGGGTATAAACCAAATAGATATATAGAAACAAAATAGAACTTATAGAAATAGTAAATAGTCGTTAAATTCAAAGAGGCGGAGTAAAGGATTGTATATAAATGAAGCAATATCAAAGTATATGGAATGGATAATTAAGCAATTAACAATGACAACAATAAAGAAAAAACAATATAAATTCGAAGAAAAGGAATTTAGGAAATGTCTTCACAAGAGAAACCTAACAGGCGAAAAGTACAGATAAGAATTAGGTTGTTAAGAAGTAAAACATAAAGACTTAAGTGAAGAATGAATAAGCAGAACAAATAACAGCTAACTGAGCTCTAATAAGAACCTAACGTATTAGCAGTAAAGGCGGAAAGACTTAGAGATGGTTGGGCCATGTTCAGCGAATGGTTTCATCTAGAAAACCTAGAATATTACTATATCATACATTGGCAGGCAAAAGGCGAAGAGGAAGCCCGATGTTAAGAGGCAGCAAGAAAGTTAAAGAAGATATGAGAAGGCTTAACGTAACGAAATAAGAAATAAAAGCAACAAATAAAAGGGAATGGGAAAGAATAATAAATCAAAATCCACAAGGAAGGAATTTCTGTAGCTGGCTGTATACCATTAATTACAAAAATTGAAGAAAAATCTTCTGCGTAAAAGGTATATTTACTTTAAAAACCGTAAAAAAGGGCTACAAATACAAAACAGAAAGTTTTCGCTCTAAAGAGAGCATCATCAGTGTTCTTTGCAAGCTCTACATGCTAAGCCGCCAAAAATACATGGGTTAAACCCTTAAAATGTCGGCTAGAAGTCTTACATTAAAATGTTATATGCTAAATCCTGACAATGGATGAAATTAATAAGGATACCCTAAGGCATTATATGACTTTCCACGAAGCACGTGGGTCGATGAGTCGAATTCTCCGTCTTCACATAGAGAAAGGTGAAAGCCAACTTTCACCTTACCTTTCAGTTGGCTTTCACCTTTCTCTATGTGAAGACAGAAAATTCGACTAAACAACTCACGTGCCTCGTGGAAAGTCATATAATGCCTTAGGGTATCCTTATTAATTTCATCCATCGTCAGGATTTAGCATATAACATTTTAATGTAAGACTTCTAGTCGACATTTTAAGGGTTTTAACTCATGTATTTTTGGTGGCTTAGCATGTAGAGCTTGCAAAGAACACTGATGATGCTCTCTTTAGAGCGAAAACGTTCTGTTTTGTATTTGTAGCCCTTTTTTTGTGGTTTTTAAAATAAATATACCTTTTACGCAGAAGATTTTTCTTCAATTTTTTTAATAATAAATCAAGCTAAGCAGGAGTAAGAGAATGGCAGGGAAAAACAAGAAATAGGAAAAAATTGGGGGGAAATCTTTAAGAAGATAACATATGCAAAATTGATCCTTTCAAGAAATGGGATCGAGAAAGCTTATCTTCTATATTTTTTGCCGTAAGCTTTATCTATCAGGCATTTTCAAATTGAGTATAGAAGTAACAAAAAATGTAAGCCATCCATAGACTTTTTGAAGTTATACTTCTTTACGCGCGATATGAGGGTGAATTTTAATAGGATTAAAACCTTTGATCCCGGCGCAATCGCATTACAACTGTTCTGATTGAATGTTCAAATGACATGACAAAAATTATCCAATATGGCAGCTGTGGCACAGCTGTGGGACTGTGGTTTGGTTATATATGGTTGTTGCGTTTTAAAATTTGTAGGAAGAGAAAAAACAAACAAAAAGTTAGTTAATGGTTATACTGCCTTTTTAAATAGTTTTCATATTATATTTTTGGACTTATTAACATAGAAGAGATGATTGTTGCATGCCAATGTGAAAGCCCATCAAACTGTGACTAGTATGAGTGCCGCAAAATTACTGATAAAAAACCTACTAGCTCGAAGGCGTAGAGAACTGTGGATAACAACAATCAACCGGGACGATCTACGATCTCGCTTATTCAAAGCAAAAGAATCTTACACTGGTAAGTGTTTTAAATATAGTTGATCAAATTTTGTTATGATATTTGAACATAGCCACTTTGCACGATGCAAGTGATTGCGAAATTTATTAGTCGTTATACGGGCTCTGATTGGGAGTTGAAATGATCTGTCAATAATACATAATTGTTCAATATGAAGGTAAACAAATGTATAATATATTTTATTGTTGTGAGGACAGAAACAAAAAAGTTTATAATTGTAGTGATTTTTAAATAGTTTTTAAAGCAACAGGTACGTAATAATTGTAAATGTATCATAGGTACCTATGTACCTATTTGAACCTACCAAAATACATAGTATGTAATACTTTTATTTACATAATTTGATTACCATCAAAATTTCTATCAATATTCACCTAATATATTGTTTTCTTACTCTATGTTTTGTTGTATTTTTTCAATTCTAAATCATTTCAATTCAAAATCAAAATAATTTGATTTACATAATTCAAAAATGTCAAAAGTTTAATGCGTTTAGTTAGTCGATCTTCGCACATAATGACACACTGTCTACGTGACGAAGCGTTTAATGCGAGTGAACCCCAATACAACGCCAATACCAGCCGCGCTGGTAAGTTGGTTCGAATCCCAATAGAAACTTTTATTTTTTTTTTTTTTTATTTTTTTATACATTTTATGATTGTAAGTATATTTATTATATAATTTTATTTTTAGAAAATACGTATTTAGTTAAAAAATTTTCCGACAATTAATGTTCAGAAATCATTTGTTGCATTTTTAATGTGTTTGTGTGTGTTTCATTCTTTTATTATTTTAATTTTTGGCACTGTTTTAATAAAAATGTTTGAGAAGTAGTAAGTATAAATTAGTTTAATATTTAAATAAAATATAAATAAAAAGTATATTAGTTTCGTTTATAATCATATAATCATATAATAGAAGTATAACTTCTTACGTGCGTACAAAGTACACACACATTCTTTTTTTTAAGTAGCCTCTCCTTAATGGAGATTTGCTTCTACAATTGCAAACTCTTGACTTTCTTCAGCTGTTCGTATTAGCTGTTTAAAATTTAGCCAAGTCCATTGTCGGATGATTCTTAGTCACGATAGTCTCTTTGTTCCTACTCCTTCCTTTTTCTTGATCTTTCCTTTTACTATTAGTTGAGCGTTACGCCACCACCAGCGTACCACCAATACGGTATTGGTGGTACTTATTATTTCTCCGTAAGTGGCCTAGGTATCGTGTTTTTCACTTTCACTGTGTTGAAAAGTTATAGATCGTTCTTTGCCTATTCAATACTATATATACAGCAATTCTTCGTTTGAGGTATGCGATGTCTATGAAATTTTAAGGATTCTCCGGTAGATCCACATTTCAAAAGCCTCCAATTTATTTACAGCTGATGTTTTAAGGGTTCATGTTCAACAGCATAGAGAAAGTCGACCAGACGTAACATTTTGATAAACGTAGTCGAATTTCGAGAATCACATAGCAGTCTTGATATTTTCCAAAGATTTTCAGGCCTGTTCTATTCTCGATCTTATTTCTAGATCAGGATTTAGGCTGCTATCGATCCAACACGGCAGGTACTTAAATATATTGACATGTTCTAAAATGTACCCGTTTATTGTGCAAGGTTGATGTACATTCTGTTTTCTTTCTGATTGACATCACTTTGGTTTTCTTAATGTTTATTTTCATATCAAATAGTTCACAGTCAGAGTCGTTGTAGACCCAAGTCGGAATCCGCAATCAACACCGTGTCATCGGCGTCCTGATGCTATTGAAATTTACGCTATTCACCTTGATTCCACGCTTGCAATCCTCCAGTGCCTCTTTAAATAGAAACTCAAAACAAAGATTAAATAGCAGGGGTGACAAAGCACATCATTGTCTAACTCTTATACTAATTTCTACTTTTGCGAACGTGGAGCCTTAAAAGACATTAAAAAATTAGAAGAAAAAAAGGAAGTTGATTATCGACATAGCATATTTTTGTTAAAAGTGAAAGTGAACAAAAAAGTACAAAGTTTCTTCGGACTGTACACAATCACAAAAATTGATCAAGTTAAACACTCCTAAATGATATTTCAAGAGAGTCAGAATTGCCGCTTATTGATAGCATCAAAATATTTTTTCGTTTCATCAATATTAAGTAGGCCGTTACAGAATGTGACATCTGAACCCAAGAATTGTGTTTCGTTTAGAATTTTAGAGTAATTAATAATCTTAAAGAAGACACACCCACTAGATCTTATTGAATAACATTTGAATAAAATCAACCTAAATCTTTCATTATTACACGTCATTTTTTTAAAGATAAATATCTGGAAATTCGTTATTGATAGCGACGATGAAGTTCATTAAAAGCTTTTCAGGACCATCATCATCATTATGTACGAGTAGATATACCAGATATTCACCGTAGATGAAAAATAATATTTTTAAAACTTATACGGGTTGTCTCCGGTTAGTTAATTGTTTTGTTATAAAGAAATACTGAAAATTACTAAACTTAAACTTAATTTCAGTAAGATTCTATTATTTACTTATGAACCCATATTACTCAACTATTCTAGAGACGTCAACATTGCCAATAAATTAAAAAACAGCTTATGTTTCAATTCGGTTTAGAGGTGATGCACCATCCAAATACGTACGCCTCTGTCTCTCCAGACGTTTTCAGTGGGGCTACATGAATACCACTGAGGGTTGCCAGATGATTTTTTTTTAATTCCCTAGAATTTTTGTCAAAATTTCCCTAGATTTCCCTAACAACTTGACAACCATTTTTACCCTAGAATTCCCTATATATTTTCAATATACGCATGCGCATTACAAAACTGGGCATTGGATAAGGTCGACTTTTTCCATCTGAACAGCTGCTAATGCGCAGTCGTATTCCCGCTGGGTAAGTTCAGGATGTGCTCCACGAGTAGACCCAGTATTTTTGTGTGTATGTTACGAGCAAAGCTCGAAATTGGACAATCCTAGCATTGTACGGAAAATATTGTACACTTCTAGCATTGTACTCCCAAACTCTAAAATGTCCGAAATGGTCAAAATTAAAAATAATTTAAACACTGATCGATTCGAATCGATTATTATTGACAAGTGACACACCATATCAAAAATCAAACATTTATGGTTATCTTGATATTTATGATAAGCTTGATATCGAAATGAACAGACTGCGCTCCAGATATCCCCCATTGGTAAGGGCAGAGCCGTGCGGTACATCTTTTCAATATGATGCAAGTCTTCGAAATGCCGCCCCTTAAATATTATTGAAACTTGACTTTTATTTTTATTAAATGCAACTGCACAAAATGAACTAAAACTTTTATTTTAAATATGTATTAACATTAAATAATATTTACAAAAATTTCAATTTTATCCTTTTAACTATAATTTTGGTAAATTCGTCAGATTGGTGTAATATAAAGTAGCAGCTAGTGAGGATTCTTGAAATGAGTGCTAATTTTTTAAGTTTTGTTTGTCTTATGGAGCTTCGTAAATAATTTTTAATAATTTTCAATTTTGAAAGACTTCTTTCACCACTAGCTACCGAGACAGGCAGTGTTCATAAAATTGTTAGTGATACAACGTATTAGTTCCTATGTTTGTATTTTATTATGTTGTATGTTTAATTTGCAATTTATATTAATTTTGTAATACATATATTGGTTTTGTTTTTTATTGTAATTTTGTTTTAATTTATTAACTTGTTTTTTAATATTGACGATTTATCTAATTTCAGAAAATTGTATGTGTTATTGTTTTTTTTTGACTCTATGTAAGCTTTGTCTATAAAATTGTAAAATAGTTTGTAATTTATGGAAGACTATGTACTGGGCCTGATGATGAGGCAACGAAAATGTAAGCCTCGAAACCGGTTACTCCACATTTTTTAACATCAATACAAACTAAAAGATTGCGAGTATTGACTTAATTTATATCCAATAGTATAATGGACTCGCATTGGCGACCCTTTCATGATTTATCTTCCTCTGTTAAGAGCTCATCCACAGATTTTTCGTAATCAAATTGACGCTTTTTTTCTCCTGGTTCGAATTTTATTCTCAGCTGCAAGTTTGAATTTATATCAAGATTTTCTTCAAATTCATTAGCAGTAATTTTCGTTAAGTCATAGCCAGATTGTCTGCGACTTTTCATTTTTTTTCTGTAGTTTCTGACAACATTTTTACACAATCTGACAAATTTATAGTTACTTGTTGCAACATCTTCGAGACTGAATTTACATGAAACAAAATATCATGCCAAAGCACTACACCGCATATAAATTTATAATTTTTAATATTTTTTTGCTAATCCTAGTGACTTCCTATAGACTTCTTCTATTATTTCGAATGAGGTATCATACTATTATTTATTCATTCTATTATTTCGAATGAGGTATCAAAAACTTGAAATCTTGAAGCCTTAAATGTTTCAATGCATCTATTTGACTTGACCATCTAGGATCACTCAACGGTTTTAGAGTTGTGAAACATGTTTTTTCGGAACTTCCCAACGCTTTGTATAATTAGAAAAAAAGTGTACAGTTCTTGTGTAATACAAAAAGGGTTGTCGTTTCTGTAGAAGAAGACGCTTTCTTCACTTTTAAAACTAAGTTTAAAGAGTGGCATGCGCAGGGCACGTAAAACGCCCTCTGATATTTTTCAAGTGTTCTATTTTGCACACCCTATCTTATTCCTATGATTATTTTTATGTATTTTGATTTTACTAATTATGCCGCCCCCCTTATGATGCCGCCTGATGCGACTGCCTCACCGCATCATAGCACCGCACGGCCCTGGGTAAGGGCCACCTCCCTACATCAGGAACATTTCGACGTCACCAACGCTTGGAGAAGACAATGGGAGAGCGACTCACCACAGGAATCACACCAATTGGCCTGTATCGATCAGAAACCGCCAGGCTTTGAACTGCCCCGCAATACATGGACGGCGCTGAACAGAATAAGAACAGGTACCGGTAGATGTGCTGACAGCTTGCATAGATGGGGAAAGGCCCTTACTCCTGAGTGTGACTGTGGTGCGCAACGGCAGACCGTCCGCCACATTATTGAGGAATGCCCTCGAAGGCGGTACCCTGGAGTTTTAGGTGAGTTCCTGAATGCGACCGAAAATGTTTTACATTATATTAATACATTAGATGTTCGTTTGTAATATTTCATGTAATGTTTTATATACTTTTTTAAATTATGTGTTCTTATTGTATCTATGCCATACGATAAATAAATAAATAAATATGGTTATCCAATAATCTAGTAATATTCTTATGCTTAATGGTAGAACCCAATCCTTGAGAAATCTCCTCGTGGATCATGGTATGGTACGACCCAGAAATCAGAAATCCTGATTAATTATAGATTTATAACATAACCTTATTGATGTTTGTTTGCCCTTAATAACAAATGGGGAATAATCGTAATCGATCCGAATCGATATCTGTCATATTCTCTTCACTTCTAAACTTTGACGCATCGCTGTGATTCCCCGAATTCGCGAATAATACGATTTTCATGAAAAATAATAATGTGCAATTATATAAAGTTTATAAAAGCCAACCAGATTTTTTAAAATCGTCTTACAAATATTAAGAATTCCCTAGATTTTTCATAGAATTGAATAAAATTCCCTTTTTCCCTAAGGTGGCTCAAAATTCCCTAGGTCTGGTAACCCTACACTGAAACGAACCGAAACCAAGCGGCCTATTTAAACTTAAACCGACTTATGAAAATAATTCTGCGTGTCGGACGCTCGATAGCGACATCTATTAAAGAGAAATGAGAAGTCCCAGATCTAAACAATAAATCTAAAACCTCTCGTGGAACCACTTTCTGGTAACATCCTTAATCTCTGCCTTTTACAGTTTATAAGGCAAAGAGACGACCAATTAAGAAGACGAAAGGGACTCTACAATATGCAGTCACAGTCCGTCTATTCATCTAGGAATAAATAGGCAGTAGGGGAGAAATAACGGGGTTGTGTCACTAATTCCCTCCTAGAGCGTCAAACCCTCGTGACAACCTGTCGAATTTGAGTATGTATAAGTATTGTACGTACTTACAGTTTACAGGATTTTGCAGTGTGTAGGCGACTGGTTCAGTTTCCTATTTTTTATGGAGTACTCTGGGCTAATTAGCAAAATTCATGGAAAAGTTATTTACCAACAATTTTATTGCTGGAATCGAATTATAAGATCCTATATATTAATAATATAGGTATGCAAAGTCCGCAGATAGTGTGCTACTTTTTTTATAAACACAATGGCGCCGACAAATCGTATTTTTTCCAATTATTGCTCTATAACTCCGAAGATTTTAACTTTACAACAAAAACACCCAAATAAAAATTCACCGCAATTAAATTCTGCATAGAGATATGTTTTTCACGATTTGCTCCGACGAAAATTTTCCTCGGAAAATGCGGGTTTTCCTAACAAAAACTATAATTTTCAAATAAAGTTTTAGGTAAGTAATTATTAATCAATAATTAAATAACTTACGCCCGGTTTCCGAAAGGATGATCATCTCAAAAATTATATAATCGATGATTAACAATAGATTAAATGCGTCAGAAACGTCAAACAAACTAGTTTTAACAACAGTCGATCACCTGACAAAAGATTAATCGTTAGTTAACAGCCGATCATGAGTGTTTTGAGTCTGCTAAAGGTCGATTAACCAGTTTCGGTTGTCAAACGGCGGTAAAAATGGACTGTTACCTAATCTGCGACTATCCGTCGATTAACGGGCTGTTAAGAGTTTTTTTAGTTTTTTAATTACTGTAATTAACAAATTCCGGGAAAAAATTGTCAAATAACACATATGTAAATGATATAAATCATATTATTCAATAAAAATAAGATTTTTTTATGGAAGAAATAATTTAAAATATTTATTTAACTTGCAGAACGTGGATATCTCGGACATTTTTTATATTTGATTATATAATTTATATTTTTTTTCTTTTAACAATGTAAGGTAACAAGGATGCTAGACTCATGGAGCTATTTTTTGAGAGGCCAGAGCTCTAAAAAGCAGAACATAATGATTATAGCGATGTAAATAAGAGGGAAAACGTGTGAGAAATTATATCAGCTAACTTTGAAGGCAATAAAACAGCCGGTAAATAAATTAAAAATAAATATAAAAAGTAAATATATAGACCAAAAATAAAAATAAGATTATAAAATATTATAGATCATAAATAAACTGTTTTATATCTTCAACTTTCGTCACAATACCTAGCCTCATTTTTAAAATGCTCTCGTTCAATTCTTGCTCCAAACAAAAGTGACAGTACGTAAGAGAGAATGCACCTTTAGAATCTAAAGATACAAGTTTGGATTTAGAGGTTAATATAATTGAAATTTTGAAGGATAACAGCCAATTGTGACAGTATCGCTACCAAATCGTATGTCAGATCATCGATTACATGATCTATGATCATGCAATTTTACAATAATTGGCGTTTGAGAAACCCATCACAGGTTAACAGTTGATCAAATCTGACAGCCGATTAGATGATCGGAGATTTGAATAACGTTTCGGAAACCGGCTGTAAGTGACATCAAAGATTTCTTGGTATAGATTGTAATTCCAGAAGCCGGTGAAAATTAAACGAATATTTTAGCAACAATTCAATTGTTAATTAACAATTTACGATCGCAATAATAACCAAAATAATCATGATACATTGATCAAACTTATAAATATTATAAAGATGAGATGCTTGTTCAATATTTTATCGACAAAATATAAATTTTTCTTTTTTTTGCATAATCTTTAAATTTTGAAAAAAAAAATAGTTATAATACGTTGCTCTAATTAGTAAAGTACAAAGAAAGGTTATTTAACAGCAATTTTATTGCTTTAATCGAATTATAAGATCCTATATATTATTAATATAGGTATGCAAAGTCCACAGATAGTGTGCTACTTTTTTTATAAACAAAATGGCGCCGACAAATCGTATTTTTTTCAATTATTGCTCTATAACTCCGAAGATTTTAACTTTACACCAAAAATACTCAAATAAAAATTCACCCCAATTTAATTCTACATAGAGGCATGTTTTAAAAGCTAAAAGAAAAAGCTAGAGCTACTTTTACCAAAATGAAAACAGTTTTATGCGGAAGAGAGCTAAGTTTAAATCTTAAAATTCGCCTGATGAGATGTTACGTGCTGTCAGTTCTTTTCTATGGAATGGAAGCTTGGACACTGAAAAAGATCGATACAAGGAAAATAGAAGCATTCGAGATGTGGATGTACCGCAGGATACTGAGAATATCGTGGACAGAGAGAGTGACAAACATGGAAGTGTTGCGAAGGATGCAGAAAGAAAACGAACTTGCGCTTACTATTAAAAAGCGCAAACTGCAATACTTGGGACATATAATGAGGGGACAAAAGTACCAGCTACTACAATTAATTATTCAGGGAAAAATAATAGGTAAAAGATCCATTGGCAGAAGAAAACATTCATGGTTGAAGAATTTAAGAGATTGGTACAAGTGCAGCAGCTGCCAATTATTTAGATCTACGGTATCAAAAATACGCATAGCCATGATGATACCCAAACTTCGAAACGAGGACGGCACCTGAAGAAGAGAAGAAGAGGCATGTTTTTCCCGATTTGCTCCGACGAAAATTTTCCTCGGAAAATGTGGGTTTTCCCAACAAAATTTCGAATTTTCAAATAAATTTTTTGGGCCAGTAATTATTTATCAATAATTATATAGCTTGGTGAAATAAAAGCTTTCTTGGTATAAATTATAAATTCAGAAGCCGGTTAAAATGAAACGAATATTTTAGCAACAATTCAATTGTTAAAATTAACAATTTACAGTCGCAATAACAACCAAAATAATCATGAGACATTGATCAAACTTAGAAAGATTATAAAGGTGTGATGCCTATTTAATATTTTGTCGACAAAATATAAATTTTTCATTTTTTTGCATAATCTTTAAATGTTTAAAAAAAATTGTTATAAACAAATTAACATTTCTTAGAAATTGTTTATTATATTCTTATTTTAAAAAAATACTTAAAATGCGTATTTCATAGGTCTTGAAAATGAATGCTTTAAAAAAATTTTCCAACCATTTGCAAAAAAGTTAGGAAACAGCAAAATAAATATACGATATCTCCATTGTTTATAATTTGTTTTAATTGTTTCAAAGCTTAAAAGTGAGTCTATGGTACAATCTAATTACTCACAAAGAATGTCAAAAATTAGTGCAATGGTTATATTTTAATCAAAGATTAAAAATACTTTTTTTTGTAATTTTTAGGGCGAAAGTAGGCTTGATACAGAGCCGGAGATAAAATGTTCACTCGAAGAGACTGACACGCTTAAACTCGCGCGAGTTGTGTATGTGGGCGGGTAGCTACGGTACTGTATTATTCTACTTTCGCGCGTGTAAATTACAAAAAAATATATTTATAATCTTTAATTAAAATATAACCATTAATCTGATAATCGATATTGTTTTATAGATAATTAGCTTGTACTTTAAACTCACTTCTACGCTTTGAAAGAATTAAAAAAATTATTAACACCGTAGTAATCGTATGTTTACTTTGCTGTTTCATAACTTTTTTGCAAATGGTTGCAAAAAAGTTTAAAAGCATTCATTTTCAAGATATTCGAAATGCTCATTTTAGCTATTTTTTAAAATTATAATATAATAAAAATTTTCTGAGAAACGTTAATTTGTTTATAACTATTTTTTTTAACATTTAAAGATTATGCAAAAAAATAAAAAATTTATATTTTGTCGACAAAATGTTAAATAGGCATCTCATCTTTATAAGATTTCAAAGTTTGATCAGTGTATCATAATTATTTTGGTTATTATTGCGACCGTAAATTATTAATTAACAATTTAATTGTTGCTAAAATATCCGTTTAATTTTCACCAGTTTCTGGAACTATAATCTAAACCAAGAAGGCTTTTATATCACCAAATTATTTAATTATTGGTAAATAATTACTTATCTAAAACTTTATTTGAAAATTAAAGATTTTGTTGGGAAAACCCGCATTTTCCGAGGAAAATTTTCGTCGGAGCAGATCGGAAAAAACACGTCTCTATGCAGAAGTTAATTACGGTGAATTTTTATTTGAGTGTTTTTGGTGTAAAGTTAAAATCTTCGGAGTTCTAGAGCAATAATTGAAAAGAACACGATTTTCGGGCGCCATTTTGTTTATAAAAAAAGTAGCACACTATCTGAGGACTTTGCATACCTATATTATTAATATATAGGATCTTATAATTCGATTCCAGCAATAAAATTGCTGGTAAATAACTTTTCCCAAAAATGGCCTATTCTCCGATAATCAGCCCAGACTAGAGGTGAAATTATACACTGCAATAATTTTTATTTTGAAGAACTGATTTATTATTTTTAAACATGAAAACTATGAAAAACACTTATAAACTTGATGAAACTACTTTGCTCTTATAGTATTTAAATGAGAGAGAATGAAAAATTAACTTTTAGGCGAGAACTTAACTTACAAAACGGTGAAAATGCTGAGAGTGAGAGAGTGGCGTGGCGTTACTTGCTTCCAACTTTTTGGAGAGGCCGGAAGTGGAAGTGATTTTTCGGAAGTAAGTGGAAATGCGATTTTTTGAGGAACCGGAAGTTTTGGAAGTGTGGCCTTTGACAACATAAATACTTAGACATTTATAATTCTATGGTTGGTTTTCCAACAGGCAGCTTGGTTTTGTTTCGATTCAGAGGTGTTCATGGTAGCCTCACTGAAGACGTCTGGAGAGATAGAAACGTACGTATGGGATGGTGCATCACATATTTTGAGTATACGCAATTATCTTTCGTTGGAATTTTTCCTATATGAATAGACGGACTGTGACTGCATATTGTAGAGTCCTTTTCATCTTATTTATTCGTCGTCTCCCTACCTTATAAGTTGTAAAAGACAGAGATTAACAAGATAAGTTTCAGATTTATTGTTTAGATCTGTACTTTTAATTCTTACATTACAGTGTGAAGACCACGAGGAGACGCAACAAGCAGAGCTAGCAGACTGAAAAAGCAGAGGTAGACAACGATGGACAGACGACGTCAAAAGAATTGCTGAGAACTGGCTAAAGAACGCTCAACACAGACACAAATGGAGGAAATTAGTAGAGTGGTTGAGTCCTATGTTCAACTTTGGACGCAGAAGGATAGATGATGATGATGATTCTTAGGTTATTAACCAACTACTTTAAATTTTTTAAGATTAAATTTATTCCGGTAGGTGTGAGTTGACGGAATTAATTAAAAATGATAAAAATAAGTTAACGACGAACAGTACAACATTTATTTATTTTGGTAACAAAAATATGTTGCTTAGTTAGATCTCGGAAAAGGGTCGGTCGTTAGCGAGTAGTGCCTCGGTTGCACGCTGTGAATAGACTGTTAAGAAAAGCCGCAACCTATTATATCGATGTTATGCCTTTCTACAATATGGCCCGGAGAGGACAATAAATTATTTTGATCTGATGTATAAAAACAGACACACTTCTGCAGTTTTAAAAACAACTGCATGTCCCAAAGTGAGTTGTTGACATAATGGTCTGATATGGTAATTAATTTATGGGGACTTCAGTTTGTTAAACTGGCACTCCAAAAACATATGGTCAGGGGATGCATTCGTTTCGTAAAACCATGTCTTTCTTAGCGTCTGGTTTGTATATTAACGGTGACTTTATATGGCCCATATTATTTCGTTTTGAGAAAAAATATTAAAATTAAAATTAGAAAAATAGTAATTAAAGCGTATCGCTATAAATTAAACCAATTTGCCGACCGTTATGTCATCCCTTTAATAAAAAATCTACAATACCCGATGGAAATTCATGGAAGAAGATACCATTTAGAAACAAAAGAATAAGGCAGTTGGAAGATGGAACTGGCACTGAGGGTGCTACTCTATGTATAAAAGGTGTGTATTATCATGTATATAATATTGATTCTAGTAGATATGTAATTGCGATAAAGAATCTATTCAAACCTCATTTTCCACAGATGCTTTGTGGATCAATGACATGTCATCATCTAAATTTCCCTTCTGAACATCGATAAAAAAGCTCTGGACCCAACTCTTCGACATGAAAATGCTATTTACAATTTTTTACACCTTCGGAAGAGTCTACAATACCCGAGGTAATGATTAATCTAAAATTGATATTGTTGAATGTAAAAAAGCATCTCTCTTTCTCTCTTTCTCTCTCTCTCTCTCTCTCTCTCTCTCTCTCTCTCTCTCTCTCTCTCTCTTGTCGTCCCCATTACTAAGGATTGTGATTGCCTTCTTTCCAATACTCCTATAACAAAGTTAGTTAAGAATGGAAATGTTTGTCTGATGAGCTGTCCAAGGTTGGTGATTTTGAGATGTGTTGTTCTCCAATACCACATCTCAAGCGCATACATTTTTTGGCGTTCTCGTGTGCGAAGAGTCCAAGTTTGTGCCCTGTATAAAAATATTGAGAATACACGAACATTAACCAATCTCATCTTGATGTTTTGAGAGATAGATCTGTCTTTCCAAACTTTAGTTAGGAACTTTCCAATTTTACTTTAAAATTCCGATATTATTAGATGTAAGACGATTACAAGTAGCGTAAGTTAAGAGACAGAAACTAAAGCTCTGGACATAAAATTGGATAGTTTTGTAGACTGTCTCAGACTGCTCACAGCAACTCTCATTTTTCTTCTCTGTTTTCGGTATGCTTTTGTAGTTTCTGTGTTTTTTCTATTTATGTATTACATTTCCAGATTTATTTTGATAACATGATTTTTTTCGAAAAGAAAACTTCTAGTCGATCATTTTTAACAATTTGAAATTTGAATATACATTCATCAACGTATTTCAAAAGGTATATTTTACTAAAAAAATGAAGTGATTAATTTTTTTCTAATAATACCCACACTAAGGAAATGACGTAATAATATACAGTTGAGTACCACACCTTTTTCGACAAAACAATCGCTTATGGAATCCATGTTTAGATTAATAATAATCTGAGTCTCATAATAAATTCAAAAAAAGTTTACACCAGTCAACTCAGGTTTGTACAAAAACCGATTCAAGATTGACTTATACGGTATTTGGATTTTTGATGGGTTATTCAATCCACGTTCGTTATTTAAGATTGGTATAAAAAGTAGGTACCTACTTATTATATTTTTTAACAAAGAACTTCGGGCCAGGAATTATTTATGGCTAAAGAAGAAATTATACGAAATTAACAGTTCATCGGCCGTGTCGGAACTATAATATTTTTGATACTTCTATGTTTTTTAGATCGTTCACATTAATATTCAATTCAGAATTTTGACAATGAATATCGTTATGATTATAATGATTCTTTTATTTATATATTTATTGTAATTTACAATTTACTCAATAAATACGTAGAATAAGAGTAATAAGTGAATATACAGGGTGTTTCATTGGGAAACGGAAATAATTGAATGGTGAATAGAGGTCACTGAGGCGGTTCTAGATATACCACTTTTATTGCTTTACCGATTTTTATAACCGAGTTACAGGGTGTTTTATCGATTTTGCCCATTTCTTTCTGGACCGATAACTTTAGAAACACCCTGTATATTTTTTTTGATATTTGGTACACATATGTCTCATTTAAAACACAAACCATCCAACTACTAGTCAAAAGAAAAATCTAGGTCCGGACTAAAAAAAATTATAAATGCTTTGTGACCTTGAAACAACACCCTGTATATTGAAATTTTTAAAATCCGTTTACATATTTGAAAAGAGCACAAAAAACTAAGTTTAATGGTTCGCTTAAATTTTTCGGCCAGACAATTTAATGACTTTAATTTTGAAATTATAATGAAGTTTTTAAGAACTCTTAGATTAAAAACCAGGTATTAATAACTTTTAATAATAAATTATTAAAGTTAATGAACAAATACTCATTTTAAAAATAATCAATACTTATTTACTACATTAGAACGACCCATTTACTAATCACAAGAAAAATCCTGGTCCGGATTAATAAAAAAAACATAAAGTAATTGTGACCTTGAAACAACATCCTGTATGATGAAATTTTCCAAATTGGTTTTGCTCTTTTGAAAAGGGCACAAAATACTGAGTTTACAGGTTCGCTTTAATTTTTTGAACAGAAGATTTAATAATTTTAATTTTGAAATTAAATCCATTAAAATTTTTTATAACTCTGAGATTAAAAATCAGGTATTAGTAACTTCTAATAATAAGTTAATGACTAAATACTCAATTTAAACGTAATCAGTAATCATTTACTACATTGGAATCACCCATTTACTAATCACAAGAAAAATCCAGGTCCGGATTAACAAAAGAAAATATAATGTAATAGTCACCTTGAAAAAAACAACCTGTATATTGAAATTTTCAAAATCCGTTTTAACATTTGAAAAGAGCACAAAAAACTAAGTTTAATGGCTCTCTTTAATTTTTTGCGCAGACAATTTAATGAAATTACTTTTGATATTATCGAAATTTTTGTTAAACTCAGAGTTCTTAAAAAATTCGGCATAATTTTAAAATTAAAGTCATTAAATTGTCTGCGCAAAAAATCGAAACGAACCATTAAACTTAGTTTTTTGTGCTCTTTTCAAATGTTCAAACGAATTTTGAAAATTTCAATATACAGGGTGTTTTTTCAAGGTGACTATTACTTTATATTTTTTTTTGTTAATCCAGACCTGGATTTTTGTTGTGATTAGTATGTGGGTCGTTCCAATGTACCTAGTAAATAAGTATTAATTATTTTTAAAATAAGTATTTAGTCATTAACTTTATTAATTTATTATTAACAGTTACTAATAGGTACCTGCTTTTTAATCTCAGAGTTCTAAAAAATTTCAATAGATTTAATTTCAAAATTAAAGTCATTAAAATTTCTGCGCAAAAAGTTAAAGCGAATATAAATACTCAGTTTTTTGTGCTATTTTCAAATATGCAAACCAATTTGAAAAATTTCAATATAGAGGGTGTTGTTTCAAGTTTACAATTACTTTATGTTTTTTTGTTAACCCGGTATTAAATAGTGTGTTGTTACTGCCTTCTGGTTCTAATTAATTAAAAAGACTAAACACGTCTTACTATACATTATATTTTATTCACTGGTATCCAATATCTAAACAATAACATTAATGATTCATAGCGCCTCGCCTTACTACATACTAACTTCTAATAATTATTTGTATATCTATATCCATACTGATTGCTCAGCGTGTTTTTATACCTATCTGAACCATAACAAATATAGTTCAAGTTCACTCGTAATAAACATGTGATACAAACTATAAGCTATTGTTTTTATGTATGTTCAATACCCTAAAGGTTAATAACATCATGTTTAAATTATGATTTATACAGAGGGTTCATAATATACCACACCTGGATTTTTCTTGTGATTAGTAGCTAAATGGATCGTTCTAATGTAGTACCTAAATAAGTACTGATTATTTTTAGAATGCGTATTTGTTCATTAACTTTAATAATTTATTATTAAAAGTTAATAATACCTGCTTTTTAATCTAAGAGTTCTTAAAAACTTAAATATGATTTCAAAATTAAAGTCATTAAATTGTCTGGCCGAAAAATTTAAGCGAACCATTAAACTTAGGTTCTTGTGCTCTTTTCAAATATGCAAACGGATTTTAAAAAATTCAATATGCAGGGTGTTGTTTCAAGGTCACAAAGAATTTATAATTTTTTTTAGTCCGGACCTGGATTTTTCTTGTGATTAGTAGTTGGATGTGTTGTGTTGTAAATGATACATATGTGTACCGAATATCAAAAAAATATACAGGGAGGTTCTAAAGTTAGGGGTCCAGAAAGAAATGGGCAATATCGATAAAACACCCTGTAACCCGGTTATAAAAATCGGTGAGGCAATAAATGTGGTAGGTATATCTAGAACCGCCTCAGTGACCTCTATTCACCATTCAAGTATTTCCGTTTCCCAATGAAACACCCTGTATAACGTTGTTCTGAAGCTATTTCCTTGTGGCATTTTTATAATGAACTATTTTAAATGGGAAATAAGCCACAATTTTACCAAAAAAATGAATTTATTAACGTTTCGACGCCCAAATCGGGTGTCGTTGTTAAAATATTATAGCATTATTTTGTATTTTGACAACGACACCCGACTTGGGCATCGAAACGTTAATAAATTCATTTTTTTGGTAAAATTGTGGCTTATTTCCCATTTAAAATAGTTCTTTACCCTGTATAACGGAAAGACCTTGATTCACGTACCGTCCATCAATAGTTCACTGTGAATCTATTAAATCTTCTTCTGTTTTGGCCATAATCTTTTAAGTCTTCTTGCTGCTGGTTGGCTGAATAATTAATTATCTTATTAGATGATTTTTGTTTGATCTTGTCACTATAATCGGAGAATACAGTAAGCAAATGGGATTAGAGATTAATACCAAATAGACCAAATTACAATGAACTGAAGTGGCTTTTTGAAGACTGGGCATCGGACAGGGAAGTAAAATATCGCATTTAGCAAGCTCGACACGACAAGTTTTCGTAAATTTCAGGAAGGTACTGACCTGTTCTGAATTCGATCTTCAACTGTGACTCAGGTTTATTAAGTGCTACGTTGGTGCTGCTATATGGCGTAGAGGGCTCGACACTCAAAACGAGGGATATAAACAGATTAGAAACCTTCAAATCACAAACTCAAAGTCACTAGATATCTTTAAGACAATCAACCAAGAACGCCAACTTTTCGAAACCATCAAGAAAAGGAAAATGGCGTATCTGGGCACATCATGCAAAACGAAAAATACCAATTCCTTCAACTTATAATCGAGGGTCAAGAGCTGCCAACAACTGTCATGCAACTCTGTCACGCATAAAGATAGATCATAATCCAAAGAGCCTTGATAAATATGGAATCTACGCCGCTGCTAATATCTTCACAATCTCAACTGAAATAATATTTAAATTAATACGGAATGTAAAGATCGAAAGATGGAATGCGCCGGTATCCACCAACCACATCTCGAATTCTTATTTTGTTAAAACACAATAGAGCGATGGCAAGAAAAAGGAAGATCAAGGTATAGGCGTTATAGACAGGTCATCATCATCATCATCATGTCATCTACACTCCTAGCAGAGTGATTGCCGCCCTCTTTGGACTCTTTCGATTCATTTTTTGCGGGGAATCAGTCCGCATTAACATTTTGCTTTTACAATTGGTTATGTGACTTGGCATCTTCTATAATTTTTCTCCATTCGTTCCTGTTTTTGCTTATGGTTACCCATTCACTACCTACCATTTTCTTAAGGTCCTCATGGTTCTTGCATCTGGTTTTAGGTCTTCCTGATATAGGTCTTCATTTGGTAATTTTCTTGATAACTGCTTCTGGATTTTTCCTTTCTATATGTCCCATCGATCTGAGTTTCTGTGCCTTGATAAATTTGACGATGTCTTCCCATTTGGAAAGTTCTCTTACTTCATGGTTCATCAGTTTTCTAAATTCATGATTACCTAAGTTTAGTGGGCGTGCTATCCTCCGAATTATTTTTCTCTCTAGGATCCTCAATCTTTCCTCGTCTTTCATCAGCACCATATGTGATTATAGGTCTAATTGATGCTCTTTAAATTATAACCTGATATTTGAGGAAATTGTTGTATTTCCAGTAGGTTCTGTTTTCTGCCTGGATTCTTTCATTGATTAATATGCTTCTCATTAATTCCAACAGTATCTATTTAAAGTGTTCTACCTTTTAAAACTCATATTCACCTATATTTAAACTTGTCACATCAACTAACTTTTTTCTTGAGCACATTAGGTATTTTATTTTGTTTTGATTTGTTGCTAAACCCCTTTTTGATGCTTCCTTGCACAATTTCGCAAATGCTTTCTTTCAGTGCTATGTCATCAGCATACGCCATAAGTTACAACGTCGATTTTTTAATTGTACCTACCTTTTATTTATGTAGCTCTTATTGTTCCTTCTATAACGACATCAAATAATAGTGACGTTGATATAGAGGCACCCTGTCGCACTCCAGTTGCTGTTTCTATGTTTTTGGTGATTCCGTCATCTGTTATTATTCCTGCTGTCGATCCTTCCATTGTCATTTTCGTAAGCTTTATAAGCTTCATTGTGATATCTAGGTTTTTCATGCCTTCTATTAGGTAGGGTCTTGTTAATTTGTCAAAGGCTTGCTTGAAATCTATGAAGAGGATGTGTTAAGCGGATATCATGTTCGTAACACTGCTCAATTGACTGTGTGATTATGTATTGTTATGATCTGCTTTCTATTACTTTGATATTCATTATTATTTATTTGATTAATTATTTAATTGTCGCAAATCATACATAAAAATTAATAAAAAATCTCAGGGTGCCTTTTTGTCATAAAAAATAATTAAATTATCTTAGGTTATACTTATCCTTTCTCGTGGCTTCAGTATCTCTTAGTTGATCCTTATCGGGATAAAAATAGGAAAAGAAAATAAATAGAAATACCATAAATAAACACATACAAATACCTTTATTATCAAAAGCAATGCTCTGTAAATTTATCAATTAAATTCTGTTGGCATAATTGTCCAAATGAAACCTTTATCATATAAATTAATCTAATTCAAAAAAATATTTATCGCTTTGTTCTTGATACCATTAATAAAACAAGCTAAACAAACAAATTTGGTATTCGCAAATTACTTATACTTCCTATTAAATTTTTGAAATGTTGGAATCTTAAATGCATATGCTTTTACGTAAAAAATTTATAAAGAAAATCTATCACATAGGTTATTGACTGATCTTTTTGATTCACATACAATGATGTCTCCTCTTGACCCAAACAGCTTCTCCTTGTCGATTATGTTGGGCTACCAATTAAAGCCCTCTCCGTTCTCAGCAAAAATCCAGCAGCATACCAGCAACTATTTCTCCAAAACACAAGCCAGGCTTCTTTTGACCAGTACTCGTTCAATAAACTCCAAATCTCTCTCCTCTCTTTCTCTCAACAATAATCTCCCGAGACCCAAGTATCTTTTTTATTTGGTGTCACAAATAATTTTAATAACGATAATTCTTGTAACTTACTCGCTTGGACTTTACTACCGAATCAAAGAGGTATTTCTTCTCGATTTGATTTGTCTCTCGTTCCACTTTTCAGCTTCTTTCACTATCAAAACAACCACTAGTACTTCCTTCTGAATTACTCACGAAAACTTTTGACTGCTCTTCACGGATGCCGGTAACACAATAATCTTTCTTTTCCAAACTGTCTCAACATTCAAAACCTCTCTTTCCCCCTTCCAAATTGCCAAGCCAATCAGAAACATTTCTCTTTTCCATTCGACAAACCCAGCCATTCTTTCAAACAATACGTCTACTCAACTAATCACTTTTCGGAAATTATATAAATTTTTTGTGTTTAAACAAACAGACTTAAAATTCCAAATCTCTCTACCTTTATTTTTCTAAAAACTAATAATTAAAATTACCTGTGGTTTTACCTTTCCCGTAATAACAAAACAATCTTTTAAAATTATAATCCTAAATAAATGTTCCTTTCACTTTACTTATTTACAAATGTCTTTAATTCTTCATGGAAAAACTCATTAAGGAGAAACCACCTTGCGTGAAAGCTAACTTCTTATAAATATTTATAAATCAATATACAGGGTGTATCAAATTTATGTGCCCGCGTTATATTAAAAAAATTAAATTTTTATTCTATCTTTGATTGTCAAATTGATACACAATAGTATATTGCGTCTATTGTTGACATTCCCTCTCTAAATCCCTGCTGGTAACCTTCTATTTTAGTTTCAATGTATTTTGAGAGTCCTTGTCTGACTAATGATGTCAATATTTTGTAACAGCTGTTTAACAGTTGTTGCATTGTGTGGTGTTACCTTTCTTTAGACTAGGAAATATTCATCCTGTTTTCCATTCTTCGGCCATTCTCTTTTCTTCCCAAATCCTTATTATTAGGTCGTATATTTTTCGTTGTAGTTCTTTTCCGCCTCGTTTGATTAGCTCGTTTTTTATATTAAAATGTTAATAGGTCTTGTTTACAAAACCTTTTGAATTGCGAAAATGTCGATTTTTGCTCAATCACGCATAAAGATAGATCATAATCCAACGAGCCGAGTGAATGCCTTGATAAATATGGAATCTACGCCGCTGTTAATATCTTCACAATCTCAACTGAAATAATATTTAAATTAATACGGAATGTAAAGATCGAAAGATGGAATGCGCCGGTATCCACCAACCACATCTCGTATTCTTATTTTGTTAAAACACAATACAGCGATGGCAAGAAAAAGGAAGATCAGGCGTATAGACACTATAGACAGGTCACTATTAATAATATTCATTGCTGATGGTGTGTATAATGTTTTCTTTGGACATTGCTAAATTGCCATCGTCATTCATTTTTTACGTTAAATGTAACACTAATTGCCTGTTTTCTTATTTTCAGTTTGTTCTCTTCGGAGTAGTGAATAAACTGATGCTTGAAGGCTTCAGCTCTTCTGCCGTTTTATGAAAAGGCTTTTGTTTCATTTATTAATTGTTTGATAGAGAGTTATGTATATTTTTGCCTTTTAGGACGAAGCTAACGCTCAACGAGAGAACAGAAATATGGACTAGCATTGATCATGGTTGTAATTATCATGGATAGCTGTAATCAAGCATATATTGTTCACTATTTCACCCAGTCTATAATCTTAGTATTGCATTAGAATAGTTCCAGTAATTTTTTTCTTCAAAGAAGACATTTCTTCAAAAAATATAATCTATTATAGTGAGCAAAATTTGAAGAAAGTGAATAAATTGAAAGATGGAAAAAATATTGATAAAATTGTCAGTAGTAATTGCACAAGAGCTCTAAAATTATTAAATTTTTCCCGAGTGACACTTTGACAGTTTTAATTTCACGAGCCAAAGGCGAGTGAAATTAAGTCAAAGTGTCACGAGGGCAAAAATTCTATATTAATTTTAGAGTTCGAGTGCAATTTGTTGCGATTATTTCATGAATAAAACTGTTCTAAAACCAAAATTTTATTGTAATTTATTTATGTAAGTACAAATTAGTACAATTAAACACAAAGTTTTTATAAATATTTGACGATTGAAAGTCATCACTTTTATAATTTTTAAAACATTAATTGTCATTAATGTCACTGAATGTATTTTTTCGTAGCAACGAAGGGCATCTGACGTAATATACTTAACGACGGGCAATTATCAAAAATTATCGATTTAATTCAGATTTCTGCAGCTTTCTATTGGTCAGAATCTCCTATGAATGAAATAATCTCAAAAATAGTTGCATCCTTTTGAGTTTTGCTCCAGTGATCTTGTGTAGGACTAATAGTCTGGACATATTATCGGAGAATAATCCATTTTTGGGAAAAGTTATTTACCAGCAATTTTATTGCTGGAATCGAATCTTATGATTGTATATACATATATTAATAATATAGGTATGCAAAGTCCGCAGATAGTGTGCTACTTTTTTTATAAACAAAATGGCGCCCGAAAATCGTGTTTTTTTCAATTTTTGCTCTATAACTTCAAAGATTTTAACTTTACACCAAAAACACCCAAATAAAAATTCACCGTATTTAAATTTTGCATAGAGGCGTGTTTTTCCAGATTTACTTCGACGCAAATTTTCCCCGGAAAATGTGGGGTTTTCCAACAAAATCTTTAATTTTCAACTAAAATTTTAGATAAGTAATTGTTTATCAATAATTAAATAACTTGGTAATATAAAAGCTCTTTTCGTATAGATTATAATTCCAGAAGCCGATGGAAATTGAATGAACAGTTTAGCAGCAATTGGATTGTTAATTAAAAATTTACGGTCGCTATAATAATCACAATAAATATGATACATAAGAATAACTATGATTTTTGTATAAAAAGACACTGTACCTATCTAATGTACTTTACAGAATTGAAATTGGACTATTTAAGCCAGTGGTTTCCAACCTGGCTTAACAAGTAAACAAACCGAGACACGTTAACTGTGTAAATGACATATTATGATGATTTACAAATTTTATACATTGTAAATCATGATTCAGAAGTGCTCCTTGTAACAGTTAACGTGTCTCGGTTTGTTTACTTCTACTGCATCTTGATTGTGAATGTAGAATAATTTTTCTTCGTTATTGATATTTTATGGACTTACGGTCTTTAAATATTTATTCTTCTTGATGTAGTAGTCATGTTGTGACTGGCTGATTGACATAAAGTCCATGCCATTAAAAAAAATTGTTTCTCTTGCCTATATAAATTAATAAATAAATTCCTTAAATGTGAAATTCTTTTAGAATGAGTATGACGCAATGTTGATACCAGACAAATTCGTAATTCTTAGATATATTTTTAAAGTAGATTTCAATAATTTCAGTTAAAAAGTGATGTTATAGTAGATATTGAAACTACAATAGAATTTTAGCTGACAATATTTCTCTAGTTATTATTTGATTTACTGTTACATTTCTTTTCTCAGTGTAATAATCTGGTGCGTGAGTAGGTGAGTACCATAATAACTCAAATCTGTATCAAAATAACTTATTTGTTGTAGGTAATATGGTTCTCATGAAAAAATATCTCTCAGAAGCCAAAACTAGCTTCGATATAATATACTAAGCCCAAATTAGAATTTCATAATTATATATCCTGTTGCCCAAAAATATAGATCTGTAACGTATAATTCCGAGAAATAAATCTGGTTATTGACAAGGCAGATTTATCGATTTCCGTCATCGAAAAGAATTTTCGAATAAACCTGCTACACTTTATCTAGATATATCTGAAATAGATGAATGCTTAATCGACCACGGGCCTATAAGCCCGGCCGTACCGTGTTTTTAAATTTTTTAACGTTTTGTGTAGGATAATATATTATCAATGGTATAATTTCCTCAAGGTATATTGAAAATTGTGATTTATAAAACGATAGAAATTTTGAATGGTTCTTTGTGCTCTACTGTATAAATTCAAGTATAAATAATGAAAGACAACAACAAAAGTTTGCAGCTATATACACAAGTTAATAAAAAAATACAGCGAGTAAAAGAAACACATAGACACTATAGATATAAATGATAACATTATATGGTTAATGGACAAATATCACAGACACATAATGGACAAATAACAAAGACACGGCAAAACAAACTATATTAGAAATGATTGGAAAGGTAAGTAAACAAACTGGGAAGATTGGATGACTAATGAAATGCTACGGCTGATGGAAGAGAGAAGACTACTAAAAGATAGGAAATGATGTACATAGGAAACTTGGACTAAGATGGAAACCGAAAAGAAATCTAACACTGATTCTGACGGAAACATCATCTTGAATAAACAGGATAAAATAAGAACGTGGAAAGAATACCTAGAGAAACTATTCGAAGACCAAAGAGATAAGAGATAATACCTTTAACCTAGAAAAGGTAAATGGTGGACCAAGAATATTACAACAGGAAGTCTATTTTGCAATAACACAGCTAAAGGATGGAAAAGCAGTAGGCCCCGATAATATAGTAGCAATAATCACGAAGATAATCAACAAACATAAACATACAACTCTGGAGAAACACCAAAAGAAGGGCAGAAGTCTGAGTTTATTTCACTTCCCAAAAAACCAGGAGTTCTTCTAAAACCATCTCCTAAAATTATTCCTAAAGGTAATCCATAAGAGAATTTACAAGCTATGTGAAAGCCAAATTTCCCCCAACCAGTTCGGGTTCATAAATGCTGTTGGTACGAGAGCGACTTTCTTCTCAATATCTCAATACAAATCTTATTCCAGAGATGCAGAGACGTCAATTGCGACATGTACACATATCTGATTGATTACGAGAAAGCGTTTGATCGAGTACAACACACCATGATGATGCAAATACTAAAATAAGCAGGAATTAACAACCAAGATCTGAAAATAATTAGAAACCTTTACTGGAATCAAACCGCACACCTCAGGGTTGAAGGCGAATACAGAACACAGCAAATATGTGAAAATCATGCATGGAGTGAGGCAAAGCTGTATTTTGTCTCATCTAATCTTCAAGCTCTTCGAAATCTTGAAATCTTTGAAAGAATACTTATCGAACCTCTGCACGAAACTGAAAAAGGTATTCTACTAAACGGCTACCGGCTAAACAACATCAGGTATGCAGATGACACCCTAGTATTTGCGTACAACCTAGAAGACCTACAAGTCCTTATGAACAAAATCACGTATTACAATAAACAATATGTACTCAATATAACCGGAAAGACAACAAAACTTATGATCATTAGCAAGAAAAACATAACAGGTCAAATCTACATCAACTAAACTCCTGTAAAAAGAGTGACTCACTAATACTTCTCTTCTTCTTCAGCCTGTTTGCACCCAATCTTGGACAAAGACCTCCCCATAAGTTCTCCATTCTTCTCTGTTTTGTGCTATTTGGTGCCAGTTTCTCCCCATTTTTGCTTTGATGTCGTCTAGCCATCGTTTTTGTGGTCTTCCTCTACTACGACTGTGTTCGCGTGGTCTCCAATGTACAATGTTTCTCGTCCACCTGTCGTTGTTTTGCCGTTCCACGTGTCCTACCCAGTTCCATCTCATTTGCGCAATTCTTCCAATTACATATTCCACCATCGTCCTTCTTCGCACTTCCTTATTTCGTATATGTTCCCTTAGAGATACTCCTAGCATAGCTCGTTCCAGGGGCGGCCCGTCGGGGTAGGCAAGGTAGGCGCCGCCTACCCTCTTCAAATGTAGTACAATAATATAAATTATTAATATAAATTACTTATTTCAAAATTCTAATTTATAAATTTTGACACAATATCTACAATAAAATAGCAAAAATTATCCAAATTATTTTTAAAAATATCCAAAAAATTTTCTCCGTAGTTATAATTATTGTACGCTCCTTGTAGTGTCAGTAGTACTGTATAGATTCTATATTCTCCTTGGTCAGGCACTCGGGAACGTAGCCTGAAATAGAACGACGCCAACACCGAATTGACGTGCGACCTCTCTCTGTTTACGCGAGCAGACCTGCTAGCGACCGTATTCTACGATTTTGAACGGGCGGATAGGCACAGAGTCTTATAGCCGGACCTACAAAATTTTATCAGTTGCTTCTCTTGTGTCTTGTGAAACTGTTTTAAAATAATTGTTTTTTGATTTTGGCTGTTATTAGTAGGTTAAGTATTGAATAAAACTAGGTAGGACAATTTAAATTTGTTTATGAAAACTGAATAATGTGTTATTAGATTATATAGATAATTAAAAATTTAAAGCGAGGTTAATTGTTAACTTATCAATTTATTCGAATAGTAAATTATTATTTGATACATAAATAAAATAAGTAGGTAATATTTGACGTTGTTGAAACGTAGGTGTGTTAGTTTTATTGGTGGAAAAACTTTAGTCATCGAATATGAATATTTTAAACGATGTAATATGCAGTTTGATCGAGACGCCTTTTTCAACGCGCCAAAATCAAGAAAGATTAGTAATTATTTCAATGGGCCGGCCTTTACAAAATTTAACAATTTTATCCACAGATAAGACAAAAGACAATCAACCATTTTCGAGATCGTTTAAAACAATATGGTATGAAAATCATAAATGGCTAAGCGGAAGTTATTTTAAAAATTCACTTTTCTGTTGGCCTTGTCTGTTGCTCTCAAATTTGAAGCAAAATGTTTGGGTGAGTCAGGGATATTCAGATTTGAAAAATTTATCAGCTAGTGTAAAAAACATGAATCTTCGAAAGATCATTTAAACAATTGCTTAGATTTAAAACGGTTAGAAAAAAATAAACAAACTACTGACAGTGCTTTCGCTGGACATATTTCTCTATCTAATAAGATATATAATGAAGAAGTTGAAAAAGATTGAAGAAGTTGAAGAAATTGATGTTACAATTCTTTTAGCAAAACAAGAACTTACATTTCGCGGTCGTGATGAGAGCCATAATTCTTCAAACATGGGTAATTTTAAAGAAATTTTTAATTTAGTAGTTAAACGCGATCAGGAAATCCAGGATCATGTTAAAAAATAGAAGGGGTGTTCACGGGTTTGTCAAAAACAATACAAAATGATTTAATAAATTGTCTTGCCGATTACGTAAAAAATGAAATTTCAACAGAAATTAATGAAAGTCAATTTTTTTTCTATACTAGCTGACGATACTACTGATA
Organism: Diabrotica virgifera virgifera; assembly: GCF_917563875.1. NCBI lineage: Eukaryota > Metazoa > Arthropoda > Insecta > Coleoptera > Chrysomelidae > Diabrotica > Diabrotica virgifera. The sequence continues at coordinate 6,398,766 of NC_065447.1, forward strand.
TAACCGAAAAATCAGTGTACTTTAACAATCCGTTTTGTTAACAAAGTTGGTCAGGTAACAGAAAGATTTTTAGGGTTTTTTGATGTTAGCGATAATAGATCTGCAGACGCTCTATATAATTTAATTTCAAACGTGCTTGAGCCATATGATTACAAAAATAAATTAATTGCTCAATTTTACGATGGTGCAAGTGTAATGGCTGGCTCTTTAAACGGATTACGATCAAAAATTAAAGTAGATGCTCCAAAAGCAATTTTTACACATTGTTGCGCTCATAGATTACATTTAGTATTGCAAGACGGCTCAAAATGTATTACAAACTGTAGGATATTTTTTGTCGCCTACCCGAAGTATATGTGTAGCCTACCCGCATACTGAGGTGACGAGCCGCCACTGGCTCGTTCGATCGCCATCTGTGTCGTTCGATCGTCAATACATTGGCTGATACCACTGTAAGGCTGCACCTACATTGGATCCGTTTTTCTCCGATCAGATCAGATCCGATATAGACCGATTTTCCGGCGAGGGTTAACTACATTGGTTCCGTTAACTTCCGACTACCGACCACCGACCACCGACCACCGACAGAGTTCCAATGAAGATGTGTTAATGTAAAAATAAAAATAAATGATGGTTTCGCTTGTTTTTAGATTCAGAGGGTTGCACACCCGCTAGACAGGCTGTTTCTACCATTTCAGGCGTCTTCAGTAGCGTTTGTTAGCGTTTCAATATGTTAATGGAAAACAACGTTTTTAAAAGACGTAGAAAAAACGTAGATGGATGCATAAATTTAATAAAGACAGATCTTCAGGAGAATTTAATATAAACAAAAATCTACGTAACTATCCTGATAAATTTAAGATCCTATTCTTTCGTCACAAGAATGTAAAATAATTCATGAGAAAAGAAAAAATGCATTGATTTATTACAAACTAGCCTTGTGTTGGCACGTATTAAAAAATATTCTCATATAAAAAGATATAGTAACACATAATAGGTAGGATAATAATTATACTTCCGGTTTTATCACAAATTGAGCAGTAATAAACTTCGGTTCTCTTTGTAAGGTTTTATCCAAGATTATTTTGGCAATTTCAAAGACACGTAGTGCCCGTTAGAATTTTATAACCAAAGTGAAATTGACCATCCCAATAAAACTATTTACCTAGAGGGACAGAATAGGAAACAATAATTGTTTCCTATTCTGTGCTAGAGGTATTAAATTAAACCTATAAATAAAGAGATTTTGTAAACCTTATATTCAAGACAACATTATAAAATATCTATCTTGTAGATACACATATTACAAAATGAAATAGAAGATTTAGAAGCTATTTAATGTTGATCTATTTCATGAAATAGTTAAAACAAAAAAATAAATTATTTACTTATAAATATGCTAAAACCGGAATGAAACCAAACACTTTTCGATGAAAATAGGGGAAGCTACTCCCGACGTTCGCCGATATCGGATCTGATCTGATCTGATCGGATCGGAGAAAAACGGATCCAATGTAGGCACCGCCATTTAATACTATGGGTTTATTTTTTAATCCGACGTCGGCCGACGCACATACGTCGATTTACTGGATTTACGCAGCCAAAATTATTTTACAGCATATTTCTACTAAAACTGGTACAAATCAAAGAAAAATATTGTTTTTTAAAAATTGACTTGTATTTTTCACAGAAAAAATCAAAATTTAATATTAATACAAAATAAGCAGGTTTTTACTTATACCTCAATCGGTATTTGACATATCGGACTGAGTATTTGGGGTCACCCGGTAGGTAACAGCATTTTAATCATTTCAGAACAAAATGACCGTGGTTTGATCCTTTTATGTATACGTTTCTTGCTTCTTAAAATTGTTAATAGCTGGTCAGATGTTAAAAGAAGTTTAATTTCCTGTACGCAACTATGTATTTCTTTGCACTAGCTGGGATCTCTTTTGCATTCCTTTTTTCACGAGCCTGTAATGTCTGTGCTTCATGAACGACAGCTTCACCATCAAGCAAAGAACGTATTTCTTCTGTTTTTCTTCTGTTCATCCTTTCACTGGAGTCCTCAAATAATTTAGGAAGCCGACCTGGTTCCATTTATTTGTTTTCTACAAGTTTTAAATGTTCCATTTAACCAATCTTTATTTGCTTGTAGAAATACCGCATCTTTTCGTGAGTCTTTAACCATTTCTCTATCATCGCCGTTTTAAAATCTCGAAATATTTGTTTTAAATTGATTAAATTATCAGATATAACAGTTCAATAAGTTAATTTCCAAATATTTTAATTTGTCCTCTAGATTAGGAAAATCTTGTAGCTTCATGTGGAGTTTCTAGGACGTGCCTTGAATTTTTAACGTCACTTTTGAAATTTGACTTTTGGCCGGTGCGACGTCGGATCTGATCTGATCTGATCGGATTGGAGAAAAACGGATCCAATGTAGGCACCGCCATTTAATACTTTACTTTTTAATCCGACGTCGGATCTGATCTGATCTGATCGGCTCGGAGAAAAACGGATCCAATGTAGGTGCTGCCTTAGTGTCATCGTCTCCATTCCATAGGTCATAACTGATAGAATACAACTGTTGAATACTCTTTCCTTTAGATTTATAATAATAATTAACACTACCTCCATAATAAATGCAGAGTGGAACAACAACCAAGAGACAAGAGTCTTTCCGCGCATTGGAAAAGTCAGATCCATCTTCAACCGGATGGAGGCCTCCTTCAAGAGCCACAACGTCTCTCTTGGCATAAAATTAAGAATGCTGCGATGCTACGTTTTTTCTGTTCTTTTTTTATAGTGTTGAATCGTGGACCTTGAACGAACATGTGCAGAAAATTGGAAGAATTTGAGACGTGGCTATCTTTAATATATCTTTCATTTCATGTTTTTCTCTTTATATTTTTTTCTTTCGACATATAAATTTCTTACGTATAAATTCCACTGTCGGAGCACAAGACAAAAGGTCTCTACGAGAAACAACCTTCTCCGGAAACTTGTAGGGAGCAAGTGGGGTGCAAACCCTCAGGTCTTAAAGTCAACAGCTGAGGCCTTATGTTTCTCAACAGGGGAATATGCTTGTCCCGTTTGGGGTAGATCTAGACACGCTCAACAAGTCACCATGGCGTTAAATGAAACATGTAGAATAATGACCGGTTGCATGAAGCCTACCCCTCTACCCCTACTATACCGGGCAGCTGGATTCGCATCACCAGACGACCGTAGATGCTCCTCACAATATGTGGAGAAGTTCAGGCAAACTTTCGATGAAAGGCACCAATTATACGGGTTTGACGAACCGCCAGGAACTAGCCGACTTAAATCCAGGAAAAGGTTTATGAGAAATGTCAGCGTCGAACCACCCGAACTGTTCCCCCTACATCCAGAACGACCTAATGGAATGAACCTGGACTGGAGAACCTGGCGGACACTCAACCGCATACGCACAGGTGTTGCCCCTGTAAAACAGAACCTCATTAAATGGGGCATCAAGACAGATAACGACGCACTTTGTGAATGTGGGGAAATACAGAACGTGGAGCACCTGAGAGTATGCAGACTTTGCCCATCACAGTGCACCCTCGATGATTTATGGCTCGCAAATACAAAGGGTGTAGACGTGGCCCGATATTGGGCAAAAAAACTGTAGTCGGATCCAGACACGAAAAAGTAAAGTAAGTCTTTCTACATAATTAAAATTTCTTTTTCAGAAAATTTACATCAAATTCACGACCAAGCTTTTGAGATATGCTGACACTATATCATGATGAATTCGCCTAGTTTTCCGTTTTACTTTTGTTGAAATAGAAATAGATTCCCAAACAACTAATTGAATGACTAATCATTTCTCGAACGGTATATTGATGATAGTTTCCCCTAATTCATCAAAATTTGATTAACCACAACAGAGCGCTCTGATGTACCTTTTTACACAAATTTTTCAATTTAAATAAATTCAATTTGTATGCTTATCTACCTGTAATTTATTATCAATAGCGTCGAATATAGGAATAATCTATTAGGAACTGACACATCGTGTGAGTTCAGAAGCGTAGAAAAGGGATAAAGAAGTAACAATCCCACTACATAATAATGTAAGAATAAAAATGAGATATCTTACTCAAGACCTATGATGGCTGTATTATTAAGACTGACAAATAATGTACTTACGTATTGGGGGGATTAAACACATTCTAAAGTAAATTATTTAGAGATATTAAGAGATGTCGTTTTTTAGAGATGTTGCTGATTGCGTCCCAAAGTGGATTTTAAATTATCTTTGAAATTTCACATAAATGGATGGTTTGGTTTTGTTTTGCTACAGAGGTGTGCACGATAGCTCTAGTGAAGAAGTCTGTAATGACAGAAACAGCTTTCTAGGGATTGTGTATCCCTCTGAAACGAAAGAAAGCATAAAACGTCTTTTTCTTACCTTCTAAAGTGTTTGAAAGTATCCAAATCTGTATATCCACGATGTAGGAGGTGGCAACATTCACAAGGATGATCAATACAGGTAGAAACCTAGTATAAATCCTCCAATTATCCATGTTTCATCAGATACCATACTTAATATAACGTTGTTTTAATTAGTTGTTCTAACAGTGTGTATGGCTCCCTATGCTTCTGAACCCTTTGTGCATCCTAGATGGACATGGGCGCCCATGCCCATGGGCAGGGGGGGCCGTGCCCCCCTAGCTTTTCGGCTGCTGTAAACTATACAAAGTGGGCAAAATCAAAGTATCCAGCCCGATATTTGGCAGTATTTATTAGATTTTAAGAAAATAAAAAACAGGTCAACTTTTGATCTAAGGGGTACACATTTTTACGGTACAAACATCTGTCATTTGTCAACTCCCTCGCTTCCACTTCCCCCACTTCTTATTTTTAAATAGGGAATAGGAGTCGTGTGCTATCTCATTTGAAAGGGTATTCAATTCTCTATTTAGTAATATCAACATTGATATAAAAAAATTTACTAAGGAAGTAAAACTTCACTTGTAGGTAGATGGTATATAAATTTATTAAAATTTTTATCTAAAAAGATCCAAATTGGATTGAAGTGGGTACATCTATAGTACAAAAAACACAAACGTTTTCGGACCAATCAGTCCATCATCAGGTTGAAACCTAAAATAAGCAAACCACTGCATAAAAAGGCCAAGATGAAATTTTGACTGTCAGAAAGTTAGGAAAAGTTAAAACATGTGGCTACTTACTTTAGTTCCAACTACTTTGGATCTTAGACAGTCTTGGTCTTGGTCTTGCGCCGGTACACCTGGTCTTGGTCTTGGTCTTGGTATTGCGCTCCCGGTCTTGGTCTTGGTCTTGGTCTTGCAGCAAGAGTCTTGCAAGTCTCGCAGTTGCCCATTAGCCTATTGCCTATCTTAGAATAACGTAACAGAGAGGTATATTTTAAGCTTGAATATCATAGCCATAGTAAAGACCAACCAAATTAATAAATATCTTAAACAACTGACACCGGGTGCGGTTTGAACTCATGATCTAAGTGATCCGTGCCTACGTTCTAGCTAACTAGAGTTTATTAGAAACTTATGTATTTTCGAGTATTTGCCATTCACTATCTGTGATTTGAAAAGCATTCAATTCGGTGACATTTATTATCCAATATAAGCGAATGAATAAAAAAACAAAATGTTAAGAAAATATGAGGCTTAGTTGGGTTTTAATAATTTTAGTATTTTTACTAGAATATTCCACAGAGTGATGTTAGCTCTGAGAAAAAACACAATTTGATTGGTACACCAGTATTGGTATACAATGACAATAATTGACCTGTCTAGCAATAATTTATAGCGATATTTATTATAAAGAATATGACAACATATTTACAAAGTTACTTAAATCGGACAACAGGTTTAGGAAATTCGAGACATTAAAAATGACCCGTTTTTAAGGTGGTGCGTTAATTTCTTGAAGAAGTGTACCTATACCGTTATTAAATAATATTTCGGCATTTTGTTTACACGTTATCTCTGGCATTATCTGTTCTTTTGTCTCGTTATAATACATACTTTTAAACATTAGCCGCGCTGTTTCGGCAATTTTTTTTTAATCGAGTGACCTCATAACACACTCAGCACAAACAATACATAATAGTCTTACCATATACCGATAATATTTGTGGTGTTTGGATTCCTAGAAAACTAATAATGAAAAGAATTAATTACTTATTTGGTATATTTTTTTATCAGTTGGTGACATATTTTTAAAAAGTTTGGATACGATACGATTAGAAGGTGACAAGGTATTCTCAAAACATAAACAATTAATTTCAAAGCGAAGAAGTCGTCTGCTAGGAAAGAATGTACAAAATGTTTTATGTTTACATTGTAATAATGTCCTCTGAGTACGTGTCAAAAGTTCTTTTAATGGATATTTTGATTCGCTATAATATATGTTTGTATTGTTCGTAATGCACATGAGTCCAATTTTCAAAATTTTTGTTACAATTTTTTTTGTTTCTCATAAAGTATCTAAGAATATAGCCGAACTAATATACTCCCTAAAACGACCCTCAGTTCTAACTGGAAGACGCAAGAGTCTCACAGGCTTAGTCTTGTTCTTGTTCAAGTCTTGCAAGGTAAGTCTTGGTCTTGATCTTGCTAAAATTAGGCGGTCTTGGTCTTGGTATTGGTCTTGCAAAAACGCAAGAACAAGACCAAGACCGATTTTGGGTAACACTATTGCCAACATAGCACGCTCCATCGCCCTTTGAGCCATACGGATCCTTTGCACTGTTCTCCTTGTCATGGTCAACGTTTCCGCTCCGTAAGTCAATACTGGCAAAGACACACTGGCAAACACACTGATTAAAGGTATTTATTTTAAAGCATATTGGTATGTCAGACGATTTGAAAATATGGTTCAGCTTGCCGAAGACTGTCCAAGTCAGTCTTATACTAAGGAGAAGCTCAACGGTTTGGTTATCTTTTCCTATATGAATCTCATGACCTAGGTATTTATATATGCCATTACCTATACCTGGTCTATAAATCTTGTTCCTTCCTACGCATATCTCTTCGCTGACTACAAATTTTGTCATCATCTGGGTTTAGTTCCTCTTATGTTGGTAACAAGTAAATGTTGGCATATAGCTATAAGGCTTCTTGCCATTTTTGTTCACTGTTTCTTCGCCATATATTCCGACCAAATTACTATAAGCCTCTTCCTCCTACTCTAGCGTTAAAGTCTGCTCCACATATTATTCCGTGGGTATTCAAAGTTTGGTTTAAAACTTTTTTGAGGTCTTCTTCAAAAGCTTCTTCGCCATCAATGAAACGTAAATAATTTTCTTTATCGCCAACCGTCACTAAAGTCATTCATTATTGTACTCATTTGCCCTCATTTGTGGCAGTAAAGTAACACTTTATTGTACTGAAAGAAGAATTTTACTTTACCTGCCGCGATTATTAATCAAATTAACCGAGATTGAATGGAAGTGGTTGATGGCAGTAACCGATTATTTATTTGAGTGATTTACTTTAATAATTAAAAATAGTGTACAAGATTTATGATATTATTAATTAAATGTATGTCAAAAATTGAAATTCATTTAATTTTGTAGTATTTTGTAATTATATTCATATAAAATAAATCAAAATTTTACCGATTTAGTAATTATTCAATATTGATAACTATCGATTAAAAATCGAAAGCGGCCAAGTCATCTGTCATCACTGTCATGAAATTTTTATTACGTCAAAAATTTAAAACGTTCTTAAATTGTAAATTTCAAGTAAGTGTTAAAACCAATATCAAATTATGTTGGCGATAAAATTTTGTATGCACCACGTCAGTAAAAACTCTTTATCGAACTCGTCTGTTACTCGCCTAGCTCGATACGCTCGTAATATCCGACTCGTTATATAAAGAGTCACCTTACTGACTTGGTACATAAATAACTATTATCGCCAACCGTCACTAAAGTCATTCATTATTGTACTCATTTGCCGCCATTTGCGGCAGTAAAGTAACACTTAATTGTATCGAAAGAAGTATTTTACTTTATCTACCGCGATTATTAATCAAATTAACCGAGATTGAATGTAAATAGTTGATGGCAGTAATCGATTATTTATTTGAGTGAACTTAACAGTTATTTACTTTAATAATTAAAAAGATTGTACAAAATTTACGATAATATTAATTAAATGTATGTCAAAAGTGAAATTCATTTAATTTTGTAGTATTTTGTAATAATTCATATAAAATAAATCAAAACTTTACCGATTTAGTAATTATTCAATATTGATAAATATCGATTATAAATCGAAAGCGGCCAAGTCATCTGTCATCACTGTCATGACATTTTTATTACGTCAAAAATTTAAAACGTTCTTAAATTGTAAATTGCAAGTAAGTGTTAAAACCAATATCAAATTATGTTGGCGATAAAATTGTGTATGCACCACGTCAGTAAAAACTCTTTATCGAATTCGTCTGTTACTCGCCTCGCTCGCTACGCTGACCCTGCTCATAATATCCGACTCGTTCGATAAAGAGTCACTTTACTAACTTGATACATAAATAACTATTATAAGAGTCGAAAGCATACTTCACAAAAGACAAAAGCACAATATATTACACAAAATTTCAAGCAAGATTGCGCAAATTACTGTCTTAACTATTATTAAACTGTATCAAACCAATTTTAATTTAATTTTTTACTACGTCACTGATCTTACATTTGATTAGAAGGTGTCCATTGCTATGACCGATTTGGAAAATAAAGAGTTACGTGGTTGTATGGGTAATAACATATTGGAATTAATAAATTAATGTTATTAACTATAAACTTTTATTCTGATTATTCGGTTCCATTGTGCCTAATTGAGTGATGAAAAGCCCAAAGACAAATATGGAAAGTTATTATCTATGCTTGCATTATAAAATATTGTATACACGGTGATTTGAATATAACGGGTTCTTTTTGACTGCAGAATTTATAGCGGAAACTTAAATTTTTTAATTTCTAATAACTGCTATTAAAACAACGCATGGCACACGCATTAAAAACAATGAAGAACGGGAAAATCCCTGGACCTGACATGCTTATTAACCGGACCTTAGCCGAAAATATTGAAAATCTTCTGACTTGACAGAATACAACACAAACAAAGAGGTTCTGAATAAAGAAATGGAAGTCTTAAATACAATCAAAACCAGAAAATTGGAATATATCAGACATAGGCTACACGTGGAGAGAGATACAGCTTACTCCAATTGATTATGCAGGGAAAGATTCAAGAAAAAAGAAGCATAGGGAGATGCAGAATATCGTGGCTGCGATATTTTGCAGTCCGAATAGCTATGATGCAAGATTAAAACATCTTTTACGTTATCATCCACAACTTCTACAACTTATGTAAATAGAATTACTTGGGATGTGAGCAGGCGCGGATACAGGGGAGGTCAACGGGTCCATGGACCCCCTATTGTATTTAGTCTATACCTACATAAGTATTTTTTTATTATTTATTATTTTTTTCTGTTAACTCTAAACTTTAAGTCATCAGTACAACGCTAAATTATACGACAACCGCTTCCAAAGAATTGAAAGAAGCCATAAAATCTAATAAAACACCCTTCTCTGAAAAATAATCTGCAGGCGTATTTGTTTGGGTACCGGTGGAACCATAAACAACGGAAATATTTTTCTCAATTCAAAGAATAACAAAAATGATTTTAAAATGCTAATACATTACACTGGGTATAAACTTTATCTCATGAAAAGTCACGTTTCAAATTTGCGATACAATAAAGATATAAAAATTTGTATTTTACTAGATAATCCATGCGTACCTCCCAGTGATGGTACAAAGGTTAATCTTTATGGTAAAGAACGACCAGTGAGATTAATAGTCGTGAATTGTCTATCAATCCTTTTGATACCGTAGGTATCTGGGATTATATAGTGTATTTTATCCTTAGAGTAAGTGTGAGTCGTATGGCTAAATCTGGAAATTATAATATTTGAATTTGAGGTAAGTCTGCCCTCCCCCCCTATTATGAATTTCTAGATCCGCGCCTGGATGTGAGCTAAATAAACAAGGAACCGTAGGCTTGAAATAAAACGACGGAACAAGATAACCAGAAGAGATTCCAATAAGATGAAAGCAGTATTACGCAGTCAATGGAAAACTGAAAATAGAAATTGGAACAAGAGTAGTGATATGGTGGATCTGTGTTCTCAACAGTAGACTATAACGAGGACTTTTTAATGTATGACCGAAACATTCAAGCTTCCGCGTCCTTATTGTCTTTCCTCTTATTAACCCTATCAAGGACTTCAATATTGTTAATCTTGTCTACTCATGATATTCGTAGAATTCTTCAATAACACCAACGCTCAAAAGCTCAACAATTTCTTAATCTCTAATTGCTTCAATGTCCAGGTCTCAGATCCGTAGAGCAGAGTTAGAAAAACGCAACAGCGCAACAACCTTATCCTAAGACACATTCTTATGTCTCTATTAAAATACGGCTTTTAATCTCTTGTATTTATTCTGCGTATTGACTAGCCAATGTTCCTAGATATTTGTATTTGTATTTGTAAGTCTTCTTCTTCTTAAAGTACAAAATTTTAATCTTCTTTTAAAGTGTTTAAACGTATCCGTAATTGCAATGTACAAAGAAAAATGTTTGATGATTAAAAGCGTTTTAATTTTAAGTGTCTCCTTGATTAATCACCTTACGTCAGAAACGTAAATTATACGTTCATCGATTATAATAAGTACACCTTGTGCATATTTAATTAAATTTCAGTGCAGCACTCCTTCTTTTGTTTATTTATCGTCCATTTGTAATTAAGCAGTCACAATCCAGTAAGTATGAGTGACAAGAGATAAGTAGTAAAAATTATATAATCAACTTGGAGAATTTATTTATTTATAGTACCTTGTAAACCTATTCTCTAGAAAAGCGTTTCCCAAACTTATTTTTCCGTGGCCCGGTTATTTTTGTGTTTATCCTTCGTGACCCACTACTTACATACTACATACTCACTACATACACTGGTGTGTGTGAGTGTATGTGTGAATGAGAGGTGCGAGGTCCGAGGTGCGAGGTGCGTGGTGCGAAGTGCGTGGTGCGAGGTGCAATATGCGAGGTGCAAGGTGCGAAGTGCGAGGGGCGATGTGCGAGGTGCGTGATGCAATGTACGAGGTGCGTGGTGCGTTGTGCGTGGTGCTTGGTGCGTGGTGCGTGATGCGTGGTGTTTGGTGCGTGGGGGTTGAGGCGTGGTGCTTGGTGCGTAGTGCTTGGTGCGTGTTGCTTGGTGGGTGGTGCGTGGTGCGTGGTGCGTGTTGTTTGGTGCGTGGTGCGTGGTGCTTGGTTCGTGGTGCGTGGTGCTTGGTGCGTGGTGCGTGGTGCGTGGTGCTTGCTGCGCTGTGCGTGGTGCGTGGTGCTTAGGGCGTGGTGCTTGGAGCGTGGTTTGTGGTGCTTGGTGCGTGGTGCGTGGTGCGTGATGTGTGGTGCTTGGTGCGTGGTGCTTGGTGCGTGATGCTTGGTGCGTGATGCGTGTTGCTTGGTGCGTGGTGCTTGGTGCGTGGTGCATGGGCACCTTCTCTTGTACTTTAAATACAGTTAATTGCTACCTTGTAATGTTATATTTAGATTGTTCGAGTAATAAAAAATACCACAAAGACAGGCTACTTTGATTAACCAATTGACATAATGAAAACTGTCTTTATATTGAAATATTGCATCCATAGCCGTCGGTGGATGGTGTTCTAAGAATAGTGAAATTTCTTCCATTAATTCAATAAGTCTTTTTAAAAAATTCTCTCTTGATACCCAACGAACTTCGCAGTGTAAAAGATGTTCATGTTCACTTGAAGATCTGAAGCGACGAGACGAGGCGACCCGGCATTTTGCTTTCATGGCCCGGTACTGGGTCGCGACCCACCGTTTGGGAAACGCTGCTCTAGAATATAAGACAGTTTTCCGAATTTCTAAAGAACAGAAAATACCCCCAATACCTAAAAACAAAAGTCTCCAATCAATGAAGACTCATACTCCCTGTCCTCATATATGGCTCCCAGAACAAACGAAAATATGGAAAAATAGCAAAAATACAGAAATATCCATGGAAAGACAAATGCTGAACATTAAACTAACAGATAAGAAAAGAAACGAATGGATCCGTAACAAAACAAAAGTGAGAGATGTCTCAAACCAAGTAACCAAGCTTAAATTGAAGTTCGCTAGACGTACCCTAAGGCAGAACGATAAAAGATGGACTAAGATGATAGACATTGTGATGGCCAGATGGTCTGAAGAAACACGATTTAGAGGCATGGAAAAAGAAGAGAAAGCCCATGTCCAAGGATGGATGTTTAGGACTAATTACATAGATAGACCTTATAACCCTAGGGTAAAAAGTTACACTTGAAATGTTTGTTATTTTTTACAAAAGTTCTTAATGATATTTCTCCGTCTTCTTCTCTTTTCTACTTCTATTCTTCAGTTAAAGTTACCTACTTCCTTTAAATCACTCTCAAACTTTTTTATCCACCTCGAACTTCCTCATCCTCTACTTGCTATGGGTCTACTTAAGACCATCTTTGGCAACCTTCGCACTGGCATTTTTGGTTTACGTCAGACACATCATTCTTTGTGCCTTCAATCTCATAAGTTTAGGTTATTTAGCTCACATAATTCATGGTTGGTTCTTCTTCTTGATCTTTCCTCTGTTTTTATCCTTCCCAAAATTCTTCTTAGTCTTTGGCGGTTCCATCTTTCTCATATATCAGTTGATCTTACAACTGTTCTGAATATTCTCAGCTTTGTTTTCCTATATAATAACTTGACTCTATATTAATAGACTTCTCGGGCGTCCATATTTGCTGTCGCCTTTAGCTAGACTTGCGGTCATCTCATTCTTCTCATAGCCGTTTTCTTCTAAAATGACTCCTAAATATTTGAAGTCATTGATCTTTTCAAATTCATGCACTTAATCATCTTTTGTTTTTATCTTTTCATTTTCTTCTCCTTCATCTTGGCCCCTCACCATAATGAGGTATTTCTAAGTACTAAGTAGTTCATTATGTAAAATAGTCTGTTCAATAAGTTTTGCAATTCGATAAGAAAAACACAATGTTTTGGTTATAAGCACACTTTATTATTCAGTATAGTCTACCTGAGCATCAATACACCATGTTCCAACAAGATTCCAATTTATGAATTCCACTCCTGAAGGGAAAATATGGAAGGTCTGCAAAATACGCTTTCATAGCTGTTAAGATCTCATCATTGTATAAAAAATGATTTCCACGTATGAATTTTTGGGGCATTGAAACAGATGGAAGTCGCTAGAGGCCAAATCTGGTGAATACGAAGGTTGCTCCAACATTTTAAACTTTAATTGATGAATTTTAGCCATTATCAAGACGCTCATATAACACAGGATTTTTTTCTTTTGTAAACCGGGTATATTTCACGAAGTTTTCCCTTCAGCTAGTCTAAAAGGTGACAATAATCTTCAAAATTTATTGTTGTACTAGTTTGTAAGTAATCCACACACAAAACTCCTTTCGCATCCCAAAAATCTGATACTAAAATGTTCTTGGCCGATTTCTGGATACGAGTCCTTAAGACTCTTTATACAAAAAAATACTGTGACACGTTGATACTATAATGGCTTGTAAACAAAGAATAAAGAGACAGATTAAAATGAAACTTTTATATAAACAGTGTACCATAACAAAAAAATTAGGCTAGTAGCAACGCTCTCTTTTATCGAACTACAAAACTTATTGAACAGCCTAATATAATTTCAATTAAGCTATAATCTTTTTTAAAGTTTTTTAACCAGATATTACAAATACAGTGCGCTGGAATAAGTGTTACCCCCTCCCCTCCCTCCCCATATTAACTTATTTATTTTTAGCACATAAACAAAACGCTCGGACAAGTCGATTTTTAAAATAATCGTAGTATATTATAGCATCAATGTTTCCAACTTACCCGATTCCTCTTCAGGTGACAGTCATAACTTTGATTTTTTTTTAATTGGAAAGTACATCATGTGATACCTGAAGAGGGATCGCGTAAAGTTCGAAACATTGGTGCTATAATATACTATGATTATTTTAAAACTCGACTTGTCCGAGCGTTTTGCTTATGTGCGAAATATAAATGAGTTAATATAGGGGTAACACAATATTCTACAAAAAATGAATAACCATTTTCAATTTCGTTGCAAAACGAAAATACAGCCGAACCATATTCTAGTCCAATCAGAGAGTGCTGCAAGCACCTCTACCGGTTTCGAAACTTATTAGTCTCTCATCAGGAGGCACATATGCTGCTCTCCCCGATCCAACCAAAACAAGCCCCAGCGTGCAGTCCCGGATTGCAACGAACGAAATGGCATGGATGCCCTAGCGGCAACTGCTAGCAAAAAGACTAAGTTTTCCCTCATCTTCCTTAGTCTCAGCATCCGTATGGCTTGCAAATTGTAGAAGCCTCGGAGGTGTAACCAGAGAAGGTTCCCATTGTTTTCATTCTGGTGGGATGTAGAATAGCATTATGTTGTTTTATATGCCATTAGAGTGAAAACTTAGTCTTTTTATTCTACAAAAGTTATGCGGTACCACATGGGGTTCCTCAGCGACTACACTGAGGTTGACAGAGCTGGGACTCGTGTATCATGTTGCATAGTACTGTGCACCAGCACCGGTATGGCTCAACAGCGCACACACCAAACGTGTTGATGCCCAACTAAACCAGGCTTTGCGTATTATATCAGGTACAATCAAGGCCACGCCAAAGTATTGGTTACCAGCACTAAGCCCCCTCACACATCCGTCGAGAACATGCCCTTGTCAGGGGGTATAAAAAAATTAACGCCGATCCTGTGCTCCGTTCTCACGTTGGTATTAACGACATAGACACAGTATATAGAGGTTCCAGTATATAGAGATTCCCTCTTTATACTGTGACATAGACATAAGTAGGCTTCATTCAAGAAAAAACCCTCTGGATTCTGCAAGCATACTAACTGAAAGGAATTTCGAAATAACCGACCGTTGGCAAGAAGATTGGGAGAAGAATGCTCCACCTGACATCCGGAATATGCCATGTATTACAAGCAAGCTAGAGGGTTTCGATCCAACCTTTGCCACTTCATAACAGCCAGATCAGTACCGTTGATTCTGTAAAATTTCTTGGTATTTTTTTAGACAGCAACCTCAAATGGTCCCTTCATATCGATTCGTTAAGTAAGAAACTCGCCTCAGCTTGCTATGCAATACGATCTGTCTCAAGGGAACTCAATTTAGCATCTTCTAAAATAACATATTTTTCGTTGTTCGAGTCTCATCTTCGATATGGTCTTCCTTTTTGGGGTTCTAGTACAGCTGCTCAATTTGATGTCATTTTTAGATTGCAAAAACGAGCAATAAGATATTTGTTTGGCCTCAGAAGATCTACACATTGCAGAAGTTACTTCAGAGATCACGAAATTTTAACACTTCCATCTTTATATATTCTAGAAACGGTTTGTTTAATTCGTAAACACCTTCATGTCTTTCCATCAAGGCCCAATCATCTTTACTCCACCAGAAATTCAATCTTTGATATTTATTTACCGATTCCATCCACTGAGTTAGTAAAGAAATCTATATTATATTCCGCAAAGAAACTGTACAATCATCTTCCGTTACAACTTAAATCTGCAACATCTTTCCCTAAGTTCCGAAAAATGACAAAAGCCTATCTATCCAAAAGACCATATTATTCAATAGAAGAATTTCTTAATGAATAACTAAGAAAATTGGGTTCCATGCGCAGTAGCATAAACTTGTCAGTATCTTATGTTGTACCTATTTTATTTTATTTGTTGTATGTTCAATTTGCAATTTATATATATTTTGCAATAAATTGTTTTTGTCTTGGCTTTTATATTTTATACTGTACATTATTGACGATTTATCTAATTTTAGTAAATTGTAGTTGTTATTTGTTATTTATATTATGTTTTTCTTTTGACTGTATGTAAGCTTTGTCCATAAAATTGTAAAAATTTTCAGTGGCAATAAAGCATATTTCTATTCTATTCTATCAACCAAGACGGATCTGGGCGACACTAACCAGAATTAGAACCAACTATGGTAGGTGCTCTGACTCACTTTTTAGATGGGAAACAATACCTTGTCCAAATTGCGATTGCGGTGCTGAAAGACAAACGTTAAGCATTTGGCGGAGGAATGCCCATCAGATCGTACAGTGGCAAATGGTCCGATTTTTTAGTGGTGACCAGTGAGTCGATTGAATATATTTACCAACTAAATTTTCGTTTATAATAATTAATTATTATTTATAATGTATTGTTATCTTTATTTATATACAAAAACTGTGATATAGCCATATGCTAAATAAATAAATAGGTGTGTTATACAAATAATAAATGATTAATATTTTATCAAAAATTTTTGACAAAAATCATTTATTTGGGACATCGTGTATAGAAGATACAAACGATTATTGCCCATTTGTACAAAATTTAATTTCGAATATCATTTTATTTCGACATGTCAAACGTCTTCTAGTGAATAATAACTTTTCAAATGTAATACGATAAACAAGAAATTTTCGACTGTATAAACCTGTTACGACTTATCTAGATCCCACTGAAACAGATGAATGTGTAATCGACGTGGAACTGAAAGCTCGAGCCTACCTTGATTTTTTAAGAATTTGAATAAGTGTCCGAAGAACCGAAGACATTTATAAATTGGGCGACAGGGAAATAACAATTTAATTGTACCACATACAAGTTGAGTATGGATTTATCATTTATATTTGTAGGACCACCCTAGTTTATTTTACTGATGCTCAGATCGGATGTATGTAAATGTGTAGTGGAAAGATTGATTGCGTATTTCTTGCTGAATAGATTTAGGATAAGTCATAAATTTATGAATGATTTCATGTAAAATTTGGTAATATTCGTTATTAAGGAAGACAAAGAAAGAGAGCAACTCTATGATAAATTAGAAAGCACCTAAGACAGACATTTTAGGGACAAATATTAATGAAACAAACGATTATACCAAAGAAATCAGATTTAGAATAGAAACGGCTAGAAGTGCATTCAATAATATGAAACAAATATTATGTAGTAGACACCTTAGCCTAAATCTTAGAAAACGAGTACTAAAGTATTATGTATTTTCTGTTCTTTTGTATGGTGTGGAGACATATGGACTCTTAATAAACGGATTCTTAATAAATGTCTCAACAGATTGGAAGCATTTGAAATGTCGAAGTATCGAAGAAGGCCGAAAATCTCCTGGACAGACAGAATAACCAATGAAGAAGTACTAAGAAGAATACAGAACAGCAGGGAGATACTGGATTAAATCAAAATAAAAAAAAACTGCAATACTTGGGTCATATAATACGTGGTGACAGACAGGCGCGGATCTAGAAATTCATAATAGGGGGGGGGGGCCAGACTTACCTCAAATACAGTGATGACACAGCCACCGATTTTTCGGTATATCTACCGAATACCTGTCAAATCTACCGATCTACCTAATTCTCCTTTTTTTTCTACCGAAAAATCAAAATTATTAAAAAAATTTTTTTAGCGGATAGATTTGGCAACAGAGTTTAGTCAATTTTCAAGAATTCTTGAATTACTTTTACTATCTTATGACACAATGTGCGAACCAGCAGATACGGATTTACTGATATCAATTTTATGACCAGTCCTTTGTCCTTTTATATTATGATTTTGGGAGTAAAATGTATCTACCTGAACCTGAATAGTGAATACTAAAAATAGTATTTATATTAAAATCTTAAAACAGGAGATATTTATTTTGCACCTTTTTAACTTACAGTATTTCGACATAACTAAAGAACATTAAAAATTTTTCTCGTTTTCAATTGCTTCAATATCCGACATTGTTTTGTTTTTAAACGATTATAAAGTGTAAAAAATCATGTTTTTGCCTAAAAAACATTCCTTGTAGATTTTAGAGAAAAATGTTTCAAATAAATATTCTAGATCTTAATAGTTTCTAATTTGAAATACATAAACAATTGGAGATAATTGCAAAAAACCCTTATTTTTGCAGTAATTTATAAATGTTAATAACTTATAACTATCTACTATTTATTATAACAAAAATTTTGTTTAAAAACTTGTTTAAACAATTGTACAGCTAAATTGTAAATACAGTTTTCAAATAAGAATAGTTGTATTTTGAACGTTAATAGGTACACGTGTGGTAAGTTTTTTTTAAAAAGTCTACAACAGGAAAAATATGCAGTTTTATTTTATTATAAATAAATTAATTCCTTATAACAAAACTAAAGCATCCTTGATATTTAGTATTGCGTTAGTTAGAACGGCTCTACTCGAGTTACTTGGGATTAAAAAAAATTAAGAAAATTGCTCTATAATACCTAGAAAGCCGAGAAAATACATTTTTTTAAGGTACAAATACCGATTTTAAACTTTGAATGATTTTTTTGATGAATGGTGATTATTGATCATATGATGATGAATGTAGTTTAGTTTTGAATACTCGTACCTAAAGTAGGTACCTATCATTTTTTTGCAATGTGATAGCAAAAAATGAAATCTACCGAAATTTGACGATTTTTACCGAAAAAATAGAAGTAGTCTCCCGAAATTTTGTACAAGACCTGTGGCTACACTGCTCAAATATTATACAGTCGAACCCGCTTATTAGAATACCTCTTAAAGGAATATCCCGGTTTAAAGAATAGAAATTTGAGGTTCCGAAACTATTTTACTAGCCACCAATGATCGGTTATTAGAATATCCCGGTAATAGGAATACTTTTGCTTGGCACGAAGGCTATTCCAATAAGCGGGTTCGACTGTATTTTCCAGATTTAGCCATACGACTCACACTTACTCTAATGATAAAGTACACTATATAATCCCAGATACCTACGGTATCAAAAGGATTGATAGACAATTCACGACGATTAATCTCACTGGTCGTTCTTTACCATAAAGATTAACCTTTCTACCATCAATGGGTAGGTACGATTGGATTATCTAGTAAAATACAAATTTTTATATCTTTATTGTATCGCAAATTTTAAACGTGACTTTTGAGATAAGGTTTATACCCAGTGTAATGTATTTGTATTTTAAAATATCATTTTTGTTATTCTTTGAATTGAGAAAAATATTTCCGTTGTTTATGGTTCCACCGGTAGCCAAACAAATGCGCCTGCAGATTATTTTTCAGAGAAGGGTGTTTTATTAGATTTTATGGCTTCTTTCAATTCTTTGGAAGCGGTTGTCGTGTAATTTAGTGTTTTACTGATAGCTTAAAGTTTAGAGTTAAAAAATACTTACAGACTATACAATAGGGGGTCCATGGACCCTTTGACCCCCCTGTATCCCTGCCTGGTGACAGATATGAAATCCTACAATTAATAATGCAGGGAAAGATTCAAGGAAGGCGCAGCGCAGCGTAGGTAGAAGAAAAACGTCCTGGCTGAGAATCCTCCGAGAATGGTTTGGATGCAGCTCAACTGAACTCTTTCGGGCTGTAGTGTCAAAAGTTAGAATAGCAATGATGATTGCCAACCTTCGTTCTGAAGAAGGCACGTAAAGAAAAAGAATTAATTAATAACTAAATTAATTGTCAATTAATATTGTTAATATAATCTTACTATTATTTTATTGATATTATACTTAACAGTTAAAATAATAAATACCTTTCTTTAACTCTCCAAATTAACATACACAAGCCACACGTACATACCTGCAAAAGAAAAACAAAGATTAATATGTTTTTCAAAGCTAAGATAAGGTTAGATTGGATTATAATATAAAATTAGACTGAACATTTATGTATACAGGGTGTCCAGAAACTCTACCGACAAACGAAGACAGGAGATTCCTCAAATAATTTTAAGATATTTTAACCCAATTTACCTAGTCCAAAAATGCTTTCTAAGGGAGCTAGAGCTCTTTGAAGATGGCGTCTTGTAATTAGTTTTTCTTAAATAACTCCAGAACGCTTCTATCGAGAAAAACGAAAATTGCTACAAGTATTTATCTTCCAGAGATAAATCGACTCCATGTATTGCGAATTTCTAGTACCGGTCATAGGCGTCCGTTTTGAGTAGGGCAACAGTTATTTTATCGCATAACTTCTTGATCTTTAATTTGTAAGCATTTTTGACTTTGGATTATTAAATTGTGAGATATTCTACAACTAAAAGGTACTCTTGATTTAGGTCGATAGGATACACCGTTTTCTAGAAAAATCGATTTGAAAAATTTTCTTTGTTTGAATTTCCAAAAAAAAATTAAAAAAAAACTATTTAGAAATCCGAAAACTGGTACGTTTATTTATATTTCAGAGATAAATAGATTTCATTAATTGCGAATTTCTAGTAGGGTCATATGCGTCCGTTTTGGGTAGGTCAACCGTTATTTTATTGCATAACATTTTTGTTTTTAATTTTTAAGCATTTTTGACTCGAGATTATTAAGTTATGAGGTATTCTAGTACTAAAAGTTACCCTTTTGGTAAAATACACCGTTTTTTTTTAATTTTTTTTTTTTTTCAATTTTTATTCAAATTCAAAAGACGAAAAATTTTCAAATCGATTTTTCTAGAAAACCGTGTGTTCTTCCGACTTAAACCAAGAGTACCTTTTAGTACTAGAATACCTCACAATTTAATAATCCAGTGTCAAAAATGCTTAAAAGTTACAGACAAAAAAGTTATGTGATAAAATAACCGTTGCCCTACCCAAAAGGGACACCTATGATCGGTACTAGAAACTGGCAATAGATGGAATCGATTTAACTCTGGAAGATAAATATACGTACCAAGTTTCGTTTTTCTGAATTAAAGCGTTCTGGAGGTATTTAAGAAAAACTAATTACAAGACGCCATCTTCAAAGAGCTCTAACTACCTTAGGAAGCATTTTCGGACTAGGTGAATTGAACTAAATTATCTTAAAATTATCTGAAGACTCTCCTGTCTTCATTTGTCGGTAGAGTTTCTGGACACTCTGTATAGCGTATCCTTCATTTAATTCGAGTCACTTTTTCTGAAACTTAAAAACTGCAATAGCAACAGCAACAGTAAAATGGACATTAAGATGGTAACAATGAAAATTGCCTAAAATTTTGCCAAAAACAAACTATCTGACAATATATTGTTTAGTATTGCTATATTTGTTATATTAAAAGATAATTCCACGGCTTGGTAACGAAAATTTCTCAGAATTAGTGCCATCTTGTAGTTTTATAACAATCTTCGTAAATATGTTTATAATTAGACTAAGTTTTCACTCTAATGGCATATAAAACAACAAAATGCTATTCTACACCCCACCAGAATGAAAACAATGGGAACCTTCTCTGGTTACACCTCCGAGGCTTCTACAATTTGCAAGCCATACGGTGTAACCAGAGAAGGTTCCCATTGTTTTCATTCTGGTGGGGTGTAGAATAGCATTTTGTTGTTTTATATGCCATTAGAGTGAAAACTTAGTCTTTTTGCTAGCAGTTGCCGCTAGGGCATCTATGCCATTTCGTTCGTTGCAATTCGGGACTGCACGCTGGGGTTTGTTTTGGTTGGATCGGGGAGAGCAGCATATGTGCCTCCTGATGAGAGACTAATAAGTTTCGAAACCGGTAGGGGTGCTTGCAGCACTCTCTGATTGGACTAGAATATGGTTCGGCTGTGTTTTCGTTTTGCAACGAAATTGAAAATGGTTATTCATTCATTTATGTTTATAATTGTTTATGGCAGCGTTTTCCAGAAACAGGTGATGTAAGGGAAATATGCACTGGTCCACCAAGAGCAACACAATACCGGTACAGACAGGTTTGTTCACCTTCAGGTATTAAGGAACCCCAATGTTACTCCTCACCAGCTAAGATGTGAGCCTCACAACATTCATGGCATTAATGTCTCTGCTCAAACTGTCAGGAATAGGTTGCATGAGGGTAATCTTCACGCTACACGTCCCATTAGGGTTTCAGTATTATCCCGTGGGAATCACACATATAGATTAGAATAGACCATTCCAGGGTGACGTCATTTGACAACGACTGGTGGGCAAAATATTGTAAAGAAACTAGGTTAAGTGTAGAAAACCATTGTTTAATTTAAGAATATTATTAAAATACCAGCGTTTTGTTCAGTTTGAAAGTGTTCCAGTAAAGGTAAAAGAGATCAAGTAAGTTTTTTTTATAATACCAGCCGCATTTAAAAACCGAAATGTTTTAAATCACTATAATCACAATACACTGTAAACAGAACGACGATATGGGCCAAGAAAACTGATTTTCTGATTATACCGGGTTTTTGCATCCCCTACGAGGGTGTCCTATATCCAATATTTGAAATTTTTGTAGTTAAAACCACAGATTTTTTATAATAAAACGAGAAAATAGCAAAAATAACACCAAAAACACAATTTTTGCCCTCCAGCAACGGTGTCGAAAGTCACGTAACCTGGAATGGTCAATGAGCCGAAGAACATCAAATTAGGCTAGAACGAGAATGGGCAAACATTCTTTTCACCGATGAATTCAGGTTTGGTTAACGACTCGATGCTTGAAGATCGAGGGTGTGGCGAACACCTGGAATCGCATCTCATTTGCAAACCGTTTAAGAAGTTGACAGATAGATATTATCAAGGCAGAACTTTGATGGTTTGGACTGGAGTTAAAATAGGTTTTCGAACCGATCTCGTTCATATTGAAGGATTTTTAACAGCAAATGAATATCGAGATCATATTCTTGAACATGTTTTTCGTCCATATCCAAATTTTGTGTTGATGCGCGACAATGCACGTCCGCATGTTGCAAGAATCGTGAGAAATTTTTTAGAGAAGAACAATTCAGGTATTGCACTGGCCTGCTCAATCTCCTGACTTAAATCCCACCGAGCACATTAGGGATATGCTTAAAAGACGTGTACAATAGCAAGGATTAGTGTTCCAGACCAGGGAAGAGCTGCTAAACTGCATGCAAGAGCAATGGCAACAAATTGAGCAAGACGATATTGACAATTTAATAAAAACTATGTCTGATCGATGTCAAGCTGTTATTTTTTCAATTTTTTTCAAATTTTTAAACCCTTTATATACAACGATCAGATGATATGTTATTCACAATTCGTTAAGAGGGGGGCGTATGTTTTGAAATATTTAATTTGTTTTTATTATTTCAAATAAAAGTGCATACTTTCAAGAATACTCTATGAAAATTTCAAAATATTCGGAGTAAATTACCAGAGATACAGCGTGTTGAATATCGACTTGCTTTGCCGCGACTTCGCGCCAGCACGCTTGAGCGTAATGAGAAACGTTAAACAACTGTTCGCCTTCTTTTTGTAGATTACTCCTCGATTCAAAAACATATTCCAATCTGCATCATTTACGATTTGGCAGACAAATAAGAAGATGAAGATGCAGTTGTCAAAAAACATTTTTCTCAAAACTGCTTTTTCAAATGCGGTGGACATTGTAACTGAAAAACTACTCGGCCGATCACAGATTTCCTTTAGACATTTCATGAGGTCACAACGTCGAGATATTTTTCTTTTTTTGCTTATATTTGTTCAACAATAATAAATCTGTTGATTTTCACAAAATTTTTACCAAAAATTTCATTTTTTTTTATTTTTGAGTGATACCAAAAGTTTTTTGATAAAATTAATAGTTTTCGATTTATTCGCTATCGAAAGTGTTAGTTTTATATCGAAAAAATCAATGTTTTTAAAAGTTTTCTGCTAATAACTCCCAAAATTTTCGTTTTATTAAAACAATTTTACTTAACAAAAATGTACCTTTTGAAAAAATAAACAAAACGGTTTTTTTATTCTTTAGTTTTAAAGTCAAAAGACGGGAAAACTATACATTTTTCGAGAATAACTTGAATAACTCAAACTAATTTAAAGTATTTAAAAATATCTATCTCCAGAAATAAAAAAACAAGTCTCTAGTGACACGTGACATAATGAAAAGAATGACAGTCCCTCTTTTTTTTTCAGCGAAAAAGTGATCGGAAGCAACCCCCCAATCAGCAACCTAATTAAAATTAGTCATTGATCTTATTTGGTCTTCTTTATTTATGTATTACTAATAGGTTCTAGAAGTTTGACCGGCTTAGAATGATCAGTTTTAACAAAATGGAGTTAAAAGCGAATAACGAATTTTTGTAGTTTGTAAAAAATAGCCTTTTCTTCAGAATAGAAAGATTAGCATCAAAGATACGAAAAAATGTTTGAATATAAAATTGTAGCCTATTTAGTTTTTAAGAACCTGGTTTGCAAAAATGTTTTTTACGGCAAAAATTGAGTGAGCTATTGACAATTAAAACTTGTAATAACATACAAAAACCACCTTTACCAACCCTTTCAAAGTCACCTCTTTTTGCGACGGAAGCTTTTAAAAAGATTTAATATTAATAGGCTTAGGTATATATCTTGTAAAAACCTACAAAATTCTTTTTTAACAAACTTTCTAAGATAAAAAATAAAAAAGTTACGGCTAAAAAATCAATATATTTTTTTGAAAAAAAAGGAGAAATCCAATTGGAAGCATAATAATCTAAGTTAACGGTGTTTTTAGTCATTGGCTGTTTTTAGTGGTGTTTTTAGTCATTTTACTGGCTTAGAATGATTAGTTTTAAAAAAACTGGAGTTACAAGTGAATAACGAATTTTTGTAGTTTGGTAAAAAATGCCATTTTCTTCAGAAGAGAAAGATTAGCATCAGAGATACGAAAAAATGTTTAAATATGAGATTGGAGGTTATTTAATACCCAAGAACTTGTTTTCTCAAAATTTTTTTCTGCGGCAAAAATTGAGTGAATCGTAAATGAGTAAATCGAAAACTATTAATTTTATCAAAAAATGTATAGAGCATTTTTTATTTAGAATGAATGTTCTTATCAACTTTTGCGGTCAAAATATAATAAAAACTTTCCACCCCCGAGATGGGTGGCAACCATCCCCATGGTGAAAGCGCATTTCGGCATCATATAGATTTTGATCTTTGGACTATTTACTAGTTATTCTCAAATTTTCAAGCAAATCGATCCATTTTGTAAAAATTGCGAGGAGAAAAGCTTTGGTTCCTGCATTACTAATTATAAATAATTATTCTTTGTCCCGAAGACCATTTTGATGTGCGTATTTGTGTTAACATTTTTTGTAGTCTCTATCTAGTTAGTGTATGAACAACCTCATTTCACGTGATTCAAAATCGCTAACAAACCAGTTCGTTTTTTATTTGTTTGTTTGAAATCCATTTGCAGGAAAGCTTGTTAGAATAATCATCGTACCAGCAATACCAATATATAACATAGATAAAGACAAGCAGCACTAAATGTATTCATAGTCTCTCAGAAGCAATAAGGCTCGTACATCCAGCGATCATGATTTCGCTTTTACCTCTAATTAACAGGATTTTAAGAACAAGATTCGAGATATTTTCGTGTGTTTTGAATAAATCTGGAGGTGCCTCGCCAGCAGCCTCATTCTTAACTAAACTAAGTAATTAAAAAAATAAGACAGTTTCTTGTTTATCTGCTAATGTAAATTTTAACACTCTGCCCAACTGAAGATTGTTCTGGGAAATGACAATTGCGCCAACTTAAATTGGCTGATTGGTGAAGGAGATAGAGACCACCTACAAACGTAATATCGACTTTGAGTTGAGTATTTTGCAGAATAATGAAAATTAACGTGAATTCCAATACAACAGACTATTTAGAAATTCTTACGATAAAGCATATAATAAAAAAATATGAAAAAAAAGCTTTTTTTTAGTTAGGAGTGACTAAAATTAAAAATATTATAAAAAAATCAACTAAAAAGCAAAAAATAAAAAAAATTCAGATTAAATATATAAAAATCTCACACATTCGTTAAAAAATTGAAAAAATCTAACACAACGTTAAAAAAAGGGTGGGGCGCGAAAAGTAAAAAAAGTATCTATGTATCCTCAAACCGTTTATTCGATGAAGACGGGCCCCACGTTCTTCTTTAACGAATGTGTTAGATTTTTTCAATTTTTTAACGAATGTGTGAGATTTTTGTATATTTAATCTGAATTTTTTTATTTTGTTTTATTTTTTGCTTTTTAGTTGATTTTTTTATAATATTTTTAATTTTAGTCATTCCAACTAAAGTAAAGCGTTTCTTAAAAATTTTTTTTCATATTTTTTTATTTTTTCCTTATTAGTCTTACACTTTTGAGAAAGAAAAATCAAGTGGTGGATGCTAAAAGATGAGAAAGAAGGTCATTTCAGGGAAAGAATAGTAGAAAAAATATGTTGGAACATGAAGGGAAGCCCTAACACAATTTGGAGAAAAATGGCCAATATTATTAGAGAGACGGCTATTGAAATAATTGGAAAAACGTCAGGAAAGAAGTTTGAGGTTAAAGAGAGTGGTGGTCAAGTGAAGTACAAGGAAAAATAAAAGAGAAGGGAAAATTATAAAAAAAGTGGCACGAAACCAGATCGGACATAGATCTTCAAAACTATATGGTGGCCAAAAAGGAAGCGAAAGTAGCAGTAGCAAAAGCTAAAGCAGAAGCGTATTCAAACCTATAGGATCAACTTGATACCAGGGAAGGCGAAGCAAAGATATATAAAATAGCCAAACAGAGAGCAAAGAAAGCAAGAGATTTTAATCAGATTAGATGTATCTGAGATGAAAATAATAAAATACTAATTCACGAAAAGGATGTCAAAAAGAGATGGAGAAAGTATTTTGACAGTTTATTAAATGAAAAATTTTACAGACATTCTGTGGAGTTAACGGAGACAGTAACAGCAATGGTTACCAGAATAACAAACGAGGAAGTGGCTCAAGCGTTTCCAAAAATAAAAAAAGTAAAAGCAGTCGGACCAGATGATATTCCTGGGGAAGTATGGAGAGCATTGGGAGAGACAGGAATAAGTTGGCTAGCAGGTATATTTAATAAATTTATGGAAGTTTGACAAATGTCAGACGAATGGAGAAGCAGTATTCTTTTTCTCATGATCATCTTTCAGTGCGTCACAGTTTTTCGATTTCTCTCTAACGCATTAAATTGTATGTGACAGAAAAAAAGGCACGTCTGTGAATACTTTGGGTAATTATTCTAGTTCGGTGTCTATTCTAGTTGTCGATAGATGGCGCCATAATCAAAAAAGAATTATTTATTAAATAAAATAATAATATTATCAATATAATCTGTACAATTTATAAGACTATACAAATGAAAGAAAATACCATTTTATAAATGCAATAGACACAATTGATTTGGTTTTATTCCAAATTGAAATTAAAATTTGACAACTGTCAGATTTAACTAAAATATCACGCTAGAATAAATGTCATAAATGTGTATTATCACGGACTTACCTTTTTTTCTATAATTTGTGACGCACTGAAAAATGTTCATGAAAAGGAGAATATATTAGTACCTGACTACAAAAACAAGGGAGACATACAACAATGTACAAACTACAGGGCTATAAAACTACTTAGCCACACCATTAAAATATGGGAGAGAGTAATTGATAGACGGATAGCAACAGATGCAATTTTCATTGTAAGGAAACTGATGGAAAAATACAGGAAAAAAGAGACCAACGCTCATATGGTATTCATTGATCTTGAGAAAGCATAATATGATAGAGTTCCTCGCGAGATTCTGTGGTGGGCACTCAAAAAGAAAGGAGTCCCTGGCGAATATGTAAAAATTGTGAGAGATATGTATGACGGAGTAACGACTAGTGTTAGGACA
This sequence comes from Diabrotica virgifera virgifera, assembly GCF_917563875.1. Taxonomy (NCBI): domain Eukaryota; kingdom Metazoa; phylum Arthropoda; class Insecta; order Coleoptera; family Chrysomelidae; genus Diabrotica; species Diabrotica virgifera. The sequence continues at coordinate 6,426,567 of NC_065447.1, forward strand.
GGTGTGGGAGAGACTCATAAATTTCATGTGAAAGTAGGATTGCACCAAGGCTCGGTGCTTAGTCCGTATTTATTCTTATTAGTTTTGGACCAGATAACAGCGAAACTACAATGAACTGGAACAGTGGAGACAAGCTCTAGAGGAAAAAGGTTTAAAACTTAGTAGGACAAAGACAGAGTATTTGCATTGTTCATTTAAAGATGGAGTTAGATACTACAAATAAAATGGTATCTTTGGATGGTGAACTGACTGTAAAAAGCAATAGTTTTAAGTACCTGGGATCGGTATTACAGAGTAATGGAGAAATAGATGAAGAAGCATGCAGTAGAATTAGGGCTGGATAGATGAAGTGGAAGAAAGCGAGTGGTGTGCTGTGTGACAGGAAAATTCCAATGAAGTTGAAGGGAAAATTCTATAAAACAGCCATAAGACCGGCTATGATACACGGAACTGAATGTTGGGCAGTGAAAAAGAAAGAGGAACAACGAATGCATGTGGCGGAAATGAGAATGCTTAGATGGATGAGTGGAGTGACAAAAAGGGATAAAATTAAAAATTAGCATATTAGGGGAAGTCTAGATGTGGCACCAATTGATGCCAAAACGAGAGACCATAGGTTGAAATAGTTTGGTCATGTTCAACGTCGAGACGCTAATCACCCAATACGAAGAATAGCTGAAGTGCAGATTCTTGGAAGGAGTAGGAGAGGAAGACCAAAGAAGACGTGGGGGAGACGATTAGACAGGACATGTTGGTAAAGGGGATTAATATTGATATGACCCAAGATATAATTGTATGGAGAAATGCAATTAGGGAAGCCGACTTCGCATAGGGATAAGGCAAAGAGAATGATGATGAGTACACAGCCCTGACAAACTCCTTTTTTATTGACATTTCTGCTGTTAGACGATTGTCTATTTTTATTGACGCCATTTGATCCCAAATATACATTTTTAATAAGGGCCACCTTGTTATGGTGTATATTGTATATACTAGTCTATACAATGTTTCGTTACGGTTTCTATGAGTTCTGTGTGTTTTCTTGATCAAACGCTTTTTAGTAGTCGATAAAACAAAGAAAATAGTTATTTTTCTACAACCACTATTCAAAGTGCACTTTTCTGCACGGTTTTATGTTAGCAAACTTGATATTTTCTCACAGTATAAGATATTTGACATTAGTGTGCAGAAAAGTGACGTTTCTGTGCCGCAAAGTGACGTTTCTGTGCCGCAAAGTTCTTTTCTGCACAGTTGACTACCTCATTCTGAGTAACGTTATATTCTGTTTACATCCGTGGACTACCGCATTCTGAGTAACGTTATATTCTGTTTACATCCGTGGTTAAACTTTAGACAAATATATAACCTATAAGACAATTATTATATTTAACTATAGCATAGAAACTAAATTATGGATGTTACAACTGTTTTATTTTACAATTTTATTCTTATTAAACATTTTATAATTATCAAATAACCAATAAGGATTTAGCAACCTGTGCAAGAGACGTCGAATGATGTAGGTTTTGTGTAAATCCGTGACTGCATAAATATAATGTCAATAATGTGTAATAATTGTTTAAATTTAAACAAATTAAGGCAGTGCATTAATTTTTTAACTGATTTCTGTGCAATTTATTTAGGTATAAGGAATTTAAATTGATTAGTAGGTATTAATTAAATACAGTTTAAAATTTATCACATAGGTACCTATTATAATTAATCGTCGTTTGGAAATTGTGATTTTTATTTTTAGGAAAAACTGTGCTTGTAGAAAAAGTATAGTGTGAAACACGTGCAGAAAGGTAACTTCTCACTCGTTTGAATTGCGGCACTCGCTTGCGCTCGTACCGCAACTTTTCAAACTCGTGAGAAATTAGTACCTTTCTGCACTTGTTGCACAATATACTATTTCCTAACAAGTGCAGAAAGTCATTCTTTTCCGCACGCGACTGCAGTTTGGTTTCCGCAAGCGGTCGAGTGCGGAAAAGAGACTCTCTGCAAGAGTTAGGAACAATATTTTTTCTAAGAGTCTTTAAAAAATTACCAAATCTTAAGCAATTAATTTAATTAATATGAAAATACATACACAAATTAATTCTCTAACCAAACTTTCAATATAATTAGTTAGCATGACGACGATCTTGGTTTCCATGACGATGATTCAAAACGACTGTTATTGTCTACCGATTTGACTTTCGAATATTATGCCAAAATAATTTTATTTCATCGAATTCTCGCGTTAATTTCATTAAAACAGGAACACAATAAGATATATTTGAAATAAATTAGTAAATAATATCTAAATATTAGTTTATTGCATGTATTATAATTACTTTAAGGCCATATTAACATATCTAAATTAACACGCGTGCGGAAAAGTAAAAACCGCTTGCGGAAAAGTAAAAACCGCTTTCGGAAAAGTAACACGCGTGCGGAAAAGATAACTTTCTAAACTAAAATGCGTACGCGAAAGTAGACATTTTTGCACGCTCGTAGAAAAACTTTTTTTTCCACCTACCTCTACCGAAAGTATACTTTTCCGGACCTGATTGTAGGGAGCAAAGTTGTACTTTTCCTCCCTAGGGAGGAAAATATTTTTCCTCCCTAGGGAGGAAAAGTAAAAGTGACGTCATGGTATTTCATTCATGAAATATAACTTATTGACGCCCTGTACAATACCTATTTTCTATTACGTAAGTATCTATACATTTTAACGTTTATTTAAAAACACTCTGTATTTTGCAGAATGGTAAAAAAACAGTAAATTGTTATTCTGATATAACAATGTTTACATTAATAATTTAACTTATATTTGACAGTTGACAGTTATATTGTACTTACTTGTTAGTTTTAGTTCTAATAAATTTTGTTGGTTAGTTACATAAATAAATTAAGTAAAAATGAAAAAATTACTTGTTATTTGAGGAAGGTGGAAAAACCATATGTATAACATGGGAGTAAAGTGCCTTTTCCTCCCTTGAATGATTACTGCCCTCCGCTACGCGTCGGGCTGTAAACTTCATTCTCGGGAGGAAAAGTAGCACTTTCCTCCCTTGTTATACAAATAGCTATTTCCTATTATTCGTAAAATTTTACGTTAAAATGTAAAACTTCAATTTCTGCAAAATTCTCTAATTTATTGTGCTGTTTCAAAAATTTTTCATCGATGATGTGACAAGCATCTTTAACGACTCATCAAAAACCATTTATAGTACGAAACAAACTTCCACTGCTGCCATATTTAGATAATTATCCGACAAATTTAACAGTTTCATAGCCTCGAACGATATTTAAATGAAGTAAATAATTAGTAGTAACAAAAAACGGCCATTACTAAAGTACTATGTGAAAATGGTTTTATTAGTAATAACTTTTCATTAGCGCTCTATACACTAATCAGTGTGAATAATTTTTATTTTTAATCATTCTTGCCTTGGGGGAGCATACTTTCTTATCTAGTTTACTTTATGACTTTAATTATTAGTAAACGATATTGCTAAATAATAGAAGGTGAAGCAATTATTATAAAAAAAAATAACAAACTTACAATAATACAGGAATATTAAAAAAAAAGAAAACAATGCTTTTGTTTGAGTATTGAAAATGTCTTATGACCCGTATGCACGCCAATGGTGAATATAAAATTGTATGCTAAAAAATGCGCAATAACTACCTCCTAAAACCCACCAAATTCCATTTGTATATCTCAACTGGTTTTAGAGCAATAAATAATTCGTCCGTTTATAAGAAAAATTTTAACACCCCGTATCTGCGAAACGAAGCATTTGCGGACATAACTTTATAAAGTAAACTGCCATTTCTTTTTCATGCAGAATTACCTTTTACATTTTGTCGCACACCTGTATTGATGAAAAACATGGCTAGTTGTTAAAATACCTAACTTTTTTATTATTCAACATAAGCGATTGAATAAAAAAAACAGAATGTTAAGAAAATCTGAGGCTATAGTTGGGTTTTAATTTCAGTATTTTGTAAATGCTAGAATATTCCACAGGGTATGGTGAACTTTGAGAAAAAACACAGTTTGATTGGTACACCCGGTATACAATGACAATATACCTGTCCAGCAACAATATTATTACAGCGATATTGTTAAAACAGCCTAATAAAATTAAAAAAAATCAAAATGTAATTCCGTACAGGTTGAAACAAATTTTATATCAAAGTTTAGGTGAATACAAAAAATATTTTCAAAAAAGTATCCAAAGCATATAAGGGGATCATTGTTTAACTAATTAAAAAGGGGTCATTTTTGCACAATATTTACTTTTTTAACTGCTGAGGTAATTTACATTTTAGTGAAGATCCTTCATCAAATCAAAACATTAATCAAAGTAACTGTGCTGTTACATTCTTCAAGTGCCATCTTCGTTCCGAAGGTTGGCGATCATCAGGGCTATACGTATTTTCGAAACTTCTGACCGAAACAATGCTGTTACATGTTAAACTTCAAATATCTCGAAAACTAATGACTTTATCGTTACAAGTAAAGAGTATGTTATTCACATAGAGACTATTGGAGAATCTAAAAATTGCCCTTAAGCGGCAATTTCGCCAGTGACGTAGAATTTGGGAAGGGTCAAACATTTGCTGTCCCCTGTCGTACGCCTCTGGTAATAGCCGGAAACGTGTATTTAACATAATTTCATAGGGTGTATAGTACTTACACTTTCTACCAAGTATGAAAAGGATACGTCGAATAGTTTTAAAATACTGAGTAAAATTTTTTTTTATTTTTAAATAAAACTCAATAACTCAATAATGAGCCATATTTTGTTTAAGTGATTTTGGTTAAATCTTAATATTTTTAGGTCTAGAATCTTCAACTAAGAGATTGGACATTATTAATGAAACATCCTGTATAAGCAAAACTAAGTTTTTTACTTTAAGAAAAAAAAAGAAGAAGAAAAGACGACAAAAAAAATATGTTAATTACTGAAAAATTCCCAGGAACCTAATTATCGAAACGGCATTTCAGAATGTTTAATCCCCGCGACGTTATTAAAAAAAAAATTATAAACAAATTAGAACAATTTTCAAACGCCATTTTAGAGGGGAGTTAAATTGAAATTTGAATTTATCAATACATTTATCGAAAATAAATATAAAAATTAAAGTAATAAGATCTTATACTTCTTCTTCTTCAGGTGCCATCTCCGCTACGGAGGTTGACAATCATCATAGCTATTTTAATTTTTGAGGCAGTAGCTCTAAATAGTTGTTTTGAGCTGCATCCAAACCATTATCTCAGTATGAAATTCGTCTTCTTCCGATGCTTCTTCTGCCATCTATCTTTCCCTGCATTATGAGTCGTAGGATGCCATACTTCTCGCCCCGCATCACATGTCCGAGATACTGTAGCTTCTTTTCTTTAATTGTAAGTTCAACTTCCTTCTCTTTACCTATTCTTCTCAGTACTTCATTGTTTGTAATTCTTTCTACCCAGGAAACCCTCATAATTCTTCTATGGGTCCACATTTCAAAGGCGTTAAGTCGTCTCATTGTCTCTACATTTAACGTCCATGATTCCACTCCATAGTATAGAACACTGTAGACGTAACATTTTGTTAGGCGTACTTTAAGAGCTAATGTTAAATATTTGCTACATAGGACCTTTTTCATTTTTATAAAATTAGAACCTTGTTTTTCGATTCTGACTTTGATTTCTGCAGTGTAGTCATTATTTTCTGTTATAAGTGTTCCTAGGTAAGTGTACTTTTTTACTCTTTCGATCTGCTAGCCCTCTACTATCAAGATTTCGTTAGTATTATGGTTGTTTTTACTAATTTTCATAAACTTCGTCTTTTTGATATTGAGAGAGAGTCCGTACTCCCTACTACACCTTACTATTTTACTCATGCAGGTCTTGTAAACTATCGGCTATTATTACTGTATCATCTGCATATCTGATGTTGTTAACTAAGACTCCATTTACTCTTATGCCGACTGTTTCATCTTCCAGAGTTTCTCGCATTACCTCTTCAGAATAAGCGTTAAATAATAGAGATGATAGTATGCAGCCTTGCCTGACTCCTCTCTTTATTTACATTTCTTCAGATGTTTCTTTTTCAATTCTTACTATTGCTCGCTGATTGTAATATAGGTGTGTTATTAGTCTTAAATTTCTTTCATCTAAGTGTTTAGAATTTCCATGAGTCGATCATGTTTTACTTTATCAAACGCTTTATTGTAATCTATAAAACAGACGTAAAGAGGATGGTTAACATCCAAACATCTCTGTGTCAGCACGTTGAAGGAAAATAATGCCTCTCTGGTACCCATACCATTGTTTAGAGAGTTTAGAGTGTATTCTGGCGTGGATAATTTTCAATAGAATTTTCAAGGTATGTGACATTAAGCTTATGGTTCGGTAGTCACTGCATTCTTTTGCATTCACCTTCTTTGGCAAACACACAAAGGCTGATGTCAACATTTCTCTAGGGACGATTCCTGTAGTATAGATAGCGTTGAACAGTTCTACTATTATGTCCAGGTTTTTCTCGTTGACCAACTTTATCAGCTCGCTAGGCAATTCATCTGGACCAGCAGATTTATTGGTTCTCATAGAGTTTATTGCCTGACTAACCTCAGATTTGGTTATCTCTGGGCCTACATCTCCCGTTTGGCTATCTACGGATGTACTAGCTTCTCTCTGGTCATGAAATAGTTCCTCGATATACTCTTTCCATCGTCGTAGTTTTCGTTTTGTCTCCATTATAATATTTCCATTTTTGTCGAGCAATATATTTGAGGTTCTTCTATTTCCTATTCCGGCTAGTTCTTTGACTTTTTTATGTAGGTTGAAGTTGTCATATGTGTTTTGCAGTTCTTCTAGAGAAGTAGGTTTTTTTAGCCTCCCTAATTTTTCTTCTTATTTGTTTTGAAGCTGTTTATAGCGGGTCTTATTAATGGTTTTGTTTTTTCTTCTTTCCTTCATCAACTCTAGAATTTCTTTCTTCTTTCTTACATTTGGTTGTAGTAAGTACTTTCTTACTTGGTTCTAATATAGAGGTTTTGAAGAATTGCCACTGCTGTTCTACGTTGCAATTATTTCCTGGGTTTCTGTCTAGATTTGTGTTGATTTCGTGTTTCAGATTTTCTTTTGTTTCTTCTGACTTTAGTTTCTCTATGTTAAGTTTATTGTTGTTGTGGCTTTTTTGCGTCTTTTTTAGTTGAAGTTGAAACCTAGCAATAAGAAGACTGTGATCAGAAGATACGTCTGCTCCTGGATATGCCTTTACTGCCTGAATTGAGATTCGATATCTGTGCTTTATTAGGATGTAGTCAATTTGATTTCTGACAATTTTGTGCTCTTTGTCAGCTGGTGATTTCCATGTATACAGGCGTCGCTTAGGTAATTTAAAGAATGTATTTGCGGCTATAACATTATGCTCCTGGCAAAATTCTATTAGGCGATCCCCTCTGTCGTTTCGTTCACCAAGCCCATATGGTCCTACATTAGGGTAGCATTTTCATTCGCCAATTTTTGCGTTGAAATCACCCATGATCACTGTTATGTCTCTAGATGCTGTGAGATGTAATGTTTTCTGGAGTTCGCTATAAAAGTTTTCTATTTCTTCTTCATTGTTGTCAGCAGTTGGCGCATAAATCTGGATTAGGTTCATTTTTCATGGGTTGTCAATAACTGCAACATTATTATTCTTTCGGACATCGGAACGAAGCCTGTTACTGATCTCATTACTTTTTCGCTGAGGATCATAGCAACTCCATATCTGTGTTGGGTGTCGCTGCTTCCAGAGTAATAGATTCGTCCATTGTCTGTATTGAGTTCGCCAGAGCTGACTCATCTTGTATCGCTTATTCCTAATATATCGATATCTAGTCGCATCATCTCTTGTTGTATATTCTTCAGTTTCCCAGGTTCATACATACTTCTTACATTCCACGTAGCGATTTTGTAGGTGGATTTGTATATATTTAGTGAAGAGGGATTTCGCTGACTAATGGCCTGGGAAGCCCTGTCGTTACCGTTGTTTCTTCCACTTCCGAATCTTGGCATCCGAGAACCATGATTAGTAGCTTGTTGATTGTCATTTCTGTGAGCCATGACGATTATCCTATACAGAATTCCGAGATTCCGAGATCTTATACAGAATTATATTATTTTGTCAACAACCGCGTTTTTGCAATTAAAAATATAGTAACATTTAATAAACAAATTAAATATCTCATAAATTATTAAATATTTTTCAACCAATTTTTTTCTACTTAATGACCAAAGAACTATTCCACTTTTTTGAGATGTTATAAAAAACTTGTTTTAATTTTATAAATACTTTAAATGAATTTGCTTCACGATTTTTACGTCTAATCCCCACGAAGCTTTCGGTAATTTTCTGGTATACTTAAGAACCGATAACCATCTATCCGTATTCACATATCTTCTGAGTAATTTCTATATCCCTCTGAGAAAGATCGATTACTGATCGTTTGGACGATGATATCTCCTTACTAGGAGTATAAGACACCTGAATCGGTCCTTCAAAAAGATTACAACAATCGTTTCATATCATTTTTTTAACAATCATATTCGAACGACCGGGTCTATTCCACCAAGTAAGCGTGGATAAATAAAATAAATATTTATTCAAGATAAAATTGACATAAGCATTGTTTATTATACATATACTAATAGATGGTCAAAGCAACGAGTAAATTTTACTCGTTGTTTTTTAAATACTGTTAAAATTTTACACCAAATCAACTATAGGTCATGTTAAATATAGCCGAGGATTAAATAAACGTATTATGAATATAAAGTGAAGAGCAAAAAAAAACGGGAAAAATTACGTCTTTGGTCTGGTCGACGCCGGGCCCCATACATCGCCGGGCCCCGGTAAAATGTACCGGCTGTACCATCCTCTCGGCGGCCCTGGTCGATGCTGACTCAAAAATTCAAACTACACTGTGAACAATGTCTACTGTTCAGTATTCGGTTTTTACCTTATTACATATAATCAGTAGTAATTGCACAAGAGCTCTAAAATTATCGAATTTTTCCCAAGTGACACTTTGACAGTTTTAATTTCACGACCCGAAGGGGAGTGAAATTATGTCAAAGTGTCACGAGGGCAAAAATTCGATAATAATTTTAGAGATCAAGTGCAATTTGTTGCGATTATTTCATGAATAAAACTGTTCAAAACAAAAATTTTATTGTAACTTATTTATTTAAGTACCTACAAATTAGTACAATTAAACACACAGTTGTTATAAATATTTGACGGTTGAAAGTCATCACTTTTATAACTTTTAAAACATTAATTGTCATTAATGTCACTGAATGTATTTTTTCCTAGCAACGAGGGGCATCTGACGTAATATACTTGACGACGGGATATTATCAAAAATTATCGGGTATAATATCACAAGAGAATGAGAATAAATTGAAAATTATGCGACAGTTTTTCGAAAATTTGTTGGCTGGCAATAGACACGAGAGCTTGCAGGGCTCGAGTAGCTATTGCCCAATGACAACAAATTTGAATAAAAATGAAGCATTATTTTCTTATTTATTCTTACTGTCGTGTGATATTCGTAATATTATTATTTAATACGTATATTATGGATATTTTCTTAAATGTGACAGTTGTCAAAACTAGGAAACTGGTTGCCATTAAACAGAAACAATCTACTTAAAAAAATTCTATCGGTAATTTTCTACAGTAGATAATTCTCAGTATAATTTTAATCTCATTGGACAGAATTAAACACGTGATCAAATATCTTACTATCCGATTGGAAGTTAAAATCATTAAAAAATAATCCGGGAAATAAAATTACGTGCATAGAAATCGGCCCACTTAAAAATTTGGTCATTTTTGATGTCTGATGTCTCATATTTCCTAAACTTGTTGGCCGATTTAAGTGATTTTTTGAACATGTTATAGCCTGATTCTTTAACAATACCTCTGTAATAATATTGTTGCTAAACATATACTGTTGCATTGTATACCGGGTGTCCCAATCAAACTGTGTTTGTTTTTCAAAGTTCGCTTCACCCTGTGGAATATTCTAGCATTTATAAAATATTGAAATTAAAACCCAACTATAGCCTTAAATTTTCTTAACATTCTGTTTTTTAATTTATTCGCTTATGTTGGATAATAAAGAAGTTAGGTACTTTAATAACTAGCCATGTTCTTCATCAATACAGGGTGTTTCTAAATAAGGCGACAAACTTTAAAGAATAATTCTGCCTGGAAAAATAATGACAGTTGGCTTTATAAACGTATGTCCGCAAATGTTTCGTTTCTGAGATACGGGATGTTGAAGTTTTTCTTACAAACTGAAGATTTATTTTATTGCTTTAAAACTGGTTGAGGTATGCCAATGAAATTTGGTGGGTTTTCAGGCGTAGTTATTACACATTTTTTGACATGCAATTAAGAATTTAATATTCACTATTAGCGCGCATACGTGTAATATGACCGATCAAATTACCTGTATGCACGCTAATGGTGAATATAAAATTCTTAGTGTTATATCAAAAAATCCGCAATAACTATCTCTTAAAACCTACCAAATTTCATTTGCATATCTTAACCGGTTTTAGAGCAATAAATAAATCGTCAGTTTGTAAGAAAAAATTCAACATCACGTATCTCGGAAACGAAACATTTGCGGACATTTACGTTTATATAAGGTTTGTTCCTACAAAGAATCACAAACTAATTCATGACAGTTTCTGACTGCTGCACAATACGCATGTGCGAATTCAACCAGCCGCGAACTAGTTTGTGATTTTTGTTGGAACAATATTCTACCGAGCTGGCAAGTTGCCTAAGAGCAGTGCCCAGAGAAAAGAAAAGAAAGAAGACGAAAGCATTCTGGAAAACGAGGGAAACGAAAACTTTAACCTTACTACTTTACACCACAACACGAGCAACGAGCACACCTTTAACAAATATTACAGTCCATAGTATTTGCTGTCACTCATTGTTTCATAAATTATAACACAAGTATAAAACATTAAAATACAATATACAGGGTGATTGATTAGTGTGAGGAAGCTCAGTATATCTGTTATAGTAAAAATTGCAAAAAAAAGTTATTGACAAAAATTGTAGGCAGCTTTAAACTCCACATTTTAAAATTACCTACAATCTTACAGGGTGTTCCATAAGATGGTGGCAGACCAAACTTATGTTTTTTTAAATGGAACACCCTGTATTTTATTTTAAATTTGAAATCTGCTTCACTTCCACATCACAACAATGTAAAGTTTTATTATGTTATACTGGGTATTTAAAAAGTTATAACCAATATTACCTGAAAATCGTATCAAGTTTAACTCCCTCTATAATTAAAAAAGAGCATAGGAACATTGATCTATTGCAACCATAGTTTTTTAATAATTGTTAAAAATTATAAAACATATTCGTTTTCATAATATTCGTTAAATCAAATACAGGGTAAGCCAAAATGCAAGTACATTATTTTCTTGGTAATTTTAAATATAACACCCTGTATTTTATATCACTATCGAAAAGTACTAATATCGTACTTCAAATTTTATGAAGTACTCCCTATACCTAAAGTTCTCAGTTTTCTAGATATTTTTATTTTTCCATCAAAGTATTAATTTGGTAGATATTTTAACGTTAACCCATAATTATTGTGAGTTGGCCATGATTGATTTGTCGGAAACTGACAGTTTGACATTATTGTTTATTAATTCAGTATTGCGGTACACCGTAAATTAGCAACAATCATTATTTAGTAATTCAGTAATTAATTAAATTTAAATTAGCAATAATGAATTTTACTACTGATGAAATGGTAGATATGATCTGGATTTTGGGGGAATGCAATAAAAATTCATTACTATCAGCTAGAATTTATCAAGAACGGTTTCCAGTTAGGCGGCAACCTAGACAAGATACATTTGAAAAATTGAAAGATCGATTTAACCGCACTGGTTCAGTGGATTATGAAAAACATGAACGAACAAAAACTAGTGTGACAGAGGAAAACGAAATGAGTGTGTTGATGGCAGTTACAGAAAACCCACACACAAGTATAAGGAGTATTTCCAATGAACAAGAACTTAGTTACTACTCTGTTCAAAACATTCTATCTAAAAACAAGATGCACCCTTATCCTATTCAAAAGCACCAAGAATGAAATAATGATGATTTTCAGAAACGAATAGTATTTTGTGAATAGGCTTTAGAAAAAATTAATGAGCAGAGAGATTTTTTTGATTATGTCCTATTTGGTGATGAAGCTACATTGCATTGAAACGGTTCTGTTAATAGGCATAACTTTCACTACTATTCAACAAGTAATCCATACCACATAGTAACACATAGTCAAACAAGATGGTCTCTAAATGTGTGGGGAGGTATCGTCGGTAACCATGTAGTAGGACCATATTTTTTTGAAGATAATTTAAATGGTGAGATTTATTTAGATTTTATCGTAAATCAGTTACCGATATTATTAGAAGAGTTTCCACTTAATATACGTGAACAAATGTGGTTTCTACATGACGGTGCTCCTGCGCACCACAACGAATTAGTACGTGGTGAACTTAATGATCAGTTTGGTGAAAGATGGATCGGAAGGGATGGAACAGTAAGGTGGCCCCCAAGGTCACCAGAGTTCAATAAAATGGACTCATTTTTTTGGGGTTACGTTAAGAACGAAGTATATAAAATACCTGCAACAACAAGAGATGATATGAAAAATAGAATCCGAATTGTATTTCAAAATATTTCTTTACAAATGCTTAGTAATGTAAGCAACTCTTTCAATGACCGCTTTCACGTATGCATAGATGTTTTGGGAGGTCATTTTGAACACCTTACTTAAGTAAGATAAGTTAAAATTACTGTTGTTTTTTATTTTTTTGTGTTGTTATTTTTTTTTAATTTTGCGTCGGTTATTTTTTATAAATTTTATTTAAAATAAATTGTTTTCTTTTCTATGTCGTTATTTCGTTACTGAATTAATAAACAATAATGTCAAACTGTCAGTTTCTGACAAATCAATCATGGCCAACTCACAATAATTATTGGTAAACGTTAAAATATCTACCAAATTAATACTTTGATGGAAAAATAAAAATATCTAGAAAACTGATAACTTTAGGTATATGGAGTACTTCATAAAACTTGAAGTACGATATTAGTACTTTTCGATAGTGATATAAAATACAGGGTGTTATATTTAAAATTACCAAGAAAATAATGTACTTGCATTTTGACTTACCCTGTATTTGATTTAACGAATATTATGAAAACGAATATTTTTTATAATTTTTAACAATTATTAAAAAACTATGGTTGCAATAGATCAATGTTCCTATACTCCTTTTTAATTATACAGGGAGTTAAACTAATACGATTTTCAGGTAATATTGGCTATAACTTTTTAAGTACCCGGTATAACATAATAAAACTTTACTTTGTTGTGATGTGGAAGTGAAGCAGATTTCAAATTTAAAATAAAATTCAGGGTGTTCCATTTAAAAAAACATAAGTTTGGTCTGCCACCATCTTATGGAACACCCTGTAAGATTGTAACTAATTTTAAAATGTGGAGTTTAAAGCTGCCTACAATTTTTGTCAGTAACTTTTTTTTGTAATTTTTACTATAACAGATCTACTGAGCTTCCTCACACTAATCAATCACCCTGTATACTTAAATCAACAAAATAACCAAAACAAATTTAATGGTAAAGGTACCTATTTGATATAAATAGTTATTTAGTGTGAGCATGTGAGTGAATTAAAATTAGACTAATTGCGCATGTCCGTGATTACCAGTTTGCAAAAAGTTCGGAAACTTTTCAAACTGTGAGAAACTAATCTCAAACTGATTAAATATTTCATGGAACAGTGTACTTTGTTGACTAGTAATCAGAGAAAATCTTGGAACGGCGAAATTATTATTGCGCATGCGTCTGACAGTCGGTGACAGTTGGAAACTTCTGTAGGAACAAACTTAAAGCCAACTGTCATTATTTTTCATGCAAAATTACCCCTTAAAGTTTGTCGCACTTATTTAAAAACACCGTGTATTGATGAAGAACATGTCTAGTTGTTAAAGTACCTAACTTTTTTATTACCCAACATAAATGATCGAATCATAAAACATAATGTTAAGAAAACCTGAAGCTATAGTTTGGTTTTAATTTCAGTATTTTATAAATGCTAGAATATTCCACAGGGTGATGCGAACTTTGAGAAAAAAAAACAGTTTGATTGGTACACCCGGTAACAGAGGTGTAACCAGGAAGATCCTAAGGGGGGTTACATCTACTTGAAGGTCTCTGGGGGGTATGGAATAATGATGGTGTTAAGCGTTTAGAGCTCAAAGTATATCCAAAAGGGGGGGGGGTTATAACCCCCAAAACCACCCCCTGGTTACGCCTATGCCCGGTAAACAATGAAAATTTACCTGTTTAGCAACAATATTATTCTAGTGGTGTTTTTAAAGAATCAGGCTATAACATGTTCAAAAAATCACTTAAATCGGCTAACAGGTCTAGGAAATATGAGACATCAAAAATGACCAAATTTTTAAGTCGGCCGATTTCTATGCACGTAAGTTTATATCTATCGTGTATCGTGTGTTGGTGGAACGATCTTTGAGCTTAAAAATGATAGGCGTTTGGTTGTATCGGCTCGTTTCTAAAATCCGCCGAGTCACCCTCTCTCGGTGAGCAGACGAATTTGACGGCTTTGAAGCTTTTGTTCCATACAACAGAAACACACCAATCATATTTTTAATACCGTTTCTGCTCTTTTTCTTTTTTTTTCTTGTGTGTATTAATTTTATTTTAATTGGAGTAGAATGAGATATTTGCTATTATATACCGAGAATGTTACATATTATCAAAAAATATCAATTGTTTTGACTCTTTTATTCTTATAATGTGTAGTGATTCAAGAACTATTATTACAAAGGGACTATTATAGACTGACCGAATTACAAATGAGAAGGTCCTTCTCATGTCAGGTCCTTCAAATGTCGAAATCGAAAGTTACAATACTTGGGACACATTATGTAAAATTAATCCAGATATACCCTCTTATAAGCCAGATGCGATACAGACTGCTCATACATATTGTTGTGATCTTGATTATTGATATGAGATGATAATTTTATATGTCATTTAATTTAATCAATGCATTACTAATAATCTAATTAATTTACCAGATCACATATCAATATGTTTTTAATCTCAGGGCTATTTATAAAATTAATTACTTACATACGTGGCTTCTAAGTATTTCTTAATGGTTCCTAATCGGGATAGGAAAGAAAAGAGTAAAATAATAACACATATGGGTTACAATTGTAATCAAAATATTGTTTATTTTATTTAAATGGCAATCACTGCTTAATATTGGCTATATCTTATTATTCTTAAACATAACATTTACACATGGGAATCTTATTTCCTTTTTATTTCCAATTGAAAGTTTTTATTAACATTTAACTATTATGATTTATTAGCAACAATTCTATTTAAGTTTGATGAAGCTTTTCTGATATTATTAATTATGTTTCTTCAATTTTAAATGTGGTATTTACTACGAAAAACCCATACATTCATGTCCAAACAAATGAGACTGACCTTTTTCTGGTGCACTGAGAATGTCTTCACACAAGACCCGTTTCCTGCTATCCTTGGCTGCAATCAAAACCTCGTCCTGGCTTCCAATAATGTTCTCCTCTGAAACTAGCTCGTATAGCTCTCGTTTCCTGCTTCTGTCGTGATGCTGTGTTCTACCTTTTTCGAAACTGCAATCAGCTACCGGGAACTCTTGGCCCAAGGAGGTTCTTTTACTCTCAACCTGGCCTACCTCTCGTTCCACGATAGATACTCCACACTCACGGAACTACACCGGCTTTCTCACTCTCCGTACACTACCGTCTACGACTCGACTTCACTTCTCGACAGCTCAAAACATTCTGATCTCACTTTGTCATCCATTCCCCTACTTTCTAAATATCCCTTCCAGATTCACAAATCAATCTTCCACCACCAACTCTCATTCGCAGTATTCCTCAAAACCAATTTTTAAACTTTCTAAATATGCTTAATGGATTTCAAAGAAAATAGTTAATTCCCATTCTAAAATTACTTTCTACTATATACAAATTTTAATGACCTATTCTCTATTTCCACTTAGTCTTATTTAGCATCGGCTAATGATCGATCCTTCCGCGAACAAACATAATTACCTATTATCGATTTCACTTGAGTCTTATTTAATCACTTCTTAAAATTAAATATAACAATTTGTTGTATACAGGTTGTTCTAAATTTATATGCCCGTGGTTGAGAAAATTGAAAATATTTTATATTAAATTGAATTTTGTCTATAATTATCAAATTTTAATTTTCATATCAAATAGAAATATAACAAATCCCCGCCTTGTATTCGATAAAATTTATCTGCATTTTTAAATAAATTTTCTCGAGGCAAAACCAACTCCCTGTATATTTCCTTACTTTAATCTACGTCTTATACCCCTTCTTCTTGTATTACTCTAATTAGTCCCACCTGTAGAGTAATTGTTTCCTTATTTTCAGTGTCCTCATCCTGTGTTAGAGTGTCGGCTATTATGTTGTCTTTCCCTTTTTCCCATATCAATCTTCTGTCTTTTTCCTCAGATTTTTCACATACTTTTACTGTGTATTCTGCATCCTCGTTTTCATATGCCTCCTCTTCAAATGCCACTGTTTCGATCATATCTTTTTCGCTTTCATTTGTTAGCTTTATTTCGTCTTCTCCTGAGCTCATCTCTTCTTTTGAGGAATCCCAGTTTTCTTTTGCTTTTGATACTCTCAATTTTTCTTCTTCTGGGCTCAACTCTTCTTTTGAGGAGCCACAGGTTTCATTTTCTTTTGTCTTTTTCTGACTTTTTCTCCCTTTTCTTCTTTGTCCTTGCTTCGTTGCCAAATTCATTTCCACTGTTTGTTCTTTACCTGATTCGTCCGTATTTTGTTTCTCCTGTTCCTTGTTCTGTTCTTCTTCTTTTTCTTCTGTTAGATTCATCGTATTATTTTTAAAATCTATCACTACATGTCTTTCTGCCAATTCGTCAACTCCTACTATCATGTCATGTGACATGTTTGGCATTATTACACATTGTAGTGCATACATCTTCTTACCCAGTCGTACCATTACTCGTATGCCTTCATTTATAGTTGCCAATGTCCGTTTGTTTGCGCCCACTAAATTTACCCTAGGTATTTTGTAAATTAAATTTGTTAAGTTAACTTCTTCTATTAGTTTTCTGTTGACCAATGTTATTTCAGATCCAGTGTCTATCATAATTTTAATTGGTTTCTCGTTGATAAATCCATCCACAAATTTTAAATTAACTCCATTTTTCTTTTCGTTGTTTCTTGCCAATTTAATAAACTCCTTGGGGTTACAAAAGATTCCTGTTTGAGTTTTGGTTTTTAGTGAGCGCCGTCGTGAAAAAACGCCGGTTGCTCATCGTAGTTTACATTTTCTTCATAATGTCTCTCTCCGTCATATTCATCTGTCTGGGTATTATTTACTTCTCTTCTATTTTCTCTTGGTCTGTCGGATCTGTTTTGATTTTCTCGATATCCCTGTTCATTTTGTCTACCATTATTTCTGTTTTCTTGATTTGCGAGTGTGGTGTTTCTATTCTGGTATTCTCGATTTCTGTCCTGATTCCATTGCCTATTTCTTTGTTCATAATTTCCTCTTCCGTTGTCTCTATTTTCGTTTTCCCTTCTGGGATTAAAATCTCGTCTTGTATAGTCCCTCCTATTTTGATTTCTATCTCTGTAATCCTGTGTTTCTCGGGGCCTGTAATCTTCTCGCGACCTTCTTGATTTTCTTTCTCTTAAACGTGATTCTCTTATTTGTAGGAATTGGCATAAACTATCTATGTCTTTGTAGTTTTGTAATGTGATATGGTCTTCCAGCGTTTCTTCGAAATGTCTTGCAATCAGTTCGACTAATTGTTCCGATGAGTAATTATATTGTAAATGTTTTGCGTTATAGTAAATTTGTAATGCATATGTCCTTTCTGATATACCCATCCTATCATTGTATTTCCCATTTTGCAATTCCTTGTTAATTTCCAATTGTTGGACTTTTCCCCAGAAATAATTCAAAAATTTTTGTTCAAATTGTTGCCAACTGTCAAATTCTTCTTCTTTGCAATCGAACCATAGGCTTGCTTCATATTTGAGATGGTTTCTGATAGTTTCTTTTGCTGTTTCGAAATTTCCGATGTGCTGTATTTTCTTTTTCAGGCTATTTATGAACGTCACTGGGTGTAATCTTCTTACATCCCCGCCAAACCTTATCTTCACGTCATCTGTGCTATGTATAACATTTTCTCTTCTTTCTCCTACATTTTGTTGAATATTGATTTCCGCAATCTTTCTTTCCATTTCTTCTCTGATTGCTTGAATAGCGTTTTCAAACTTGTTTTCCACATTTTCTATTTCCTTTTTCTGGCAATTCGTTATCTCCTTTATTTTGATTTTGATTTCTTTAATCTCTAACTCCTGTTTCTCGCTCTTTTCTGCAATCTCTTCTATTTTTTTAACCATTTCCTTCTTAATACTCTCTATATTTCTGTTGTTTTCTTCGATGGCTTGTTTTGTTTCCTGTTGATTTTCATCCATTTTTTTCTGTGTTTCATCCATTTTCTGATCCAATTTTTGTTGTGTTTCATCCATTTTCTGTTCTATTCTTTGTGACTGGAGTTGCATCATTTGTAATATTTTATCTATTCCTGATAATTCTTGCTGTTCTGATGCCATGATTGTCGTGTCTAAAATATCTTCTTGGTCTGAATGTTCTTTTTGTTTTTTGTTGTCTTTGCTTTGGCTTCTTGTCACAGACATTTGTTTTCAAGAAGTACTGTCCCCGCCAAATATAAAATTTTACTAGTATGTTACCAAGACGACTTTTTCTCACCCAAATATTATAAATTGTCAATAAATATATCAAATGTAAATATCGTAAAAATAAAATATTAAATCAGTTATGTAAAATTTGTACCTAAAGAGATCTAAAATTTTATGTTATCAAATGTAAGTATCTCACTTTTTACCACAGGCATATAAATTTTCAAATACCGGCTTTACTCTTTCTATCCTTCAAATTTGCCACTAGAAATACTTTACAATGCCCTCCACGTTGGACGACAGTTGTTGTGATCTTGATTATTGATATGAGATGATAATTTTATATGTCATTTAATTTAATCAATGCATTACTAATAATCTAATTAATTTACCAGATCACATATCAATATGTTTTTAATCTCAGGGCTATTTATAAAATTAATTACTTACATACGTGGCTTCTAAGTATTTCTTAATGGTTCCTAATCGGGATAGGAAAGAAAAGAGTAAAATAATAACACATATGGGTTACAATTGTAATCAAAATATTGTTTATTTTATTTAAATGGCAATCACTGCTTAATATTGGCTATATCTTATTATTCTTAAACATAACATTTACACATGGGAATCTTATTTCCTTTTTATTTCCAATTGAAAGTTTTTATTAACATTTAACTATTATGATTTATTAGCAACAATTCTATTTAAGTTTGATGAAGCTTTTCTGATATTATTGATTATGTTTCTTCAATTTTAAATGTGGTATTTACTACGAAAAACCCATACATTCATGTCCAAACAAATGAGACTGACCTTTTTCTGGTGCACTTAGAATGTCTTCACACAAGACCCGTTTCCTGCTATCCTTGGCTGCAATCAAAACCTCGTCCTGGCTTCCAATAATGTTCTCCTCTGAAACTAGCTCGTATAGCTCTCGTTTCCTGCTTCTGTCGTGATGCTGTGTTCTACCTTTTTCGAAACTGCAATCAGCTACCGGGAACTCTTGGCCCAAGGAGGTTCTTTTACTCTCAACCTGGCCTACCTCTCGTTCCACGATATATACTCCACACTCACGGAACTACACCGGCTTTCTCACTCTCCGTACACTACCGTCTACGACTCGACTTCACTTCTCGACAGCTCAAAACATTCTGATCTCACTTTGTCATCCATTCCCCTACTTTCTAAATATCCCTTCCAGATTCACAAATCAATCTTCCACCACCAACTCTCATTCGCAGTATTCCTCAAAACCAATTTTTAAACTTTCTAAATATGCTTAATGGATTTCAAAGAAAATAGTTAATTCCCATTCTAAAATTACTTTCTACTATATACAAATTTTAATGACCTATTCTCTATTTCCACTTAGTCTTATTTAGCATCGGCTAATGATCGATCCTTCCGCGAACAAACATAATTACCTATTATCGATTTCACTTGAGTCTTATTTAATCACTTCTTAAAATTAAATATAACAATTTGTTGTATACAGGTTGTTCTAAATTTATATGCCCGTGGTTGAGAAAATTGAAAATATTTTATATTAAATTGAATTTTGTCTATAATTATCAAATTTTAATTTTCATATCAAATAGAAATATAACAATATATAATATGGTATTCGGCAAATACTCTGGACTAATTAGCAAAATACAAGGAAAAGTTATTTACCAGCAATTTTATTGCTGGAATCGAATCTTATGACTGTATATATTAATAATATAGGTATGCAAAGTCCGCAGATAGTTTGCTACTTTTTTTGTAAACAAAATGGCGCCCGAAAATCGTGTTTTTTTTTCAATATTTGCTCTATAGCTCCAAAGATTTCAACTTTACACCAAAAACACTCAAACAAAAATTCACCGCAATTAAATTCTGCATAGAGACGTGTTTTTCCTGATTTACTTCGACGAAAATTTTTCCTGGAAAATGCGGGGCTTTCTAACAAAATCTTTAATTTTCAACTAAAATTTTAGATAAGTAATTGTTTATCAATAATTAAATAACTTGGTAATATAAAAGCTCCTTTTGTATAGATTATAATTCCAGAAGGCCACGGAAATTTACGGTCGCTATAATAACCACAATAATTATGATACATAAGAATAACTATGATTTTTGTATAAAAAAAAACATTGTATATATTTAATGTACTTTACAGAATTGAAATTGGACTATTTAAGCGGCCTCAGGAATATTTTAAAATTATAAACAATTGTTTGGCTTATAAACAAATAGAATATCTCGAGAAATATTAAATTAAATTAAATCCTGAAAACGGCATTGGAAAAAAAGCGGCAGTACGCTTCTTTTAAAAGAAAAAACGTTTAATTGTGATGAGTGTTTCCTGAGATACAACCGGTCAAACTTGACCGGCATTTACGGCAAAGATATAAACAATAGGATCATAATTTTCGAACCATCACCTTTTTATTTTTGTCCTCTTTCTCCACACCAATTTTCATATCTTTCAAATACTCATAACATATATTATTATAATAAAAACTATCGATATTATGAGTGAAAATTGTCAAAAATAGCAAAATTCCAATCAAAAAATAGGTTGAAGAAAATGTTATCTCAAAGTTCAAAATCGGTATACGTTAAAAAAATGCATTTTCTTGGCTTCCCATAGATCAATTTTCTTCATTCTTTTTTTGTTCCCAAGTAACTCGAGTAGAGCCATCTAACTAACGCATTATTAAATGTCAAACTTGCTTTTGTTTTGTCATAATAAATTAATTTATTTATAAGAAAAGAACACTACATATTTTTCCAGTTGTAGACTTTTTTTAGATAAACTTACCACAAGTGTACCTTTTAACGTTAAAAACACAAATATTCTCATTTGAAAGCTGTATAATTATTTAAACAATCTTTATTTAAACAAATTAAAAATTTTTGTTATAATAAATAAATTAATTTATTATGACAAAACAAAAGCAACTTTGACTCATAATGTTATAAGTATTTTAAAGATATGAAAATTGGTGTAGAGAAAGAGGACCGAAATAAAAAAGGTGATGGTTCGAAAATTATGATCCTATTGTTTATAGCTTTGCCGCAAATGCCGATCAACTTTGACCGGTTGTATCTCAGGAACCACTCATCACAATTAAACGATTTTTCTTTTAAAAGAAGCGTCCTGCCGCTTTTTCTCCAATACCGTTATTATGATTTAATTTCATTTAATATTTCCCAAGATATTCTATTTGTTTATAAGCCAAAAAATTGTTTATAATTTTAAAATATTCCTGAAGGCGCTTAAATAGTACAATTTCAATTCTGTAAAGTACATTAGATAAGTACAGTATCTTTTTATACAATAATCATAGATATTCTTATGTATCGTAATTATTGTGGTTACTATAGCGACCGTAAATTTTTAATTAACAATTAAATTGTTGCTAAACTGTTCATTCAATTTCCATTGGCTTCTGGAATTATAATCTATATAAAAAGAGCTTTTATATTACCAAGTTATTTAATTATTTATAAACAATTACTTATCTAAAATTTTAGTTGAAAAATAAAGATTTTGTTGGAAAAACCCGCATTTTCCGGGGAAAATTTTCGTCGAACTAAATCGGGAAAAACACGTCTCTATGCAGAATTTAATTGCGGTAAATTTTTATTTGATGTTTTTGGTGTAAAGTTAAAATCTTTGGAGTTATAGAGCAAAAATTGAAAAGAACACGATTTTAGGGCGCCATTTTGTTTATAAAAAAGTAGCACACTATCTGCAGATTTAGCATACCTATATTATTAATATACAATCATAAGATTCGATTCCAGTAATAAAATTGCTGGTAAATAACTTTTCACAAAAATGGCCTATTCTACGATAATCTGCCCAGACTAAAAATAAACAGTACTGAAATTCGTGTGCCTCAGATTTGTATGAGTCAGGTGCCTAAACGTACTGAGTGGTTACCGAACGTCGTTATAACGTATGTGAATGTCGTGATAATGTTAGGTGCTTTAAAATGGTTCTCAGTTTTGCAGAAAAAATGTTTATGGTGGAGTACTATTTTCAGTCATACGGAACAGGTTACGAAAACGGTCCAAGCTTAAAATCAACAATGGTTTCAGCAGGACGGAACAACTTGTTACACTGCCAGGGAGTCTTCGAATACTGCGCGATCATTTTGGGAGTTGCCAGTCATCAGAACTAAAGCCACCAGATGCGTATATATGGGGGATGCTGAAGGAGTCAGACAGATCCACCGTCTGCAATTTCGGAATTGCGGACTAGAATTAAAGATTTTTTCGTGCCAGGGGCAGTAGTGGATCTATAAATTTGCCTTGGGAGAGGAAATTTGCCTTGGGATAGGAAATTTGCCATAGGGAGTAACTTCCAATGAAAAACCAACCAAAAGGGATAAAAAAAGATAAACTCAGATTATATAAAATACATAAATAATAACTTCAGTCCCTTAATTTTCCTAATTAGCGTGTTTATTGGGTTGAATTTGTTGAATTTGAAATATTTGATTTGGAATTTGACGAAGAAGAACCTACTTTTCATTAGTTATAACTCCGCTTCTACTGGGCCTATAGACCTCGTGCATACACCATTTTTTCAGTTTTTTATAAGCTATATTTTTGCTAAGAATATTTTTTTCGCTAAAATACTTACTTTTTGAGTTATCTGCGAAAAACCGCCCAAAAACAAGTTTTTTTTGTTAAAAATGAACATACTCGTATTCACTCACAAATAACTCGAAAAGTATTAACTTAGCGAAAAAACTCTATAGAACAAAAGTTACTTAGAACTAGTCATTTTATACAATTTCTGACTTATTTTGAATGTATATTTTTTTCACCCCGTACTCCCCAATTTTTGTAAAATGGAGGGGATGTACACTGAACCAAAAAAGTACGTAAATAGAATGAAAAAAACATTGACTCAAAAACGGGGAGCATTAATTTTCGTCCAAAGATCAGTATCGTTGGTCCAATGTAAGTACATTAACTAATGCTTAAAAACATTAACTTCTATGAACTAGTACGTTCATTCAATGTACTTTCTAGTTAAGAATTAATGTACCGATACATTGATTCAATGTACTGATCCATTGATTCAATGTACTTTCTAGTTAAGAATTAATGTACCGATACATTGATTCAATGTACCGATACATTGATTCTTTACTAGAAAGTACATTGAATCAATGGATCGGTACATTGAATCAATGTATCGGTACATTAATTCTTAACTAGAAAGTACATTGAATGAACGTACTAGTTCATAGAAGTTAATGTTTTTGAGCATTAGTTAATGTATCTACTTACATTCGACCAACGATACTGATCTTTGGACGAAAATTAATGCTCCCCGTTTTTGAATCAATGTTTTTTTCATTATATTTACGTACTTTTTTGGTTCAGTGTAGATACTGCCGACTGCAAGAGTTAACAATATTTTTCAATTATTTACGGTTTAATCATCTAAAGATTTAATTTACTAATCTTTTTTAAGATTATACCATTTAGAAATATTTTCAAATGGTTCCTATTTTATTTTACCTATTTGAATCGCTTATTTATGAAAGGCCTCGTGTCACTTTTTTTCAAATTTTAGTTTAACTTAGAAAATGATAACCCATATATTCGCACATCGTTTACTTATGAAAAGCCTCATGTCGATGACAAGGGGCTTTTAATAAATAAAAGCACTGTTGGCAACATAGTGTTTCAGAAGAAAGTAAAATTGAGAAAAACAAAAAAAGGAAATGTTAACTATTTCTTCCTCCTATGAATTTACTTGCGAAAGATTTAAAAAAGGAGTGGTTGTTGTACCTGATTTTATAAGTGAATTTCTTAGCAAAACCTTTAAGTTATTATCTAATCCAATGTCTATTGCTGAGCCATCTTCCCCTTCGTCATTAGCAAGGAAAATTAATGAATCAAAGGTACCAATAACTCATCGATAAAAAATTAATGACCTGAAGAGACTTTTGCAGTACGTCCTTCAAGAACACAAGTGGTTTTACAATGAGCTTGCCCTATGGCCTACAGTTGCAACCAAAAAATGAGCAAAAATGTATAAAATGGCATTTAATTTTAGCTAATTGTATTGTCTTAGAACTGTTTTGTAAAACAACACTTTTGTTTATGAAAGGCCTTTTGTCAGCTATTTTCAATAATAAAAAAAATACAGTATTGATTTTAAAAAGTGTAACTAATATGATTTATTTTGAGTTTTAAGGTCCTTAAAATGTTTCGAAAAATCAGAAAAGTATAAAATCGTTTTTTATAAAACTAAACAGTTTTTTCTTGTTTCCCAAAATTTACATTTTGTGACAAGAGGCTTTTCATAAATAAGAGATTCATTTGTTGAATTAGCTTTTCAAAAAATTTACAGAGAACAAAAATTAATTACTCACCGGAGGGACCGCAGACGTTCGGATACAATTAGCGTCTCTTTGCAAAGACAATGACGTCGACTTTTCAAAGTAACAAGACACTTACTCAACACACACACTACACATGACACTGGGTACCTGACTGAAAAAATGCACCGTACCTACCATGCCAATGGCCATTAGTTGTCGAGGCATCAGGTAAATAAAAAAAAATTAATTAATACTAGATATGTAGCATTGAATAATGAAATAGGTACTTACATTCCGTAATGTCTTCATGGGCAGGTAATCTTTTCAAATAAAAATTTATTTGTTTTATCCTTGATATGACTTTCACACTAAAGAAAGGAGATAATTCTTTCGAAATTGCTGTCCCATCCATCAATAAGTCCATTTCCATTTCCAAATGCCACTCCAAAGTCCATATCAATCTGCAAAAGTGAAAATAGAAGTACAACTTTTTTTTTATAGAAATCCAACAAAATAATTTATAAATAGTTAAAAATATATGTAAATACATACCTTAGAAAAATCAACCAAAGCACTAGTGCCAAACACCGCTCGTCAGAGTCTGCAGCTGCAGGGTAACTGTCTGCTAGGAGGTTACAACTGTTGTCACGTGATTTTTTACACCAATAAAAACACTTATAGAGTTTTAAGAAATGTATCGGTTTATGTACAAGATTGTTGTTACAATGTATTAATCATTTATTCAGGTATATTACGTTAAAACAATGATTGCGTTATATCAAAACAATGTATCGATTTATTACTCAAAGTCGAAAACATTAATTTAATGTACGAAAACATTAATTTAATGTAGGAAAACATTGATTCAATAAACGAGTTCGTAATTTAATGAACACTGTACATTAGTGCAACGTCTTATATTCATTAATTTAACCGCATAATCCTGATGCATAGTTTCGTATAGACAATGAACAAATTATTAGTATTATGAAAAAAGTCATTGGATAAATAAAACGATTCGTTGAATTAATGATTCTATTCATTATTTTTTAATGAATAGAATTACATTGTAATAATGAATATGGTCATTACTTAATGACTACGTGTTTATAGTATTAACGAAATTTTCATTGAATCAATGTAAAAAAATTCAATAATTGGCGTTCATTGGTACTATGTACAATATTTTTTTCAGTGTAGAATTGTAAACTTTTTCTTATATAATAATAGACAATTTCAACTATATATTCCCAAATTTTCATCCTTCCTTTATTTTTTTGGAGGTTTTCGTAAAATTTTGCATTCCCTGATCGGGCTATATATCTTAGCAAATCGAAAAATGTAAGAACAATGAGTGACGGTTCCTTATTTTGGCGGTAGTGTTCAAGTAAGTGATAAGTGACAAATGACAACTGATGTGACTTTGACAAATATTGTGTACAGTCACTGTCACTACATAGTGAACTGCCTATTTCAATAATTTAACGTAAATTGAACACCGAACCCAAGTACAACGAAACAGTAGCACAAATTTGTCAAAAAATAAATGTAGTTGTTAATTATTGGTGACAAATGTAGTGGACATGGGATCATAGGCGTTACCGGGGGCGTTTGGGGGTTGTAACTCCCCCATTTGGTTGTACTGTGAGCTCTATTACGCTTAACACCATTACTATTACATAACCCCAGAGACCATCTAGTAGTTGTACCCCCCCCCTCCCCCCCGTAGGATCATCCTGGTTACACCTCTGCATGGGATGGATGTGAGAACTGGATAGAAGACATGATATATGGTTGGTTGTATACTCTAAAACATTCTTATTAAGTAGCAAATGTTTTATAGAATGAAGAAGGAAATTAACCTATGGATCTGAGTTGAATAATACTTAAAATAAAAAATTAGAAATTACTGAAATATGAAATATTATTGTACCACTGCTCAGTCAAACATGAATTCAATGAGCAATACAAATTAAAGTTATTATTGTCAATAGGATCGCCAAGATTATATCAATAATTTTCAAATGGAAAATAGGTCCTGATCACGTCACATTTGACGTTTCCCTAACGTTACATTGTCTCAGAATTTATATAGCTGTCCCCGTAAATCTTTCTATTCCATTCAATGTTTTAAAAATAAATTTTCCTTCGTTTATAACTACTTTACGTTAATAGAGAGACAAATTCCCCTTACAAATGTCGAGAGTCTACTTTACGGATGTGATTTATTTGTCAGAACAAAAATCACTGTAGGTACATCCTCGAAACAAAATAAATACATTAAATTAGCGCCCCTATATACTGGAAATAGATCTTCTTTTGTTTCAAACGAACTCAATTGTTACTTTTTAGTGATGACTTCCTGTAATCATTTATATTTACCTCTCTCTGCTCTGTCCTGTCGTCCGAGTTGGCCGTGTCTGTGAAATCTTTTCCTCTAATTCCTACTATTTTATTTAACAAATGACTGAGTAATTTGTGACATGGATATTTAACACTTCATGATTGAGGGGCTTGGCTAATAGACGTGTTTATTAGTCATGGGCCTATCTGGTCCCGAGATCACAATAATTGAAGAAATTACTAGAGCAGTAAATACCTCGAAAGACGGGAAAGCAATAATTGGACCTGATCAAATTCCTGTTGAGTTACTCAGATTGTTAGATGAAGAGGGAATTACGATACTCCAAAGATTTTTCAACCAAATCTATAAAAAGGAAAATTCCCTCTCCAATAGCTTGTATCTACCTTTATCCATTTGCCAAAAAAGAACAACGCAACAAAGTGTAAAGACCACCAACTGATAAGTCTGATGAGCCATTCTTTACAATTATTACTCAAAGTTCTTCACTACAGAATCTTCACAAAATGCGATAAGGTTATTGGTTGCTCACAATTTGGATTTAGAAAAGGCCTGGGTACCAGCGAAGCACTAGTTGCAACCCAAGTGCTAGCTCAGAACTGCTACGAATAAAGGAAAGATGTAACGATGTGCTTTATAGATTATGAAAAAGCCTTCGATCGAGTATAACATTACGCGTTCGTGGCTGCTATTATTTGCAAAACAAGCGAATGAGAGTGAAACTAGTAAATGCTTTTATGACGCTCTCTGAACGAACTGAAATATAGGACGTTCCTTGATTTCACATATCGATTATTTTGTTGTGATTCGGAATTACGAATCTTCATTTGTTTTATTTTAACATAACACTAAAATTAACGACCAAAGTGATAACAAACAAACTGAATAAACTTATAACATTAGCAGAAGAACAACAATATTTTACGTATTACGTCGGGAAGATCATGCACCGACTCTATATTTATAATTAGGCAAGTTCAAGAGAAATCGTTAGAATCATAGGCGTAACCAGGGGGGGTTTTGGGTTTTTTTTGGGTTATAACCCCCCCCCCCCCCATTGGGATGTACAACCACCCCCCTTAGGATCATCCTGGTTACGCCTATGGTTAGAATACAACAAACCGGCATACTTATGTTTCGTGGACCTTAAGAAGGCATTTGAAAGGGTCAACTTAAACGACGTTATCCATTTATTTTACCTTTACAAATAATTAAAACGATCGATAATATCTTCTAGAACAACACAATAAAAGTAAAAGTAAATGAAGAACTAACTGACCCAATTGAAGCTGGCAATGGGATAAGACAGGTAGGTAGACACACTGAGTCCTCTACTGTTCAACCTAATCATGGATGAAATAATAAAAAAAGTAAGAAATAAAAAAGGATACCAAATGGGAGAAAAACAACTTAAAATAATC
Source organism: Diabrotica virgifera virgifera (assembly GCF_917563875.1). NCBI lineage: Eukaryota > Metazoa > Arthropoda > Insecta > Coleoptera > Chrysomelidae > Diabrotica > Diabrotica virgifera. The sequence goes on from NC_065447.1 coordinate 6,455,601, forward strand.
TGCTATGCAGACGACGCAATACTAATCTCTCAAAGTGAAGATATGATTTACAACGTATGCTGCACCGATTTAATAAAACCCCTAGAGAATTTAACATGTTAATTTCCCCCAAAAAGACTAAATGCATGGTTATAACAGCAAATCTAATAAGGTGTAAATTAGAGCTGGAGGGTCAGCTAATAAAACAAGTCATGGAGTTTAAATATCTAGGCATCACACTATATATAGCTACGGAAAGCTCGAAACAGAAGTGAAAGATCAGGTGAATAAAGCAAACAGAGCCGCAGGTTGCCTCAATGAAATAATATAGAGAAATATATCGGAAAAGAAGTGAAAGACAAAATTTACAAAACAGTCATCAGACGTGATACAGAAAGGACAAAAAGAATGCTAGAAACAGCAGAGATGAAAACACTTCGAAAAATCGATGGTAAATGTAAGACACTATGGGATAGAGCTAGAAGTGCAGATACACGAAGGAGATGCAAGGTAGACAACATTAATAACTGGGTGAAAAACAGAAGAATAGAATGGAACGACTACATAAGCCGAATGACAACAAATAGGGTAAGGACGGCGAGAAACGATTCCCAATAGGAAGACGATCAGAGGAGGATAACGAAAACGATGGAATGACGACTTATTGGAGGCACATTGAAAAACAGAGAGAGTCATGTCTACACAAAAAGAAAAAGATGAAGATTTGTTTTAGTTCGTTCAGGGATAGTCATAATATACCATCTGAAGATCTCTAATGAGAGTGAATCTAGTAAGGGCGTTTATGACGCTCTTTGAACTAATTGAAATATAGGACGGCTCTTGATTTCTTTTTACAGCGAATTCTTTTGTATTAAAATAATGAATGGGTTGCATTCTGCAAATGGGTTGCAGTCAAAGACGGCATTGCAGTCTTTTGTATTAGTTTTACTCATAACTGAGTGTCGGGAAGTTTTCATTGGAATTTTGCCACGCTGAAGACGGGTAGTAAGGTGCAAGTTTTAGACCTCCTCGTGTTTCTTTTATTCGGCATTCGCTTGGTTTGCAAATAATAGAAACCACGAAGGCGCAACCAGAAACTTGATTTTATTGGAGGTTTTATTTCTACATAAAAACTGCATTTTAAGACTTTGGATTTTGTTTATAAAAAATACGGACGATCTTATAGTACATCAATTCGTATTTTTCATTAACTAATAGTGCAGTCACTGAAGGTATTCACCTCCGATTTCGTTGAACCTCCATCGATTTTCATGAAGATTGGTCAGCAGTTAAAGGATACTTCAAGGAACAAAGGTGACATGATGCCAACTTGCGCTTTTACCCTGGGGGTGGATGCCACCCCTTTTCTGGGGTGACAATTATTTTATTAAAAATAATACCATAATTCGATAGAGGGACAAATTCTAAACAAAATTTGTTATATTAAGTTATTAACATAAATCAATACTTTTTGAGTTATTAAAGATCAAAGATTTTATTTTTTCGTAAAAAAAATGCATGTTTTAAAGCTGTTTTTCACGTATAATTCAAAAACTATTAGCTTTTACAAAAAAGTTGTTCTTACCAAAATTGAAGTCAATAAAAAATTAAATACACTATTCACTCAAAGTACTAAACTATTGTTAATTCAAAGTAAGTTATGGGTAATTGAATGTATATTTTTTTCGATGAGTACTCAAGTCTAAGTATTCAAGCTTAAATAACGGGAAACGATGCACTTTATAAAATATATATGCTAAACACTTATCAAAGTACTTTAGAATACCTAACAACTGAGCTCCAGAAGAAGTTAATAGCATCAAAATTAAGCAAGTTATGATGAAACTAAGAGAAACCTTTCGATTTTTTTGGGAAAAAGTGAAAAATAAAACATACGCCATTTCCACAAAAATTAAAATTTATAGTAATCCTTACAAAAATTTCTTTGTATTAGCATAAGTAATGATTTTAACAATTTTTACCGGTTTACAATGCATATTTTTGAAAAAAAGATATAATTTAAAAAAATCAGAATTTTTAAAATGATCGTCATGTTCATTTTCTTTTGATAATAACTATAAAAATACTCAATATACGTAAAAAATAGTAAATAACCAAATTTTAGTTTTTTCTATATCAAATATTATACCTTTTTACCATTTCTGTAGAGTGAAAAATAACCGAGATAGAAACGTTTAAAGCTTAAATTTTGCTGCGAGAACCATGTAACCGTGGCCATTTAATCTTTGATTTTTAAAAAAGTAAGAGGTTTAAAAGATTAAATTCAACATGTTTTATAAGCCTTTAGTATTACCTTTCAAACCGTTTTTAGGTGAACCTGATATCTTAAAAATTAACGGAGTTAATAAGAAAAACAATTTTTTGGAAAAATTTTTAAAAGATAAAGTTTGAAAAATTTTTGGAGCATACATTTTAATGCTATTAACTTGTTCGGTATCTCATTTGATAAATGTTTCTAAGTACTTTCACAAATGTTTAATAAGTTTATGTTATAAAATGCATCATTTTCTTGTAATTTAAGCTTGAAATCTTAGATTTGGGTACTCGCCGAAAAAAATATGAATTCAATTACCTATAACTCACTTTTAGTTAATACTAAAAGGTTTTTTTAAAAAAGAAGTTTGTTTAATTTTTTATTGGCTTCAATTTCGGTAGTAATAACTTTTTTGTAAAAACTTATAGTTTTTGAGTTATCTATGAAAAATCGGTTAAAAACATGCATTTAATTAAAATCTTTGATCTTTAATAACTCAAAAAGTTTTGATTTATTTTAATAACTTTATATAACAAATTTTGCTTAGAATTTGTCTCCCTATCTAATTATGGGGTTTTTTTTAATAAAATAATTTTCACCCCGACAAGGGGTGACACCCCCAGGGTAAAAGCGAAAGTTGGCACCATGTCACCTTTGTTTTTTGAGATATCCTCTAACAACTTACCAATTTTCATGCAAATCGATGGAGGTTGAACGAAATCGGAGGTAATAGCTCATATCCACCTTCAGTGACTCCACTATAAGGCCCCCACTCTATGACTGAAAACTATCCAGCTACCTGTTATTAATTTTCTCGCGAAATATAGCTATTTGTATAACAAGGGAGGAAAGTGCTACTTTTCCTCCCGAGAATGAAGTTTACTGCCCGACGCGTAGCGGAGGGCAGTAATCATTCAAGGGAGGAAAAGGCACTTTACTCCCATGTTATACATATGGTTTTTCCACCTTCCTCAAATAACAAGTCATTTTTTCATTTTTACTTAATTTATTTATGTAACTAACCAACAAAATTTATTAGAACTAAAACTAACAAGTACGTACAATATAACTGTCAACTGTCAAATATAAGTCAAATTAATAATGTAAACATTGTTAAATCAAAATAACAATTTACTGTTTTTTACCATTCTGCAAAATACAGTGTTTTATAAATAAACGTTAAAATGTATAGAAACTTACGTAATAGAAAATAGATATTGTACAAGGCGTCAATAAGTTACATTTCATGAATGAAATACCATGACGTCACTTTTACTTTTCCTCCCTAGGGAGGAAAAATATTTTCCTCCCTAGGGAGGAAAAGTACAACTTTGCTCCCTACAATCAGGTCCGGAAAAGTATACTTTCGGTAGAGGTAGGTGGAAAAATAATTTTTTCACTTCTAGACTGGTTTGTTAAAAAATACCAAAAATAAAACATCAGATTTACGGTTTTATTCGAGAATTCTTTTCAAACATGTAAGTGAATGAAAACAAAAAAAGATCTGAATTTGGGAACGAGAAATAATAAAATGCAAAAACGACCAAGTACTAATAAATAAATCTAAAATTAATGCAAATCTGTTTTAAAAGTCTCATAAGTAAAAAGTAAGCCTTCTTTCAATTTCTTAAATGCTTGTAATTCCCGCACTGACTGATTACCATTAAAACCCAATATTCCAACTAATATAGATTTACAGAGCAGATAAAAAGAACCACGTTCGAGTATTATTAATTATCGAGAAGAACGAATTTATGCTTCTTTGTTGGACTCTGAAAAGAATTAACTGATGCGCAGTTGCCATTCGATACTACGAATTTCGAAACCAATTCTGGATTTAATTATTTATTTGTTTCTTTTAGGGCAGTCAATGAGGGTATTTGGCTTCGAATTCCATCCTACTATATCGATTTACTTGATATTTTCACAGTAAGTAGGGAATAGCTCAAGAAACAAAGTCTACCCTATATAATATGGCGCCTTTATCTTGGGACCGGTTCTCACCTCTTCAAGGGGGTGGAAAATTTTTTGGTCAAAATAACCACGGAAGTGGCTAAAGAACTTAATTCTAAGCAAAAACTGTTTAAGAATTTTTTTTTAAACTCAATAATTTTTGACGTGTTCGAAAATTGGCCATTTTCATTGAAAAATGACACCTTTTCGGACGGTTTTTGCGAATACCTTAAAAACTATACATCTAACTAAATAAATTATATAATAGATTTTTGTAGCTTATGAAAAATACAAAGAGACTCGTTCATTCATAAATCTTCTAGGTATAACACAAAACGAGATATTATGGTAGGTGTAAATAGTTTGTTTTTTTTTGTACATGCTCAAATTGGAGTATTCAACTTGAAAGGACAGAAAAACGGTCGATTTTAGATGTATAATGATTGTTTTGCTTCAAAAGACCTTTAAAATAGGCAATATTAAATGTCTATTACATTCAAACAAAGCGAGATATGATGCAAAAAAATTGATGACTCATGTATTTTAAGAAAAAATTAAAAGTATACTTTTAACCCCTCATCCACCACAATGTAAATGCATCGTTTTCCTTCTAGAATATCTTTTATTATAGTGTTTTTTCTATGTTCAAAAATTTGGACGGGTTTAAAATGAATGTTTTTGAAAAAAATAAGATCAAATTATAGAGCGCATTTATAGATTTTCTTAAGAATATTTGTTTTTCTCCAACTCGAAAATGATAAGAGATACGAAAAAAGATATCATACAAATATTTAGGGTTTTTTAGATAAAAATGTTTTTATTTTTTATTACTCTATCTCTTATCATTTTCAAGCTACATGGAGAAAAAGAAGATTTTTAAGAAAATTTAAAAATGCGCTCTATAATTTTATCTTATTTTTTTCAAAAACCATTCATTTTAAACCCGCTTAACTTTTTGAACATAGAAATAACACTTTAATAAAAGGTATTGTAGAAGGAAAACGATGCATTTAAATTCTGGTTGATGAGGGGTTAAATATACTTCTCAATTTTTCCTAAAATACATTAGTCATCAATTTTTTTGCAGCATATCTCGCTTAGTTTGAATGTAATTGACATTTAATATTGCTCATTTTAAAGGTCTTTTCAAGCACTACAAAAGGTATTGATCGACTGTTTCTCTGATATTTCAAGTTGAATACACTGATTTGAGCATGCACCAAAAAAACAAACTTTTTCACCTACCATATATATCTTATTTATTATAACTAGAAGATTTAGTAAGGAACCAATCTCTTTGTTTTTTTTATAAGCTACAAAAATGTTTTATATATTTTTTTTAGTTAGATGCATAGTTTTTAAGGTATTCGCAAAAAACCGTCCGAAAAGGTGTAATTTTTCAATGAAAATGGACAATTTTCAACCACGAATAATTCAAAAAGTGTTAAGTCTTCAAAAAAAAATTAAAGAACAATTTTTGCTTAGAATTAGGTTCTCTATCCACCTCCGTAGTTATGTTGACCAGAAAATTGTCCATCCCCTTGAAGCGGTGGGAACCGCCCCTTAGATAAAAGCGCCGTAGTATATAGGGTAGACTTTGAATGAGGAGATAAGTAGATGTTATTCCCAAAATTTCATTAAAATCCATGCAGTAGGATAGAATTCGGAGGTAATAAGTATGCTCTTCTTGCTCTCATTGAATGGCGTATTTTTGTTAATTTATTTTATTTATTTAATCAATAAACCCATTAATACCTTTCGATGGTGGTATATTTTCATTATAATCATACAATAGGTACTTAGTTATTGTAACATATTATAAATTCATTTTTGTGGTGCTCCTCTACCGATACTTCTTATACATAATTGTGAGTTCTCTTATTCCACTGTTCCATTGCAATTCTATTCTTTCTGTTCATGCTGTTCATTCTTTATAAGACCAGTTGATAAATCTGAACTGATCCATACAATCAAAAGTATCAAATGCAAATCTTCTTGTAGTAGGTACCTGCGTTACTGATATACTATCCATAAAAAATTTCTCAAATCTCCCAGAAAATGTGTTAGAAGTCTTCATCTCACTAATTAATGGTACTTTTGAGGAATGTAAATTTCCAGAGTGCCTAAAAACGGCCATTATTATTCCTTTTCATAAAAGTGATGAAAAATATATTGCCTGCAATTATAAACCTATTGCATTACCTACTACCGGTACACTCCAAAATTATTGAGAGATTCATACAAGCCCAACAGAAAGCCTTTTCTCGTTGAAAACAACATTTGATCACACGATCAGTTCTGCTTTTTAAATAACAAATGTACCACTGATGCCATGTTTTCTGTAACTACTACATGACGTTGACCAAGCACTGAACAATAATCTTTACACTGCCACTGTTATTGTGACTATGACAAAGCTTTTGATTGTATAAACATTTTACTTGGATAATAGGAAACAACTGGTTAGAGCAAATGATACAGACTCTGGTCTCAAAAACATTGTATGTGGGGTAAACAAGGTTCAGTATTAGGTCTTCTACATTTTCTTATCTTTATTAATGACATCATTAGTATAAAAATCGATGGAAATTTTTTTCTTTTTGCTGATGATACCAGTATCGCCTGGAGCAACTCAAATATTGCAACATTTCATGCTACTATAATTTCTGATCTACTTACAATAAAAACCTGGTCCGACTCTAATTTACTCTCTTTTATGTAGATAAAACAGTAGCATTATCCTGTAACGGAGCTCTTCAACCCTTGTCTCTTAATAATAGCCAAATCAGTACCGTTGATTCTGTAAAATTTCTTGGTATTTTTTTAGACAGCAACCTTAAACGGTCTCTTCATATCGATTTGTTAGGTAAGAAATTAGCCTCAGCTTGCTGTGCAATAAGATCTGTTTCAAAGCAAATCAATTTGGCATCTTCCAAAATGACATATTTTCTTTGTTAAAGTGTCATCTTCGATAAAGTCTTCCTTTTTGGGGTAAAAAATAACACCAAATAGACACCAAATTAGAAAACAAACCAGCTATAGTGACTAGAATCAGATATTAGGTAAAGTGGTAAGGTGGCCTAGCATTTTCTTCTAACATTAAAAATATACTAAATATCTAAAACTATTAGTTTAAACCATAATCAGTTTGCCATTTTATTTATAGTAGTAACTGAATCCTCGGGTTATAGTTTGGAGTTACTAAAGCCAAAAATGTCTACGTCTTTTCCATGTTTATGATCCTAAATATTTACTTATTTTATCTCCAACTTCTGAACTTACTTTTTCTCAAGCTGAGTGATACTAGAAGAGCGATATTAGAACTCGTGTATTGAGATACTACGTATTCTGACTATTCTGTGTCCTTTTATATAGAGTTGAAGCCTGGACAATTACGGACCCAACTAAAAAAATACTCACCTGCTTTGAGATGTGGCTTTATCGAAAAATGTGGAAAATATCATGGATACAACACGTAACAAGCACGGAAAGAAAGATGAAAAAAGAAATAGAAATACTCAACTGTATGAAGGAAAGAAAAATGAGAAATATGAGTTGATGAGATTGGTTATACAAGGAAAGTGGGTGGGAAAAGAGGACTAGGAAGACGGCGCACGTACTGGTTGAAAACTTTAAAGCAGGGTAATGAAGAAACAACAATAAAACTCTTCAGAACTACTACAGACAGCGTAAAATGGGCCTTGATGATCGCCAATGCCCTTAAAGGATGAGGCACACGAAGAAAAAGAAGAGCGATAATGAGAACAGACGATTGCGGCAATTTTAAATTAAGCGTATAAAACAGAAAAATCCGGATGCTCTTCTAAAAAAAGAGTTTTTTAAATTTTCAAATTTGCTATATTAAAAAAATTTAATGAGCTAATTATCCAGTTGTCGAATAAATAATATTGAATTTGTTTGATGGCAACCCTGCAAGCCTTCTTTTCGACAAAACTGTACCTTCTCATCTTCACTAACCTAAACTGGTTTTTTCTTCAGAATTTTAAACATAATTCAAAATTTCAAATACAAGAATTATTAAAGAAATATTGGGCAGACTGTATAATTACTAGTCTGCTTGTGTCAGATATGATATATGGGCGGACGAAAAGCGAATAAAAAATACTACATGGGATATCTACGAGGACCGCATCTTATATAGATATGTAATTGTTTAATGGGAAATTTTTATACGTCAATTATTGCAAGCTTGCTTTTTGACACAAACGAAAAACTGAAGATAAAAACAAAGAAATTGCAACAAAATAATAAACATTAAAATTTTATTCACCAACTACACATTTATATAAGAATAGACATCCAGAATAGAAGTAAATAAAAAACCCATTGGTTGTACCTTATCGTCAGACAAATTATGGAAAAATCATTGTATCGTCCCGGTCTACTTTTGCTTTATAGATCTACAAAAAGGATTTGACCGAATGGAACGGAACTCACTGGATACATACGCGAAACACACCGTCAAATCTTATAATTACCATCAAACAATTTAAACATATATAGCAGATAGGTACATCTTCTTCTTTTCTTCTTTTGGCTTAATAATCCTGGATAGATCATTGCCTGGCTGGCTAAGTTCTTCCATTCAGACGTCTCTTATGTCCTTCTCCACCACTGTCTTACATTCATAGTTTTCAGGTTGTCTTTCACGTCATCCAACCATCTCGTTCCGGTCTTCCTCTTTCCGTCTTCCTATCGGCTTCCATTGTAATATTTTCTTTGCTTTTCTTGCATCTTCTTGTGTCTGGACATGTCCCAGCATGATAGCTTATGACTTTTCACAAATTTTACAGTATTATACCCTACATTCAATTCATTAACCTCGTCATTTCTCCTGATTCTTCATGTGCTCTCTTTCTCTTGCACCGGGCCGTATACGTTTCTCAGTATCTTTCTCTCTAATATCTCGAGTATATAACAAATACATACTTTAAGAACAATTTTTGGAACGATTCCTGTTGTAAAGGATTTATATTAGCATCCAAAAAATAAGAGTTAATCCATATGGATTTAATTTTTAAAAGTCTTAAGCAAATATTATTTACATGCATTGTTTGGATTTCGTAAATGGGTGACATTGGTTTTGTAATCTAGGCCACGCATTTTGAAAACACCGAAGTCAGCAATGGTACTGCTATTAGTAATTCACGGTCACATTCAAGTATGGTCAATCATAACAAACAATTGGGATTTATTTATAGATAGTAGAAAGTAAAGAAAGGGATTATTCATTATTCAGAAACCGACGTGGTTAGATTAGAGACGTTATCCATCCCTTACACCAACTAGTTACTGTCGCACACGGTGACTTAAATAAATATATTCCGGTAATTAGTGTTTCAACTTAATCAACCCCATCATCGGGTGTTGCAACCCCCGTACCACCATACTGTTCTTTTCTTACTGCTCTTTTTCATTTTTTTTTCCATACGCTGTCGTATGAAGTTGCTTTGGTTACAATTGTTTCCATATTTTTTCCTATTTTCTATAATAACCTGGTTCTTCCATATCTGTTGAGGCCTTCTTCTCATTATTTAGGTTTCTGGCTTTCATTCAGTAATTCTCTTCAGAATAAAGTCAATCAGGGAGTTGTGTTTTCATCACCCTGTGCGTTCCATCCATTTCAGTCTCTGTGATTTGCTGATATCCTCCTCCTCCTAAGTGCCTTCTCTATTGAGGTAGGCGATTAATATGACAAATTTCTCTCTGTTCTGGGGGCTTGAGCTAAGCGATTCCCTATTGTGTGGGTCCAATCTCTGATGTTTCGGAACCAGGATTTTTTCTTTCTTCCTATACCCCTTTTACCTTCGATTTTGCATTCTAATATAACCTGAAGTTGCTCAAATTCCCTATGGAGCATTATGTGTTCTAGATATGACGTCTTTATTTCTAATTTTAATTTAATTGACCAGATGAGGACGACTGTTCATTAATTCCAGTACTTTTTCATTCGAAGTTCTGCTGCTCCAACTTATTCTTAGCATTCGGCGGTACATCCACATTTCGAATGAATTCAGTTTTTTGACGTCATACTGCTTTAATGTCCAGATCTCACAGCCATATATAGAGACCACACATAACACTTTAGTGTTCTCAATCTTATTGTGACTGATAGCTTAAGGTTACAGAGCATTTTACGCATGTTCATGAAACCAGACCTTGCTATTTCAATGCGTCTTCTAATTTCTTTTAATTGGTTTTGACTACTTAGCTCTCTGCCCAGATAAACGAAGCTTTGGGAACTCTGAAAGGTGATACCATTTATTTGTATGTTGAGTGTAATTTGACTTTCTTGTAATAATATGTTCATTTGATGATATACTTTAATTTAATTATATCTTCTCTCTGCATTGTGTTTCCTATCTCGTGATCTACTTTTCTTTGTTTTGTTGCTTGCTAGTACCTATATGCTCTGTTATATCTGTATTTATCTCATTTCTTCCATTTATATGCTTGACTTTCCTAAATGAGTATCTAATTTTTTATTTTCATTTCCATTATTGCATTGTACCGTTTTCAACCGATTTTTCTAATGTTCATCTTCTTTTGGGTTTTCGTTCATTTTATATAGTTTGTGAATTGAGTTCCTTTTGTTGATTTTAGCCATTGGTCTACATTTCCTTCACAGTATTTTTAGTTATTCAAATAGTTTCGAATTACTTTTGCCATTGTCTTCAAGATCTGTTAATAATTTATCCAATCGAATAAATATAACGCATCCTGTTTTATTGTAGACTGAGATGTTATGACACAAAAAACACTTCTAAACCAGAACGAGAAGAATAGTTTGTAGTTCTTTTTCTTCTCGTAACACTACCAACCGGGGTAGATCGTGGCTGATTGCACAAGTCGCTTTCATCTTAAATGGTCGTCTATGGTATTTGAGTCAGTAAATAGCCTCATTGTTCTTAAATCTGGCCATATTTATGTTATATCTCCATCGTATCCGTGAACGTTATAGACTGAGTCTATAATAGGTTTCCAAAGCGAATTTATTTGTTTATTCATGATTCAAATACCTGATATTTCTGTGTGGATCAAGACATCCAGAATTGGTCATTGATATGGGAAAATTATTATGCATGCATGCAGTAAGTAAATACAAAGTAAACCTAAATATTTTAAATTGCATAAAAATAATCAGAAAACCAAAAAATATACATTTTTAATTTAAAATGCTTTAAATAACCCCCGATCTAAAAATTATTTAGTTTACTGTAGGAATTTGTTTGCAGATTCCATGCGAAAAAAAATTCCAAATAGTCCAGCATTGCAAAACTGCTTTACACACCGGTAAAGAAAATAAATTAGAATCGGGAGATAAAAAGCAAGATTCGATATCTAGGTGCTTAAAATCAACTAATCGGAAATCAAGTGAGCAAGAGACATTTAACCATGATTTGTTCGAAGCATTGTTAAGCTAAAATATATCTTTGTCCAAATTGTCAAACGAAAATTTGCGAATATTTTTTGAAAAATACTGCAAATGGAATATTCCAAGTGAAAGAAGCTTAAGAAGAAACGAGATCGATTCTGTAGGTATATTCTGCGGTACTGAGTAGATAACATAAAATTAGAGACAATAGGAGACAATTATTTTTATGTATGAGTGGATGAAACAATTGATTCTTCTGGACGTTACATGGCACATTTATTAATCGGATCTCTTAAAAATGGGCCAGCTTGTAAATCGCCTTTAATTGCTTCCAAGAAGTTGAATAAAACCAACGCACTAGGTAAAGGTTTTTGCAAGACAATTTAGCAATTTTTTTTCTTCCTTTAGCTGTTCCAAACGAAATTTTTTTATTTTTCTTTCAGATGCTGCACCTTACATGGTTAAAGTAGGAAGCGATTTGAAAATTTTTTATCCTCGTTTAGTACATACATTTTGCCCAGCACATGGTTTAAATAGGGTCGCAGAAGAAATTAGAAATAAATTTCCTCTTGTTAATAATTTTATTTCAAATATAAACAAAATATTTCTTAAGGCACCTATAAGGTATCAGTTGTATAAAGAACATTTGCCGAATCTTCCTCTTCCACCAAAACCTATTGTTACTGGATAAGAACTTGATTAGAGGCTGCAACGTTTTATGCAGAATTTTTTGCTGAATTGAAGCCAGTAGATTCTTCCGAACCACTTTCACCAATTCAAAGAATTGGTGAAAAATAAAATAGTACCACAGCAACTTTCATACTTAAAAATATTACGTACCTACATACATGCATATTTGACACAAATAATATGCATATATATGCGCATATATCTTCCTTTTCAGCCTGCATATTTGCCTGACTTTGGATAAGGGTTTTCTTCCGTAGGTTGTTCCTCCCAGATTATCTTGGTAAGGCGGTTACTAGGGAGTCTATGGACATGGTCAGCCTATCTTAGACGTTGGGATTTAATCTGTTGGACTACGTCGCTAGCTTTATACACCTGTTTGACATCAGCATTTGTTCTCATTCGGTATTGTTTAGTATTCGGGTCGTGGTAAGTTTCAAAGATTGTTCTGAGGACTGTCTTCTCAAAACATCTGAATTTTCTTTCCACAGATCTAATCACTTATCATGATTTTTGATGTTCGTGTTAGGCTCTTAGATTTAATATTGTTGTGGAGGATATACATACATCATACTTCTGTTTTATGCCTGAATTCTCCCATTTATCTTTTCCGTTCATTATCTGCGGTGATAGTCGCTCCGAGATATTTAAAACTCTCCGCTCTTTCAAATTTATATGGGTAATTGTAACATTTAACGTTTTCTCTTCATTGATCCTTAGACCAATTTTTTGCCTCTATCTCTAATTTATTGAAAGAGGTGATACTGGAGAAAGAGAATTGTACAGAACAAAACTGTGTGCTCAATAAATTTAAGTAGACGAAGAGTCAAAAGAAAAATGGAAAAATGACTGACGTCAATACTTTGACAACAAATAAATTTTTATTTTATTAAATTTAATAATATATTTTATCGCCAACCGTCACTAAAGTCATTCATTATTGTACTCATTTGCCCTCATTTGCGACAGTAAAGTAACACTTTATTGTACTGAAAGAAGAATTTTACTTTACCTGCCGCGATTAATCAAATTAACCGAGATTGAATGTAAGTGGTCGATGGCAGTAATCGATTATTTATTTGAATGAACTTAACATTTATTTATTAAAACTATTGTACAAAATTTGCGATATTATCAATTAAATTTATGTCAAAAAGTGAAATTCTGTAGTATTTTGTAATTATATTCATATAAAAAAGATTATCCGTTGAAAAAATTTTTTTACATATTCGAAAAGCTGATATTTTACTTTACCAATTTACTAATTATTCAATATTGCTAACTATCGATTAAAAATCGAAAGCGGCCATTTTCAAAAAGTTATCTGCCTTCACTGTCATGAAATTATTATTACGTCTAAAATTTAAAACGTTCTTCAATTGTAAATTGCAAGTAAGTGTTAAAACCAATATCAAATTATGTTGGCGATAAAATTTTGTATGCACCACGTCAGTAAAGACTCTTTATCGAACTCGTCTGTTATTCGCCTCGTTCGCTACGCTCGCTCTCCTCGTAATATCAGACTCGTTCGATAAAGAGTCACTTTACTGACTTGGTACATAAATAACTATTATAATACAAAGTGGATTTATTGTTTGATCCTCGTATAAGGAACAGCGAGCCGAGAAAATGCGTAGGCTGCTTTTGGTATTTTATTTATATAGAAACTGTGTTTCTTGTGATATTTATTAATGTAGCTTGGTTCCCTTGTATAAAAACCATTATAATGGCCTCTAATATTAATTCCAGCCTCTTCTTGGGAACTTTTTATCATCTCAATTATTAATTACATGGTGATAATAATGGTTTATTTAAATTTCCATTAGTTAGAACATGGATATAGGAAAAATAAGTGTAGTTTTTTTTTGTAAGAGAAATATTGACTACTTTGTGGCAAGCATTTAGTATAACGGCACCAAAAAGAACTCAAGTAAGTACCTATAGGAAAAATATCTGGGCAATATTTTTTACTTTTTCTATACTTTTGTGGGGAGGGTCCACAGATTTTACCCAAATATACCTACTGCAAAAAAAGGACTCTCTGAATTTTTTCAGATTTTTTTTAGCCCACGAGCCTCTTCTGTGAACCTTAAAAAGCCCAAAAGCCCAAAACTAGCTCTTTTAACGCTTTTTGAAGAATTTTTTCTCGGGTCTTTCTTCACCAAAAATGATTTAGTAAACGTCGTTTTTTAGTTGCACTTTTCATGTGAATTTTTGAATTTTTCGAATAGAAAGGCGCCCTTTTGGCAAAAATTAAAGTAGGCCCAATTTTTTCCAAAAAAGATCGTATTCAAACAACTATAAAAACAGCTCCGCTACGCGGTGGGCAGTAAACTTCATTCTCGGGAGGAAAAGTAGCACTTTCCTCCCTTGTTATACAAATAGCTATTTCGTGCTTCACAACTTTTCGAGCTACGTATGTTTGCAAAGTGCCATTTTTACAAAAAAAACACGTTTTTTCACATTTTCAAAGAGTTGAAACTTTTTCTGTCCACTCCAAATTGCACAAAAATTTATTTGGAGATAGTTTTCTACATATTGTACAAGCTACCAAGGGAATTTTTTTAGATATTTGCTTTTAAACCCCTCATCTTAAAAAATCTGGATTTTGAAACCTTCATGAGTAATGTAACTTACATCATGAATTATGAAAGTAGAATAAAGACCTTTAATTTAAGCTCTGGAAGAAGCTCAATTTAAATAAGACCTACCTATGCACCTGAGTAGTGCCGGCGCTAGGGTATAAGGCGCCCGCCTGCAAAAGATGTAACGGTCCACCCGTTATAATATCATTTTTAGCGCTGTAATTATTTTAAAAAAAAAATTATTTTCTCTTGATCGCTTAATCTTTCTTAATTTTCTCGTAAAGGACTTCTCATGTGACGTCACACTGTACGGAACATAGTTGTTGAACCGTTCCTTGTCATTTAATTCGTGTTCCGTGAGAGTTTGACGTTTTCCTCGCTGACTGTGGGAGGAATGAGAGAGACTTGGCCGGTGGCTGCGAGGTTGACAGGTTGGTGTTGCTAGTTAGTACCGTAAATGGCGGTTAATTTCTTCAAAATTAATTTTTATTTCGACTAAGTTAAAGTATAGTCGTATAGTGAAAAGTTACCACCACTTGTTTCCTGGAGTACGGGTTTCCTGGAGTAAGGATGGGAGTACCATCAGTGGAAGAGGAATAAAAAAATTAACAGCCATTTGGAAGAAAGCTAACCCTCATGTGAAGTCGTACCCACCTTGACCACCTAGGGAAGCCACCTTGACCTTATTGCAGCCACCGCCAAGTCAACCTGGGAGTATGTCATTGGGAGCAAGCTTTGGGGAGCATTCCAGCTCAATTTTCGTCTTCGCACCTGGGTCTACAGGAGGCATGATTTTGCATCATCCTGATGCTCATTTCTGAGGATGCAACAGCAACCTCTTTAGGAGTCGTTTGGGAACAATTAGTGTGGTGATAAAAGTAACTATGGTTTTTATATTTCAGAAATTTATGTGATACATTATGTTTATTAATTACTTTTTCAGATTTAGCGTACCTTTTTTTTATATGACATACTTGTATACATATGACATATTTGAATATTAATATTTGGTTCCCAAACTATTGTAGCTCTGGTAAGTTACTTGTGTACACAAGGTAATAAGCCTAGAAAATTAGGTTTTTATATTTTATTATTGGTTTGATATTTATTTTTTGTAATATTACTTGCTTGCTTCCCAAATATTTTCTTATTTATTCGCTTTATTTCATTTGTTCGGTTAATTCGTCGTTACTTTATTTTATTGCATTTGCTCGGGTAATTTTGGTCATCGTTTCGGTATTTATCTTAACTTCATTTCTATAACTTTTATTCATTGTATATCTAACTTTGCTTAATTCATTTAGTATTTTCCCGTAGTTAGGCTCATGCCTATTTACATATATTTATTTGCATTATTTTCATCTTCGTCGGTTTCAATTCAGTTGTACGTAGCAAGCGTACTATAACCATTTGGTAGAAGACTCATGTTAGTTGTACCCTATATGTTAGTAAGAGGTACTTATACCTTTAAGTTTTGTAACAGATAACATTATTGTTGTTATCTTAGAGATAACTTTTTGTATAACTTATGTCATTTTAGAGTCACATGATATACACTTTGTGTAACTCAGAGATTGTCAAAAATCTAGTAGTTATTTTTAATAAATATTTATTTATTTTGTATATCAATTATTTTATTACTCCTTTATGTTCATTATTACAGGTTTGATATATTTAATATTTGACAGCAGTATAAGATACCTGGGAAAATGATCGAAGATCATTTTCATGGCGCCCATGATTTGTTAGATTTATTTATCTTGTTCGTCTTTAGAAATTATTCATCTTCATTCCTTTTCAGTACCTTATTCTTATTTTATTATTTCACCTTTTAGTCATCATTACTATCTACATAGAGCTACTGTTCTTCGACAGGCATGCAAACGAGCCGTATCCATCCTTGAGTGTCAAGTGGTTTTCTTGCATCTCTTGCTAGCCAACTCTATTCAGTTTGCCTCTGTCTCTTCCCACTTCTACTTCTATCCCTTCTAATCCCCCTTTCTTCAGTACTACTGCAAAGTAGTATTTTTTATTTTTTCCCTACTTCGGCTTCAATGGAGAAGCCCCTTTTATTTTCATAAGAGCCCCAACTATTTAACTATTTAGTTATATTTAGTTACCTAGTCTAGTCTTTCCCTTTTTTTTTCCTTACTTCTGTTGGAGTACCTATATCTTTCTTTTTACTTTCACTCCAACAGAAGTTTTCTTATTTTTGTTACAAAGAAGCATAGGCGCTCTTCGGTGTCTTTTAAATTAGTATTTTGTATAGCACCGACAGAAAAATGGTCATTTTGGCGCCCCCCAAAAAGGGGCGCCCGCCTGCAATGCATCCCTTGCAGGCCCGTTATCGCCGGCCCTGCCTGAGTGACTGAGCTAGACGAACCCTTAAACAATTTAGAGCAGAATTTCGAAAAATTAGGAAATCTTAAAGAGCCATGGAACGACAGATACTAGGCGTTTCGCTTCGGGAACATCAAGCTAATTTATCAATTAGAGAAAGAACAAAAATATGTCATTGAACAAGCAGTTTCATTGAAATGGAAGTGGACTGAACACAACAAACAACTCGAGGATGGTAGATTGAATAGAGAAATAGGGAGTTGGAGACCTTACGGTTTGAAGAGCCGTAAGCATGGAAAGAAATGGCAGATGTGTTTGTATAAATGCAACAAATTTTCTATTGCTCAATATTTTTTGTCATTTTTATGTAGTCTCTACTCCCTTATTTTTTTTTTTCTAAACTTTGGTTGAAGATCACCAGGTCTCTTTATTTTCAAATTTCTTTCGTGACGTTTTTCCAAATGTAGGTATTATCTATTTTTCCTAACACTTTTGACCTAAATAGAACTTATTTCTCATATTTTAACATGCACCACTTTACTACTGTGCATTTTGGTTATTAACTTACTTATTCTTTTCGTTCCCACTGGAGCACAGGCTTTCTCTCTGACTTCTTTCCAAGTTATGCCGACATTTTTTGCTTCTTTAGTAATTGTTTTATTGTTTAATAATAATAATCTTCCATATTATATTTTTCGACCTCCCTTGTGTCCGTTTTCCTGGAGGTTGGAATTGCAATGCTTGTTTTTTATGTCTGTGTCCGGTCTTCGCAGAGTATGGCCCAACCTTTTCCACCTTCTCATTCTTATTTCTTTATGTATTCGTCCTTGTTTAGTTTTTATTTTCATAAGTTTGAGTTTGTGATCCAGTTGGGCCAAAATAATCTTAAAATTTTTCTTAAGCATTTATTGATGAAGGATTGAATCTTTCCAGTGTTGTGTTTGGTTAAGTTTGTGATCCGTATAATACTACTGCCTTTACATTATTATTGAAGATTTTTACTTTGGTGTCTAGTTGTATCTCATTAGATTTCCATATATTATTTAACATATAGTATGCTATCTGTGCTTTGCCAATTCGTGTTTGAGTATCCTCCTCTGCTCCTCCTTCCGTGTTCAGTATGCTTCCTAGATTACTGACTCTTTCTACTGATTTCAGCTCTTGGATGCCCATTTCTCTCCGTGTGTTAATCTTCATTAATTCAGTTTTATTTATGTTTATCTCCATATCCACTTTTTTACCTTCTTTGGCTAATTTTTCACTTTTTTTCTGCATGCTCTGTCTATTTGCTGAAAGTAGACCTGCTGACCTGCTGAAAGTATCATCTGCGTATTCAAGATCTTCTAATTGTTCAAAAGCATTCCAGTGTATCCCAGTTCTACCGTTGCTGCTTTTTCTCATGAGCCAGTCCATGACAATAAGAAACAGAGTGGGAGACAGTATACAACCCTGCTTTACACCGCTTCCGCTGTTAATGTCGATTGGTTCTGTTAAATTCCCGTCGTAACACTTTTGCTGTGGTGTTTTCATAAAATAACTTCATCATGCTTAAGAATTTGTCCGGTATCCCATAACTTTCTATTTCCCACAATTTTTCTCTGTGTAGGATATCGAACGCCTTCCTAAAGGCAATGAAGTTTAGATATAGTTTACTTTGCCATACCACTGACTGCCCGATGATTATTCTGAGCGTCTCCGGTCAACTTACACATCCGAGGTTACAAAAATTACCATCAAGCTGAAAATTGGCAGGATTGTTCAAAATACCATCATAAATGAAATCTAAAAAGTCCTCATAAATCCGACCCGAGCTAAAAAATTTACGCGTGGTCAAAAGTCACCAAATATAGTTTTTAGCGATTTTCAGCGAAACGGTAAGTTTTATCATAAAATTAGTTCTAATCAAAAATGTAGATTAGATAATTATCTATAAAAAATTGCTTATTATTTTTTTTCCTAAGAGCCACCGTTTTTTAGATACAACGATTCAAAAAGTTGTAATCGTCATAATATGCGCATACGTTTCCACACCACCTTTGAGGTAGTGTACTTAGCGCATTTTTTAACGTGATTTCCCCAGTAGGCCTTTTCCACGGATCCGTTATGATTCTGTTTAATTTGAAGCTATTGAATACTTGATATTGGCAAGGGTTAAAAATGATAAAGGTTATAAAAAGCGGAATAAATTTAAAAAAAGGGAAATTTATCCAACTGGTTCATAATTTTCTAATACTTCTGCTTCCTCTTCTCCTTGTTCTTCTTCTTCTTCTTCTTAACCTTCTAGTTCTTCTTCTTCTTATTCATCCTGGGTGCAAGTAAATTGCCCCAATAATGACACATCGCATGCGCATGGTTCCTCGATAGAATCAAATGAATCCTCAATTGTTGGTGATTCAACATTGGAGCACGACCGATTTTGACAATTAGTGCATGCTACCGAATTAAACAGTCCAACTTTTTTGCAACCACATTTAGCGCTGCTTACATCCCTTTTTACAGTTGCAAAAAATTGTGTTCAGGAGTTTTTCCGGCGCAGGTGGGAGTAAAGTTTGAATTGGTTCTAATGAACTGTCGACTAATTTCCATCCCAGTCCTTTGGATCTAGCTGATAACCAAGCCACACTTGAACTTGGTAATATACCCGAAAAATATGTTGATGAGCAACCGCTGAGGTTGGAGGAAGACAAAATAATTGCACTTGTTTTTTATTTCGAGTATTTTTAAAGAAACATGCATATCGAATATTATCTAAACACGTAGTTTTTTTAGGCGCTCCATACATAGAGAGAAGAAAGCTAATTCCGTTGGAAATAACTTCTTGTGGAGTTGAATTAGTTTTTTTTTAAACTTCAGCACATTCAAGTAATATAATTGGTTTAACAAGTATTTTTACTCCGGAGTAGTACTCAAGACTAATTAATACCTCGAGGGTATCATCTACCTGAAGGATTTCGCCACCCAGGAAGATAACGGAGTAATTTGCATAACAGTAAACAAACTAAATTTGCATAAAATTTATTGTATATTGAAATGTTTATTAGCAATAAACATTTTGCCTAGAAAGTTGGCTTTCATTATTATGTTCAAACCCTTATGAGAAAAGAATAGGTAGGGTGATTAGATTAGCCGACGACGTACCGATAGAACGTGTTTATTCCGACAAAACCCATCTTTACAAATTGAATAAGACGCATAAGTAACAAGAATTATTATAAGTTAATAGTTTGTCATATCAATTTACTACTTTTGTTGGGACTGTAATATAATACAGCTTATACATTGCATCCCTCGGTAGACCGCAAGCTGTATAGTAGAAACATTATCATATTTATAATATGTTATATTATTATGTGTAATATAAGTTAAGTTGACCGATAGAATATTATGTTTAATTGTATTACAGCTTCAGTGATGTAGGTATATACGTGGTGTACATACTAATACGACATATTTATTATGACGATTAGAACTCTTTCAACTCTTTGAATCGTTGTATCTCAAAAACGGTGGCTCTTACGAAAAAAAGTTTTAAGATATTTTTTATAGATAATTATCTAATCTATATTTTTTGTTAAAACTAATTTTATGATAAAACTTACCGTTTCGCTGAAAATCGCTAAAAACCATATTTGGTGACCTTTGACCCCGCGTAAATCTTTTAGCTCGGGTCGGATTTATGAGGAATTTTTAGATTTCACTTATGGTATTTTAAACAGTCCTGCCAATTTTCAGCTTGATGGTAATTAATTATTGTAACCTCACTCCTATTTTTGAGTCTAACTAGACTGGTCTATCTGGTCTATACATGACTTATTTGTTCGGAAGTCAGCTTGATTTTGGTCTTAATTTTTGGTCTATTTTTTCTATTGACATTTTGACATTTTGGTTGTTCAGCTCACAAATTGATTTACTTTTCAGTAAAATTCGTAATAATTATTTGTCCTTTTCTCAATAATTTCTATTTTCAAACAGAAAATCTCAAATGCTTTCAACTCGAACAATACGTGGTTACAAAAATAGCTCTCGGGTAAAAAGAAAGGAAGCGGTTCTTCAGATTTAGAATGGAAAAGCCAACAACTGAACTGAACGCTAATGGATAATGTACATCCGATAACGCAATATTGGAATTATAATAAAACTAATAAAAATAAAAATAATAATGTAGAAAGAAAACGAAGGCAAGCAAACACGTGGCCGTGGCCGAGGCGGAATTTCGTGATAATATGTTATTTTAGGCCTCTATTAGTAACGTCAAACTGCTGGAAATAACGTCTCTCAAGTATTTCACGTGTTGGTATAATTTGTGTAACACTGGTTTGGGGGTAAATAGGGCATCTACGCAACATTCATTTGCATTTATTTGTAGTATGATTCTGTTAATTTCGTTTTAATTGCAAAATATTTTTCAGTCACTTTAGCACAAAATTTACGTCATCATTCTTCCCATTAATGACATCTGGGCTTGAATTTTTACTTTGTGAAGAAACAACATAAGCATATTTGTCTTCCAAGCTGTTAAACCACTTATACTCCAATCAAATAAAAAAAGTCTCTATCTATATAAGGATTTTTACGTCTCCATTCTTTTCTGTTCTGCCATTCTCCATCTCTAAGGTCTCGTCCACTTCATCCCTCTATGATCTTCGGGGTCTACCTCTTCTTCTCTTTCCTATCGGGCTCTTCCTATTATCTACGATCTGCTCTTCTCACATGTCCATACCAAATTACACTTTTTCTTCGATGTAGCTGAGTATGTCTTGTTCTACTGTCATTCTTCGTTTTATTTCCCCATTTCTAATGCGATATATTCTTGTCACTCTGCAGCTTCTTCTCATGAACCTGTTTCGTTCGTTCTCAGTTGCTGTAATTTTGAACCTGTTTCGTTTGTTTATTACCCAGTTCTCTGCTCCATAGGTCATTACACTACGTACCAAGGTGTTATATGTATATATTCTCTTCTTTGTATTTCTGGTAATCTGTCTATCCCATACAGCATCCCGTTCATTTGTTTAATACATGTTCTTGTCTGTGCTAATCAGCTGGTTATCTCTTGCTCGGTGGTTACATTCTTTGAGAGTATGAATGCTAAGTATTTGAGTTGTTCAGTGCCGTTAATTTCCCTATCATCGTCAATTTCCAAGTTTCTCACTG
Organism: Diabrotica virgifera virgifera; assembly: GCF_917563875.1. Lineage (NCBI taxonomy): Eukaryota > Metazoa > Arthropoda > Insecta > Coleoptera > Chrysomelidae > Diabrotica > Diabrotica virgifera. The sequence goes on from NC_065447.1 coordinate 6,477,967, forward strand.
GTTCTTGTTCTGTTGTTAAGTATTCGGTCTTTTCTAGATTTATTTTCAGTCCATTGTTTGTGTATTCCTCTTCTAATTTTCGGAGCATATAGGACAGATCGTCTTCATCTTGAGCCGTTACCACTTGGTCATCTGCAAAACGTACTGGTTGAATACTTTAGTTATATAGCATATATTGAGGGTACTTTCTGTTTTTTAGAATATACGATAGTTTACCAAATGACGCCCATGCTAATCTAGTTCTTCTCTTTATTTCCTCTGCTTGATTGTCCCTGTTTATATTTATTATCTGTCCTAGGCACCTATATGTATTCTGCCACCTGCTCTAGTTTATTCTGTTTGACTACTATTTCTAATTTGTCTTCTTGGTTTGTCATAGTGTTGGATTTACTATAGTTCATCTCTAGAGCTACAAATGTCGCTTTTCTATCTAGTTCTTTAGTCTCTTAACACATTGCGTGCCACGCTTTAATCGGGATAATAGTCTCAGGGTCCATTGATATCCACGGCAATAAAGTATACACATACGTGTACCTATATCAAAAATGAGCGACGTGGTCTCTGGCCAAATATCTTTGTATTTCATATATTATGAGCGACGCGGCACGCAATGTGTTAAAATCATCAGTGGCGACGCGTGACTTTTTCTAAAGTGTCACCAAAACCAGATGTAAAAAATCTTATTTAAAAAAAATATCTTGAACCTCCCAAATATAAGTTTTTGTTTACTTTATTGGCAAAAATGTTAACAACAGAATCGTATAAAGAGGGTTTGTTGAAAAACTTCTTTCTTCTTTCACCGGATGCACTTGTAGCCGGGATTGTTAAAAATAGGTTTGCCAATTTAAAAGCTTCCTGAAATGGATTATTAAGTCCTGAAGACTTTAATATTGATACAATTCGTGTAAATACATTTTTTTAATATAATCTGGAATATTATAGAGAACTGTCAATTCTGTTTTTAACTTTACTGTGTAAAATTTTTGTCCATATAGCTTTACAAATAATTGATTAAAGGCACTATCTGGGAATTTTTTTGTATAATTTCTAAAATTGTCAAAATCATAAATAGTGCCAAGCACTCTAGATGCTTTAAATTATAAAATCTATTTTTAAGTTGAATAATCATAGCGTCAAAAATTCCAAAAAAAGACGACACTCATCCATGTTTAATTGCACGCACACTGTTAGGCATGGTATTACTAGAGTAGTTACCAATACAAAAAGTGGTAACAAGCCACTATCCACAGCACCACATCGCGCCCACGTCTTCGCCTTTCAAAATTTTCAGACACGAGCCATCTCAGAGCGATAGCCGATGGACCATCATGCGTATGTATCCACATTTGAAAGTGATAATCAGTACCGGCGCTAGGGTATAAGGCGCCCGCCTGCAAAAGAGGCATAGGCGCCCTTCGGTATCTTTTAAATTAGTATTTTGTATAGCACCGGCAGAAAAAAAGCTCATTTTGGCGCCCCCCAAACAGGGGCGCCCGCCTGCAGTGCATCCCTTGTAGGCCCGTTATGCGCCCGCCTGCAGTGCATCCCTTGTAGGCCCGTTATCACCGGCCCTGGTGATAATAACAAACAACGTAGTAACCTGTCGGTCGAGTCGCATAAACTCGCCAATATATTCGTGCGTCTAGTTGGCTTTTTACTGAATTACTATTAACACTCATATTTCTATTAAAAAAATGGAATTATTTCACAGTAATCATAATAATATGTTTATTTGCAAGTTTTTTAACTGTTACCGATGGTAACTGTGGTTACATGGATGCTTCGCCAGTGAAAACCATAATGATTAATTAATAATAGTTCTATGAGTAAACATCTTATATAGAGCATCTTAAAATGAACCCTGTTGCCCCCATTGACATGTCAACCGCTTCAAAAGTTAAATTCAGAAGATACTGGCAGTGAATAAGTCAATTTCTCGAAGATTTCTCGAAGCGAGTGACGTAGCCAAATAAACTGCACGTCAATTCGAACGAGAGGTAAATAAACAAATCTAAACGTCTCGTCTGTAACTTTTAATTTTAAGGAAATAGCAAGTTGATTTTACGATGGATCTTTACGTGGCGATGGCAAGAATGAAAAACGACCAAAATAATTTCTGAACTGTCAAGTTTCCTGTTAATTAATGGGTAATATATTTTGTCTTTAGAGACAAGAAACCGCAGTGATGACTATCCAGATGTATTTATGAATATTATTAGAAAACACAATAGTTATTGCACTTGAAGGCAAGTGCAACAGTAAGTAAAGAAAATTATACTGCCCAAACAATGGACATTGTGTATGTCAGCGGCATTGAAAGGCCATTTTAATTTATCACAGAACATTTTTATTAATAGTTTTTCAATAACAGTATATTATCTTCTTTTCATGAGCATTTTTCAGTGCGTCACAAGTTATAGAAAAAAAGGTAGGTATGCCGTGATAATATACATTTTAGTGACATGACATTTTAGTTAAATCTGACAGTTGTCACATTTTATTTAGAATTTGGCCTAAAAACAAATTAATTGTGTTTATTGCATTTATAAAAGGGTATTTTCTTTGATTTTTATAGTCTTATAAATTGTACAGATTATATTCGTAGATATATTATATAATTCGTAAATAATTTGTGGCGTAAATAATCTATTGAGAACTAGAATAAATGTTATAAATGTAACCGACGAAATGTAATCACCGACGTGCGTTTTTGAATCACTGAAAGATCCTCATGAGAAAAAGCATATCATACTTTTTTTAATAAAATTCACAACTCATTAAACTAGTAACACTGAAGGTGCAGTCCTTTTCACTGTTCTGCCGGTCCCCTTCCTGCAGCTTTCTTGCTTCTTGCAATTACTTCATTTCTAAAAGATCTTCGGGGTCTACCTCTCTTCCTTCCTCCTATCGGGCTCCACTCAGTTTCTGTCATTCTGTTTATCCAAATTTTTTTCGTCTGCTCTTCTGACATGGCCGTACCAGATTAATCTCCTCTGTTCTATGTAGTCTGTTATATCTGAGTTTATTCCCATTCTTTTTTTAATCTCTATGTTCTCTATGTAATTCTATATCTTCTTGTTACTGTGCAGTAGGGTGGAACGAAAAAAATGTTTTTATAATTTCAATGTGTAATAGTGATAGAAGGTTGCCTATATCCATTGTTAAGCCACAAATAAAATATTTTTCCAAACAAAATATTTTTTGAGGTTCCGCAAAAGGGTTGAAAATTAAAATTTTTAGTTAAATTCTGCGAATTTTGATGATTTTGATTTGGTAAAAAATAGCTATTTTAATGTCTTAATTTCTATTTTAAATGATAAATACACACTCTAAAACTACTCTTTAAAGATAATTTTAGTTTTAACTTACAACAATCCAATATTTATTTTTACTAAAACTGGCAAAGTTTGAAGTAGAATTCTACATTTAAAGAAATATTTAATAATAAATATTTATTTCATTCCTTAATATAATTTAACATTCTAACTATAGTAGAAGAGCACATTTCAATAGGAGAGGAACCTGGATCAACCTTCCTAGGACATATAACTATTGCTTCCGGAACAGGTGAAGCTATAAAAGATAATATAATGGAGCATTTTCAAGGTGACAATCCTTTGAACATTTCCAATATAACAGCTGTCGGATACGACGGAACTGTAACTAACACCGGTGTTAATAATAGTGTAATTGCTTTAATAGAAAAAAACCTAAATAACCCGCTGCAGTGGCTGATTTTTTTGTTCCATACCAATGAATTGCCTTTGCGTCATTTGTTTTGCATATTGGATGGAAAAACTAAAGGCCCTAATGAATTTGGAGGGGTCTTAGGCAAATAACTTAAAATCTGTAACCAGTTTCCTGTGGTTAATTTCGCTCCCATGCAAAACAACCTCCCTATTCTAGATATTAAGGAGATTAAAAATATTTACTCGAAATGTGCAAAGCAAGCTCCAGTGGTGTATATCCTTCTGATCTTTTTTAGAACCAACTGGGAAATTAGCTCATTCACGATGGCTTACGTTGGCCAATCGCTTTCTTCGGTTATATGTTGCAACAGAGAATCCTTCAGATACTCTAAAAAATTTAACTATGTATGTGATGAAGGTATATGCCTCAGTCTGGTCTCTTATCAAACTGAAACCATCTTGTGTAAATGGATCAAAACATCTATGGAGACTCATCAAATTTTCATGTTATCTTTGTGAGGAACATCTCCAAATAATTGATCCAGTAATTCGAAGGAATGGTTACTTCTCTCACCCAGAAAATGTCCATGTTATGCGACAAGAGAAAACACATAAGAGAGCTAGGTCTGCAGCGACTTTTGAAAGCAAGATCGGAACTCATAAATGGTGTAAGGAAGTTTGTTGTCTCGAAGCTTAACTTTAATGCCAATGACTACATGGACATAATTAAATGGGCGGAAGAAGAAATTACTGAGCCTCCTATGACAAAACATATAACTGACGAGGACTTAAAAAAGTATATACGTGATGCAAGAGACCCTAGTTGTCAGGTGCAGTGTGTGGATTTTCCGTATTTTCCCTGTCATACATAGGCAGTGGAAAGAGTCATAAAGCTCGTGACTGAGTCATCTCTTAGTGTCTGTGGTCTTGAAGCAAGGAATGGCTTTGTTAGAACAAATATTGTCTCCCAAAAGATTATGTCCAAGTTTGAGACAAAAAAACAATTTATTTAAGTCTCAAGAGGAATATTGTAACTACAGAAATCTTATAGCAATGTGTACATATATTTAGCAATGATAGCAATGTTAACTGTTATTAGAAACAATATGTGGCTAATAGATATGTTAGCTATGGCACCAGGTTAAATATATAAAATATTTGAAACTTGCTGTATTTTTTTGTTAAAAACCTATATTTTCAAAGCTCTTGCGTCACTTCAAGATGTAAACCTAGAACAAAAATATTTTCAGTTTTATTGTAGACATGAAAAGGCATCTTTCGAGTGCTATTAGAAAGTTCTTTGAAAAACAATTTTTTTCCAATCCTTTCGTTCCACCCTACTGTGCAGCTTCTCCTTAGGAATTCCGTTTCTGTTGCTCTTATTTTGTTTTTGGATTTCTTATTTATTATCCAATTTTCACACCCACAAGTCAGGATACTTCTTGTCATGGTGTTAAATTCTTTTTTTATTTTTATAATCATGTTCTTATCCCACAGTAGCAGGTTCAATTTTCGTATGCAGTCTCTTGTTTGTCCTAGTCTATTTTTTCTATCTTCTTCAGTTGTTCCTTTGTCAGGCCCGACCAGAGGGGGGGCAGGGGGGGCAAAATCCCCGGGGCCCGGGGCCCAAGGGGGCCCGGGCCCGGCCGTTAGCAAATTTAAAAAAATTCCTTTTATTAAAATATTTTACAACAGATTGAATTTGCTTGCGGTTTTAATTATGAGATTATTATTTTTTTTTTTTTGGATGTTGAGAGTAGTAATATAGAGAGCCTAATTGATGATTTAAGTGCCTTAAGAAATAACTGGGACAAGATATTTTCTGAATGCAAACATGTTGCAAATGCTTATGGTATCGAACCGGAACTCTCCACTTCCCGTGCGAGAAAGAGGAAGACTTTTCACGATGAAACAGCTACAGAAGATGTAATGTTAAATTTATTCTCGGAAGAACGCTTCAAAACAGAAGTTTTTTACACAATAATTGATGTTTTGGTGGCCAACCTGAAAACGAGCTTCACAGCACTGAGAGAAATCGTAATCGTAGGCCGACGTTCACAGCACTAGAAAAGTTATGTTGTAACTAACAGTTCTATTGTAAATAATTAAAAACAAAGTTTAATTGTTAAAACCGTTTTAATTTTCTTCCTTCCTGTGTCAATAGCATGAGTGTTCACTATTACATATCCCAGTTTATGAGTTATCAGTTTTTTGGGAATTTTCGTTCAACTGGGTTTGGGGGGGGGGGGCCGGCCGGGTCTCATCCCCGGGGCCCGGCCTGGCTCTGGGCGGCCCTGTCCTTTGTTCGATATTATGAAAGCTAAATACTTATACTTGTCTGTTCCTTTGATTTGCTTACTTTCGTCTTTTCCCAGCTATTTTATTTCAGTATTCTTCGTTGTTAGGTATTCAGTTTCCTTTAGGTTTACTACCATCCCGTTCTTTGTATGTTCCTGTTCCACATTTCTCATCACATCATAAAGCTGAGATCATTTTCGTCTTGTGCGATCACTATTTGGTGGTCAACAAAACTTAATAAGTATCCGTATCCATCATCAAAACATAATTGACTATGATTTTAATGTATTAGATACCTATCTAAACAGAAACATTTTACCTTTACCCCAGTATCTTGTGACCTGGTGCAAAAACTGTTATACACTTTTAACAATGCACGCACAGTCCACAATATGCACTTTATTTTGCGGTAAATTTTAGAAAAGAGTTTGGAATACAGCAAAGATGTATCTCTAATTTTAAACAAGCGCACTACTCTGTAAATAAAGATACACTGTGGAAGGTAATGATGTGTGCAGGATTCATGAGCAAGTGGCGATCCACTTTCCCCTGTTATTGAACTTCGCTTTATAAGGGACCGTTAAAGTATTACGTAACGCAGGTTGGGGGGGGTGGTCAAAAATCTTCAAAAATTGCGTTACGCAATAGTTAAACTCCCATAAGAGTGCGTTACGTAGGGAGGGGGTTAAAAATCTTCAAAAATCGCGTTACGTAATACTTGAACGCTCCCTAGCACGCAGTTAGAAAAGCACAACCATTACAAATCGACACAATTACACAATCCACCAGAGATGCGAAAGAAGTTTTTACCCTTTTTTACTAAGAAAGCGGGGACAGAGGAATGAACCTTAAGGTCAACGAAAGTACATACCTAGTAGTTACCAAAAATCCAAGATAAAAAATTAGACGAAACATTTTAATAAATGAATAAAATTTCGATGTTCTCAAAGAATTCAAATACTTGGAAGCAGTGATAACACCCAAATACAGTAATGAAATTGATGTATTAGCCAAAATCATGTCAGCAAATAGAGCTAGTGACGCTACTAAAATCAAAATTGCTCTCAAAGACACATAAAACAAAGGTACCTATATAAAACTATAATTCGACCTATATATCGTATGGAAATGAGACGTGGACATTGAACCAGCATTAAACAGCACAATTATTAGTCTCAGAACGGCAAGATTGTAGAGACGAGAAAACAGGAGAGTGGAGACGAAGACAACCAGGAACTCCAATAGACGAAGCAACGAAGCATTAAACCTAGGAATTTTGTGCAGTAAGTAGAATCGTCATGCAACTTTTTGCATTCGATTAGAGAGAGTGTCAGGCAACTTTGTGAACTAAATTCATCTAGGGCAAAAATTTTTGTGCATAAGAAAATGCATTTGAAAAGTGCATCTCGATGAGGTGAAAATGAAAAATTTAGAACTCGGGCAATATTGATGGAAATGAGTTGAATTTTTATAATCAAGTGGTTTTGGGGATCGCTGAGCACGAATTTCATATTGGCATATCGGCGATGGTCTCCAAGGTACCTGGTGCCCACGGTGGAACTCGTCGCCTAGAGTTTTTCGTTATAATCATTAAAAATCAGTCAATATCCATTACTCGGGGGTTTTTTGGGTCGCCGGCCACGAATTTAATGTTGCGATGGTCTCCAAGGTACCTGGTACCCAGGGTTGAACTCGTCGCCTGGAGTTTTATGGTATATTGAATAATCATACAAAATCAGTCAATAACCATTATTATGAAGGTTTTAGGGGTCGCTGGGCACCAATTTCATGTTGGCGATGGTCTTCAAGGTAGGTATACAATAATCTAAAAAATACGTGTTAAATTAAATGTTAGTGCACGTATTCATAATCAGTTTATTTGTATAATGTAATTAAAAAATTAATAAAAAAGTAAAATAAAATAAAAAAATATATTTACTTACTTGAAGTTACACAAATTTCTCTTTTCCGCAATTTCGAAAACCAAAATTATAAAACAGCGCAGCTCTAGATTGTAGATAATGAAAATTCCTTTATACCAATCTTAAACGGCTTGATATTATAATATTATTATTTATTCTGTAATTAACAAAACTAATAAGTATAAAATATATGACTTTTTCAAAACACCAACATTAAAAACTTACTTTGCTTTAAATACGGTATCACTTTTTAGATGTTTTTTTTATAATTAATTAAAAATTTTTAAAAGAACAGAACTACATAAAAGTGTAGCTTGGAGGTATTCACATATATACTATGTTTTGTTTTTAAACCAGGAGCAGTAAAATAAAAAGACAGATTCACACCCAAGAAAGTCAATAGAAAAATCACCATATACATCTTCTTTTTTGGTTGATCATATCGGCCTTCGACGGTAATCCATCAACATTATATTATACTAATACGTCGCTAAAGAGTTCTAAAAACCACTGTTTTTTATATAAAAGCAGACTAGAAATCTAAAAATTAAAATAATACCGCAGAAAACACAAAAAATCGCTGATATAACTTAATTACCCTTGAAATGCCAATTATGTCAAAATTTCATAAATGTGATTAGTGTCAAAATTTAACGACAACTGCTTTAAAAGCGACAAAATTTTAAAATAATTTTTAAATAACATAAAACTGCAGGCAACGAGTTCCATCCTAGGCACCAGGTACTTTGGAGACTATCGCCGACATGAAACTAGTACTCAGAGACCCCAAAAACCCCCGAGTAATGGTTATTGACTGGTTTTGAATGGTTAGAACATAAAACTCCAGGCGACGAGTTTCACCCTGGGTACCAGATAACTTAGAGACCATCGCCGACATGAAATTCGTACTAAGGGACCCCCAAAACCAATAGATCAATGGTTTTTCACTGATTTTGAATAATTATGACATAAAACTCCAGGCGACGAGTTGCACCCTGGGAACCAGGTACCTTGGAGACCACCGCCAACATTAAATTGTGTTTAGCGACTCCAAAAACCCCCGACTAATGGTTATTGACTAGTTATTGATTTTGAATGGTTATAACATAAAACGCTAGGCAACGAGTTCCAACCCTTGGCACCAGGTACCTTGGGCACCATCACCGACATGAAATTCGTACTCAGGGACCCTCAAAACCACCAGGGTAATAGTTTTTGACTAATTTTGAATAATTATAACTAAAAACTCCTGGCGACGAGTTCCACTTTAGGCACATCGCCGACATTAAATTCATGGTCAGCGACCCCAAAAACCGCCGTGTAATGGATATTGACTGATTATTAATTATTATAACATAAAACTCTAGGCGACGAGTTCCACACTGGGCACCAGGTACCTTGGAGACCATCGCCGACATAAAATTCGTACTCAGCGACCCCCAAAAACCCCCAGGGTAATAGTTTTTGGCTGATTTTGGATAATTATAACTAAAAACTGTAGGCGACGAGTTCCACCCTGGGTACCAGGTATCTTGGATGCCATCGCCAACATTAAATTCGTGGCCGCCGACCCCAAAAACCCCCCGACTAATGGATATTGACTGATTTTTAATGATTATAACATAAAACTCTAGGCGACGAGTTCCACCGTGGGCACCAGGTACCTTGGAGACCATCGCCGATATGAAATTCGTGCTCAGCGATCCCCAAAACCCCCGAGTATAAAAATTCAACTCATTTTCGTTAATATTTCCCGAGTTCTAAATTTTTCATTTTCACCTCTTCGAGATGCACTTTTAAAATGCATTTTCTTATGCACAAAAATTTTTGCCCTAGATGAATTTAGTTCACAAAGTTGCCTGACACTCTCTCGAATTGAATGCAAAAAGTTGCATGACGATTCATCTTACTGCACAAAATTCCTAGGTTTTGGGCTTTTTAGTGCTTCGTTGCTTCGTCTACAAGCACTTTATGAAAACGAAAATATAGTACGATATATCAAAAAGCAAATCCGCAGTCCCGAATCTTGAGGCCCCTGGGCAACCTAAGCTAGGAGGCCCCTTAAGAAGCTTTTGTCTTTTCCCTCCAAACCTCCGATAACCCCTCCATCTCCGACAGTATTCCTTTTTGATATATTATAGAGATATAAGAAATAGTCAATAGTTTTTAATAATTTTCATTTTTGAAAATAACCGTTCGCCTGTTGCTAGGGGTCGACAAGACAAGAATTCTTGTCTTGACAACAACTTCTTGTCTTGTCTTGAGAAAAATTCAAGAAATTTAAAAAAATCTTGTCTTGACGTTTTCTTGACATCTTATATCTTGTCTTGACTCAAGAAATTTTTAAGATCTTCAAATTTCTTGATTACCCGATCCGGTGTTTCCCCGGCGACCTTTTTATTGCGTTGCGTGCTGACACGGCATCGACTGTCACTGGGGGGAGTCCCCGAACTGCATTTGTTTCCTGACTAACGAAAAATTGATGTGTACTTGCATGCTTAAAATAAGCATTTTGTATGGTTCGCACATAACTATTCTAAACTTAGCTGTCCAGGATTTCATAAAAATTATTGGACCAAATCGAAACAGTGAGACATCGAAAAGGATTTTGATTATTTGGAAGATGAGATCAAAGTATAAAATGATAGAAATGATACTGCTCTAAATTTCAGTTCTTCTCTAAGTAAAATTAAATACCTCTTCAAAAAAGATCAAACACTCAGGGCAAATGCAACTTAAACTTAACAGTGCTTGCGAGGCCATAAATTATTCTAAGATGACTATGCCAAAATTAGATGTGCCTACAAAATGGCATTCAACTTCCGGGATGCTAACATGGGGTTTAAGTGTAAAAAATGCTTTAACTGCATTTTGCGACATCGAAAATCTAAATAATTGCAAAATATTAGAAAAAGAATGGGTTCTGATTTGTAAATTTTGTCAGTATCTGAGAAGCTTTAAAACACTTTCTTCAATACTCGAAGGGGAAAAATATTGCACACTCCCATTGTTGGCAATTGGGGTAAACTTACTTTTAGACAAACTGGAAATATTTTCAATCTGCGAGAGATAAAATAAAATAAAGTGTTTAATAAATTAAAATTTATTATGTTATGTTAAAAGAATGTTATCTTTTTCACTAATAAATACGTTTTAGAGTTTTCATTATTAGTTAAGATATTTCAAGATTTCTTGTTTTCTTGACAAGAAATCTTGGTATTGACATAAAACTTCTTGTCTTGTCTTGAAATCTACAATTACTTCTTGTCTTGATCTTGTCTTGAAATCAAGACAAGATCTTGTAATTTTCAAGAAGTTGGAAACCCCTACCTGTTGCATTTGTAATCATTAGCGTAAGATAAATCTTATAAGCTACTGACAAATTTCGAAACTTTCAATTTCGAATTTCGAATTTGTTCTCATAAATAACCCAAAAAGGCTATAAAGCAGTAATAAATTGTTTTCACTACAAGTCCTGAAGATGGACTATACAATATTTGAACTGCAACTGCAGTGGTTCATCTTAAATTTCAGGTTCAATATCATCACTAGAGTTTTCATGTAGTTTTGAAGCACACTCTTTAATTTGAGTATTTCTCAGATTTGGAAAAACACACAAAACACCAAATACTGAGTTACTGACTCATACGCTGTCAACTGACGGCTCAGCTCAATAATAATTAGCTTATCAAAAATTGGTAGATTCGTTTCAACCTAACTTTCCTCCATCCTGTAGAAAAACTTCATTGTTAGCATCATCAAAATGTATTTTCCTTACTCGCGTTTATTTACTCTCGTGGGTATATTCAAAGTATTGTAGATCGCAGACCTTCTACTCGTAGTAAGCAAAATTATCTCTTTGAGATTTTAAGAATTCCAAAAGTCATTTTAGAAACTGAACTGCAGTTTTAAATTCAATTTCTTCTCTCTGTTATGATTTATTGACAGCATTGATGAGTTCTAAAATAGTTGACCAAAACTCATTCATTATAAATGTTTCTGTTTTGACATTTCTTTCAACAAACACTTAACCTCATGAACTGTATCAGCTTTCTGATTAGGGTCTTCAGCAAGAGTATGAAGAGCAGATTTAAAGGCGTTTTAACCTTTAGATAAAGCTCTTGTTGCATCAGCCCTTGCAGTCCATCTAGTGCTGCTTGTTCTTTTAAAGACAAGGTTTCGATCGTGGCGCATGGGATCGCTTAGTTGAGTTCATTTAAGCATTTGATCGTAGCTTCCCAACGGTGGTTAGAGGCTGAAAAAAAGTTATACACGGACTGAACAAATCCAAAATACGATACTGCTCTAACGGGTTCAACGCAACTCCTAGCAGCACTTACTCCAACTAAAGCGAGTGTGCCGTACAAAAAATGTAAATTGCAAGTTTGTTAATCTTAGATCAATGAGTCTGGAGACCATTGGATTTGTCCGACATGTAGCGAAAGGCATGGGTAATGAAGGAGAGGGTAGCGAGGGGGCACTGACTCATTTGTTGCTCTTGCTCTTACTACTTTTCCAAGAAACCGTGCAGACTGATAGGCAGTATTGTTCGTTCAGCGTTCTCCCAAACGGCATTCATTAGTGACTTATTCTCACAACATAGGCTTTCTATATATTTGAATTTTTTAACATAATATAATTTATAATTTTTATTTAAAATCTAATTATTATTTTTCATTTAGGGCCCTGCTAGGCCCCCTTTGGGGCCGAGGCCCCTAGGCAACTGCCTACTTTGCCTATTGGTTAATTCGGCACTGGGCAAATCGTATAACATGGACAGGACATGTAGGTATTAAGATCAAATGATGGACTAATAACAACCTTTTGGGAAAGATCCGATGACAGAAGGTCAGTTTGTCGCCCAAGAAAAATATGGGGGTACAAAAATCGGAGATTATTGCACAAGACCTCCAAGATTGGAGTAAAATTATTAGAAATAGAAAATAATAAAAGGTACAAATAAACGTAAACAAACTATTTATTTTATTTTAACCGAAAAACCGTAATGTTACAATATACAAAGAAATTAAGATACGTGTTTCTACAACGAGATATTCTTACAGACTAAATATCGAACGCAGAACTAACATACAGTTCTGGCATTCACATCCCTTGTAACATGCGTAATCTTACATAAGAGTGTGTTCGACCTAATAATTTCGGAGAATCGGCCCACCCACTAAGACTGCGTGTGTCCATTCTAACACTAATTATAATACCTAATAATTTATAGTTGGATATATTCTAACAAATATAGCAAACGCCGCCAAAACTCACTTAGAGTTGCAGAGCCAAGAAAGAAGAAGACGAATATGTGCTCAATATAAGCAAAAGATAACAGAAAGTCTATGTTAACCAAACTCCAGTGAAAAGAGTGAAGCACTACAACTGCCTTGGCTTCATAATTAATGATAATGAAGAAGGGATCAACAACCAGGAGGTCCAGGAGATAGGAACGCAGATCGGAAAAGTTAGATCCAGCTTCCACCGGATGAGGGATAAGCACCTTCTTTAAAAGTCACAATCGCCGGTGGTGGACCCAAAAAATTACATTGTGGAGATTACGAACACACAAAAGAAGCATAGGTAGACCACCTACACGATGGACAGACATTTCCAAAAAGTAACTAGGAATTGGTTGCAGAGATGCAGGAAACTAAAAACCGACAGAACTGGAAGAAATTAGGGGAGGTCTATGTTCAACTTTGAACGCAGAAGGCTGGATGTTGATGATGATGATGGTAACCTGAGACAACTTGTAAAAATTATTAAAAGCACAAAATAGAGATGAATTTGCAGACCCCCATTAGACACTTAAAGAAGCCATCAAGACATCATTTTAGCCTTAGATATGTTATAAAGTACAAATAGAAAGTTGTTTGTATTTCTGTGCCTGGTTAATGACAGTGTACCGAAATGTATAATAAAAGTTTTAAGACTGTTACGCCTATGTTGCGTACGTATATAAACTGAAGCGTGTAGTTGCTAGACATCTCTATTTTACATCTTAGGTCCGACATGATCTGGCACTATAAAACAATAGCTCGAGATTTACCTATCGTATAGGTAAACTAAAAAAGTTTGTGAAGATCTATTCAGCCTCTACATTTATTTAAAAATATTGTATTTCCAACAGTGACGTAGGTACAAGTTTAATTTATAAGTTACTTTGTTCAATGCAACAATCTTCACGAATGTCACATGAAGAAATCATTAAATATGGTTGTAAATAATTGCCAATAGTTATAAAGATCAAATTAATGCTTGAACTAGATTATGTTTTTTAATACATACTCAAAATAGATAATTTTTTTTATTTCAGTTAACATGTCTGGGCTGCTGCGGCTATTGACACAAGGAACTTTATTACAATAACAATAAATAATTAAGTTAAATTTACAGTAGATGGTATACTTTACAATGTTTGAGGAACTCTATCACGTTACACATTTTGTTTTTAGCGTTTAAGATATTACACAAATTTCCATGAATAGGTACCACATTTGGTCCGTCCTGCTACGTAGTGGTTGCATTCCACAAGTGAGTGCTGTACACTTAGTCGAGTGTCGCAGTGTTGGCAGTTTGGTAACTTCGGGAACCATCAAGTATCCATGGGTTAGGCGGGTGTGCCCAATTCTGCGCCTTCTGATGATGGTCTTCGGTTTTCTTTCCATTTTTAACAGTCTAGGTCCTAAAATGCTTGGTTGAATGGACTTTAATTGGGTGGTACACTTGCTCCACTGATTTTGCCACATTGAGCTAGATAACTTTTTGATTTCTGTTATGTCCTGAAACAACTGGATATTTTCATCTGTAAGGTCAGAACAACGTGCTTCCTTTGCTGCGTGGTCATCATTCTCGTTTCCTTTGATACCAACATGTGAAGGATTCCATATAATCGAAACTGAAGTATTTGATTTAGCAGGCGCTGTACATTTTTCATAGATTTTATTAACTATTGGATTTGGTGTATAAAATTTTCTTATCGAAGGTATGGATGATAATGAGTGTGCAGATTGCTAAATTTTTGGTACCCTGTATTGGAACCTCTAGATCTTTGAGTATAGCGTAGAGATCAGCTGTGAAAATACTAATCTTGGGTAGTCTACACATGGCTAGTGTATTATTTGTGGAAGTAAAAGCACATCCAACACTTTCTTCGTCTTTAGATGCATCTGTGAACAATATGTTATCAAACTTGCCTCTATTAATTATGTCGTTAAAAGTTTGTGTCCTGAGTATCGTGAAGGTTTCCATTTTCTTATATCTGCACAAATTTACGTTAAAGGCAGGTAATATTTTTAGCCAAGGTGGAGTATTGGGTTGAATAATGGGGGTGGCGAGATTTAGGTCAATATTTTCTAAGAGTGGCAATAGGAATTGTAGAGATGATAGTTAAATTTTGGATGATAATAATTCTAGAAAGTGGTCTGTATTCGATAAAGTTCAGACTTGACAAAATTGTCAAATGGTGCAATAAATAGAGAGTCTCGCCTAACCCTAATAAAACACATTTCCAATTGTTGACTACATAGCCTTAGCCTTCCTCTATCCGGTATTTAACAAACGCCAAATAAAGACCTTTATAGCCACTGAAAGAAGAATCCTGAGGAGAATTTTGAACAAACGTCTTGAATACCCGTCAGCATATATCCATCAACTAGCCAATAACCCAACAATATAAGTCGGATCAGTTTACGAACCGTCGATAGGTCCAACTATCTAAGCCTCTTAACTTAGTAGGAAAAAGCTACACCTCTAAAATTTCGCAAATAAAAAACTGTAAACTTTAAAATGTTCCCAAATCTTGTACATCTGATAACACAGCGGAAAAAACAGGGTTAACCTATACCTTCTTATTTTCTTTTACTCTTCTACCTAGCAGCTCAGTTACTCATAAGAAGCAAATGTCACTCGATCCCCCACTTGAACATAGACCTCCCATAATTTCTCTGGTTCTGTCTATCTTGAGTTTCCTGCAACCAATTCCCAGCTACTCTTTTGAAAATGTCTGACCATCGTGTAGGTGGTCTACCTTTGCTTCTTCTATCTGTTCGTAATCTCCACCTTGTAATTTTTTGTGTTCAACGACGATTGTAGCTCTTAAAGAATGTTGTCAAGCGGTTGAAGCTGGATCTATCTTTTACGATCTGCGCTCCTATTTCCAGGTTGTTGGTCCATTCTTCATTTATTATGAAGCTGAGGTGGTTGTACGGTTGTAGTGCTTCAAAACTATTTCTACTGGAGTTTGGTTGACATAGACTTAATCCTCTATTATCTTTTACTTATATTGGGCATATATTCTTCTTATATTAGGGCAATATTAAGTTATTATGTATTAGTTATATAATTAGTTGTATATTATATAATTAGTTGTATTATGTATTAGTTGTATAAGTTATTATTTATGTAATCAGAAATGTAAACATTTTAGCCCTAGGCCTACAAGGCCTGTTGCGCTTAATAAATATAATAAATATTCTTCTTCTTCATTCTTGGCTCTACAACTCTGAGTATTGGCTCTCGTTAAAAAGGCGAAAGCCTAAAAGAGGTCGTCATAACTAGTTCAGCAGCACAATCTGTAATTTCCTCACCTGGAATTTCTTTTTATTAAATACCCATCACAGAATCTCTTAAGGAATTCTATCATATGCTTTCTCAAGCTCAATGAATACTATTTGAGCGTTTTCTCTTTAGTCCTGGTCCCTAAAATACTTCGTCGTTGTCGTTTCAAAACAAGAACACCGGCAAACAAAACAAAATGTTACCATAAACGATCATAACTTCGAATAAAGGGTTAAGGAATTTAAATATCTAGGGGCAACAGTCACCAACAACAACAGAGCAAAACGAGGAGTCGAAACGCAAATAACGGTGAGAAACAGTTATTTCTTTGCAATCCAATATCTAAGGAAGTCAAAAGTTCTCTCACAGAAATAGTGGCATAGGACCGACAAACATATACCTCGGATATACCAGGATACCTCTCTGGATCTCTTACAGGACTTTTCGTATTCATATTCAACCATTGTTATTTGTTATACATTTTCAAAGAAAATATTAGAGAAATTAAGAAGTTAATTTCTCTTGGTAAATCATCTGGCTAGGATGTCTTGCTATTTTTTAAAGTAAATAGGTACCCTTAGTATTAACTTGAACCTTTTCTTTGTTCAGGAGTATCTTGATTACTTCTCTGTTTCTCTTCATTCCATTGTCACTGCTCTATTATTATTTGGCTCTAATACAATTATTTTCGTACACCTTGGATATTATTTGAGACATTAAAGAAGAAATTTTCCTAAAAACCGTTAACAACACATCTCTAACACATACCAATAAGTCATCCGTGTAAAGTCGATAGTTACGAAATACCAAAAATCTGAAATTTTCTAAAAATTCTGTCCGGAAAACTAGAAAATTCTTCTTGATAATGTACCCAAAACGTTCACATTGTGAATGAGGGAGCACATTTTCCAGTAGGCCAATGGCAATGTCATTGGGCGGGTACATTCTCCTCTTCCACCAACCGGTCGCGCGGCACGGTACACTCCGCGCCAGAATCGAGAATAAATCGGGTTGACTAACATCTAGATTGCTGTGGCTGTGTTGTGTAAACTCTCTAGATTGCGGGTGAACGCGGTGATTGTCGAGATTGAAATTATGATTATGCGATATATGAACATGAAGTAAATGATATGGAGATCGTGACGATACACATACGGTTAGAGGATCGTCCCTAGACGATAACTTATTTGATTAGAAAGCTGTTTATAACTCTATTTCTACATAAAGCTAGGCTGCTACAAACACTTAAAAACACCGGTTGTCAGAAACATATTAGTTAAATTAAGTATCTAGTAGTAGTAATAGAACTGAATTAAAAAAAGAATGTGTGTGTACTTTGTACGCACAAAAGAAGATATTCTTCTATTATAGGTAATTTAAACGAAGTAAATATACTTAAAAGGTTATTTGTACTTATTTTATTTAAAAATCAAAATAACTTTCTTATCTACCACTTTCAAAAAAGAGGAATATCTTCAAAAATTATATAATAATATAGTACTTACAATCATAAAATCTATAAAAAAAATAAAAAAATAATAACTTGCTGGGGCTCGAACTCACTTCACTTCTACCGCGCTGTACGAAAGCTGACGGCATGCCGCGGCATTTCAAACTAGACCACATCCGCGTGTACGTCATATGGGAATATACACAAACTAAACGTTTACACCATAAATTTATATGAATTTAATAAAATCATTAGTTTGATTTTTGTCGAAATAAAATATAAACAATATATGAGATGAAGATTTTTAGAAAGTTTGTTCGTAATCAGATTATGTAAATTAAAGCATTGCCTACTAATAGATAACTACATTATTTTGTTTACATTTTCCTAATAGATAGGTATTGAAACTATTAGGTATTTCCAACTGAAACATTTAAAATTACGTACCTGCGGCTTTTCAAAACTATTTAAAAACTCACTATAATTATAAATTTTATTTTATTTCTGTCCACACATCAATAAAAACTAATATTATACAATATTTTTGTTTACCATAATCTCCATATTGAACAATTATTGACAGATCATTTCAAAATTTCAACACCCAATCAGAGCCCGTATAACCACTAATACCATACTGTCGGTGTGCGCATGCGCGTGGTAAATCAAATTTTACCCTCAATAGATTCGTCGCTAAAGAAGAATATCTTCAAAAATCTAATTATCGAAATGAATTATTGTTTAAAAGACAAACATTTTACAAAGTATTATTGGTCAATATCAATGCGGATTCGCTGCTGTAAAGTCAACTATACATAGGGTTACCATAATTTATTAAGGCCAAATCCGGACAGGGTAGTCCAAGGGGTTGTAGAAAATGTAAAATGTAAATTTGACTGTGTCTACCTCTACATTGTACCTACATATATGCGAAATGCATGCTGCCGTGCTAAGCCCAAAGGCGGTAACTGATTTTTTATCGAAAATGAGATTGTTGTATTTCTACGTAGATTATAGGTATTTAGAATATTTTTACCAAGTCCTTAGAGTTGTAGAACTATTATAATGGGTATCTAGAATATACTTAAAAGTCTTTGGAGTTGTAGAAGCATTATAATACAGGGTGTCCCGAAAAGATTGGTCATAAATTATACCACAGATTCTGGGGTCAAAAATAGGTTGATTAAACCTCACTTACCTATATACAATAGTGCACACAAAAAAAGTTACAGCCCTTTGAAGTTACAAAATGAAAATCGATTTTTTTTAATATATCGAAAACTCCTAGAGGTTTTTTATTGAAAATGGACATAGGGAATCTTTATCATATCAACATCTTAAAAAAAATTATAGTGAAATTTGTGTACCCCATAAAAATTTTATGGGGGTTTTGTTCCCTTAAACCCCCCCAAACTTTTATGTACGTTCCAATTAAATTATTATTGTGGCACAATTAGTTAAACACAATATTTTTAAAACTTTTTTGCCTCTTAGTACTATTTTGATAAGCCAGTGTTTATCGAGATATTTTGAATATTTTTCGAATCCACCACCTATTTGTATATGGTTAAGTATGATTATAGACACCTGTTAATAATCTGAAAATTTATTTATAACTTAAATTTTTTGGTATATTTTGAAAAAAAAGCCATATCTCGATAAAAGTTGACTTATCAAAAAAAGACTAGAGACAAAAAAGTTTTAAAAACACTGTGTTGAACTAATGGTACCACAATAATAGTTTAATTGGAACGTACACAAACATTTGGGGGGTTTAAAGGAACAAAACCCCCATAATTTTTTTATGTAAATATAGTAAAAAAGTAGCCGCATCTCGATAAAAACTGGCTTATCGAAAAAATACTAAGAGGCAAAAAAGTTTTAAAAACGTTGTGTTCAACTAATGGTACCACAATAATGAATTAATTGGAACGTACACAAAAGTTTGGGGCGGTTCAAGGGAACAAAATCCCCATAAATTTTTTATGGGGTGGACAAATTTCACTATAATTTGGTTTTAAGGTGGGCCTGTCATAAGAATGATACATGCCCGTTTTCAATAAAAAATCTTTGAGAGTTTTCGATATATTGAAAAAAATCGATTTTCATTTTGTAACTTCAAAGGGCTGTAACTTTTAAATTAAAAATAGTTTAAAATATCTACATATACAACCTATGTTTTAACATACTTTAGACCTAGAAAATAATATTACAGAACGAAATAACTTAACTAAGTAGATGCTGCGCAGAATGAAATTTCCCATCGCTGGGCCAAATGTTTTCCATTTTTTTAGTAAGGAAAAAAATCCAGACGTATAGTAACCCTAACTATGCAATCAAATTCAAGCACATAAGCAGAGTCTAGAAAAATCACTAGCATATAACATAGATACCCACCATCTCTTCGTCGACTTCAAAGCAGCCTATGACAGTGTTAAAAGAACTGCATTATATAATGCAATGATAGACTTTGGGATCCCACCTAAGTTAGTTAAGTGGACCCAACTAACAATGCAAAACGTAAGCTCATGCGTTAGAATTCAAGGAGAAAACTCTACGTTCTTTGACATTATCTAATAATGGTCTAAGACAGAGGGACGCGCTGGCGTGTCTCCTCTTTAATATTGCCTTGGAAAATGGAAAAGACAGTCAGAAAATTAAATACATATTAGAATGAATGGAACTATTTTTAATAGATCGACGCAAATTCTCGCATTCGCTGACGATATAGTCAGAGTGGGCAGAAGTATGAGAGACAAGTTTCTAAAATTTTTCGAAATATCCAACAGAGAATTCAAATTAACAACCATATCTTTGTATCTTGGATTTCTATTAAACTCAATAAACAACGTCGAAATAAAAAGACGCATAGCAAACAGAACTGTTCACGATCTCCAGAAACATTTAAAAAATAAAAATATAAAACGTGCATATACAATATATACAAGAACTTAATAAAACCGGTTTTGATATATGGGGCTAAAACGTGGACCTTATCTCAAAATGATGAAAGACTTCTTGGTATTTTTGAGAGAAAAACTCTTAGAAAGATTTTTGGGGCCGTAAATGAAAATGGGCTATGGCGTCGAGAT
The DNA here is from genome assembly GCF_917563875.1 of Diabrotica virgifera virgifera. NCBI lineage: Eukaryota > Metazoa > Arthropoda > Insecta > Coleoptera > Chrysomelidae > Diabrotica > Diabrotica virgifera. The sequence goes on from NC_065447.1 coordinate 6,498,983, forward strand.
ACAACTTTGAACTGTATCAGTTATAGATACACCTATCCAGATATTGTGAAATTCGTTAAAAGTTAAAGTGCAGAGAAAATTAAAGATTTTGTTGGAAAAACCCGCAGTTTCCGGGGAAAATTTTCGTCGAAGTAAATCGGGAGAAACACGTCTCTATGCAGAATTTAATTGCAGTGAATTTTTGTTTGGGTGTTTTTGGTGTAAAGTTAAAATCTTTGGAGTTATAGAGCAAAAATTGAAAAAAAAACCCGATTTTTGGGCGCCAGTTTGTTTATACAAAAAGTAGCACACTATCTGCGGACTTTGCATACCTATATTATTAATATATACAATCATTTGGGCAGGACACATGGGCAGGACACATTGCTAGGGTACCAGACCACGAATACACTAAGAAATTAACTTTTTCAAAAACAGAAGGCACCAGAAGTAGAGGACGACCACAGAGAAGAAGGATTGATGACTGATGATGTGGAAGAAGACCTAAAGATTCTAGGGGTCAGAAGTCAGAAGATGTTGCCAGGAATCGAAGGAGTAGCGATTTCTTTGAGAGCAGGTCAAGATCCACAACGGATTGTCGAGCCACTTATGATGATGATGAATTATCAAAATGTTCTTCCTGGTTTATAGTATAGTGCAGTCACTGAAGGTTTTCACCTCCGATTTCGTTGAACCTCCATCGATTTTCATGAAAATTGGTGAGTAGCTAGAGGATACCTCAAGGAAAAAAGGTGACTTGGTGCCAACTTGTGATTTTACCCTGGGGGTGGATGCCACTCCTTCTCGGGGGTAAAAATTATTTTATTAAAAATAATACAATAAATCGATAGAGGGACAAATTCTAAGTAAAATTTTTTTTATACAGTTATTAATATAAATCAATACTTTTTGAGTTATTAAAGATTAAAGATTTTATTTTTTCGTAAAAAATGCATGTTTTAAAGCTGGTCTTCACGTATAACTCAAAAACTATTAGCTTTTTCAAAAAAAGTTATTATTACCAAAATTGAAGATAATAAAAAACTGAATAGACTCCTCACTTAAATAACTAAACTAATGGTAATTCAAAGTGAGTTATGGGTACCTAATTGAATGTATATTTTTTTCGACGAGTACTCAAATCTTAAGTATTCAAGCTGAAATAACGGGAAAACGGTGCATTTTATAAAATATACCTGCTAAGCACTTGTCAAAGTACTTCGTAATACCTATCAAATGAGCTCCAGAAGAAGTTATTGGCATTAAAATTAAGCAAGTTACAATGAAAATAAGAGAACCCCTTAGAATTTTTTAGGAAAAAATGAAAAACAAAACACGCCATTTCCACAAAAATTAAAATTTATTGTAGGTAATCCTTACAAGAATTTCTTTAAATTAGCATAAGTAATGATTTCAACAATGTTTACCGGTTTAGAATGCATATTTTTGAAAAAAAGATATAATTTAAAAAAATCTGAATTTTTCAAATCATCGTAATTTTTATTTTCTTTTGATAATAACTCCAAAAATACTCAATATACGTAAGTCGTAAAAAATAATATATAACCAAATTTTAGTTTTTTCTGTATCAAATATTTTACCTGTCCTACTATTTCTGTAGGATAAAAAAATAACCGAGATAGAAACGTTTAAAGCTTAAAAAAATTTGGAGCACAAATTTTAATGCTAGCAACTTGTTCGTGGGCTCATTTGATAGATATTTCTAAGTACTTTGATAAATGTTCAAAAAGTTTATGTCATAAAATGCACCATTTTCCCGTTACTTCAGCTTGAATACCTACTTAGATTTGACTACTCGTCAAAAAAAATATACATTCAATTACCTATAACAACTCATTTTTAGTTAACATTAAAATTAAAAAAGATTTTTCTAGTAAGGAGTTTATTTCATTTTTTATTATCTTGAATTAATTTTAGTCTGTTTAAAAAATGTAGGTAATCATTGAAATATTCTTTCAGATTTAGTCTTCAACTAAGATTGATTCGTGATGAATAAGCAACACATAAACTGTTTAAGAACTCTGGTGACCTATACCAAACACTATCTTATGGTTTCAGGATTGAGATTCTGAACTGATACTGCTGAAATCATCATTTTTTATATTCGTCGATGATAAAACTAAAGATTGGCTCCAAATTCAATAAGGTTCTCTTTTCATCAAGAGAAACAAATGAACCAACTTTGAAGCACTTTTTCTTCAAGAAAAGGAGAATGTATAAAAATGTGAGAAGAGGAAGAATTTAATAACGTTCAAAAAAGGAAAGGCAAAAAAATTTCGTTCTCCCTTATATAAAAAAAAGCTGTGCACCAAGTTTAAGATGCTAGCACTTTTTGTCAAGGCTTTTCGCATATAGTGAGGGATAGTAGAACCGTTGATTGATGTTAATATTTCAATCAACGGTAGAACGGAGAACAATAAGAAATCAGGAAAAAAATTGAGTTTAATACATCGCCCAGAGACACTAATTCAGAGCAAACAATTGATAAATTATAAAATTGGTATGGACATATGAGAAGACTTGATGAAAATTAGAAGATTGGATGTGGGCACCAGAAAAACGAATGGAAACAGGAAAATCAAGACTAAGTTGCAATGGAAGAAGACATTGACAGAAGAATTTTGAATTTTAAAAGAACAATAATGAAATGCTGTCTTTTTTGAGCACTGATGATCTTTTTATTTGGAAACCGTCTTACACTCTTACGTCATCTTTACTGCTCTATTTGTTGTCAATCAGCTTAGGTGGTATACGTCAATTTAAGGACAGCAAGGTAATAATTAGACAAGTTGCTTGTGCTGGGCATCGAAGTACAAAGCGAAACTTAACCAAAACATCGAAAAAGACCACCAAAAATCAAGTGTTGCAATGTTAATAGATAGGAAAAAAGATCTATTCAGGGCCAAAATAGTAAAAAAAATGTGCTGGAACATGAAGGGAAATTTTAGTACAATTTTGAGGAATACAGTGGAACTTGGTTATAACGTCATTGAAGGGTCCAGTAAAAAATTGACGCTATATCAGAGTGACGTTATAAGAGAGGTATAGAAAAATGAAATTTTAATGAGGGAAAATTTGATTACAGCATTATTACTATATTAGGTACATTAGATATATTATTTCTTAATGAATCTACATCATTCCGAACTAATTTTTTTAACATTTTCTCCGACCTTTTTAAAGGCTTTTAAAATTATGTCCTTGTTTTTTAGAATTGAACCAACATGACAGTCGAATTGACAAGTCCACATACATCAGTAATTTTTGAACCACTATTAAATGTTTTGTAGTATGTACTACAACTTGCCATATTAAAAAATAAAAAGCTAATTACTAAATTAAAATCTAAAAACAATTTCACGATATGATAGCGAAAATTTCTTAAACATTTACAGACTGTCTGAAACAGAAAAATTTAACTGTTAGGATGGCACTGACAAATGAGAAATCATAGAACTGTCAAGGTCACATAACTGTACACAGAAGGGATGATTTGGAAGGAATAATGTCGCAAAGTCGGAAATGCACTTTATTCTTCATAAAATAAAAATATGACAACCTACTGTAAAATTTTATGACGCTATAGACGAGGGTTACTTTATTTTTAGCCGTTAAAACCGGGTTTTTAATAATGTTTATCCAATAGTTTTTGGCCGGACCTATTAAAAATTGACGTTACAACCGAGATGACGTAACTACCGAGGCCGTAATATCCAAGTTCCACTGTATATACAGTTGGTATTACTTATTAGAGATGCTAGTGAAATACTTGGAAAAACCTCAGGAAAGAAGTTTGAGCATAAAGGGACCTAGTAGTGTTCGAACGAGGTTCAAGAAAAAATAAAAGAGAAAAGAAAATTGTAGATATAAACCGTGACATGAAAATAGGTCGTAAACATATCTTCAAAACATTACGGTCGGGAAAAAAAGGAAGTTAACGCAGCTGTAGCAAAAGCTAAAACACAAGCGTAGGTTTACGGTTTACCTATACTACTCTACACGATCAACTTAAATACCATCATCATAGTTAACCGTTTTGAATCCACTGAGGGAGCGTGCAAGTATTACGTAACGCAATTTTTGAAGATTTTTGACCCCCCCTCCCCTTCATGTAACGCACCGTAACGTTTTTATGTACCCCCCTCCCCCTACCTAAACGTTACGTAACACCAAAGTGACCATTTAAACCTAAATGGAAAACTAGGTTACGAAAAAGTACCGGAAACCCGGTACAAGAACTTTGTTGTTATTTTAATCACATTTGAGGTAATAATAAAAACTTACAATCATCATCCAGCCTCAAAAATTCACTGCTGAACATAGGCCTCCTCCCCTCGTTTCCAACCACGTCTATCCTGCGTCGCTCTCATCCAGTTTTTATTTAGCTTTCTTACGTCGTCTGTCCATCTTGTAGGCAGTCAACCGACGCTTCTCTTACCTTCTCTTGGCCTCCATTCCAATAACCTTTTTGTCCATCGCCCATCTGTCATTTTAGCTATGTGTCCTGCCCATCTCCACTTCAACCTGGCTATCCTTTTGATGACGTTAGTCACCTTTGTTCTTCTCCTGATTTCTTCGTTTTTGATTTTGTCTCGCAGAGTTATTCCTAACATTGACCGCTCCATTCTTCTGTACGTTACTCTTAGTTTGGTAGCCGAGGCTTTAGGTAAGGTAAGTGTTTCTAATCCGTACGTCAAGACTGGGAGGACGCACTGATCAAATACCTTTCTCTTTAGGCATGTGGGCAACTCACTTTTAAAAGTTTCTCTCAGTTTTCCAAATGCTGCCCACCCAGAACGATTTTTCTTTTTAGTTCATGTGTCTGGTTATCCCTGCCAATCGTAATTTCATGTCCCATGACATGAAATATGTCCAAAACTTAGAATAATAATCTTTTATTACTAATTTTACATTTACATTTACATTTTCCCTGCTTGGCCCCATCCTTACATACATTTTTGGCTTCATCCTTTATTGTTCTTCTCATGAATTCTTCTATTTTATCTTTTTTAATAAAAACTTAAAATAAAATAACATATTTATTATTTCAATATTTTATTTTGCTTAGTAAAAATTTTTGTATAACAAATACGATATGTTGCCAGTAGTTTCGGAAAAATAGTGAAAAAAATTTGTAAACTTTTTGTTCTTCAACGCCCTGTATCGTGAAAACGCAAGCCGTTACAAAAATCTTATACTAAGCAAACCCCAATTATTTTTCAGTTTTTCACCTATCTTAGAGATCGTGTTACCTTTTTCTGAAACACCCTGTATATATAAGAAGGCACCTATGGAATAAAATTATTTCTGTCCTTGTTTTAATCAATTTTAAAAAACGCTGAGACCCGTAGATCTTTATATATAAAAATGTGTGCTTTTGTGCTTTTTAAACATACATTTAAATGTAGAGGGTGATTCATGCAAGCCTACCGTAGTCCATAAGCTTTATTTTTTAACACCCTGATATTTTTATATTTTAAAAAGCTGCTTAACAATCTGATTTCATGGTATTTATGAATAATACAGGGTGATCATTTAAAATTATAATGTATGGAAACCACTTATGGAATAAAATTGTTGTCATGTGTCATTATTTTAGAAAATTATAAAAACGCTAGGATACGTCAACTTTTAAATTCAACTATGGACTATTTAAACATAAATTTGAATATACAGGGTGATTCACTCAAGTCTAGCATAGTCCATTATCTTTAATTTTAATTAAACACCCTGTATATTTTTGTTTTTAGAAGCTGCTTAACAACCTCATCTCAAAAATGTGTATGTATTATGTAGGGTCTATTATGAATAATGCAAGGTGAAATTTTGAAATTATGTATAATTTTCGTCAAGATATTAATCACATAAAACTTTGAAATGAATAATTCAGGAATCACACTTTAAATAAGGGTATTATTTTTTTAATATCTATCAATTTTCTAAACTAAGTATCAATATAGTGGGTTTTGTATTTAATGCTTTTTATTTAAAGACATTGTTAAATAATTTGAAAATTTGCGTATTTAAAACATTAATGAATACCTACTGCAGAAAACGATTTCAGAAAACATACATGATTTATGAACATGCAGTTCCCTCTACAACCTCTAAATAACATCTGTATCTTTTAATCTTTTGTTGTGGAGAGAGGTCCATCTTTAATTATTACAAACACATGTTACTGTGCTTCATCTGTGTTACAAATTTTAAGATTTTTTCACTTGAATAGGTACTATTGTCCTGTTGTCGGAACATGAGCTGAGCGTGAGGGTGCAACATAATACAATTCAGGGGTCTATGTAAAACATAAAAGAAATTCCGTAGTTTTTTTTCATTTAAGTTAAAAAAGAATGTTACGTAACGCGCTGTTCGAACCCGCCCCCCCCCCCATGTAACGCGCCGTAACGTTTTACAAGACCCCCCTCCCCCCAAACTGCGTTACGTAATACTTGAATGCTCCCTGATGGATATAGGCTTCCCGTTGAGTACCTCGAATCCAGGTGTGCTGGATACTTACACTTGATGTCGTCCGACCATCTTTTTTGAAGACGTCCTCGATTACGATAAGCGTGATGTATAGGTACATATGTATGTATACACCGGTATTTTAGGCGTAAACGCCCTTCCGGTAGGGATCTATGGGGGAGTATCACCGAGCCGCAAGCCCTTATCCCTTGCCGTACTGCTCCCTCATAGGCCGATCAGACGCCCGCATATTCCAGTCTAAGCGCCAGATTCATATTTAGAATTTTATACTGACGCTTTAGCCTTTTTGTTTTCCGATGACCTGGCTGGGCTTGAACTCACATACCTCACGGCGAAGTGAAGTGGCGGTCAGCCGCTAGTCCCACTGAGCTGTCCGATCGACGTGATGTATAGGTCTCCATTCTAAAATTTGCTTGGTCCAGCTTCCATCTCTGACTAGCGTGAATATCAGCAATTTTTCTCATATTTGATTTGATACTCTATCTCTGGTCTCTAAGGGATATATTCGAGATTGAACTGTCCATTGCTCTATGTGCTACTTGTATTTTATTGATTATTTTTCTGGTAAGGGTTAATGTTTCTGTTCCATACGTTAGAACTGGGAGTACACATTGATCAAAGACCTTCCTTTTCAAGGACATGGGAATATCTGATCCTTTGTAAGTTGCCTATGTAGTTTGATCGTCTCTTCCTAATTTATTTTCGCGACCATGACCATGATACTTATAGCTATATGCTTGTTCAATTTACGTACCATTAGTTGAACTGTTTTTAGTCAGTACAAGGTTGATCATGTAGTCTGTTTTGGAAAAGTCAATTTTAAGGCAAGCAGACAAGAGCTCAAAAGGTTTTGAGAAATTGACATACATGATTTACTAAGACTTCAAAAAGGACTCAGTCGTCTGCAAACTTCAACTTGATACCTGGGAAGATAGGTATATAAAGTATACAAAGATAGATATATAAAGTAGTCAAATATAGAGCAAAAGCAAAATATTTTAATTATATTAGATGTAGGTGTAGGTATCTGAGATGATGGAAAAAGTAGGTACTTCGACAGCTTATTATGAAGAATTTTACAGAAGACAGTAACTAACAGCAATGGTCACCAAAATGACAAACGAAGAACCACTTCAGACAATAAAAAAAGTTACATTAGTTGGATCAGGTGATATTTTGGGAGAAGTCTGGACATCTTTAGATGTGTGGGAGTCTGATAAATTTGAGGTTCGATGAAGTTATATGATATTCAAACTGAAAAGTCTCATATGCAGAATTGACCATTATAATAAAAATTATAATGGTAAATAGTTATTTAAATCTGAAATTTTTCTTGTTGAAAGTTCTTTCTGGTACATCCTTAATCTACGACTTTTACAATTTATTTCTTTCCTAATTCCTTAGTTTCCTTGATGAATGAAAACGGAATGTGACTGCATATAGTAGAGTCCTCTTTGTTTTCTATATTAGTCGTCTGCTGACTTATAAATTGTAAAAGTAGCAGATTAAGCATGTACCAGAAAGAACTTTCAACAAGAAAAGTTTCAGATTTAAATAACTATTTACCATTTTAATTTTTACTATAATGGTGAATTCTGCATCTGAGACTTTTCAGTTTGTTTAACCTTCCGATGACCAACCTTTTTTTGTTACACGGATGACCAAGGGGGGGGGGGAAATGACCCCAGGTCAAAAATGTCAAAAATGACAATTAACAAAAAAATGAAGTTTTTTTTTTAATTTTTTTTTATGGCATGGACTTTATGTCATTCAGCCAGTCACAACATGAGTATTATTGTCATGTGTAGTGTGTATGTTAATTAAGTGTCTTGTTACTTGGCAAAGTCGACGTCATTAGCGTAAAACTACTTGGAATTACACATAATAGACCAATAGACGGTATTTTACTAAACATCAACTTCAGAATATATTTTTTATTCGTAAAATATAGGGAATTTTTTTTATTTCAAAATATGAGGATATCTAGAATGATATTAAAGTCAAATAAAAAAATAATGAGTTAAAAATTGAAAATCTTTTGAATTTATTAAAGAAAAACATACGCTGGGGTCAAAATTTCCCCCGCTTGGTCATCCGAAGGTTAAGAGATGTCGCTGGATGGCGTCCCAATGGGGATTTCAATGATCTTTGAAATTTCCCTTAAATAGATGGGCTAGCTGGTTTTCGATTCAGAGGTGTGTACGCTAGCGCTGTTGAGGAAGCATGCAATGGCAGAAACAGCTGTCCAGAGATTGACTCGTGTTGAGCTGCCCCCCCCCCCCCCACTTGCAAAAATCAAAAACCAAATAGCCCTGATTTATGAGCTATTTATGAGCTCTCATATTCCGCAAACTAAAAATTTTGAGCTCGTTCCACTGAGCAGGAATTTGATACTTTAGTGGGGGGGCTGAGCCAGCCCCCCCACTACTTAAAAATAGGAATATTGAAGCGGTTTTTGCGGCAGAATTACGAGCTATTTATGAGCTCTTGAAATTATATAGTTTCGATTTTTGAGCTCATCCCCTTCACCCCCAAACAACCCTTTAATTGATTTAACTTAAGAGAAAAATGCTGAGATAACTTAAAATATATCGTATTGCGGATATAATTCCTATAGCTTATATACTCTAAGAATAAACTATTAAATCACGTGCATTTCGATTATTGAGCTACAACCCCTTCGCAAGAAAACCACCCTATCTTCCCGGCTTAAGAGAAAGTTGTACTTAAAATGCATTAAACTAATTATTTGGCGACAACATATCATTGAATAATTTATAAGCTTCCAAATTACGCGCATTTAGATCAGTAAATTGCAATTTATTTTGTATAGTGCAGTCACTGAAAGTAAAAATCAACGATTACCTTCAATTTCGGTGAACCTTTATCGATTTTCACGAAAATTGGTCAGTGGTTAGAGGATACTTCAAGAAACAAAGGTGACATATACTACCTTGCTCCTTTACCCTGAGGGTGCATACCGCCCCTTCTCGGGGGTGAAAATTATTTTATAAAAAATAACTCCACAAATCAATAAAAGAACAAATTAAAAGTAAAATTTATTATATAAAGTTAATAAAATAAGTCAATACTTTTTAAGTTATTAAAGATTAAAGATTTTAATTATTCGTGAAAAAAATGCATGTTATGAAGCGATTTTTCGTAAATCACTGGAAAACTGTAAATTTTTACAAAAAAGTTAATAGTAGTTTAATTCGTATAGCTTATATTCTAAGAATAAACTCTTAAATCACGCGCCTTTCGATTATAGAGCTACAACCCCTTCGCAAGAAAACCACCCCATATTCCCGGCTTAAGAGAGAGTTTTACTTAAAATAATTTAAATTAATTATTTGGCGAATACATATCGTTTAATAATTTATGAGCTTGCAAAATATACGCATTTCAATTATTGAATTGCCATTTTCTTTCTATAGTGCAGTCACTGAAGGTAAAAATCAACTGTGACCTTCGATTTCGATAAATCTCCATTAATTTTCACGAATTAACAATAACAATTTGAGGTTTTAACCTGGGGTATATGTCACCCCTTCTCGGGGGTGAAAATTACTTTATTAAAAATAACCCCACAAATCGAGAGAGGGACAAATTGTAAGCAAAATTTGTTATATAATGTGATTAAAATAAATCAATACTTTTTGAGTTATTAAAGATCAAATATTTTAATTTTTGTGAAAGAAAATGCATGCTTTAAAGCGATTTTTCATAAATAACTCAAAAACTGTAAGTTTTTACAAAAAAGTGTTTATCACTAAAATTTAAGCTAATAAAAAATATAATAAATTGCTTACTTGAAAACACTTTAATGTTAATTTAAAGTTAGTTATTGGTAATTAAATGTATATTTTTTTATGTGACTCTTCAAATCTAAGGATTCAAGCTTAAATAACGGGAAAGAGATGCATTTTATAACACTTAGGTACTAAATACTTGTCAAAGTACTTAGAAATACCTATCAAAAATGAGCTATATAAAAAGTTAATAGCATCAAAATCCGCTCACCAATTTTCGTGAAAATGAATGGAGATTTACCGAAATCGAAGGTCATAGTTGATTTTTACCTTCAGTGACTGCACTATAGAAAGAAAATGGCAATTCAATAATTGAGATGCGTATATTTAGCGAGCTCATAAATTATTAAACGATATATATAGTCGCAAAATAATTAATTTAAATTATTTTAAGTACAACTCTCTCTTAAGCCGGGAATATGGGATGGTTTTCTGGCGAAGGGGTTGTAGCTCAATAATCGAAAGGCGCGTGATTTAAGAGTTTATTCTTAGAATATAAGCTATACGAATAAAACTACTATTAACTTTTTTGTAAAAACTTACAGTTTTTCAGTGATTTACGAAAAACCGCTTCAAAGCATGCATTTTTTTTCACGAATAATTAAAATTTTTGATGTTTAATAACTTAAAAAGTATTGACTTATTTTAATAACTTTATATAATAAATTTTGCTTATAATTTGTTCTTTTATAGATTTGTGCAGTTATTTTTTATACAATAATTTTCACCCCCGAGAAGGGGCGGTATCCACCCTCAGGATAAAAGCGCAAGGTGGTACCATGTCACCTTTGTTTCTTGAGGTATCCTCTAACCACTGACCAATTTTCGTAAAAATCGATGAAGGTTCACCGAAATTGAAGGTAATCGTTGATTTTTACTTTCAGTGACTGCACTATACAAAATAAATTGCAATTTACTGATTTAAATGCGCGTAATTTGGAACCTTATAAATTATTAAGTGATATGTAGTCGCCAAATAATTAATTTAATGCATTTCAAGTACAACTTTCTCTTAAGCCGGGAAGATAGGGTGGTTTTCCTGCGAAGGGGTTGTAGCTCAATAATCGAAATACACGTGATTTAATAGTTTATTCTTAGAGTATATACGCTATAGGAATTATATCCGCAATACGATATATTTTAAGTTTTCTCAGCATTTTTCTCGTAAGTTAAATCAATTAAAGGGTTGTTTGGGGGTGAAGGGGATGAGCTCAAAAATCGAAACTATATAATTTCAAGAGCTCATAAATAGCTCGTAATTCTGCCGCAAAAACCGATTCATTATTCCTATACTCAGCCCCCCCCCCCCCCACCAAAGTATCAAATTCCTGCTCAGTGGAACGAGCTCAAAATTTTTAGTTTGCGGAATATGAGAGCTCATAAATAGCTCATAAATCAGGGCTATTTGTTTTTTGATTTTTGTAAGTGGGGGGGGGGGCAGCTCAACACGGGTCAGAGATTGTGTATCACTCTGAATCGAAAGCAAGCAAAACCATCTTTTATTTTCTATGATATTATTTAGAGCACAATATTGGTAGATAATCTGGGCTACACAGGATATGACCAATTTATACGAAGTTGGATTGATATAAAAGTATTTGGGCGATACTTGGTTGGATCTTCGATGTTGTTTTGATCCTTTGGTAATAAGTTATTTCCTGAGATAGGAATGATGATATTTCCTGCAGATTAGAAATAGCATGATTAATTATTGCTGATACACACTCATGAACTGTTCAACACTTCTTAAGCCAGAAGTTTTGATTTCCATCTACGTCTTGTTCAGTGGATTTATTCTTACTTATTACTTTAATTACTATTACTGTGTAATCATGAATTTATTAAACTTACGTAAACTTTACGTTTACCAGTTGTTCTGTTATTTTCCTATATCTATTTAAAAAGAGCAATACTAACGTTACAGTTGTGTTATATATAGTTCATTTATTGCATTGTCTATTTGAAAACCATGGCTCGAAGAGAGCAAACGTAATAGCGAGAGCATTTAAATTTTTTCTCACCGAACAAACACAATGCTTTCGATACGTCGCGTCGGCTTGGATTTCATCAATACCCGATAATATGCAAATAATCCTTTGAATATCGATTTTTAATCGGCCAAACTGGCATGGGGGGTACCCAAAACCATTTTCGATATGCAAATTTGCTAACAAGCAGCATATTCATATTTAAATTAACATCTTCGGATATAATGCTGGCCCGATATGTTTTATTTTTAATTTTGACATAATTTATTGCTAATTTTTTGAAGCTTGTTCGCACATTGCGCCGACCTTTTTTATATCGCCTTGATGTAGGATGACGTACTCGGGGTTCGGATAACACCGATCGGTTTTAAGTAAGAAATTTTGGTTAATTTAATAGGTACATGCACCCTTTTTATGTCTGTACATAGGGGTAATATTGTATCTATTTTACATAATACGAAAAAGGTATTGATTAGGTATGTATGTATATATTTTCCAATATATATTCAGCTTGCTATTAATCAACTTTTTTTTCATACACGGGATCCAGACCTAAAAGCTTATAGCGTCTTATTAGGTCTGGATCCCGCGTATGAAAAAAAAGTTGATTAATAGCAAGCTGAAAATTTGTTAATAGCTTAAGGGTGTCTAGTTGAACAAACTTTGATATATGGGAACACTGGAATAGGGGACGTCTTAACTGTGGAACAGGTTAAAAATTTGGAACGGTCAGAACACGAAAACGGCACATTTATTTTGTCCGACAGAACAGACTTAAACTCTCCGAACAGAGATTACACTCTCATGCAAAAATCAGACTGCTATTTATCACCTGTCATAATTCCTGTCATTTGACATATTCTACATGTTCCACTCATTAAAACGCCCATTTGGTGATAAATAGCAGTCTGATTTTTGCATGAGAGTTTAATCTCTGTTCGGAGAGTTTAAGTCTGTTCTGTCGGACAAAATACATGTGCCGTTTTCGTGGTCTGACCGTTCCAAATTTTTAACCTGTTCCACAGTTAAAACATCCCCTGTTCCAGTGTTTCCATATATCAAAGTTTGTTCAACTAGGCACCCTTAAGCTATTAATAAATTTTCAGCTTGCTATTAATCAACTTTTTTTTCATACGCGGGATCCAGACCTATATAGTATGATACAATTGATCCAACCAGACTGATAATGGCAGAATATGATAATGGCATAAACCAGACATCCAACGTGAAAGTTATCATCCAACACCAAATTGTTCTATATGGTCCACATAATGTTCAGAAAAAAGTCACACCATTTTGAGCGCCGGGTTTGAAGGAAGTGAGGGGGGAGAAATCGGCAAATTCGTAGTTTTTTACGTTTTTCGTCAATATTTTTAAAACTATGCGGTTTAGCATGAACAACCTTTTATACAAAAATGTTCTACATTCAATTTGAAATAAAAAAGGCCCGATGCATAATCTATCTAAAATGAACGGTTCCGGAGTTACGGAGGTAGTATAGTATAACTGGTCAAAAAAAGGCCTAACCCAAACATCCAAAGTAAGAGTCTTCCTCCAACAAAAAAACGGTTCTATATGGTCCACATATTGTTCAGTAAAAAGTTACACCATTTTGAGCGTCCGGTTTGGAGGGGAGATTGGGGAGAAATCGGTAAATTAGTAGTTTTTTCAAGTTTTTCGTCAATATTTCTAAAACTATACTTTAGCGTAAACAATATTGTGCGAAGATGTAGGTGTTGTTGGCCTTACACTTCGTCCTGGTGCCTTTGTTTCGCGCACCAGTTATAGATCGCTGGTTTTTCCCCTTGGGGAAATTGAATTTTCTTTCCTTAGGGAAATGGTTTCACTTTTTCTCTACTTTAACGAAGGACCACCCAAAGCTTTGGGACAAAATGAAATATACGAGAAGAACGTTTTTACTAAGTCTATTTACCAAAAACAATTACAATAACGAAATTTTGGACGCCGATAGCTTGCTTGCAATAGCTCAATAAACACACTATGAGCACGAAAACAAAAAGAGTTGGCACTAGTTACTGAACACGTATTAAAGAATCCGGTTTGCGCTGAACCGAGAGCGTTGAGCTCCAACCTTTCGACTGTCCCGTCTGGCAGTTGCAACTGTACTGTCCACTGTCTCCGAATACACACACCCCAACCCCCTTTCATCGCAACCGCCTTCCTTGACCTTCAAAATTTCCTTTTTTGGTTAAAGTTTACGTCAGCGGTCTTTCTCATGAAATGGCCTGGTTGGAATTTTTGGATAATAAAGACAGAGATAAAAATTTCTAACTGTGTACTGTCATTGTTATAATTCTTAAGAACGCATTATGATTATATTTAGAAAGTTACTTTTCAAGCAAGTACCGGCATCCGTAAAGATAATTAAATTTTAGGAAAATTAGGAAAGTCTATATCTTAAAACTAATATACAGCGTGAGCGAAATTAAACTAATATTAAACATTGTTGTTTAGCAACATAGTCCCCCCGTTGATGTGACCTACATCTAAATGAGTATGAGGTAGAGGACACACTTTAACAATAGATCTTATGAATGTTCCGTCTTTAGTTCTTACTTTTATGGTTCGAACCTTGCCGTCTTTACCTGGTAATGCTTCAATTACTCTTGCCAATGGCCACTTTAGAGGGGGAGCGTTGTCATCGATTAGGAGTACAAGATCGTCAACTTTAATGTTTTCTTGGGGCGTAAACCATTTGGGCTTGTTTTGGAGACGATTTAAATAATCCCTGGACCAGCACTTCCAGAAATGCTGCTGAATTTTGCTGCATTTCTGCCACAGTGACAAACTATTTTCGGATCTTGACGAGATGTCTTTCTCTGGATAGGAAGTCATGCTGCTGCCGATCAGAAAGTGACCGGGGGTTAGAAATGAGAAGTCATTTGGGCTGTCTGACAATGGACAAAGTGGTCGTGAATTTAAAACTGCTTCTATTTGAGCTAAAATAGTGGTTAATTCCTCGAATGTAAAAATATTATTGCCTATCATCCTTACCAAGTGATACTTACAGCTTTTTATTGCTGCTTCCCAAATTCCACCCTGATGTGGAGATCGAGGTGCAATGAACTTCCACTCAATTGATGTTGAGGCTGCGAATGCCTTTATGGTAGGTAGGACATCCGCTCCCATAAAGAAGTCGTAAAGTTCCTTCAACTGATTACGAGCTCCGAGAAAATTGGTCGCATTGTCCGAATATATCGTTTTAGGGATGCCTCTGCGTGAAATGAATCTTTTCAAAGTTAGTAGGAAAGCTTCAGTACTGAGACTGGACACTAGCTCTATATGGACTGCCTTAGTAACGAGGCATACGAATACTGCTATATAAGCCTTACAAATGGGTGCACGTCGCAATCTTGAAGATTTTATTTGAAGTGGGCCCCCGTAATCGATACCAACATTAGTGAACGGTCGAGAGACCTGAAACCGCTCTTTGGGTAGATCGGCCATTATTTGATAAGCCGGCCTTGCGTTAAATCTATAACAGCTCTTACATTTGTATATGATTCTCTTGATTTCTCTTAGTCCATCAAGAGGCCAATAAGTGAGTCTTATGTTTGACAATGTATTTTGAGGGCCGGTGTGCAATAGGCGAATGTGTTCTCTTTCAAGCAACGATCTAACTACATGGCATTTTGAAGGAAGAAGGAGTGGAAATTTTTGATTATATGAAACATTTGCGTGGCGAAGTCTTCCACCAACTCTTATAAAACCAGATGTGTCTATAAATGGATTCAATTTTAAAATTGCCTTATTTTTAACTAGTTTCTGGAGCTGTATGTCGTTAAATTCTGGTTGAAAGAATGTTAGTTGAATAATTTTGACTATCCTTTGCTCAGCTTCTATCAGTTCAGTAGCCGAAAGTACACCATTTCTTTTGTTTTTCTTATTCTTAAGATTGTAGATAAACCTATTGCAATATGCAATTACTCTTTGTAAACGAGTGAAGGATGAAAATTTGCAAAATGTTGTATATAGAGTTGGCTTTGAATTATTTACAGTGTGAAGAGTGCCTTTTATTTCAGGGACACCTGTTAAGTCAGTATTTGGAACGAATTCATTGAATTTAGTGGTTGTGTTCATTAAAAAGTTAGGCCCATGCCACCATAATGTATTTTCTATCAGCAAAGCGGGTGTGGTACCGCGAGAAAGAATATCTGCAGGGTTATCTTTAGACCCTATGTGATTCCATGAATAAGTTTGCGTTAACTCCTGTATTTGAGATATACGGTTTGCTACGAAGATTGACCAATGAGAAGGATGAGAATTAATCCATGCAAGTACGATTTGGGAGTCTGTCCACAACCTAACCGAAGCTATGGGAGAAACCTTTGGTGAAATAATAAGGACAATATTTGAAATCAAGGTAGAGAGCAAAACAGCACCTAATAATTCAAGCCTCGGTAGGGAAATGATTTTTAACGGAGCTACACGGCTCTTTGAGGTGATTAGGTTGCACGAAACGGTTCCATTTTCATGTAAAACTCGTAAATAAATACAAGCACCATATGCTTTCATGCTTGCATCGCAGAAACCATGGATTTCAATTCGAGAAATATTGAGAGGATTGAGCAGAGGTCTAGAAATTGCAAGTTTGGCGAGATCAGGAATGTGAGCTAAAAAATTTAACCATTCTGAGGAAATTTCTTGTGTGAGTTTGTCATCCCAATTTAAGTTACACATCCAAATTTTTTGCATTAGCAACTTTGCAGATACAGTAATCGGATTTATTAGACCAAGAGGATCGAAAATAGAGGCAATAATGGATAGAACTTCTCTTTTTGTGTATTTTGTTTCATTGGAAATGTCAGGGATAGATATAGAAAACAAATCAGACTTAGAATTCCAACATATCCCCAGAACTTTATTTGACGAATTTTCGGGTTTTACCACATAATTAGAATTTTGTGATTCAGTGGAAATGGAGTCGAGAAACTCAGAAGAATTAGAACTCCATTTATGGAGTGGTATTCCGGCGGAATTTAAACTCACAGAAAGCTGTTTATAAGTCTTATGCAAAGTGTCGATGTCATTTGCACCATGTAAAATGTCGTCTACATAACAAGAATTTTGTAGTGCATCAGCAGCTAATGGGTAATTTCCTTGATTACGAACTGCCAACTCTTTGAGGCATCTAGTGCTTAAAAAACTAGCTGAATTTGTGCCGTAAGTCACGGTCTGAAGTTCTAGACATTTTAATTCTTCTTGCGGGGAATTGCGCCATAGAATGTTTAACAGAAATGTCTGTTCCGGATTGATTCTTATCTGCCTAAACATCTTTTCGATGTCGGCGATGAGAGCATATTTGTAAAGTCTAAAACGAATTAGGATTTCGAATAAATCAGGTTGTACGGTATAACCTTTAAGCATAATATCATTGAGAGACACATTTGAGGTTGATTTCATTGATCCATCAAATACAACCCTGAGTCGGGTAGTTAGGCTATCATGTTTGAGAACACAATGATGTGGAAGAAAAAACTTATGTACTGACGATTCATTAATTTTAGAAAGAGGAACGCATTTACAATGACCTAAAGATACATATTCTGATATGAAATCATTGTACTGACGCCGTAATTCGTCTGATTTATTAAGCCTTTTTTCAAGATTGAAAAAACGTCTTTTTGCCAAATGAAATGATTCGCCTAATTTTCGATATTCATTAGGAGTTTTCAGAGGTAGGTCTACTTGAAATCTGCCACTGGGAAGAATTGTAAACGAAGATTTGAATATGTCCTCAGCTTGCTGTTCTGAGGGAGTTAATGTTTTTGCATGAATAGGATTGATAGGTTTAGTCTCTTCTATTTCCCAAAAGTTCTTTAAAAGAGAATCGAGATCAACAGTTTGTGCGTGTAATGAAACATTTGAGTAATGAGAGTGAACATTAGTTGAAGGATTCGAGTTTGATCCTAACATTGCATTACGAGAGTATGGAATATTTCCTCCTACAATATACCCCAAATGAGTGTTTTGAAGAATAGGAAGATTGGGACCTAGTTTTATTAAGCCATACGTAACTAGATCGAAATAGATATCAGCTCCTAAAAGAATGTCTACGTCCGACGGGGTACAGAAATGTGGATCTGCGAGTTTTACATTTTTTGGTATTTTTAATAAATTTAAATCAAGCGCGACTTGTGGATGCTGGCACGTAATGCTTTCAAGGATAGCGCAAGACAGATAAAATTTTTTGTCAGGAGATGTGTTTGAATGGATTTGAAGGTCTACCATCCTGTTTGAAACAGAAGAAGTTTGAGCTATGCCTGATATTTGAAGATTTCTGGTATATGGTGAATAAGAAATTCTTTTGGCTAACCTGTCTGTTATGAACGAAACCTGGCTACCGGAGTCTGTTAAACAACGAACTGAGATGGGATTATTTTGAACATCGTAAACAGTTACCAAAGCAGTTGCGAGTAAAACTTGTAGGTTTTTCGAATATACAGAGTGAGACGAAATATTGCTCGGACCTGGGGGATTTTGCATATCTGGCAAAGATTGCGGAATTGCATTTAGAACAGAATTGTTCTGCGAATTTTCTTGAATATTCTCCGAGGTATATTGAGAAGGATGCTGGTTTTGACGTTGGTCACGGAAATTACGAACAAATTGATTTTGGGCGGGTTGACTTTGATGATTTGACCTATCGGAAACTTGCTTTGCATTATTTTCCGACGGATGCGAAATGTGGAGCAAAGAATGATGGCGCCTATTGCAGGTTTTGCAATTCGACAATGAGGGACAAATATTAGATTTATGGCCACTAGCAAGGCAATTGAGACAGAAACCTTTGTTCTTTACTTTTTGTATACGCTCTTGAGCAGTCAAATTTAAAAATTGTTGGCAAGAGTATACCTTGTGTGAGCTAGAATTGCAGACAAAACATTTAAAAAGTGTATCTCTGTTATCTGCAGAAGTATGCAGAGACGGTTTTGGTTTATGATTTGTTTTTTCTTCAAAGATCAAATTTTCCAATATCTTACATTTCTTTTCAATGAAATTCAAAAACTCATCTATCGTAGGAAGTTCGTTAAAATCTCTTTCTGATTCAAAGGATCGTTTCATATTAAAATCTAATTTTTGTGTGAATATATGAATTAAAATTAAATCTGCAAGATTGTCGGAAATATTTAAATTGTTTATCGCACTTAAATTCTTTTTTATGTGAGTTAAGAATTCACGCAAGTTTTGAGCAGTATTTTTTGTTATTGAAGGAACGTTCAAAAGTTGTTTTAAATAAGTATTAATTATTAAACATTTATTTTCAAATCTATTTTTAAGTATATCGAGAGCAACAGAAAAATTTGAACCCACAATTTCCAAATTTTCAATTAGTTGTAGAGGTTCGTTTTTGAGAATTGATTTTAAGTAGATTAGTTTTTCAATATCTGAAAGATGAGTGTCATTTACGATAAGTTTTGTGAAAATCTCGGAAAAACTAGGCCAATTCCCTATAGTCCCATCGAAATGAGGAATTTTTAGCTCCGGTAAGCGGACATGACGGTTATTTGAGTTTGTGGGACTTTGTTGAGCTGAGGTGCTCATAACAGAATTTACTGAAATTTGATCAATTTTATCATTTAAGGCTGATTCCAAGATTAGAAATCTCCCTTCTACATCTGCCATGTCAACAGCATATGCATCATCTAATATTTCTAATTCATTTTGAACGTCAAGGTACTTGTCAAAAACTTTTGATAAATAATCTTTTCTAGAAATAAGTTCATTTTTTGAAATATTTTTATTTCCATTATCTTTTAACCAATTCTCCAATCTAGTTATCGAAGCTTTGCTACGACCCCTTGCCTTAACAAGGTCATCTCTTGCTTTAGTGAGATCGTCAACGGTTTTATTCATGGTTGACTGCGTAAATTAGACAAAAATTTGATGAGCGAAAACTACGTGAAACGATTTGATCTTTGAATTAAAAACCAAAAAATAATATTAAACAGAGAAATTAACGAAATATGAGAATGTCCAATAAAATCAAGAAAATATATTAATGTCCAATAAATATAAAAAACAGCGAAATAACGAAAGTGTTCAATAAATATTCAAAGAGAGTTTATAGTGTGCACTTCACAAGTAATATTAAAATTAAAAAGCTTACAGTTTGTTGTGAGTTTGATGCGATGCGTTGAATCAGCTACCACGATGAAGAAGTCTGGAGACGTCCACTGGAAGATCCTGAAGGTGCGTCGATGTCTAACTTGAAGGTGAACCAAGCGAAGATCTTTGGTTCGAAGTTAAAATATGAAGATATCCGGCTCGAAGGACCATGTGCGAAGATGTAGGTGTTGTTGGTCTTACACTTCGTCCTGGTGCCTTTGTTTCGCGCACCAGTTATAGATCGCTGGTTTTTCCCCTTGGGGAAATTGAATTTTCTTTCCTTAGGGAAATGGTTTCACTTTTTCTCTACTTTAACGAAGGACCACCCAAAGCTTTGGGACAAAATGAAATATACGAGAAGAACGTTTTTACTAAGTCTATTTACCAAAAACAATTACAATAACGAAATTTTGGACGCCGATAGCTTGCTTGCAATAGCTCAATAAACACACTATGAGCACGAAAACAAAAAGAGTTGGCACTAGTTACTGAACACGTATTAAAGAATCCGGTTTGCGCTGAACCGAGAGCGTTGAGCTCCAACCTTTCGACTGTCCCGTCTGGCAGTTGCAACTGTACTGTCCACTGTCTCCGAATACACACACCCCAACCCCCTTTCATCGCAACCGCCTTCCTTGACCTTCAAAATTTCCTTTTTTGGTTAAAGTTTACGTCAGCGGTCTTTCTCATGAAATGGCCTGGTTGGAATTTTTGGATAATAAAGACTGAGAGATAAAAATTTCTAACTGTGTACTGTCATTGTTATAATTCTTAAGAACGCATTATGATTATATTTAGAAAGTTACTTTTCAAGCAAGTACCGGCATCCGTAAAGATAATTAAATTTTAGGAAAATTAGGAAAGTCTATATCTTAAAACTAATATACAGCGTGAGCGAAATTAAACTAATATTAAACATTGTTGTTTAGCAACAAATATTCTATACAAAATTATTCTACATAAAATTTAAAACAAAAAAGGTCCTATATATAATTGTTATAAAATCAACGCTTCCAGAGTTACGGAGAGTGAAAAGTGGAGGTTTTCGATATTTTTTATATTTTTTGGGCAATTGATGATGATTTTGGGTGGTGAGGTGAGGTTGACGTTTCTTCAAGGGCTTATCACTAACATGCCACTGAAATAGCAAATTTTATTTACAAAACACAATCCTGTTAAAGAAAATTTCTTTCATCAGTAATAATATTATAAATTGCCCAAAAAATATAAAAAGTATCGAAAACTTCCACTTTTCACCCTCCATAACTCTGGAACCGTTGATTTTATAACAAATATGTATAGGACCTTTTTTGTTTTAAATTTTATGTAGAATCCTTTAGAAACCGCATAGTTTTAGAAATATTGACGAAAAACGTAAAAAACTCCGAATTTACCGATTTCTTCCCCCTCTCCCACCCCCAAACCCGACGCTCAAAATGGTGTGACTTTTTTCTTAACATTATGTGGACCATATAGAACAATTTGGTGTTGGAGGATAACTTTCAGGGCATTTTAATGAGTGGAACATGAAGAACATGCCAAATGACAGGAATCATGTTGGTTAGTAATAGCAGTCTGATTTTTGCATGAGAGTTTAATGAAAGGGTAACAAATCAATTGGATGTTATGTCCGACAAAATACATGGGACGTTTTCGTAATCTGACGTTCCAAATTTTTAAACTGTTCCACAATTAAAACTTCCACCGTTTCAGTATTCCCGTACATCTAAGTTTGTCCGACTAAAATAGACATCGTTAAGCTATTAACAAATTTTCAGCTTGCTATTAATCAACTTTTTTTTGGTACGCAGGATCCAGGTCTAATAACCCAATGGTTAGTTTTGAATTTTAAAGAAATACCAACGAATATACAGAATACAGCAATACTTTTGTATTGTATTTTCGAGTGAACTAGCAGCTTAGTACCAGATGTTTTTTCGAACTGGCCCTAAGATAAATAAATGCCTTTTTTAATAAAAGAAAGTAATAAAAATTCCAAATCATTTTATTTTGAGCTGTCCATTGAGACACATGTTACTGTGCTTGATCTGCTAAATACAAATTTTAAGATTTTTTCACTTGAATACTATTTTGTCCTATTGTAACATGAGCGGAGCGTGAGGGGGCAATATAATACAATCCAGGGGTTCTATGTAAAATATAAACGAAAGTTGAAAAGGTGGAAGATTGTGATTCGGTAGTTTTTTTTATTTAAGTTAAAAAAACAATGTTACGTAATGCGCTGTTCGAACCATCCTACCCTACCCCCTCCCCGTGTAACGCGCCGTAACGTTTTACATGACCCCCCAACTTGCGTTACGTAATACGTAATACTTGAAGTAGATTAAATTACACTTTGTATGATAAAAAAACTATCCAACGAATTCTTTGTTTTAATCTAGTAACACTCAAATATAAAAAAGTTATATGGATAAAACGAAATTTGTCAGCAAGCAGTTCTAAGCATTCACGAATCATTTTCAAGAAATTTAAATTTATGACCCTATTTTGATTATAATCGCATCCTGGATTAAGTTACTTTTATGTGGCACTCATTGTATTATTAATATTCTTATCTTAATTGGCAACTAACATGTCAATCTCGACAAAAAATCTACTAAATAAACTATTTTTCAAACTCTTTCTACTCTTTCAAACTAGTTTGACAAACGAATTTTCAAACCTGTACGATTGACCAGTTTGACTTGACTTGAAATATTTGTCAGAAGGATTGACTTGAGTTTGACTTGAAATTAAGTCGAACTCAAGTCAAGTTCAAACATTCAAGTCAAACTTGTGCAACTCTAATCGAACTGTTCCTTTTTAAACTTACTAAATAAATACTAGGCAAAAATTTCGATCAGTACGTATTGCCGATTCCGACATAGGGAACTGAAACATGGGTTATTAATAACAACATAGTCTACAAACTTCAAGTGACTCAAAGAGTTATGGAACGGAGAATGCTCAACATTATGCTCAATGATCGTAAATCCAATCAAGAATAACAGATGTAATACAAAGTGTTGCTATGTTAAAATGGAACTGGGCAGGACACACAGGAAGAGTAGAAGATAACCGTTGAATGAAACGAATTGTTGAATGGCGATAAAGAGCAAATAAGAGAAGCAGAGCCAGACCTCAAACTAGATGGACTGATGACATCAACCGAATGACTATTCACAAATAGATACAAGAAACAACGAATAGAAAGGAATGAGTACACCTAAGCGAGACTTACATGCAACAATGGATGGAATGGCTGTTGATGATAATAAAATATGAGTGAATTTTCTTTGGTTCAACCTTCAAAATGGGCTTTTAACAACATAGTCCACAAACTCCAAGTAACTCATGAGAGCTATGGAACAGAGGATAGAGGATGCTCAACATTAAGCTCCTAAGCGATCGCAAATCCAATGAATAAATAAGAAAACGATCAAAAGTTGTGACGGGTAACTCTTTCAAGACGACAGACTCAGTAAAATACAGGTTAGAAACAAAATAAATATAAGTATTTAAGGTAATTATGTAGGTACAGATCAAAATAAAAATAAAATATAATGGTGTATATTGCCCCGTTGCAGAGAAGTCCCCTGGATAGATGTCTGCAAAAGAAAACCAAATTAATAACAAAACGAAATATCCTTACACCTCACTCCATTGTAAGGTACAAAACAGTCACCCGATCAAAATATTAATAATTTATCGGGAGCTCGTTCACTTCACGGCTACCGTTTAATTATGAGCCTGCGAATCACTTCAGAACGGTGCGCCTCGCTGCTCAAGTCGGCCTGACTCAGTTTGCGAATCACGTCATTACGGTGCACTTCGCTACTCAGGTCGGCCTGCCTCGCTCACTTCACTTGGCTGGTGTTGGAGCCCAGAGCTGTCGCTTCAAGACTGGAGAATGTCCGTTCGGTGGCCTCCTTAATTATCTCTCTGCCTGGGCTGTTTCGGAGAAGTGGACATGAACAGGCGCGTATTTAGAAATTCATAATAGGGGGGGTCAGACGTACCGCAAATATTTTATTGTCCAGATGTAGCCATACGATTCACACTTACTCTAAGGATAAAATTCAGTCATCTCAGATACCTACGGCAAAGAATACATATCTCCCAAGAACCGACACAAACGGATTATCTATGAACTAAATTTTTATGCGCATGTGCCAGATCGGCCATTTCTCAATTTGTATGAATAGCAAATAATTTTGGTGACATTTGTCTTGTACAGGATCGGCGTTTGTTGTCACAGTTGTTTGTTTGGCTTGGCTTGGCGTTAGTATATTGTTTTTGTATCAGTTTGTAGCTCATAATATTTTGTATAGACTTATTTTCTTGTAAGCTTTGTCTATAAAATTGTTAAATTTTTCATGACAATAAAGCATATTTCTATTCTATTCTATATATATTTTCTTATATAGCCTACAACTATTAATTTTTATTTTCCAACATTTATACAATTTAATTCTTTTTGAGATATCTTGATTATGTGAATTAATTATTTTAAGCTTTTTCATGAACTATAAACTATCGTATAAAAAATTAATTTTGTATTTATTGGGATTTCACAAAGAATTTGAATCTAAAATATCATACAAATTCTCTAACCTTTCTTTGACCTCTACTGTACCAAATGCATCTGCAGGAAGAGCACAAAGTCATATTTTATATGTGTTCATTCCACAAGCCACGTGCTGTGTTTAAAATTTGAGAATCCAATACTCACAAAAACTTCCATAAAGTACTTTTATCAGCAAACCTAAATTAAATTTAATAAACTATGTTTCATTAAATTGTTTCTGTAGTTTGTATAAAACAATAACTTAGGTCAAATATATAAAACAATTTATGACTGACTACTTGAAATTCAGGATTTTCAGGAGTAACATTATATAATTTAGCTAATTCAAAAAGTTTGATCCAATATCACTTGAAATTGTTTCAACATTCAAGTTAATAGCCCTGTGAAGTTGGCACCTCTAAATACGATTTTTTCAAAAATTTTTCTTTTTTTTAATTGTCCATCAAATGTCCACTCTTGTCCAGTAAAAATTTTTTTTGTCCACCCTTTGTTTACGAGATACTAAAAAAACGTGAAATAAGGCTCAACACCCCGAAGTCAAAAAAACGTCGTAAAAACTGATACGTTTGATTGTCCAACTGTTGTCCACACTTGTCCTGGCATTTTTTTAATTGTCCACCTTTTATTTATTTAAATTAGCAATAATTATCGTTTTTTAAGTAGTAAAAATGCCAACAAATGAGAATTTTTGGAATTTTTTTTTCACGTTTGATTGTCCATCGAATGTCCACCCTTGTCCAGCAAAAATTTTTTTTGTCCACCTTTTGTTTACGAGATACTAACAAAACGTGAAATAAGGCCCAACACCCCGAAGTAAAAAAAACGTCGTAAAAACTGATACGTTTGATTGTCCAACTCTTGTCCACACTTGTCCAGGCATTTTTTTTTAATTGTCCACCTTTTGTTTATTTAAATTAGCAATAATTATTGTTTGTTAGTAAAAATGCCAAAAAATGAGAATTTCTTATTTCGTCTTCTGTGATTGGTAGATGCCGCGTCAAAGAATATCGATCGGGAAAAATTATTTCGTCATTAGTTAAAGCGGGACAGAGGCCGTTTTCTCAGTTTCCTCCTTCCACTCATTCGCTTTCTGTTCTATGCGTCTCACTCGCACTGCAGCAGCCTCTGTGTCCCCTTAAGATGGGAAATATTGCTTGCACCAGGAATTTGATTAAAACTTGCAGTTTACATTTTTCGTTTATTAAAACATTTATCACCGACACTTTTACTATTTCCTATAAACTTATAGAAAAATGAAATGTTGAATGTTTACAAAAATCCTACAGAAGTATATCAATAAACTCACTTATTAATTGTTAGTCGTCTAATTGTCTATTTCTCTGTGATTCTCAAACCTATCATGCATTTTTTTTTTCAAAAATGTAAACATATATTATTTTTCGGTTATCCAATCAACATAACTTGAGCATAGTTTCTTCGAATTTTACAATTTAACTTGTGCCTTACTTTTCATTTACAATCAACTATTAAAATATATGACAAGTACTGCATATTAAAATGAGTTATCTTTTTAAATAGTAAGTAACCCATATGAAAAGTTACAGATGACATACTATTCTCAAAAATGTTGATCATCAAGAAATTTTTCATCCTCGCCTTCAAATTTACAGAAAATTGTCAGCATTTAACGCATCAAATGAATCATACTTCCGAGGAATTTTCTAATATGTTATTATCAAATTATAAATAATTGCGATCAACAAAAAAAAAATAGAAAGTGTACAAATAAAAAAAAATGCCAAAGTATGTCTAAACATCAGTTGGATAGTAAAATCTATTAGTTTTTATGACCTTTTTTCAAAGTCCAGGTGCTTGGCCTTATTATGGGTAAAATATATTATATATCATTTTCTAATTATCTCTTAGGCTAAAAATGGACAACGAAAATTTTCTTGCTAAGCAATAGTAAAAGTTAAAAACATCAAACAAACAATAATATATTTCTTCACTAGTGTGGAAAAGTTTTTTTAAACGAATCTGAGAGTTGCAATGCGAGCCGAAGGCGAGCATTGTAATCAGACGAGTTAAAAAAAACTGTTCCACACTAGTTAAAAACGATATTTTATTCAACAACGTGTGAAAATGCGAATATTGCATCGCTCGAGCGTGTGGAAAAGTAACCTTTCCTACACGGCTTTGAATAAAAATATCATTTTTTGGAATTCGCATTCATGATCCATTGTTGCTACCAAATTAAAAAATATTGCTGAGAAAAAAACAATGTTTCACAAGTAATGAAAATGTCTGAACACGAATGGACAACTTTTGGACAATCCAAAGCTGTTAGTCCTGACAACTTTTTCTCGAATTCGGAAACTTGTACTCCTTCCCGTCCAAAAAATGTTTTTCAACTATTTTTTTCAAAAAAGGTGGACAAAAAAAACTTTTTATTGGACAAGGGTGGACATTCGACGGACAATCAAACGTGAAAAAAAATTTCCAAAAATTCTCAATTTTTGGCATTTTTACTAACAAACAATAATTATTGCTAATTTAAATAAACAAAAGGTGGACAATGAAAAAAAAATGCCTGGACAACTGTGGACAACAGTTGGACAATCAAACGTATCAGTTTTTACGACGTTTTTTTGACTTCGGGGTGTTGGGCCTTATTTCACGTTTTTTTAGTATCACGTAAACAAAAGGTGGACAAAAAAAAATTTTGCTGGACAAGGGTGGACATTCGATGGACAATCAAACGTGAAAAAAAATTTCCAAAAATTCTCATTTTTTGGCATTTTTACTACTTAACAAACGATAATTATTGCTAATTTAAATAAATAAAAGGTGGACAATTAAAACAAATGCCTGGACAAGTGTGGACAACAGTTGGACAATCAAACGTATCAGTTTTTACGACGTTTTTTTGACTTCGGGGTGTTGGGCCTTATTTCACGTTTTTTTAGTATCTCGCAAACAAAAGGTGGACAAAAAAAAATTTTTGCTGGACAAGGGTGGACATTCAATGGACAATCAAACGTGAAAAAAAATTTCCAAAAATTCTCATTTTTTGGCATTTTTACTAACAAACTATAATTATTGCTAATTTAAATAAATAAAAGGTGGAAAATTAAAAAAAAATGCCTGGACAAGTGTGGACAACAGTTGGACAATCAAACGTATTAGTTTTTACGACGTTTTTTTGACTTCGGGGTGTTGGGCCTTATTTCACGTTTTTTTAGTATCTCGTAAACAAAAGGTGGACAAAAAAAATTTTTACTGGACAAGGGTGGACATTTCATGGACAATTAAAAAAAACAAAAATTTTTGAAAAAATCGTATTTAGAGGTGCTAACTTCACAGGGCTCAAGTTAATGCTTGATAATTGACAATACACTCTTCATAATAGGTTTACATTCTCTTGATTATACTTGCGTTCCAACAAAAAAAAGCTAAAGGCTGCTTTCATATGGAATATAAGCTTCTGACCATAATGATCAAAACGTTTCCATTTATATATATTAATTAATATATTAATTAAAAAAATCACTTTTTCTCTTTTCTCGATTGCTTATTAGTTTTTATTGTATACTATATATATTTTTTCAGTTATTACATCTTTATATTTATAGAAATAAAATAGTACAATACTTATTGGTTTTTTATTTATTTACCCCGATATTCGACTTAAGAATGTACTGGCTGGTTTTGGCTGGAATGTACGGAATGTTTTGGCTGGTTTCCAAGACAATAAAAATTGAAAATATTGACATTCGATTTTAACATACAGTTTCTTGTTGTTGATCACGAACATTTGTCATCCAAAAAGAATTGGATTCCGTGACGGTTACAACGGCTGTTATTTTTCGATTATTTTACGAAATAACGAATATAATGAATTAGGAAATACCTCGACAAACAAGTAATTGGTCATAGGTTTTCACCCAAAAAGTCGATATTGGAACTCTTCGTGTAACTTTGCGTCGGTTGATCTACGATTTTACTAATTTTGTCATCTTGTTTTACATTCATATCATATTTTGAGTGACTTTAAAACAACTCTAAAACCGAAGTCCGATGTCAAATTTCTCATCTTTAATACCATCCATGGGTTATAAGCTTTCATTCGACACCTCATTTGTCATTCTATCTGTATTAGTAACTGAGGAGTTGTATTCGCGGTCGGACGGACAGACAGTCATGAAACCAGAAGTATATATTTGTTCTCGTCTTGCGAATGCGCGTCGAATAATATATCACTTGTGCTATTGCATTGACTTTAAAAGAGTACTTCCGGTCGCATTTCTAAAACCGGAAGTCCTAGATCAAATTTCCCACCTTTAGTACCATCCATGTATTATGAGCTTTCATTCGACACCACATTTGTGATTCTACCTGGTATAGTGACGGAGGAGTTACATTTCCGGTCGGACGAACAGACAGTCTAGGTCAAATGTCTCACCTTGAGTACCATCCATGGATTATAAGCTTTCATTTGACACCTCATTTGTCATTCTACCTGGTATAGTGACTGAAGGAGTTATGTTCGCGGTCGGACGGACAGACAGCCTATTAGGTCACACCAAGTCGTTCAAATTCTCACCAACTTGTTCACACTTTTTCAAAATTGGTGAAAACAACAAATTATATTTTGTATCGTTGTATCAATATAAGCCAAAAAGAATAATTAGTGAATGTCACGCCACTATAATATATTTTATTATCGGTCTTTCAATGCTAAAATCAGGATAAAAAAAGGTATTTTATCCATGGTTTTAATCAATATAATTCTCACCATTACTTTGTGTTGTATTGCAACCTTTTGTAAATCAAAAATAATTCCACCATATTAAGAATGTCAACAAAAGCCGGCCCTGCATGCAACCTTTCTCTCAGTGCAACTAAAATTTTATTGATACACGCCAGAAATGTGCGAGACTTTTCTCAGTGTACTCGCGTGTACACTTGCCAACTCGATACTAAAATTAAGTACATGCTAACAACAAAAGAATCGCCGTCCGTGTCGGTTCTTGTGAGAGATATGTATTCTTTGCCTTCGGTATCAAAAGAATTGAGCTCTGATTGACAGAAAAAAATAATAAATAATAAAAAAAATACTTATAAACTAAATACAATAGGGGGGTCCATAGACCCGTTGACCCCCCTTTGTATCCGCGCCTGGACATGAGTGGGGTATCGTGCTGCGCGGCTGGTGGAACTCGGTTCTAGCTGTCGGTGCGTGCTCGCGGCGTATCATTACAAAGTAACATATACCTATAATCCAAAAGATCGCCATGTTAAAATGGAACTAGACAGAACACAGAGGAAGAATGGAAGGTAACCGTTGGCCAAAGTGAATTGTTGAATGGAGACCAAGAGCAAACAAGAGAAGTAGAGACAGACCTCAAACCAGATGTACTAGTGACATCAAACGAATGGTCGGTAACGAATGGATTCAGAAGACAACGAAGAGAAATGAATGTACACAACTAAGGGAAGCTTTCATCCGACGATAGATGGAGTAGCTTTTGACGATAATAACGTCAGTGCTATTTGCACGTATTCGTTAATTATGGGTACATTTGGCTGTGCTAGACCGGGTATATTATCGCAGTTAGTAGAACAATCCTTATAGACCATTTAGAATCCAATTGAACTCGAATCGTACACTTTGGACGAACTACAGTGTTAAATCCAGTGTCAGCTTGAAGAAAAAGAAAGAATGTAACCGAAGAAATAAGTCTCCAGGTGACCACAGTTAAACAGCACGAAGATAATGATCATAATTCTCTGGAAAACCTTAAAAAGAATAAAAAGAAAGATAATGAATGACTTAATAGAATTCGAGAAAGACTTTGAGTGAGGTTTACGACCTATTTGGCAGGAAATATCTAGGGGTCGCCAACTTCTTGAAAATTTCAAGATCTTGTCTTGATTTCAAGACAAATATCAAGACAAAAAGTAATTTTAGATTTCAAGACAAGACAAGAAATTGTATATCAATACCAAGATTTCTTGTCAAGAAAACAAGAAATCTTGAAATATCTTGACTAATAATGAAAACTCTAAAACGTATTTATTTGTGAAAAAGATAACATTATTTTGACAAAGCATAACATATTTTAATTTATTGAACACTTTTTTGCTAAATCGATTTACAAAAATGTAAATTAAAAATAATAATTAATGATACTTACCTAATCCTGTTGAAAATAAAATTTCAAACTAGATTTTATTTTAAATAACAAATTTGGCACCTTTTTGAAATCGGAATTGATAAGCCATGAACTAAGGCAGATAACACTTCTCATGGAGTCAACGCCCAGCCGATTTCTTAGCTTTGTTCATGTTAAAGCTGCGCTTGAAAATAGTCTATCCGCAGGTACAAATGTTGCTTACGTTTCCAGAAAATCCTTGGCCATTTTCGATAATGACGGATAGATATTTTCGTGTCTTCTCCACCAATCAAGTATATTCTCATAATCTTCTGACCAATACTAACTACTACGTGTCTTGGTTTGTTTATGTCTACTGCATCTTGATTGTAAATTTAGTAAAGGCCCATTTATGTATTTTTCAATTTCATACTTCAAAGGTTGTAAGTTATTATTATCAGCTTTCTAAATAATATCTAAATCAAGTTCGTTATCTTCTTTTTTCAGATTAAGTGTCTGGGATTCATTCTGGGATTTATTCTGGAAATCATTCTGGGATTTATTACAGTAGTTAGCTTCAACTATTTCTTCAAATTTTTGTACT
This sequence comes from Diabrotica virgifera virgifera, assembly GCF_917563875.1. NCBI lineage: Eukaryota > Metazoa > Arthropoda > Insecta > Coleoptera > Chrysomelidae > Diabrotica > Diabrotica virgifera. Next base: position 6,530,707 of record NC_065447.1, read on the forward strand.
GCCTCTGATTCTAGAAGCTTTCCCCAAGATGAAGAGGAAAATGCCTCTACTTTGTGCCGAGGATTCAAAATAAGAACTATACAGTATAATATAAGTACAAAATTAGTTTTATTATAGTTTTTCAGTATTTTATCTCTCGCAGCTTAAATGAAGTAACGTCTCTATCAATTTTATTATCAAGTTCATGAGCCCAATATTTCCAGTTTATCTAAAAGTAGGTTCACTCCAATTACCACCAATGGGAGTGTGCAATATTTTTCCCCTTCGAGTATTGAAGAAGGTGTTTTAAAGCTTCTCAGATTCTGACAAAATTTACTGATCAGAACCCATTCTTCATCTAATATTTTGCAATTATTTAGATTTTTGATGTTGTCGCAAAATATAGTTAAAACATTTTTTACATTTAAACACCATGTTGGCATCTCGAAAGTTGAATGCCACTTTGTAGGCAGGCACATCTAATTTTGGCATAGTCATTTAGTCATCTTACAATTTATGGTCTCGCAAGCACTTAAGTTTAAGTTGCATTTGCCCTGAGTTTTTAATATTTTTTGGCAAGATGTTCAATTTGACTTCCAAGAGAGTTGAAATCCAAAGCAGTATCATTTATATGATTTTCTACTATTCTACTTCAATCTTATCCTCCAAGTAATCAAAATCCTTTTCGATGCCGACAATGTTATGATTTGGTTCAATCATTTTTATGAAATCCTGGACAGCTAAGCTAAGAATATGTTCGTCAAGGAAATAAATGGAGATTGGAGATCGGGGACCTCCCCCAGTGGTAGTGGAGGCCGTGTTAGCACGCAACGCAATAAAAAAGTCGCCGGGGAATCACCGGACCGGGTAATCAAGAAATTTCAACATCTTGAAATTTCTTGAGTCAAGATAAGATATAAGATGTCAAAAAAACGTCAAGACAAGATTTTTTAAAATTTCTTGATTTTTCTTAAGACAAGACAAGAAGTTGTTTTCAAGACAAGAATTCTTGTCTTGTCGACCTCTAGAAATAACCAAATATAGTGGAACTATATTAGGCGTACTGAGCTCGATAGGAATCTCTGTATCTTTCCAATGGTCTATTATATCGGAAGTAAAAAAGTCCCAATGAAATACGTACAGTTCAACAATCGGTACTGCCAAAATCTCACATCAAAAGTGTGTTGCAAGAACTTCATAGCAGTCTTTCTGGAGGACATCTTGGAGACCAAAAACACTTTCCAGTAAATAAAAGTAAAGTCCACCATTGCAGCTTTTCTTGGCAGAATTAATATAATGAAGTGATTTATGTGGTTTTTTAACCCATATTGTATGGAATTCAGAAAGGGGTATCAACAGTTCTGACTTTAGAATGCTTTACCTTTCTTTTTTCATCCTGCATTATGGACCGTAGTGAAAAAATATTTGATAGTTTTTCCATCTTCCTACATAGTGGGAAGGGCTTTTAGACATGTTACTAATGCTCACGAAAAAATAAAGAAATTGCAAAAGTCTATTTTTGAGGATAAAAAGGTTGATCTATATTTATTATTGAATGTGTTGTCTGGATCATAGTACAAAGACACTTTCAAGATACTCTTTAATAATCTGAACTATTGTGATCCTAACCGGTTAGTAGAATAAATATTCACCGGTTAAAAAACTTGAATTAATAAATCCTATTTTACGACCAGCGTCCGAAATATTTTATTGTCCCAGGTGTAACGTTGACAAATTATATTTTTGTAATAAAATAAGTTCAAAGCGGTAATTAAAATTGTCAATATGGAAATTTGAATATAAAATACATCTTCTTTAGGAATTATGGCAAAAGAAGACACTTAGTCGATTCTAGATCCATGTCTTGGAATCATAAAATCGTTTATTTCCGAGAATATAAACGTAATAAAGTTATTCTCAGTGATAAATTAACAGAAAGACGTATTGTGAAGTATAAATGATAGATGTAGTAGTAGAGTAATTAAAACGTTGGAATGTTAAAAAATTAAACCATCTTCAAGATGTTATGATGTGAGTAACTACATAATCAGTAAAAGGCAGTAGCATTTTTCCATACCACAATAAAATTTTGTATTAACCATGTATTCAATTTATTTAGAAACTTTTGAGTATTTTCCGATAATATACAATCAGAACTACTCAAACTAAAATGAACAACGAATCAATGACTGCGTTCACCAGATGCAAACACGTTCACAAATGTTTGCGCTTTGATTCTAAACTTGTTGACAGCGAGCTGAACGGTTGGTTGTTTAGGTTATAATTTGACATTTTGCTTGCTTGGTTTGAACGTAACCTAAAATAAATTTTCTCAATAAATACGTTTTTGAATTTATATTTTTTAATAAAGGAAAAAAGAAAATTTATTTAATAGATAATAACGTAGCAGAATGTCTTCAGTAGCCTTTATTTAATATATAAAACCTTTATCAATATATTCTACAATATATACAATTTAAATTCCCGCCATATTTTTTCATTATTCAACACGTTTGCAAAGTTCAACTTAAATATTTTATGTTTGCAAAAATGCGACCGCTTTCCAAACATGTTTGACGTTAGCAAGTCGTTCAGAAGCATAAAGCGCAAACTGATTGCCAACGTTTGCATCTGGTGAACGCGCCCAATATAATTCACAAAGATACTCAACAACATTTATAAAACTATCGAAAAATACCAACAGAAGGGCTGAAGTCTGAGTTTATTTCACTTCCAAAATACAGGAGCGCCAAAAAATGCGAAGAATACCGTACGAAAAAATTCATGAGATATCTCCTAAATTTCAAATTTCCCCAACAAGTTCGGGTTCATAAATGCTGTTGGTACGAGAGAGTCTTTGTTAAAACGTAAGTCTTATTCCAGAGATGCAGAAACGTCCATAGAGACTCATGCGCATGTTTGGTTTATTACGAGAAAGAATTTGATCGAGCAGAGCTAAGATGATGCAAATATTAAAAGAAGCAGGAATTAACGACCAAGATCTAAAAATAATTAGAAACCTTTACTGGAATCACACTGAAAATCTCAGACTTGAAGGTGAACACACAAGGCAAGTGAGGCAAGGCTGTATTTTGTCTCCTCTAAACTTTAATCTCTACTTTGAAAGAATATTCATCGAATCTTTGCACGAAACTGAAGAAGATTACTAAACGCGTACCGGCTAAACAACATTTGTGCAGCTTTTTTCTGCATTGAAGCATGAGATATAGATTGCCATTTGCTAACATTCGTCATGGATAGGTACATCAAGAAGAAGAGATCAATGAATACTATAATATGAGCATTTGTTTATTTATCCATCATCTACCTTATAGTGACAATTTCATCTGTCGTTGATCTTTCCTGCACAAATCTAAATTGATTTTAGAATATTTCAGTTCCGAATATCAAGTTGATCTAGAAACTAATTTTCTTGTAGCATTGATATAATTTTTTATGATAATAAATACAATTTTCATTGAAAATACGTTTATTTACGTATATATTATTTTCTCCATTGCTGTACTCTTTCGAAGAAATGTGTCGACACAGTTGCAGTATCTAATGCTTCTGCTAATTCCAACATATCATCTCTAGTATCATCTCTGGTTGAAAAGTCCAGTCCTCTATGCATTGCTTTAGATGTGCTTAAAAATCACCTTTTGTTATGAGTTATGATTCTCTCCTCCGATGGAATATTTCTAACTATGTTTCCTACTGCGTCTGTTGCTGTTGTTATGTGTACAACATATTACTCTTACACATAGGTAAGTAAAAGACAAAATGCATGGTTATAACAGCAAATCCAATAAGATGTAAATTGGAGCAGGAGGGTCAGATAATAGAACAAGTGATGGAGTTTAAATATCTAGGCATCATACTATCTAGCTACGGAAAGCTCGAAACAGAAGTCGAAGAGAATAGAGCCGCAGGTTGCCTGACACAATGTGGAGAAATAAAAATATCGGAAAAGAAATGAAGGACAGAGTTTACAAAACAGGCATCAGACCAATAATGACGTGGCAAAAACACGACCTGACACAGAGAGGACAAAAATATTGCTCGAAACAGCGGAGATGAAAACCCTTCGAAAAATCGATGGTAAGACCAAAATAAGACACTATGGGACAGAGCTAGAAGTACAGATATACGACGGAGATCATTAATAGAAGATTAATAAGGTGGAGAACATTAATAATTGGGTGAGAAATAGAAAAGTAGAATGGCATGACGAGATAAGCCGAATGACACACAATAGAGTAGTAAGGACAACGAGAGACGGTTCCCCAATAGGAAGACGATCAGTGGGAAGACCACGAAAAAGATGGAATGACAACTTACTGGACGCACATTGAAAAAAAAAAGATAGAGTCATGTCTATATAAAAAAAGGTGGAAGACGAAGACATTTTAGGGGTTAATACATCTGTTGTCATTTGCATTTATTCTGTTTTGTTTACTTTTGTTCGTCATCTTATCTACAAATTAAGAACCATGTTCAGACGATATATCAGACCTTGTAAGGTTTGTATAGGTCTTCTACTGCTGGTATTGATACATTGTTGTACAAAGGAGGAAGTTGTCGTATTATTAGTTTCTGATATGTCAACTGTATATGTAGTGAGAAAAATTTAAGGGAAGTTATTTTAAATTTTAAATAATACTATGATATCTATTACTGAGCAAACATATTCAAATATGTCATATTCCTTCCTTTCTAATTATATTCATAAAACTTGCTTAGTAATTACTACTTCTGCAATCGTTTTTATTATTCACGAAAAAAAGCGGACCTCAGTGTGACTACTGAAACCACTCCCATTATAATTACTTCTTCGAGCAAACACCAGGTTAAATAACCGCTAATTTATGTAAATAATATTTGTTCTACTGCTAGTGGGTGTCATTATCTCGCTAACAATAATAAAACTATTGTTACATTTCCTACTAATAAACTTTCGAGCACGTGTGGAAAACTCGCTTGATGACAATTGACAATCGATAGTAATAAGTTAGAAGCTGATGAGGGATTTAGTATATTTAGAGAAAAATTAAAAACACCTTAGTTCTACTCACATTTTGAGTACTTCTTCTGGTTCTTGTTCTAGTTCCATGACCGTTATCCATCGTTGGATATATCATGTTGACTACCGTGACGGTGTTGATACAGTATTGCTACCGTGTTGGCTATATTCGCTATCGTGACTTTATTGACAGCAGCTCTGAATAACGATGTTAATGTCGATTTTCCACACCATTGTATAATATTTTTCAGCCATGATGTTCTTATTAGTCTACATGAAGTTACAAACGATAATGGATCACGTTTGGTCGATTTTGCGACAGGCTGCAACTTAGCCATCAAAAGCACCCAGTTCGCTAGAAAAAAGATCCACAAGGCAACATGGAAATCAAACGATGGAAGAACAAATAATCAAATAGATCAAGTATTGATTGATGGGAGACATTCTAGCAGCATAATAAGCATAAGAACTAAGAGAGGGCCAGATAGTGACACTATCTGGCCAGATAGGGCCAGATTGTGGTAGTATTATTGTACCAATACACAAGAAAGGAAAAAAAGAAATCATGCATGAATAACAGAGGAATCTCACTAATCAACACTACGTATAAAATATTGGCTTCGATATTATTAAAAAGATTAGTACTATACGCCGAAGAAATAGTTGGTGACTACCAGTGTGGTTTCAGGCCTGGCAGATCGACTATTGATCAAATATTTACAGTAAGACAAATGCTTGAAAAGTTTTGGGAATATAATCAGGACGTTCATCAGATCTTTATAGACTTCAAACAGGCTTATGATTCAATTAATCGTGCAACATTATGGAAGGCAATGATCGAGTTCGGCGTACCCAAGAAACTAGCTGCAGTAACACAAATGTGTGTAAGTAACTCCTTTGCACAAGTTAGAATAGGGGGAAAATATCAAATGCTTTCTGCGTAAATTCTGGAATGAGACAGGGAGATCCGTTGTCCCCATTTTTGTTTAACCTGGCTTTAGAATATGTCATGCGAAAAATTTATCCAAAAATCAAACCAGACATAACTGCTCGGGGAGCAAAAATCATACCCACCTTTGCCGATGACGTAGACGCAGTAGCACAATCAACATTAGAAATTGAGGATATTTTCTCGAGCTTTGAAGAAGCTGCATTAAACATCGGTCTAAAAATAAATAAGACAAAACAAAATACATGGTCGTTTCAAAACAAGAACGACGGCGAATAAGGCAAAATATATAAGGCAAAATAATCTCTCGCTGATCCTCATGATGTGGCCAAGGTATTCGATTGTGGCTGTTTTTATTGTGGTTAAGTCCTGATTAGTAACGTGGTCGGTGTGACACATCTTTAGGATTCGTCGATAAAGCCACATATCGAAAGCCTCATCTTTCTAATAGGTAAAAATAGAGAATTTGATAGATCTCAAATATGTCAACACGCATGGGATAATGAAAATAGAGTTCAGTGGAGAGATTCAAGTATAGTCCTGAAAGAAACAGATAGTAAAAAAGAAAAATCAAAGAAGCGGCTCTAATTATGCTAAATAAAACCAATTTTGTCGCAAATTCCTCGGTAGAATGCAGTAGGATGTAGTTACCCATGCTAAAAGAGGAAGTCGATAGAAAGAAAATACCAGGATTAGTAAGTCAATAACACATCGAGTTAGTACATATTTTATATTTTAGTATTGTTTATATATCTATGTATTATTAATATTATTTATAATTTAAAATAACATATGTACATATTAAGGTCAGAATTTGGTATTAGTTTTGAGAGTAAACTAAAGTAAGACCTAATACTTACGATGTCGGGATAGTATCACGAGGTTTTTTCCTGGTTTTCCCTCGTGATTTACTATGGAATCTCTAGCGCGAGAATTTTACTGTCACCATTGCATGTGGTTGTCTTTTTAAAGACAGATAACATTATGTTATGATTTTTTTGTGACCGATATTCTTGAGTTGGGGTTGATTTCATGTAATCGAATGAACTACTTTTCAATAAAGTCGTCCCATGAACGCAACTCATAAATATTGGCAATATCATTTTAAAGTCTTCTACTTTAAAATGTATAATATATATCTGAATTGCCGATATAAATGAGTCAGATTATATAAATTATAGAAGAATTTTTTTACTAAGCAACAACATTTTTGTTTAAATCATTAATATTTTTTGTATTTTGACAACGACATCGATATGGGCGTCGAAATGTTAATAAAATAATTTTTTTAGTAAAATTGTGCCTTATTTCCCATCAAAACTAGTTAATTGCAAAAATGCCACAAGAAAATTGCTTCAGAACAACATTTCTAATAGGTGGCGTCTGTGAGAGTCCACTACTCAACTCCGTACAACAGTAGAGGAAAGATATAATATGGTAGTAACCTGATTTTTATGGGTATTGATAAATCATGACATTTGAATAGTTTAGCCATCTCTTGAAATCTTACTTTCTCTATCCTACATTTGATTTCTTGGGAATGGCCCCATTGACATTTTGTACCAAGGTAGGTGTACGTTTAATTTAAAGTAAAATTGTGATTCATTCCCAACAAAAATAGTAAATTATATAACCTTTACACTATCAAGTATATTCAAATGGGAAATAAGCCACAATTTTACCTAAAAATGATTTTATTAACGTTTCGACGCCCAAGTCGGGTGTCGTTGTCAAAATACAAAATAATACTAAATAAATAAAAATGTTGTTGCTTAGTAAAAAATTCTTCTAATAATTTATTTAATCTGACTCATTTATATCGGCAATTCAGACACGTATTATACATTATAAAGTAGACGACTTTAAAATGATATTGCCAATATTGATGAGTTGCGTTCCTGGGACGACTTTACTAAAAGATAGTTCATTCGATTACATGAAATCAATCCCAACTCAAGAATATCCGCCACAAAAAAAATCATAGCATGTGATCTGTCTTTAAAAAGACAACCAAATGCAACGGTGGCACTGAAATTCTCGCGTTAGAGATTCCATAGTAAATCACGAGGGAAAACCAGGAAAAACCTCGTGATACTATCCCGACATCGTAAGTATTTGGGTTTACATTTAGTTTACTCTCAAAACTAATACCAAATTCTGACTTGATATTTTAAATTTTAAATAATACTAAAATACTAAATATGTACTAACTCGATATGTTACTGATTTACTAATTGTGGTATTTTCTTTCTATTGACTTCCTCCTTTAATATGGGTAACCACATCCTACTGCATTCTACCGAGGAATTTGCGACACAATTGGTTTCATTTAGCATAATTAGAGCCGCTTCTTTGATTTTTCTCTTTTTACTATCTGCTTCTTTTAGGACTATACTTGAATCTCTCCACTGAACTCTATGTTCATTATCCCATGCGTGTTGACATATTTGAGATCTATCAAATTCTCTATTTTTTATATAAGACTGATGTTCATTTACTCTAACGTCTATTGGTCTTGACGTTTCACCTATATAAAATTGTTCGCATTCACAAGGTATTTTATAAATACAATTCTTTGTTCTTTCTTGTTCACTGTTAGGTTTAGTTTTAGATAGAATAGATCTCAAATATGTTATTGATTATAAAAATGCCACAAGAAAATAGCTTCAGAACAACTTTACACTATCGGTCTTTATTATCCGTGATTCTACGCTGTAATGTACAAATACTATAGCAAAAGCTTTTTAATTTGAATTTCAATAGCAGTTCTTTATTACGATAAATATAAAGAATCGTTTTACATTCACATCCAGCTTTGCCGGCATTAATTTTATTTAAAATTGTGAAAACCTTTTGTCCCGCACATACATGTATAATCATAAATATCCCCATATACATCACGGGGCTTTGATCTTTTAAATAAATATAAGATATCGTTGCAACAAAACACAAAAATTAAAGGGCTCATATAGAAATTATGTAAATTCGGTCGCCACCCTTCTCACTTCAATTGAGTTTCTAAATTTCAACCCCTATTTGAATATCCGATCAATCATAGTTGCAGTGAGTGTATGTGGGCATAAAAAATTTGAATATGACTCTTTTCCCCTTTTTCGAGATATAATTCTTCATTACAGTGGAAAAGGATTACCAAGAAGAGGGCAAAAGGGCTTATTATTGGGATTGAACGTGGTGCATGAGGGAGATTGTCGCAAATCTGTTTAGCTCGCTGATTGCCTCAGTTTGTTTCCTTTTTAAAATATTAAACATATATTTCACTTTTATTTTTGTTTACAAATTAGACAGAAATGCGTAATTTGATTTATTCATACGAATAATATTTGTAAAATATGTGTGACCTTAAACTCTTTTTTACAATTTAGAAGACAAAGAAATATAGAAAGGTACTTAGAATGAAATGCAGCGTGACGCTCAATGAGAATAGCAATGACGAATTTACCATACTTACTGGAGTCCGACAGGGATGCATGCTTTCTTCGTTTCTTTTTAACATAGCTGTAGAGTATGTTCTCTCCATACTAGACTCCGACACAAGAGGTATACAATCGACGTTAACCACACGCCTAAGAGATCTATAGAATACGCCGGTGATATCTGCCTTATCCGCTGAAGCCAATGAAATAGGTTTGAAAATAAATAATAATAAAACCAAATCCATGAGAATAAATGCAAGAAAACAACATACTATTTACTATTAACAACATGCAGATTGAAAATTTGGAAAATTTTACGTAACTTGGAAGTGTCATAATTAGAGAGCGGAATATATGAAACACAACATTACCAAAATATGCGCATATATATGCATTACTTTTACTACAAATATGCAGGTATTTTTTCTAAATTTGTCTAAATATGCAAATGCATATTAAAAATACTCAAAAATAAAACAATATATTAAATATAAACATTTATGTTTAAAAAATTCAACCTACATTTATGTTTAATACATATTTATTTTTCACATAAAAACAAATGAAATGACACACAAAAACTGATATTATAATTAAATTAAGAATCTAAATTATATTATGAATTTATAATCAAATATTTTTCAAAATTTTCAACTAGCAACTTTTGCCTTCTATCACTAAAAACGTGTTTGGACACAGAAAAAGTTCGTTCTACATCTACTGATGTTATAGGACAATATTTTAATTTAGGCAGTAAACTAATTTGCCAAGTCGTAAGATCTTCAGAAAAGTTGCCTTCAAAAATACGTACAACTTTCCTCAAACAATCGAATCCTCATTTAAAAAATGAAATGTGAAAATGAATGTAACTTACGATTTTGGAACAGGCCTTGCAAAATACTTTGTCTCCACTTAGCTTTAACTCGGGAAAACACTTTATCCAAGCACTTTTTTGAATGGTAGACATATTTAAATTTAATATATACCAATCACTTCAAAAACACTAAATACGATACAACGTTTACTTTAAACAAATGTTGGCCGGAAACTGACAAAATAAATATTAGACCCTTAAAAGCAGGTAGGTACCTACGACTTGCTACGCTAATAAAATAATATTTTTCTGGGAACACCCATAATTGTTAAATTCAGGTAGTAATGGGAAAGTCCAAATAGATAATAATGAGCGATAGATAGATAAATAGAGATCGGAATATATGCAAAGTGCATATAGATGCATATATTGCATATTTTCAGACAACAAACACAACATTGCATATTTAAGCTAAAGACGATTTATTTTGCATATTTTAAAAATAAATTATATAAAAGTTTAAAATTTTCCTCTCTTAGTTGGAATTTTATAACTTCGATATGAACGAGCTCGTTATTTATCTATTTATCGCTCATCTGGACTTTTGTAGGAGCGAGTAAAACTGAAAAAGAGCTGTGGAGGGAGTAAAACTAGGCGGATGACTATTCAACAACATCAGATATGCTGACGATACAGTCGTTCTTGCAGAAAATAGTAGTAGTCAGTGAAGCAAGTTATTGTAGAAGTCTTAAAATTAACATTTCAAAGACAAAGTGCATGGCCATTGGGGAAAGACTGATATAGATTGGGACATCGCCTTAAATTTAAATTGTGACTCCGATGAAGAGACAGTGACAATAACCAGAATCGAAATATCAAGTAAGGCTTTTATAATCTGGAAACCAGTTTTATGTAACAGAAACCTGGCGATGTATATTCGCAAGACGGTCTTGAAATGTTAGGTGTGGTCTATCCTATTATATGACTGTGAGTCATGGACATTAATAACCGCAATGCTAAACAAATTGCATTCGAATTGTTGGTCTATCGACGGGTTCGAAAAATATATTCGTTTTCGAGCACTTCCAATGACGATGTTCTTAACATGATGAATTCAGAACGTCTGCTCATAAATATCATAAAGAAGAGAAAAACAGAATACTTCGGCCATATAATTAGACATAATGACAACCACTGTGTGAATACGGACACAACACCTAAAGAAGAAAAATCCTCAAAATCGTTAATTCAACTAAGTAGTTTCTTTTCACCAATATAAATGATGTATCCAAATTGTAAAAAATCTGCTCAATTTTTCCGTCTGGTGCTGAAGAATATGTAACACCATCTCTGTTCATCAAGAGACCCCTTTTTTAATTGGAGTATTAATTTCGATGTTTTTCTTCATGTGCCCTCTCCTCTAAGAAGCTCGGCAACTATCATGGCAATTCGCACTTTCGAAACCGCTGCTCTAAAGAGATCAGCAGAAGTACAGTTAAACCAAACTCTCAAATTGTTTAACCAGGGGATGCGTCTTCTTCCACGACTCCTTCTACCCTGTATTCTTCTTTGTATTATTAATTGCAACAAGTTATAAAGCTCGTCCCTCATGATATGTCCCAGGTATTGCATTTTCTAACTTTACTTTAATTGTACTTGAAACAATTAAACCTCTCTTTCTTGTCCCATTCTTCTCAACACCTCGACATTCGTGACTCTATCCACCCAACTTATTCTTAATATCCTTCTGTGGGTCCATAACTAGAAGGCTTCTAATCTTTACGAAACATATTTACAGAAATTTTTTACAGAATATATTACAGAATAATTTTTTCAGTTTGTTGAAAGCATTTCTTGCCTGTCCTATTCTTGCTTTATTCTCTTCTGTGTATTCATTAGTTTCATAAACAACTATTGTACCCAGATATTTATATTTTTCAACTTTTTTAATTTGTTCTCCATGTATTGTTATGCTTTCTCCATGTAATTTTGAGCGGTGATCCCCAAATTGTCGTCGCCAAACAATATTTTGCAAATTCTCGTCGCCAACATTATTATTCTTCGGCGTATAGTAATAGTAAGTCTCTTTTTCTTTTCTTCTTTCTTTACGTGCCATCTCCACGACGAAGGTTGGCAATCATCATTGCTATTTTAACTTTTGGCACTACAGCCCGAAAGAGTTCAGTTGAGCTGCATCCAAACCAATTTCTGAGATTTCTCAGCCAGGACATTTTTCTTCTACCTATGCTGCGCCTTCCTTGAATCTTTCCCTGCATTATTAATTTTAGGAGTTCATATCTGTTACCACGTATTATATGACCCAAATATTGTAGTTTTCTTATTTTAATGGAATCCAGTATCTCTCTGCTTATTCTTCTTAGTACTTCTTTATTGGTTATTCTGTCTGTCCAGGAGCTTCTAAGCATTCTTCGATATGTCCACATTTCAAATGCTTACAATTTGTTGAGACATTGTTTATTAAGAGTCTATGTCTCCACACCATACAAAAGAACAGAAAATTCATAACATTTTATTTAGTACTCGTTTTCTAAGATTTAGGCTGCGGTCTCTACTACAAAATATTTGTTTCATATTATTGAATGCACTTCTAGCCTCTTCTATTCTAATTCTGATTTCTTTGGAATAATCGTTTATTTCATTAATGTTTGTTCCTAAATAGTTATAATTCTAAACTCGTTCTATCGTCGTATTATTTTCGTGTAGATTGATGTTTCTAATATTTTTCTTTAATATAACCATGAATTTTTGGATTTCCTTAGGTTTACTTTAGTTTAGTGACAGACCAAATTCTTCACTCGTTGCAACAACCTTATCTAAAATTATTTGTAGATCTGTATCTAAGTAATTCTCTATAGATTCTAAAATCGAAATATTAAACTAAACGTATTTTAAACTAAAATGGTGGTTAATTCTCAATAAAAATAGTAAATAATACGAAAATGCCAAAGAGAATAGCTTTTGAACACCCTATATATTATGTACCTATGTATTGTAGCTGTGGTTTTAAAAAGTCGTCAAGCGGGATAGTTTAAAAAAAGGACTTTACAGTTTTAAGCGTTTCCTTTAATACAACGGACCAAATACACGTGTTTTCAAAAAAAAGTTCTTTGAAAGAAAACGAGTTTAGTAGATGGCTTGAATTTCCCTCACCCCTCGTACACAAGCCTCGCATTATATGCGATTTATAATATATAAAATATGTTAATACGAGTTTAGAAATTCGTTACTGAGAGGTCGGCTAATATATTCCTACAGTACGAATTTGCATACAATAAAATATGAAACCAGCGTTCAAATTTCCATATTGTTGTCGATTTTTATAAAAGGAAATTCATTTTGTATTGAAATTTTAACATATAGCATATCCATTCCACACAGAAAACAATTTGACGTTGGTTGTTGCTGCGAGTATGTAACATCGTAACACATAACTGACTTGTTCTGGTATTGTGGGTACGACCTCTTCTGATTTTTTTTGTCTTTTCTTTTTTTAATGCGGGCCTCACAGCTTGACAATTACTAGGAATATTGGGTGTTCCGAGATGGTAATGCTAACATGAATGAATTTATAATGAAAATTATTAATTCATTCGTTACAAACAAACAAACAATTTTACTCTAATAATACAGAATTAGCCATCTTGGAGTAACATTCTTACTTCGACCTTTGCACTAAATTAATAGTTGGTATCTTAGTAGAGTGTGGGCCGGTTGGGCGTGGGAAAATTTTGACAGCGTGGGAAAATTTTTATCTGCCACGCCCCCACGCCACGCCCACCACAAAGCCAAGCCCACCACAAAGCCACGCCCACCACAAAGCCAAGCCCACCACAAAGCCACGCCCACCACAAAGCCACGCCCACCACAAAGCCACGCCCGCCGGGCCAATGAGCAATTAGCCCCGCCCACCGACCAATGAGAAGGAAGCCTCGCCCACCCACAGCATCGCCCATAGACCAATGAGATCAAAGTCCAGCGACCAATGAGAACTTAGCCCCAATCACCGACCAATGATCAGGCACCGACCAATGGGAACACAGCCAGGCCCACCTACGTCACAAACCCTCGCCTTCCAAGATGGCCTCCTCTTTATTTCGTTTATCGCAAAATATACAGGGTGTAGTCAGAAAGCCAAATAAGACACTTATCCATGAAGCACCTATCTGCCATCTGCGCTGTTATTGGTTCGTTTATTACATGTAAGACATTAAACGAAAGAGGAGCAATCACAAAGACATTAGCAAAAGAGCATTAGAGCATGTCTCCGACCTGACTGATCATATATTGTTGGAAAGAGGAAGGCATGTTACCATATAAACAAAGATGTCAGCAATGACAAAAACGGCACTATATCATATCTTCGTGTCTATTGGTCCAATTCGTGTGAATATGGTCTCGTTGGGAAAAAGAGGGGATATTGAATATGTTAACATAAAAACAAAGATGTCAGCAATGCCAAAACGACACTAGATCTTCGTTGCTATTGATTTTAGCGTAACAGCCGTTGAAGGAAAGGAGAAACATGGCAACACTGCCAAAACTGTAATATATTTGTTGCTATTGGAGATATTTTGACCTGTCAACTTAATGGGGATTCCACGTCTATCACAGTTCTCTAATCATGCCACCTGTCGGCTGCAACATGTAACTATGCCCAAGCCATCTAGAAGAACGTATACCATTCTTACAGTATGACCATCAAACATCCTATCACAGTTCTTCATCTTATCATGCCACCTGTCGGCTGCAACACGTAACTAATTGACATTGCCAAAACGGCATTACAACATATCTTCTTTGCTAATGATCCGATTTTGACGTATGGGATATCAAATGAAAGCGGTGGCGACACAGATGGCAACTGTCAATTCTTCTTCTGTCAACGTTCAACATTAATTGCCAATTCTTCTTCTTCTTTTCCGTATAGTGCCTAACAGAACGTGACAGTGCCTAACAGAACGTGATGTGCATAACGTCACGTGAATCACGCGACGTAAATAACGTGACGAGAATAACGTGACCTGATGGTTTCTAATGGCCTCTAATGGTCTCTGCTACACTCTATTCCCTAATGGTATAGACTATTTATCTTTAAACCATCCTAACAGTGTACCTCTTTAACGTGATATTTTACCGTGAATGACGTAACGTGAATGACGTGACGTGAATAAGACATTGCCAAAACGGCACTATATCGTATCTTCGTTTCAATCATACATTCCTACAATGAACATATACCATTCTTACAGTATGACCAACAAACATCCTCGATCTCCCTCCAAGCATACATTCCTACAATGAACATATACCATTCTTACGCTGTGACCAAACCAGCAAACATCTCATGTACAAGTCTTTTCAGAAAAATGTGTATTATTTTTATGTAATTTACTGAATAGTTGCATACAATATTTTATCTACGGCAAGTGGGTAGTATTAATTTTACAGTTTGATATTAAAGATCTGTGATAAGAATATATGAGGGCCATAGACGGTTCTTTAATAGCCATCAGGCAACAATTTCCCCTGATCATGTTTATAAAACATACGGAATGCACTGTATATACTAACCCAAGCTGACAACATACTTTGCAGATATGGATTACGATCAGCTTATAGGTTTATGTACAATTCCCTTCGTAAAGGTACATAGGCGTGCATCCGTGCGGGTTAAAAGTCGACCGTCCTTTTTATACTCCAAAAGGAGGACCATATTTAAAGGTATTATGTATCAGATATATTGAGAAAAAAATTATATACACTTAGAGTATACCTAGGTAGAAAAAAAACTTTTGTTAATGTATAAAGACATATCTAACAGTATTGTCGTAAAGAAAAAGCATGTCGTAAAGGTCGTCACGTTAAAGCTAACATAGCTCGTGCTGATTTTTTTTTCAAGGATAATCTGAAACAAAGGTTACTCGTGTTGATTTCCAAGGCACCCATGAGGTACAACACATACCTCGTTGGTGTTTTATCGTGGACACCATCCCCTAGAGGCCTACAACCACCAAATTTCCTCAGAGGAATCAAATGTGATTCAATATATATATATATTTGTGATAGCATAGAACAAGCGATTGTTGCCCCACCTTCTAGTAAGTAACGAGCAAAGCTGTAATGATGTTACAAAATCACAAAGTGGTTCATAGCCGAAAACTGTTTATTGTATTTTAAAATACCGGAAATGGTTCAGCAGGTATCTTTTTATTAACATTATTTATAGTACATTTTTATAACGAATATCTTTTAGTGACCTTAACTGAACATCTTTTTTAAACATACAGGAAATGGTTCAGCAGACATCTTTTTATGATCTGATTGCCATCTTTTATAATGAGCGGCTACACGAGCAACGGTTCTAGAGTTAACCAGAACGGCTCATTAATTTGCCAGTGGGCTATATATCAGATATCTTTTAATGGTCTTAACTGAACATCTTTTAAAGATGTTTAATCATGTAGGACAAACGACAACTCACTACAACTTTTTAGTAACCCACTTTTCAGTGTGACAGACGATCGGTTGTATCGCAGAGGAAAAAGCATCCACTGTTGACAAAACAAAAAGTAATCTATTAATATATAACTTACTAATTAAAAATGTTGATTGTGAGTGTTAAACAGGTATAGTGTTAAAAAAAATAAAAAAGCTGAGTCTGGGCTATAGTTTAAATTTTAAGTTTTTTATAACCATAAGGTACGGATGTAAAATCTTCAAAAAATTTTCTTTTTGCTGAGTTTGGTCTATATTTTTTTTCAAGGGTTTTTGTGATAACACAATGATCCTGTGTCCTTTGTATTTGTTTAGTCACCACAGAAACAGGGTCAGACTTCATAAGTACCATCTTCTTAATGGTATCGAAATTAACTAATTTAGATGCCTCATAATTTAGACAAATACCTTTAACCTTACAACAAATTTTTTCTTCACCGTTAGGCAAAGTGTATTTATATGCGTAATTTTTAGGCCCTCCAGAAACGAACTCTGAAATATACCCCCCACCCAACTCATCAGTTAAGTCACCTATACACTCACCTATTGGGAGATCAGGTAAGCCAGCCTTGGAAAGGTAAATAGACGAATCTGTGTCGTAATATTTTGCCCGAGACCCAATAATCTCCAGATAAGAGTACAATTTGAGACGAGCCAGAGCCGTAACGTATGATGCCAGAACAACATTAACTGCTGACGACATTGAGTACGCCTCCTTCACATACTCCCACGTAACAACCAGTGTGTCCTCATTTACAGGGATCACCGTATTAACCTGAATGGATGGATTAATCAACATAGCAAAAAATTCTCCAGGCTTGTTTATTATGGATGTTTTAGGGAGGTTCTCTCGCTGAGCGAACTTACCCCAGAAAGAATTGAGCATAAGCTTAGCCAACGACCTCAGACCAGGGTTCTCCGTTATGTCGGAAAACTCCAGCCTGACATCCTCCCTCTGAAGAAACTCCTCGATGTACCGGCTCTTTTCCTCATCCGATACACATCCTCGCGGCCACCCTGAAGCTTGTTGTTTCACTTTGATAAATTTGTTCATCATATCGGAAAAAAGACCTTTCTGAGATTTCGATAACTGTAAAGTATCATAGGACCATATCTCATAGGTCTCAAGTATTTTATAACCCTTTGATAAAGCTTTCACTACCTCCTCAATCACCCAAGTACCTGTTAGAGCCCGTTCATCATTCGAATGCTCACACTCTTCTTCCGCAAAGTCCTCTCCACACTTTCGGCATAAAACGAACATACATTTACTGTTCATCTTGGTAGGAAGAACAGGATGATAGAGGTTTGTAGGAGGAAGCACTTTACACTTTATTAATCCAGATAACTCAGTAATGTCTACAGCAGTGCATTCCTGTCCAATATATATTTTCTTTGGATGTCCGATTGGGAACTTTCCGTACTTGCATACCCACGGATAAAGCGAACAAACATCAACGTATTTAATTTTTTCACCATCTTTACACTTGTAATACTCTACAGTATTGCCTGTACGACCACCATATAAAGCATCTCTAGGATTCAAAGGTAAACTAGCCATAAGAGGATGCCCCTCGGTATATGCCTTTATCTCGGCCGTCAGCATTTTACGGAATTGACATTCCCACATTTCAACCACCTCATATCCTATTGATCTGAGATGCTTAACTTTAGCAATTGTTTTATCATGACGATTTTCCATACAATCTGAAGGATCGTCATGAAGGGGTGCAGTTCTATCTGTAGGGTAACAAGTAGGACAACCGTGATAATAACAACCTTGAAATTCAAAGACGGTCTTTTCGTAAAGACCGTCCACCCTACAATTTCCAATAAGAGCTTCAGGTCCCCTGGCGGCATGCTGAATTTTAATACAGCGTTGCTTCTCTTCCCACAATAACCACTGCAAAGCTATTTTCGACTGATTATCTTTGAATCGATAGCCACCTTTTGGAATAAGGCCTATTGTGTTTAATTGTAAGAAATTACGCCTGAATACCTTGTTGCAAGTCGATGCAACAGTTGTTGCCTCGAAAAACGGACAGACATTTGAAGTATCCATCAACTGTTTTCTGAAAGTGAGACAAGCCTTAGTCAAAATCTCAACATCACTAATACAATATTCAACAATTTCCTTTTGAAAATCAAAAACGTATCCCTCATCTACTCTTTCAGCGTGCCACGCGATCAGCTTGTCACGTGCATCATCTTTTAAATTATCGGGATCGTAAAATTTAAGATCAGGCATAGGTCCAACATAAGATTGATTTTCCTCTCTGTTAAACAAATGTGGAAAATATCCCTTTTTCAACTCTGTCAACCCAAAAGCTTTAGGTAGAGCAGACAACGCCATTGGAAAGTAATTAAGACTATCGAGAAAACGAACGTTACCAACAGCCATTGACACTAGTTTCGTACCACGCATAATGAGATCAGGGGTTAAATCAGTCTTTGTTAAAATATAATTTAAAATAAATTGATGGTCGAAGCCTCCTCCATTGTGAGCTAACACGACAACATTCTTGAATTTTTTTCTAATTTGCAAAATATGATTCATAAAAAGACTTATTACGTCAAGACCCCTCAAAATCTTTTGGCGAAATCCACAAGATTGACAGAAAACTAATTTCATCTCAGGGAGACATTTGTAACAACGTTGATTAAATACACAGAGATTTGGTTCTTGAAGAAGCGAACCATCAGCCAATATCTTTTCCTGACTAGTTTCCAAATCATAAAATATAAATAGAAAATCGCTTGATGGAGGAAGACCAGAATCGGGCTGTATGTAACAAAGATGATCTGACGGACAATTTTTCTTACAAGTTTTACAGAAGACCTCACCACAGACATGACTTTTGGTGTAGATCTTGTAACAGGTCTTACACCTTTTGATTTTATCGCATACCGAACCAACATGAGCATTGAAACATGCCTTACCGTAGAAGTTTCGACCACATTGATCGCAGGGTATTTTCACGCAATCTTTGGAACAAGCTGGTGAACGACGACAAGCAAAACATGTACCACCACATCTGTGGTCGTTTTTGTTGTTAAACGGCTGGTGGCACTCCTCACAATAATATCGACAGCAAAAAGCAGCTGTCAAAGAAGTGATCACGTTAAAGTGTCCTTCATGATACAAAAGATTTAACGCTGGACCATTAGTGTTACCACAGAACATAACGTCACGACCCTTGCTACCATAACTATACACCACAATTTTGTAATCTGTGAGGTGTCCCTGAAACTGTTGTAGTTCGGGTATTCCGGCCCCTCCGACAGGAATTGTTACATTAGCGGCTTCAATCAGTTGATGGGCTCTTTGTCCTTGTATTTTTCCAACATCTTGACGTACCTTCTTCCATTCTTGGTCCTTATCTACGTGAGCTTTTGCAACCACAAGAGCACGAGGTAAACAAAGATTATCCTTGTTTTTAATAACAACAGTTCCTCGCCTTTTCAAACACTCCTCGTTAAAGGAGTTATAAGCTCTTCCTCTCGGACCACCTTTTCCCGCGGGCAGTTTTACCGTCGTAATACCCAAACAAAATGTCTCGGTATTGAGGCCGGTGCTATTACTCTGATATATGGAACTAATCTTATTCCATATATCATCAACGGTCACTTCAGAGGCAGGTTTGAACCTCATCCAACCCTGACCTCTGGCAAAGTCTTTCGAGCAAAAAGTGAAACCGACCTGATCGGTTGGTTCCAAACCTTCTGTTCCCTTAAGTACAATCCCCTCGATGGCCTTTTTTACCCATCCCACAGGTTCCTCACTCTGCGGCACATCCCTGATTTTAAATTCCAGAGTTCGTCCCTGGAGGCCAAATTTACGAATTTTCTTAAATGTATCTTTAGTGACTAAGAATTTGTTCATGTTTTCGTTATTAAAGGATGAGAAATACGAATTTTCTTAAATGTATCTTTAGTGACTAAGAATTTGTTCATGTTTTCGTTATTAAAAAAAAACTGACCAAATCAAACAACACTAAGTAATAACATAATAATAAATATTCAAAACTTAGAATTCAAAAAAATTAGAACCCAAACACTAAATATGTTTTAAAAATTTCAAAAAAAAAAAATTGTTTTCGACAAAATCAAAAAATATTCAAAGTTTGCCACTCAACAGAGCACACTTCTGAACGATATAAAACTCACCAGAGCACACGTCTGAACGCTAGGAATATCTGAAACAGAATGAAGAAAATGCCGTAATGTAAGGTATTAAATATACTTCTAGTCGGACGGAAAACTAAATGTTATTATGTTATGCTCAAAAGGCCCCTGCAAAGTGTAGATTTGTGCTTGTTCTTCCATAAGAATCAATGTAAAAGTGCTGCATTTAAGACATTTATTAAACTTGGATACATTTTTCAAGGAAGTATCAGTACTACCAACATAAAAAGAAGCAGTACGGCCAACTTAGAACAAATATTACCAGAAAGTAAAAGATACTTTGTGATGATTAGATTGGAGCAGGCACATAAAATTATAAGTCGACTCATTCATAGTTAATTCTTCATTATTCTATCACAAGAAGGATTCATGGTTAGGAATTGAAAGTGGGTTTCATATAATTCTTCTTCCTGGTCTAGTTACGAAAATATTTGAAAAATGGGCAACATAATTATGATAGATGTCAGCTACTTAGCGAAAGATGTGGAAAATGTATGAAGAGAACCGATATACATATATCGAGATATGATGAATAAACACGACATTGAAAACTGTTCAGTTAGATTTGCATAACATTTCGGCGAGAAAACTCCCGCCACTTTCATCACTAACACACTCGATAACACAATAAGTTTTCATTCTTCGAATAACCGTCAAAGCAGGCACAGCAGTTGCTCCAGTATGAAACAGTACATTCAGTTAAACTTGATTAAGACATGTATCGAGCAAGAATTTATCCGAACCAGCTACGCAGGCGCGTGTTTACCGGCTAGTTTAATATTTCATGAAGTTGCCAGCCAGTATGGGATAAAGACAGAGGTGGTAGTAGGTGCAAAGTTCTACTCAAATGGAATTGTAATTACGCCCCATTTCTGGAATGAACATACGAACTAGTATACGGCCCAACAGATGCAATTACAAAACATCATCTACCTCATCAAATAGAATTTACGATGAAAAAAGGAATGTTATGTGTAAAAGCGGCGAAGACATAAAAATGTAGAATATTTATTATGATTTTCAGAAAAGCAAATCGACGACTGCCTATTTTAAAGAGGCTCCTGCAGGTCTGCTGGAAATACGAAAAAATATTTTTATTACTGTAGCAAAGATACTTAGGAAAAAATAAATAAATTTTTGAAGTAATTGTTTTTTATATACAACTCAGTTATTGACAATGACCTACTTAGCTATAAAACAAATAATTAAAGAATTAGGTTATATTGTTACAAACAATATATCACTTGTTAATAGGAAGTACGTCATTGATGCTTGTAGCAAAAAGGTTGTTGAGCGCAAAGAAAGTGTGATAGCAGAGAAAGAGAGAGAGAGATAGAGAGAGTTAGGTGCTGACACGTTCTGTCACGTTCTGTTAGGTGCTGACACGTTCTGTCACGTTATTTTACGTCACGTTCTGTCACGTTCTGTCACGTTCTGTTGAGTACTGTCACGTGATTTACGTCATTCACGTAACGCTCTGTTAGTTACTGTCACGTTCTGTTAGTTACTGTGACGTTCTGTGTCACGTGATTACTGCATGAAGTAAACTATGATTCAGCGTTATGTCTGAGGTTATACAGCGATAATTTAACGGTTAGCGCCAAGTCAGATGCAAGTCAGATGCTAGTCAGATGCAAGTCAGATGTATGCCAGATGCATGTTAGCTATATGTCAGATGCGAGTTAGCGGATATAGATAAAGGTGTTAACTAGAGAAACGGCATTCAGATACAAGAAAATTAACGGTGAACATCGTGTCAAGCAGCTTGCTAAGTTATTAAAAAAAGTATAATTCACTCAAAATAATAATGCAACGTGAACAACAACTCAAAACAGTTTTAACACCTAGTACTGAACCTCTTGGAGAACTAAACAATTATCTGAAAACTTCACATCAGACAGAGAAGCATGAAGAGACCAGCGGACACCAAAACAATCGTTTGAGAAATATGCGCCAGAAGGATGAAGAAAGCACAGATGAAGAAGAAGATGAACACCTTCAAAAATATTGGCATCATTCACCAGACCTTGATAGAGCTTATGGTCCACACTATGTTTGGAAAACTGATAAATGGCTAATGGGTGATATGGAAATCAAATTTGCTCCTAAGAATATACTGATTAACGATAGCAAGTACAAGGCTACTTGTGGGCTATATACTGTTATAATTTTATATGTATCCTCAAGACTTTACACCAAATGATAGCCTAAACTATAAAAAAAAATATTAGAAGTCACAGGTGTTCATAGAGATTCCCGAGGATATTTGAGGCATCAAGCATTCCCGGATAAATTTAATAAGATCATAAAACCTTTGTTTAAAAATAACTCAAACATGCGTCGAAGCCCCTGTGAAAATGTTCGGAAAACTGAGAAAAAACATCGTAAGAGTGTTGAACGCTCTGACCGACAATTTAAACAGCGCACAAGCATAGATTACGAGACATCATCGTTTAACCATTATGTCGTTGGACCTCTGGATAAAAATGTTAAAATAAATCGACTAGGGCATTTAGTTTTTAATTAAAAACTGTAATAATGTACTAGCATAAAAAAATTTAAATAAAATAATAAAATGACTCATATTGTCTCTTATTTACTAACCCAATGCATTACAAAGAGTGTCAATATATTTTTAAAAATAAAAATAAGTTGAGTCGTACATAAAATAGAAAATGCAACACGATTATTATCACACTGTTAAAAATAAATACCAGCTACGCTTGGTCGTATATAAAATATAAATGACAGCTACGCTTCATTGTATATTGTTGAAAAACAAAAGTACGATAGAATGCGGCATAAAAAGATACTGAAATAAATCATAAAATTGTTCAGAAATATACGGACAGGTGTTGCATCATACATGCCTGAAAAACATGAAATAAAACAAATTTATAAATCAAATTAGAAAATAAGAACTAAACGGTAAAATACTATTATCCTAATGCAGATAACAAGAAATATGTGCTAAAAGAAGACGGAGTACCGCGCTAAATGTATCATAAAAAGTTACTATTCTTGAGTGCCCGGGAGTCGGCATACCACCGATTCGGGACCACATGGCTATTTTGGTGGCCCCCGTATCGGCATACCGATTCTGGCTCATGATGAGCTGGAATCCGCCTACCGCTTCTGGCTCATGATGAGCTGGAATCTGGTGCATGAAAGTGACCACGTATCGGCATACCGATTCTGAGCCACATGGCGATTTTGATGCATGAAAGTGGCCCCCCCCGTATCGGCATACTGATTCCGGGCCATATGCGGATTCTAGACCATGAAAGTATTAGAAAATAAGAACTAAATAGTAAAATATGATTATCTTAATGTAAAAACCTACCTCATTTATTTATGTAACAAGGAAATATTAAAAGATGAAAAAAGTACAGTAGAAATGAGTCATAAACAGCTATTATTATTTTAGGGATAAAACGTAAAATCAGTTAAAAATATTAGCGACAGATACATCCTACGATATGATAAAAACAAGTAATAAAATTACTATAATAAATCACATTGAATATAAGAATAAAATCACCTATAGTACACACATTTTATTTTAAGAGAAGTATATATATAGATACCTAGAAGACCTGCAAACAAGTTGGGAAGAGAGAATTAAAACCAGTATTACCCATAGATGAAAGGAAACACATGTACATCCAAATTATTTAACAAAAATAGCAAACCAATAAATTCATAAAAACCATATGTAAAATAAACAGCAAAATCTCTTACCTTAATTGAATATTTTCCACTGAACACTGCAACTATACTGTAGAAACTGTCAGATGTCGACTGTGGTATATGCTCGTCTGTTTCAGTATTTATAGGCGAAATTCACACAGCATGAACGTGATCAAATGTTTGAATGTGTTTTGCAAAAACAAGACCTTATAGTTTTAAAAATATGTGATAACATTTACACAAATAACAACTGCGGTTACATGTTCTCATCCGACTACATCCGGACTTTTAGCATTGTGGCTTGTCATATCTTTGGAGGTTAATATTAACAAAAATAACGTCTGCACTCTTTTCTTATCAACCATACACACCCGGCATGTTAACAAACAACTTAAAATATTTTTGTAAATATTTCAAATTATTCGATTTTTCATAATTTTGTACAAATATTTGTATCTTTGGAACGGATAATCAGAAATCAATGTATGACCCATCAAATTAAAGGATTTTGAATGACGAATTACGTTGTGATGTCTGTTTTAACACAATGTTCTGTATAAGGCCTTTTTTTGTACCATATAAGTACATTTTGTGTCAATATAGTACATTGAGAATTTGTAGTTTTTTGTCGTTTTCAGCCATAAATAATGACCGTTACACACTTGGTCAGTGATTTTCTTAATATACATGAAAAGACCTTTCTAATGATATATTGCACGGGGCACTTGGTGCAAAATTGAGCGAATTAGGATTTGCTAGAGATCAAACTGCGATAAGAGATTTTTCTATGCTAATGGCTTTGTTTTAACGTCAATAACAATAAATAAGCATTTACAGCTCAACCAAGTTATCCCTTAGACCGTTATGGCAATGTACCATGTATCTTCGGAACGGATAATCAGAAATCAATGTATGACCCATCAAATTAAAGGATTTTGAATGACGAATTACGTTGTGATGTCTGTTTTAACACAATGTTCTGTATAAGGCCTTTTTTGGTACCATATAAGTACATTTTGTGTCAATATAGTACATTGAGAATTTGTAGTTTTTTGTTGTTTTCAGCCATAAATAATGACCGTAACACATTTGGTCAGTGATTTTCTTAATATACATGAAAAGACCTTTCTAATGATATATTGCACGGGGCACTTGGTGCAAAATTGAGCGAATTAGGATTTGCTAGAGATCAAACTGCGATAAGAGATTTTTCTATGCTAATGGCTTTGTTTTAACGTCAATAACAATAAATAAGCATTTACAGCTCAACCAAGTTATCCCTTAGGCCGTTATGGCAATGTACCATGTATCTTCGGAACGGATAATCAGAAATCAATGTGTGACCCATCAAATTAAAGGATTTTGAATGACGAATTACGTTGCGGTGTCTGTTTTAACGCCATGTCATGTATAACGCCCTTTTGACATATTATCGTTTATTATTTGCCTGATATGTCGAATCTTATCATGTAGCACCTCAAATTACAGGATTTTGAATGACAAATTACGTTAAGATGTTTGTTTTAACAACCTGTTATGTATAAGGCCTCTTTGGCACTCTATCATATGCTTTATGTGATTATTTATAAATTGATTCTTATATTATGGATCAGTGTATTGTTGTATGCAAACAAGGATGGATGTGTTTTTTAATGTGTGTGCTACTGCTGCGTTGCATGGCAACAGCAGATACCTTTTCCTTTTTAAGGTTTTTTTTAACCGCATAAGTGAGTGGATAAATGAAAAAAGTTTTATTTTTATCATTTCTTTATCTCTTCATTCATTTTATTATACCCCATATTTCTATTGGGCGATATCAAATAGGATTAATAACCATGGCAGTTTCATGCATCTTTATGTATTGTCATTGTAAGCTACACCATCTATTATTTACAAGTATATTAAACGTGTAAGAAATAAGACAAGATATATTTTATATAAATTTATTATGGATATCTAAACATTACATTATAATTCATTAAGCCGTGATTAATACATTTGCTTTTTAAAAAAAGCCGTTCAGATTCTTCGTTGGAGCAGAACGCAGTGAATTCATTATTTTTCTTTATGTGATGTATAAGTTTGCATGCATATCCTCTTCTCCGATGATTAGGTAAAGTGTATACGTATTCTAATACTCTTGGTACATCATGTTGTCCAAGTGGATCAAAGTCACGTTTCGATAAGAGTACAAATGATGCTGGTACTCCGCTGACATAAAAGATGTAGCAGGTAACTTTTGTGTTTGTCATCCATTGATCAATAAGTATATCATCTACATTTAACTGCTTAATTTTTCTGACTGCGTTCGGACCTCTGAACAACTCAATTTTTTCCATCTTGCTTCATCGATTGATTGAATGATACTGATTTTTGCTTTATTCATTCTATCATGTATCTGTGAATTTTGAAGGAGTGGGGGGAACGTCATAGTATTCTATCGTGTATCTGTGAATTTTCCATGAGTGGGGGAACGTCATAGTATTCTACACCGAAGGTTTATATATCATAAACGTTGTATACATTATTATGTTCCGTTTACGGAAGGATTAGAGCTAATAATAAACATAAAAACTAGATGGCAAATGTAGTCTCCTATATATTGAATAGACGATTATTTAACTATAAAAGTAAAATACCAACTTACATAATATTACCCTCCTTGCAGTAGATAAAATACAGTATGCGAATCGCAATACCATTTTTTTTTTTGTTTGGTGATTTTCATGATACTACCCAACTTTCCGTAGAAAAGACTTGTACGTGAGATGTTTGCTGGTTTGGTCACAGCGTAAGAATGGTATATGTTCATTGTAGGAATGTATGCTTGGAGGGAGATCGAGGATGTTTGTTGGTCATACTGTAAGAATGGTATATGTTCATTGTAGGAATGTATGATTGAAACGAAGATACGATATAGTGCCGTTTTGGCAATGTCTTATTCACGTCACGTCATTCACGTTACGTCATTCACGGTAAAATATCACGTTAAAGAGGTACACTGTTAGGATGGTTTAAAGATAAATAGTCTATACCATTAGGGAATAGAGTGTAGCAGAGGCCATTAGAGGCCATTAGAAACCATCAGGTCACGTTATTTACGTCGCGTGATTCACGTGACGTTATGCACGTCACGTTCTGTTAGGCACTGTCACGTTCTGTTAGGCACTATACGGAAAAGAAGAAGAAGAATTGGCAATTAATGTTGAACGTTGACAGAAGAAGAATTGACAGTTGCCATCTGTGTCGCCACCGCTTTCATTTGATATCCCATACGTCAAAATCGGATCATTAGCAAAGAAGATATGTTGTAATGCCGTTTTGGCAATGTCAATTAGTTACATGTTGCAGCCGACAGGTGGCATGATTAGGCGAAGAACTGTAATAGACGTGGAATCCCCATTAAGTTGACAGGTCAAAATATCTCCAATAGCAACAAATATATTACAGTTTTGGCAGTGTTGCCATGTTTCTCCTTTCCTTCAACGGCTGTTACGCTAAAATCAATAGCAACGAAGATCTAGTGTCGTTTTGGCATTGCTGACATCTTTGTTTTTATGTTAACATATTCAATATCCCCTCTTTTTCCCAACGAGACCATATTCACACGAATTGGACCAATAGACACGAAGATATGATATAGTGCCGTTTTTGTCATTGCTGACATCTTTGTTTATATGGTAACATGCCTTCCTCTTTCCAACAATATATGATCAGTCAGGTCGGAGACATGCTCTAATGCTCTTTTGCTAATGTCTTTGTGATTGCTCCTCTTTCGTTTAATGTCTTACATGTAATAAACGAACCAATAACAGCGCAGATGGCAGATAGGTGCTTCATGGATAAGTGTCTTATTTGGCTTTCTGACTACACCCTGTATATTTTGCGATAAACGAAATAAAGAGGAGGCCATCTTGGAAGGCGAGGGTTTGTGACGTAGGTGGGCCTGGCTGTGTTCCCATTGGTCGGTGCCTGATCATTGGTCGGTGATTGGGGCTAAGTTCTCATTGGTCGCTGGACTTTGATCTCATTGGTCTATGGGCGATGCTGTGGGTGGGCGAGGCTTCCTTCTCATTGGTCGGTGGGCGGGGCTAATTGCTCATTGGCCCGGCGGGCGTGGCTTTGTGGTGGGCGTGGCTTTGTGGTGGGCGTGGCTTTGTGGTGGGCGTGGCTTTGTGGTGGGCTTGGCTTTGTGGTGGGCGTGGCGTGGGGGCGTGGCAGATAAAAATTTTCCCACGCTGTCAAAATTTTCCCACGCCCAACCGGCCCACACTCTACTTATCTTCCATATCACACTCCTTGGTAATTAGCCCATTCTTTTTCTTCAAGCGCTATTTCCGTTTATAATCCTGGCCAATCTAGCATTAGAAGTAACTGCTCTAAAGAGATGTACTGAAAACCTGTAATTCTCTTAAGGTATTTAGCCAATATATTCACCTTCTCTAGATCTTTCTCCCTCTATCTTGCTTTGGATTATGACTAGGAATATACCGTATTTTCCTCCACATCAGAGATATTGCAGTTTTATTTCTTTTATTATCCTTTCAACTTCTTTCTTTATTCATGCTTCTGTACACGTCATCGTTCGTAATATAATCTAGTCATCTTCATAATTCTTCTGTACTGTCAAATGAGTTAATCCTGGTATGCAGGTATGCGCCTCACTGTTGAAATATCTCACGACAGGCAATGTATTGGTAGTGCAATATTTGTTAAGCCACATACACAGATCATAACAGCCGATACAACATGTGAACCTGGCATAGAAGTACTCACAATGGAGATTGTAATATTTGCCGCCCAACGTGGGGCTCGAACCTACGACCTTGATATTGAGAGTACCTCTACCGACTGAGGTAGCCAAGGCTAACATATCGACGGTTAAAAAGCAAAAGTGTAATCCACAAATCAACTTTTTTCAGGAAGTAACGGTCCATTTAAGTAATTTTACGTGAATTAATCTAATAATTTTTTTGATTAATTTGTAGATCAATAATTCATCTATAATTAATGAAAAGAATTATTGGGTTAATTCCTCATAAAATTACTTAAATAAAATATGAAACCAAAGTTGAAATTTCCATATTGTTGTCGATTTTTATAAAAGGAAATTCATTTTGTATTGAAATAAATTCCCATATTGTTGTCGATTGTTGTAAAAGGAAATTAATTTTGTATTGAAATTTTAAAATATAGCATATCCATTCCATACAGAAAACAATTTGGCGTTGGTTGTTGTGTTGCTGCGAGTATGTAACATCGTAACACATAACTGACTTGTTCTGGTATGGTGGGTACGACCTCTTACTTTTTTTGTCTTTTCTTTTTTTTTTAATGCGGGCCTCACAGCTTGACAATAAACTAGGAATATTGGGTGTTCCGAGACTGTAATGCTAACATCAATGAATTTATAATGAAAATTTCATGTTA
This sequence comes from Diabrotica virgifera virgifera, assembly GCF_917563875.1. Lineage (NCBI taxonomy): Eukaryota > Metazoa > Arthropoda > Insecta > Coleoptera > Chrysomelidae > Diabrotica > Diabrotica virgifera. The sequence continues at coordinate 6,560,727 of NC_065447.1, forward strand.
ATTCGATATATTTTTAGTTTAAATAATAAAGACTTAGCCATCTTGGCTAAAATAACATTCTAAAGCAGAACTTTGTACTTAATTAGTACTTGGTGTCTTCCGTATCATATTTCATTCTTATTCTGTTTCTTAAAGCGCTATTTCCGTTATAAAGGTTGCTGATCATCGTGAACATACTAGCATTCGAAGCAACTTCTCTAAATAGTTGTTTAGACTGAAAATGTATCATTCCCTTAGGGTTTTCAGCCAATATATTCACCTACTTCCCTCGATCCTTCTGATCTATATTTTGCCTTGGATTATGAATCGCAATTTGTCGTATTTTTCACCAAATATCCGAGATACATATTATAGTTTTTGTTTCTTGTATTTCTTTTAACTTCTTTTTTAATTCATTCTTCTTTAAACGTCATTATTGGTAATGTAAATCAGTCATGAGATCTTCATAATCCTTCTGTACGTCCACATTTCAAATGAGTTAATCTTGGCATGCGGGTCTGCGCTTAGCTGTAGAAGTACCGCAGGACAGGCAGTGTATTGGTAGTGCAATATTTGTTAAGCCACATATACACATCATAACGGCCGATACAACACGTGAACCTGGCATAGAAGTACTCACAGTGGAGATTGTGACATTTGGCGCCCAACGTGGGGCTCGAATTCAAGACCTTGAAATTAAGAGTCTCATGCTATACCGACTGAGCTAGCCAGGGTTAACATAATATGAGGTTAGACGAGTCAGAATTGGGGAAAGGGGCCTGAAATAAATGAATACATCAGAATATAAGAAATGTGAATAGACAGTGTATAATTTTCTCAAAAAAAAACCACTGAAAGTGTTACCTCTGTCAAGACAAATAAAATCAGGGGGATTAACGCACAGCACTCGTTATACGAATACGATGAAGTTCAGAAGATGGAACACTTACTTACTTTGCCCTGAAAAATGCAACCTCGAAGCAACTACCTTCGAATCGTGTGGCTAAATATTCTTGGATGATGTGTTGGACTATTTGTTCAACTTATTTATTGCATATTCCATGATCTACCCTGATTTGGTGAATCTTACATATTTTTTTCTGCGGAAGGGAGAATCCTTTGGGTTTGACTGTGAGATTTAATATTAGACGTGCGTCGTTTACGTCTTCGTTCCATTCACCTGACTAATGCTCATCGATTGTGAAATTGTTTTGCCAACTGTTTTTGTTGGTGGGTTTCGAGAATTCGGCCGCAATTGGCCCAGGTTTAGCTGGTCGATGTTGGCATTTATTGGCAGCGATGGATTCTTTTAACCTTTCTGGTACTGAGATAGGCCGATGCCGTACTGCAGGAAGTTTGGTAGGATGGTGGATGGTATATACCTGCTTGGTGATCATCTAGCTACTTATACCACGAATAACAAAACGACGGTAGCCGCAGTGGCTTCCCACTACCATCTAACCATCAGGTGGTTCGCCAGACGCCTATCCACCCATATCAGTCGTGTTTGATATCCCATCCGGGTAGCCTGGCTATGGAGTAAAGCGTAATAAGTGCTGTGTATAAAAGAAGGGTAATTTGGAACCCAGTAGACCCACTATGTGACGAACCATGGCTTAAAATATCTGTTTTATTTATTCTTTGCAGTTTCATTAAAAAAATCCAATATTCAAGTCAGGTAAATTTAAAAAACTGTTTGTACCTGTAAGTCGATTTTTCTCCACTTTCTTAAAAGTTTAGTTAGTGAGTTTTACCTCTAATAGGACGATATGCTAAAAAACAAGGAAATCCTCAGCGGTCAGTTGGATACTGACTTCTGACTTCATTTCACTCTTTCACTGCGTCCAGGATGCAGCGCCCCTCCACCAGCCACCTTTAAAATCCACCCTCCAAGCCACCATCTAGCATCCTGCAGTGCGGCATCGGCTTAAGGGGAGCTTTAAATCGTATTTTGGGTGGTGCAATGTTGCTTAAAACCGGAAACCATTGAGATGGCTTGCTCTTTATGGTCCCCATAAGCTTGGGCGTTTTAGATGTTTCTTTCTTGCATACTCAAAGCCATGTTATCCGCATAAGTAAAGTTGCGTGAGATTGTAGTGTGAGCTCTGAGATGTAAATCTTAAACAAGTACGGAGATAGAACCAAACCTTGGGGTAAGCCGTTCTCTAAACTTTTTTTGCAAGCTATAATGTCATTGCTGTCGCCCGCTACTGGACGGAGAACCTTTAAACATTTGGATCCTACACCAAAAGTAAAAGTAAAGTAAGGTTCACTAAAATTAGTGACTGAAAGTTCGTCACTGGTTTATAACAGTACACAGTACTTTGTGGATTATCAACTGCATCATAAAAACTGTTCGATCGGTAATTTTTGAATGAAGGGGAGGGGGGGATGGTTTGAAATATTTAATTTTTTTTATTATTTCAAATAAAAGTGCATACTTCCAAGAATACTCTCTGAAAATTTCAAAATAATCGGAGTAAAATTACCAGAGATACAGGGTGTTGAATATGCCTACCTTCGACTCGCGTTGCCGCGGCTTCGCGCTAGCACGCTTGAGCGTAGTGAGAAACGTTAAACAACTGTTTGCCTTCTCTTTTGTAGATTACTCCTCGATTTAAAAAACATATTCCAATGTGCATCACTTTACGATTTGGCAGACAAATAAGAAGATGAAGATGCAGTTGTCAAAACTTTAAACGCATTTTTCTCAAAACTGCTTTTTCAAATGCGGTGGACATTGTAACTAAAAAACTACTGGGCCGATCTACCTGATATTTTGCACATATTTTCTTTAGACATTTTATGAGGTAACAACGTCGAGATATTTTTCTTTTTTTGCTTATTTTTTGTTCAACAATAATAAGTCTGTTGATTTTCACAAAATTTTTAACAAAAATTAAATTTTTTTGATTTCTGAGTGATACCAAAAATTCAAAAATCATTAAAAATAAAAAAACTCGGCGTTGTGACCTCGTGAAACTCATAAGCTAATTAAATCTTTTTGAATTTTTTGTTTCGTATGATCGAGTGACGAGTTCTGATGTCCACCGCATAATCCATTCTTTTGTGAGCTGCCTGTCAAAATTTGTCACCAATGGCTTATTTTCCAATATTTTGGATTTAATTTTTTTCTAAGCATTCTTTGAATTGTACTTAATATGCTTATTTAATTTAAAAATAAAATATTTATACCAAAGCTTCGAAAAAAATTCACAAAAATGTGCTTGATATGTTGATTTCAAACCATACCCCCTCCTGAAGTGTAATATAATATAAGCAACCACCCAAATTTATGTAAATTACTTTGATGACATTACAAAAATATCCCTGGATTTTTCCGATTTAATTTAGTATGTATTGGCGAATTCATCCACCAATTTCAGACTTTTAAACATCTTCGTAATATGTTGGTCTTTCGAATTAAGACAGAAATCCATAAAAGGCGAACCAATTTGCCTTTTCCTTTTAACCCGATATACCAATTTAAAATACACGATCTCATTCTATCACCGATATAAAAAAAATTAATGGCTTTTTCGCAAAATTGTTTTCGACGCACTAAGAAAAGTAGAAGGTTATTAACCTCCTAACATTTGTATTGTAAACTGTAAAATGTTAGTGTGTAATGTGTATTTACAAATTATAACAATGAATAGGTGAGCTTTCCAGTGAATGTTGCAGGAACGGCTTTTGTAAAGATGAAAAAACAATGCGTTTAAATAAAGAAAAGATTGGTTAAGTCATAAATAAATACAATGTTTGTAAAAATACAATTTTGTCGTTGAAGTCTTGCATCATCATTTTGGAAAATTGGATTTTCTAGTCATTTTAGATATAATATAGCAACTAGTTTTAGAAGATGGTCCACTTGGGTCATTGACATGCATTTCGCAACAATAGATACCACACACTGACCACAGTTCAAGTCCATTCCTGAAATTTGACCAGAGGATCAATGCACAATCCACACTGAAGACATTCCAAGAGGCTAGAAAAAAACCAATTATATGCCCAATTCTACAGAAGCACGTAGCAACGCGGTGTGTGTGTGTGTGTGTCATTCTGGCTATGTGTCCATAAATGCAACCTTAAATGGTCCCTTCATATCGATGTGTTAAGCAAGAAACTATCCTCAGCTTGCTTTGCAATAAGATCTGTCTCTAAGGAAATGGATTTAGCCTCTTCCAAAATAACATACTTTTCATTGTTCGAGTCCCATCTTCGATAAGGTCTGCCTTTTTGGGGTTTTGGTACAGCTGCCCATTCCGATGTTATTTTTAAATTGCAAAAAAGAGCAATCAGATATCTGTTTGGCCTCAGAAGAACAACACATTGCAGAAGCTACTTCAAAGATCACAGAATTCTAACATTACCTTCTTTATATATTTTAGAAACTGTTTGCTTAAATCGTAAACATTTACATGTTTTTCCAGAAAGACCTAGACATGACTATTCCACCAGAAATTCTACTTTTGACATCTATTTACCGATCCCGTCCAGTGAGTTAGTAAAGAAATCTATATTATATTCTGCAAAAAAACTATACAACCATCTCCCTCTACAACTTAAATCTACAACATCTTTCCCCAAGTTCCGTAAAATGACTAAAGCCTATTTATCTGAAAGACCATATTATTCAATAGCAGAGTTTCTTAACCAATAACTAAGAAATTACAGTATTGTTATGTATAAGTAGAATCTTAATCTATATTTGAGTGTCATATGCAGCAGCATAACTTATTAAATTACTTATTAAATTTCTTAAGGTAGATTACGCAATTTGCAATTTTTTTTAAATTTTTGCAATATATTGTTACTGATTTTTATTTGACTTTATTATGTTTTATTTATATTGACGATTTGTATAATTTTAGTAAATTGTATTTGTTATTGTTTTTATTTATGATTCTTGTAAGCTTTGTCTATAAAATTGTTAAATTTTTCATGACAATAAAGCATATTTCTATTCTATTCTAAACCATCCTCCTCCACGGTGAAAGCCATAGAAATCAAGCCTGCATTAGTAATAAAACATTAAGACATAACACTATCATCATCATGGCTTACTCACTCCTGGCGGAGTGTTTGCCGCTCTTTTGGGCTCTCTGATTCATTTGTTGAGGAGGATCAGTCCGCTGTTGTCTTTTATTATTATAGCAGTAGCAGTGTGTTGTGTGACTTGGCTCTGTCTACAATCTTCCTCCATTCTTTCCGGTCCTTACACCCAGGGCCGTCTTAACTTGGGGGTGCAAGGGGTGCGAAGCACCCGGGCGCCAAGTCCTAGGGGTGCAAGCCGAACTCTTGCTAGACTCAAACTTACGCTTCTTGTCCTCAAAAAAACTCCAAATAAGAAAATAATACAAGTGAACTTTCGGTATTTTTTACAATTTTTAGAATCTTTTATGATGGCCGAAGTTAGTCAGTTTTTTACTTGTTACTGATACTACCGAACAAGGATTAGCAAATTATTTGTTAGAATGTTTGAAATTAATGAATATTGATTTAGATGATTTACGACGCCAAGGTGAAGGGTATGATAATGGGATAAATATCAGAGGAAAAAATATGGGCATTCAAAAAAATGTTTAGCCTTGATTAATCCTGGTGCTCTTATGTTCCTTGTGCAGCTCACAACCTTAATTTAGTGCTAAAATTATGCTGTTAAATGCTCATCGGAAATAACATAACAATTTGTTTTTTCAATTGTTCAAGAAATTTATGTTTTTTTCCTCATCAACATTACGGTTGAATTTTAACTATTTATAATGGGAAATAAGCCACAATATTATTAAAAAATGATTTTTATTAACGTTTCGACGCCCAAATCTTGATTTCATGTAATCGAATGAACTATCTTTCAGTAAAGTCGTCCCAGGATCATTTTAAAGTCTTCTACTTTAAAATGTATCATATGTATCTGAATTGCCCTTATAAATGAGTCAAATTAAATAAATTATTAGAAGAATTTTTTTACTAAGCAACAACATTTTTGTTTATGTTAGTAGTATTTTGTATTTTGACAACGGCACCCGATTTGGGCGTCGAAACGTCAATAAAAATCATTTTTTAATAATATTGTGGCTTATTTCCCATTATAAATAGTTAAAATTGTAAAAATGCCACAAGAAAATAGCTTCAGAACAACATTACGGTTGAATGTCATAATGAATAAGATACCCACTTTTACATTAAAAGCGCTTTCAAATACGCGATGTGAGAGTAGAATTGACTCATTAAAAATACTTCGTTTTAATATGGGGAAAATTTACGATGTATTATCCTCATATGTTGACAACAACTACGACAATGACACAAGAAACATCGCAAGCTGATTGATGACAAAATTAAAGAACTTTTTTTTTAGCAAAGGTTTAATATTATTATCAACAAAACTTTGCAAACGAGCGATATTATTATTTCCGAGCGAAATTTTGGCGCCCCCTAAATTCTGCCGCCCTGGGCTATAGCCTATTCAGACAATGTGTAAATCTAGCCCTGTCAATAACCACACTGACACTGCGTTTGAGCAGTTATTAATTGACTCAGTATCAATTTCTAAAGAACTAGATTGCGAAACTAAATTTTCTGAAACTGTTCGTCCATGTCCCCGAAAAATACATCTCAATCTCAATTACGAGGCTGCATACGTCATACGAGCCTCTTTTAGATTCAGAACAAAATTTTAAAGTTAACTTATTATTATTTATTGGACATTGTCATTGCAAAATTAGGTGAAAGATTTAAAATGTTGAGCAAACATAATTATAATTTTTCTTTCCTGGAAAATGTATTGAGTTGGAAAAACTCAGAAAAAACTTAAAAACAACGCAATGTTTAAATTGAAAAATAAAACTAGCGCATGAAATGAGAATGAATTAGAATTTCTTACCAATATTTTTTATAAATAAAGACATAACCCCACTCGATATTATCAGTTATATGTATATTCTAATAATTTACTCTGTGTTTTCCCAAATTTTCGAGGTGTCTAAGAATATATTTAACACTTCCAGTAACAGTAGCTGAAGATAAAAGGTCTTTTTCTAAACTTGAATTGATCAAAAGTTATCTGCACTCAACAATGGCCCAAGATAGATTAACAAACCCGGCTTTAATACTTAAGTATAGAAAAGCAAGTAAAATAGATACCACCGAAGTAATAAAAACTTTTGCCAAATTAAAAGCTAGAAAAATTGACTTTGATATGTGTTATAAAATTGATCTTGTTTGAATACTGAAACCACGTTTTTTTTAATATAGTTTAATTAGATTGAATTTTACCGTAACTATAACCTATATAATCTTCTGACCAAAGGGGGCGCAAAGATGAGTATTGCACCCGGGCGCCGTGTGTGCTTAAGACGGCCCTGCTTACACCGCTCCTTCCAATTGTAGATTATTAGCTTCTTTATGTCTCCTAAGACTTGATTTCTCCATCTTGTTTGGGTCTTCCCTTTGGTCTCTTTGTTGCTGGTCTACAGTCGGTTACTCGCTTCAGCGTAGAATCTGGGTAAGCTCTTTCTGTGTGTCCCAGCCACCTGAACCTTTGCGAACTTGATTATGTCTTCACCCTGAATGGCTTCTTTAATTTCTTCATTGGTTAAATTTTTAAATTCGCCTACACCTATCCTCACCGGTCTTATTCGTCGAATTATCTTTCTCTCTAAGATCTCTAACTTCATTTCATCTTTTTGTGTTAAGCACATCGTCTCTGCACCATAGGTGAATACGAGCCTGATTGCGGTCTTGTAAATTTTTAATTTGGTTGTCTTACTAATGTGTGTTTTTTAAGAATTTTTGGTAGTTTCAACAGGTTTTATTACCCAATAGGATGCGTTCATTTATTTCATCCGTTCTATCATTTCTGCCATGGGGAGGGCACAAGAAGAAGAACAATTCGTTAGAAAATCTTTCGGCGCTACTGGGTCGTCGGCAGTCTCAGGTGACGAATGTGAAGCAAGTAAACATGGTTTAAAATGATAAAAAATACAGAAAACTATTATGTATAGATTTAATTGCAGCCTTGCATATTTAACCATATGTTTGAAAAGATAATTTCGTTTGCATTTAACATAAAACCGGACCTGCATTCACTAACTCATAGCGTATAGAAGAAACAATTGTTAATTTCTAGAGAATAGAAGACTAATAGGTTAAAAAGAATGTGATGATAGGACTGAAATATTATCGGATCCTCCTCCACGGTGAAAGGCATAGAAATCAAGCCTGCATTAGAAATAAAACATTAAGACACATTATGAATTTATATTGATTGGGTATCTTCGACTATTTAATTAACACGTAGTGATTATTCTTATAAGCGGAGACTACTCTTGTACGCGCTGTTGGGTAGAAGAAAGAATGGTGATGCAATTTGGTTTTGCAACTCTTTTTAGAGAAAAATAACAAATTAGTATGTAGTCAATCTTATTGGAAATGACTTCATTATTCATTATATACTCGATTTGTATATTTTGTACACAAAACGAAGAAAGGTCTCTAGTAGACACATCATAATGTCTTTTTTCTACGAGCGTGCAAAAATGTCTACTTTCGAGCACGCGTTTTAGTTTAGAAAGTTTTACTTTTCCGCACGCGTTTTACTTTTTCGCACGCGTTTCGATATTTTAATATGGCCTTAAAATAATTATAATACATGCAATAAACTAATATTTAGATATTATTTACTATTTTATTTCAAATGTACCTTATTGTGTTCCTGTTTTAATGAAATTAAATTTCGAAAATTCGAAAGTCAAATCGGTAGACAATAACAATCGTTTTGAATCATCGTCATGGAAACCAAGATCGTCGTCATGCTAACTAATTATATTGAAAGTTTGGTTTTGACAACCTTGTCAAAGAATTAATTTGTGTATGTATTTTCATATTAATTAAATTAATTGATTAAGATTTGGTCATTTTTTAAAGACTCGTATAAAGAATATTGTTCCTAACTCTTGCAGAAAGTCTCTTTTCCGCACTCGACTGCGTGCCGAACTCCCGCTTCGCGTCGTTCGGCAAACTGCAGTCGCGTGCGGAAAAGTATGACTTTTTGCACTTGTTAGGAAAAACTATAAACATAAGACTAGTAGGTTGTTATGTTTTTTCTATTGAAACTCGACATCCAAAATTAAAATTGTAAATTGACTATCAAAAGGTTTTCTGGTCATTAAAAAACTACGGTATGGATGCTGTTTATCGCCACTATTATTCAATAAAAATTTATATTGATGAAGCCCTGAGACAATGAAAGAAGAAGTGCCACGGAATGGTACTACCGATGGAAGATACGATACTCTACACGCTGCCCTATGCTGATGACCAAACTGTAATTGCACTGGACAAGAAAGATCTTAAATATATGGCAAGGAAACTAATAGAGCAATAGTTATAGAAAATTGGGTCTGAAGGTAAATACCAAAAACAAACACAATATATATGCTTAGGAAGGGAATGAACGGAGAACCTGAACCTGGGACGGGAGACAATTGTAAACTGCAATGAATATGTATATCTTTGAATAAAACTAACGAGTACAGGACGAAAAGAAGAAAACATTAAAGAAAGGATAGCAAAGAGAAAACATGTTATAGAAGCCCTGAATTTGGTACTGCGGCAAAAAAATATAATAATAGAAAATAAAAAACGAATTTACAACAAAATATTAAAACCAGTATTAACCCATGGAGCTAAAGTCTGGCAATTAACCAAGAAGTATAATGCTAAATTACCACTGAGATGGATTTTTGGCAGCAGGAATCTAGACTAGAACACGTAAGAAACGACGACATTAAACACAAATGGAAATCGAAAGAACAATCGTAGATGACATTGAAAGACAACAGCTACCTAGTATGGTAGGGACACGTTAGACGAATGGATGAAAGAATAATCCCAAGAAAAGTATTAGAATGGACACCCACCGAAAACGAAAACGAGGAAGACTATCCACATGAATAAGGGGCATCTCCAAGGCGATATCAGAAAGAAACTTAAGAGATGAAAAACTATTACAAATCAATGTCACTTTAGCTGTTTGGACAGAGTGCTTTTTAGTACGTTCTTTAACGGTAAAATATTGCACAACCTCTAAATTTTAAAAAACCGCTTGGAATGACATGAAATTTTGCATACACATAGCTAACAAGTAAAAGAAAAAAGTGATATTGTGCCGATATGTGCTTTTGCCCCGGGGGTGGTTTTCACCCCATCTTGGGTGTGAAAAAATATTCGTCCAAAGTAAGTCCGGAAATGGATAAAATGACTAATTTTAAGTAACTTTTGTTCTATAGAGTTTTTTCACTAAGTCGATACTTTTCGAGTTATTTGCCAGTGAATATGTTCATTTTTTCAACAAAATAACCACGTTTTTTAGACGGTTTTTCGCAAATAACTCAAATAGTAAATATTTTGTCGAAAAAACATTCTTAACAAAAATATAGCCTGTAAAAGATTTTAAAAAATGGTGTACATATCACGTCTCTATACCTAGTAAAAACAGAGTTATAGCTAATTAAAAATAGGTTCATATTCGTCAAATTCCAAATGGAATAATTTAATGTTAAATAACCAAAAATGAAGCACATTTCGGGGAAAACTCATTACAACTTATTTAAAGTGTTTAAGAAAAGCTTAATTTTTTTTTGAAAAAAATTTCTAGCATCAAAAGTAAACAAGTTACGCTCAAAATAAAGTTAGTCCCTTTTTTTTGGTAAAAAAATCGGGAAAATCACCCCCTAATTAGTATCTCAAATGAACTTAATTGTTACGACTTCACAAGTTTCTTGACTCGTGTATGTATTGTTTATATGATCTGTAAGTTTCATCGGTTTAGTCCTTATTTTTGAAAGGGCTATAGTTAAAATGGGTTGAACGAGTCACTGATCACGACTGTATGCAAATTTAGAAACACCAAATCTTAATCAATTTATGTCTAACAGAAAAACAAAAAAATTCATGATATTCAGAAAAGCAATGCTAACAATTTTTAAGTTATTTTGAAAAAAGCATATTTTTCAAAGTTAAAATTTTTAAAAATTTTACTTTAAAACCAAATTTTTTCAAAAATAAGCACTTTGAATCGATTAATCTTACAAATCATATAAACACAACATAAGTAAAATAATTTGTGGAGCGGTAAAGGTTAATTTCATTTAAATGGCTAATTAGGGGGTGTTCTTCCCGATTTTAATTTGCCAAAACAAAAGGGACCAACTTTATTTTGAGCGTAACTTGCTTAAATTTAATGCTTGAAACTTTTTATGAAAACAGAAATAAAGCTTTTTTTAAACACTTAAAAAAAACTATCTGTTTAACATGCCAGTGCCAACTTACCGTGAACTACATTATTACCGAATGTCATCAGTTCAGTGTAGTAAGACAACAGCTCAAACTCAAACCGCAGCTATGTGACATTCTAAGTGATACCAATCAGTTAGACAGAGTTCTTCAGTTTTTAAAAAAAATATCATTGTATCATAAACTTCAAATTTTTTTTATGACATGTAAACTTGTTAATGCTCTTTAATTATACCTCTTGTAATCTTGTTTGTTATCGTCCCGTGCGAGTGGCCATAGTTGCAGAGCACGTTAATGTAAATAAATAAAAAAAAAGTTATAATGGGTTTTCCCCAAAAAGTGTTTAATTTTTTAGATATTTCATTTCGAAATATTCTATTTGAAATTTGGTGAATATGAATCTATTTTTCATTGGCTATAACTCTGGTTCTACGAGGTCCAGAGACCTAACGCGTACACCATTTTTTTTTACTTTTTTACAGGCTATATTTTTGTTAAGAACGTTTTTTTCGACAAAATACTTACTTTTTGAGTTATTTGCGAAAAACCGTCTAAAAATGTAGTTATTTTGTTGAAAAATAAACATATTCACTCGCAAATAACTCGATAAGTGTTGACTTGGCAAAAAAGCTCTATAGAACAAAAGTTATTAAAATTAATCTTAAAATTAGTCAATTTATCCATTTCCGGACTTATTTTTTTTTGGACATATATTTTTTCACCCACAAGAGGGGGTGAAAGTCACCCCCAGGGCAAAAGCACACATCGGCACAATATCACATTTTTTCTTTGACATGTAAGCTATGCGCATGCCAAATTTCATGTTAATCCAAGCGGTTCTTTAAAATTCAGAGCAAAATTCTGTCTACACTTCCTAGTCTGTAACTAAATAAGTTGAGGAGTAGGAGCCTCTTTGTCTCATGCTGGTTATTCAGGATTATATCTGTACCTGTTATTTAATTTATTAATTTCCGGAGATTCTAATAAAGATAGCTTAAGTTCTTTATTTTTAATAAGGAGAATTTGAAATTTGTTAATTCCAAAAATGAGGATGATCGGGAAGGTGAAGTGCGTACGTAGAATCTGCTTTTATATTATTGAAAGCCCTTTTAGATTCTGCTATACGTTTGTTAGAGGTTCTGCCAGTTTGATCGATGTAAGTTTTTGGACAGTCTAAAAGTAACACCGGTCAAACACGGTCTTGTGGCAGTCTCACAAGAATGTCGTAGCCGAAAACAATGTTGTTTATTAGTAATAATATTACTTGTATGATTTGTATCCATTTTGTATCCAATTTGATTATAAACCACCCTTTCAAATGCTATTAGCAAATACAATATAATAACATGGTTATTATACCTAATGTGATGAACGCGCTAATAACCGGCAAAATAACGCAAAATCTGGACAACAAATTGCGTTGTGAAATAAAAAGAGATGAAACTATTAGAGGTGAGAAATTATCGGTATAAACCTATAAAACATAACCACTTATTTTTTATTAATTTTTTTTTCTTTTCGGCTGACACAAATAAATGACAAAATATGACAAGTTGTGAAAAATGTGCCTGTTTAATTTTTAAATTAGTTTTTAAATAAAAATATTTTAAAAATTAAAGTAGTAACTCATTAATCATAATCTTTGTTTTTGATTTATTTATGGGCACTATGGACTGCCTGGCTTCCAAACTCACTCATTCTATTCATCTTCGTCAAAATTATTTAAAATTAAAAAAATGTTAATATCACATTAACGTCATACGTATGACTAAAATCAACTAGCTCTTAGCTAACGTCTAAAGGTGAGAAACTATCGTAAGTGGTAATGTTTTTTTATAGGTTAATACCGATAATTTCCCACCTCTACTATTTTCATCTCTTTTTATTTTACAACGCATTATGTTTTCCATCTTTTGCCTTATTTTGCCGGTTATTAACGTGCTCATCACTGTATTTTATTTTTTTTTAATTTTTTTTCCTTACATTACGCATCAACCACGCAGGGTTATTAGCGTGTATGCATTGTGTTACAAAATTTAGGAAATTATAGAAAGCCCTAAAATCTATACAAAGTAAAGTAAAATACTATATCTTTGGTAAGAGGTTGAAGTTCAGCCTTTGAAGAATGTGAAAATGTTTTTTGTATCACTGTTGCACTTTATACTTCGGACACAGCAATAAGCAATGTTTTACGGTAAAACGGCACTTCTACACATGTCACACAGGAATATGTGTCCGTAGAGGTGTCGCTTTCTGCTTCGGTATTTATAAAAGTCTGGATCAATTTGTCGGAGAATTTTATTTCTTATCCGGGTGCATTTACTTTTAATTTTTCGGTCAATTAGTTTAGGGTATATTTTTGAAGGGTATCATGAAGGTTAACATGATGAACAAATTAGAAGCCTTTGAGATGTGGTCGTATCGTAGAATGCTTAGAATATCTTGGGTTCAACGCATTTCAAACAGAGAAGTCTTAAACAGAGTAGGTCAAGGCGAAGGTGACTTAATGAAGATGATAAAAAAGAGAAAACTTGAATATCTGGGGCATATAATGAGAGGTAGCAGATACAGGATGCTGCAGTTAATACTCAATGGAAAGATCGACGGAAAAAGAGGAATTGGTCGAAAGAAATATTCATGGCTCCGACACCTTCGTCAATGGACTGGCTTATCAGCAGATCAATTGTTACATGCCGCACAAGATCGAGAACGATATCGGCAAATTGTTATGGAAGCTACCCACGCCTAAAAATTTGGACACGGTACTTAAAGAAGAAGATATTTTTGACAATAGATCTGTGACTTCAGAAATTTCATTGGTATACATGTTTGCAATGCTTAGTGGGTCTGAATAGCCTGTGCAATTTTCGAAGAAATCTATTACATAGTTGGTCAAAGTTTAAGGGATAACTGGAATTTTGGTCTCTAAATAATTCTTCTGTAGGTTTTAGCATTTCCTCTAACGTCTTTTTTGGTATGTTGTCTTGGTTTAATTTAGTCTTTTTAGAAAGAGTTGGGGAACGCTCAGAAACTGTGCGTTTTTGTGATATTGGATCTGTTTCTATTTGGTTAGTTTGGAGTTTTGTGCTTAGTGTTTCATTTTGCATAACTTGATCGTTCAGTTCGGTTTGATTTCGTGAGATGTCGCTAGTTACTTCTTCAGTCACTTGATTGTTACTATTTTCAATAGAGTTCTCACCTGCTTCTGTATTGTGAGGAATTGAAGTGGTGTCGCCTGATACAGATGCCTTTGCTGGACAGTCTTTTGCTGAATGCTTGGTATTTTTGCATATTTGGGAAGTCTGGTTGTCTAATATTCTAATATTCTATATGATGTCTCCTCATGGGTGATAATGAAAGAATCGGGTAAGGTATGGTTGGTTAAAAGGGAATTTGTAGGTTTGTGGCCTGAAGCTTAGTATATGCTGGAATTCAGGACTTAAAGTCCCTATACGTAGAAATGATAAAGGTGACAAAAAGTTGACACCAAACGCTTGCAGTTCGGATTCTAAGATTCAGTGTGGAATAGATGGACATAAGTTTGAGAGTACTAATCGTTGACTAGGTGTAATTAGTCGACGTGCTTGTAAGAGTTGTGATTAACTTTGATTTTTTCGTGGTTAGTAATAAAATCATCCACTAGTTTTTCATTTGCTAAGTAAATGCACATTCTGTTGTTGGAAAGCTTTGAACAGAAAATAATATTCATTGGTCGAATAATTCGGCTTAAAGGTGAAGGTAATCTTCAGTTTTGGTGTTGTCAATTGCGTCGAACACAATTGCTTTATTTCTTGATGGAAAACCATTAGCGGTTTATTGTCTGGTTATGGAAGAGTGACTTTTAGGTTGTAGATATTGTTGGTCTGGTGCAGGACTAGGTTGAGTTGACGTAGATGAGAATGCCATGATGTAGAAATTAATTGGGGCCAGTAAATACTGTCCTATTTATTAAGTTGTCTATACGTATTTAAATAAAGTCATCTTACCAATGTTTATCGTTAAAATACGACATATTCACAAAACGCGTTTTTAACTTTTGCAAAAAAACTGTAAGCGAATAATTAGAATTTAACCTGTTTACTCGTTGACTGCTGTGATAAGACTCACTGTATTTTATTGAATTTCTGTAAACTCTTGTTGTTCTCAGTATCCATCTCTACCTTTATAATAAAATACATAATGCATACACCCATCTGCATACTTTCCAGTAACTTCCCATTTCTGGTATTGACTATTTGTTCTAAAGTAATTTTCAGGTCTCGTGAAGATCTGTCATATGTTCCATTCCAGCTCTCGAACAAAGTAGTTAAATAAATTATGTAATGTTGAATATACATTTCTAACTAAACATTAAAGCAAGTAAAGCAAAAGCAAACCGTTGCAGTCACGGCACTTTACCAATAAAAGATCCGTGTAAACAAGGCAGTGTCGAAGCGTGTAGAACTGACATTAACTACAAGTCGAGACCATGCTCAATTCATTAGGAATTCATTCAAATTAAGTAAAATTTAAAATATGTATACAGTGTGTGTGTGTATTTCGAGAGAGTGTGGACTGTGACTGAAGGATGTTAAAGAACAGATTTTTGAAGAATTTCATTATTAAAAAAAAATTGAAAATGGTTAGAAGTTGAAAATGGTTATTCATTTTTAATTTCATTATTATTCCCATTATTATACTGCCATTTAAGACGACAAAGGGACTACTACAGTGCTGCTCCACACCCCCTAACCTAGAAATATGCTTTATTGCCATGAAAAATTTTACAATTTTATCGACAAAGCTTATAAATAGTAAAAAAAACAAAACAGTAACAATCCAATTTACTAAAATTACATAAATCGGCAATAAGTTAAATGAAATAAATAAATAAATCGAAGTTAAAACAGAAATAATCAATTGCAAAAATTTAAATAAATTGCAAATTCATAGTCTACCTAATAATTAATAAAAAAAGTTTAAAAGTTAAAAAGTTAAGCTGTTGCATATGACACCCAAATATAGATAAAAAAAATAATAAAAATACTACTTGTGCAAAGGGTACTGTAATTTCTTAGTTATTGAATAAAATAATCTTCTACTGAATAATATGGTCTTTCAGACAGGTAGGCTTTTGTCAGTTTACGGAATTTGGGAAAAGATGGTGCAGATTTTAGTTGTAGGGGGAGATGGTTGTACATTTTTTTTGCGGAATATAATATCGATTTCTTTACTAACTCCGAGGACGGGGTCGGCAAATAGACGTCAAACGTAGAATTTCTCGTGAAGTAGTGATGATTAGGTCTTGGTGGAAAGACATGTAGATGTTTACGAATTAAGCAAACAGTTTCTAAAATATACAAAGATGAAGGGTTAAAATTCCGTGATCTTTGACGTAACTTCTGCAGTGTGTTGTTCTTCTGAGGCCAAACAGATATCTTATAGCTCTTTTTTGTAATTTGAAAATAACATCGAATTGGGCAGCTGTACCAGAACCCCAAAAAGGAAGACCATAACGAAGATGGGACTCGAACAAAGAAAAATATGTTATTTTGGAAGATGCTAAATTGAGTTCATTCGAAACAGATCTTATAGCATAGCAGGCTGAAGAGAGTTTCTTCCGTAACAAATCGATATGGAGGGACCATTTAAGGTTGCTGTCTAAAAAAATGCCAAGAAATTTTACAGAATCAACGGTACTGATCTGGCTGTTATTAAGAGGTAAGGGTTGAAGAGCTCCTTTATAAGACAATGCTACTGTTTTATCTACGTTAAACGAGAGTAAATTTGAGTTAGACCAGGTTTTTATTGTAAGTAGATCAGAAGTTATAGTAGCATGAAGAGTTGCAATATTTGAGTTGCTCCAAGTGATACTGGTGTCATCAGCAAAAAGAAAGATGTTTCCATCGATTTTTAAATTAGTGATGTCATTAATAAAGATAAGGAAAAGTAGAGGACCCAATACTGAACCTTGAGGTACCCCACATACAATGTTTTTGAGACTAGAGTCTTTATCATTTGCTCTAACCAGTTGCTTCCTATCTTCCAAGTAAGATTGGAACCAATCTAAAGAAATGCCTCGAATTCCGTAGAAATTTAGTTTTTTTATCAAAATGTTGTGATTTACACAATCAACAGCTTTGGCATAGTCACAAAAAACGGTGGCAGTGTAAAGATTATTGTTCAGTGCTTGAGAAACCTCATGTAGTACAGAAAACATGGCATCAGTGGTGCATTTATTATTTAAAAAGCCGAACTGATTTTGTGACAAAATGTTGTTTTCAACTAGAAAGGACATAAGTCGGGCTTTTATGAGTCTCTCAATAATTTTGGAGAGTACCGGTAGTAGTGCAATAGGTCTATAATTGCAGGTATTAGATATTTCACCACCCTTATGAAGAGGAATAATGATGGCTGTCTTCAGGCACTCTGGAAATTTACCTTTCTCAAAAGAATCATTAATTAGTGAGATGAGGACTTCTAACACATTTTCTGGAAGATTAGAAAAAATTTTGATCGATAGACCATCAGTACTACAGGAAGATTTGCTTTTGATACTATTAATTGTTTGGATTAGTTCAAATTTAACGACTGGTTTTATAAAGAATGAATTCGAGACCTTTCTTGAATTAGGGAGATATGAAATGGGATCTTGTTGTGGCAAAATAGTTGATGTAATATTTTTACTCACATTAACAAAGTATTCATTTAGATTTTCAGGGTCTGGAAGGGAAAATTTTTGAGCAGTGTGGGTTTTATTTCGAAGATCGTTTATTATGGACCAAGTTTCTTTTGCAACACTTTTGGAGCTTCCCAGACGGTTCTGGTAGTAGACTTTTTTAGCTGATTTTATAAGTTTAAGATAGGTTGCCCTATACATGGTGATATATTCAGTGATAGAGACGTTGGTAGTAAATTTCTTGATATAGAGAAGAGAACGCATATTCTTGGAAGATATTCGGATACCTTTACCTGTTAAAAATAGTTCTGGAAAAACCCTGAAACCATGGAAAAGAAAGTGCGAAGGAATGAGCATACCAGTAAGAAATGAATATTTACCTACACTACAATCACAATAAAAATAAACAAACCAAGACACGTTGAATGTTACGAGTGGAACAGAGCCTTCAAGTGTTACGTAACGCAATTTTTGAAGATTTTTGACCCCCTGCCCCCTACGTAACGCACTGTAATGGGCGTTTAACTATTACGTAACGCAATTTTTGAAGATTTTTGACCCCCTGCCCCCTACGTAACGCACTGTAATGGGCGTTTAACTATTACGTAACGCAATTTTTGAAGATTTTGCCCCCCCCAACCTGCGTTACGTAATACTTGAACGGTCCCACTCCCAAATCATAATTTATAATGTATATACAATTTGTGGGACAAAATGGTCTCTTATATCGTTTCATTGCTTTTATGAAAGCTTTGAATTCAAATTTCACATTCGCCGTTCGCTACTGGAGGGATTTCTTTCTATGCGAGAAGTCTTTTCCTTTATTTCATAAAGATGTCGTACCTAGCCCTAGCGTACTGAAGTCGGTTTAGTTTATTAAACGGCCTAGGCATATTGCATTTCATTTCACTCTGAACACTCATCTAGGTGTTCCTGACGAGTCTTTGATATGAAGACAAAACACGTGTAGGGTACCGATGGTGTTCAGAATGAAGTGAAATGCAATCGCCGATTCCCTCATTGAATTACAATGTATATCTTCTTCTTCATGTGCCATCTCCTCTAAGAAGGTTGGTAACAATCACGGCAATTCGCACTTTCGATACCGCTGCTCTAAAGAGATCTGCAGAAGTGCAATGTGCAATTAAACCAAGCTCTTAAATTGTTTAACCAGGAGATGCGTCTTCTTCCGCGACTCCTACCCTGTATTCTTCCTTGTATTATTAATTGTAACAAGTTATAACTCTCGCCCCTCATAACATGTCTCAGATATTGCAGTTTTCTGACTTTAATTGTATTTAAAACCTCTTTATCTTTTCCCATTCTTCTCAACACCTCGATATTCGTGACTCTATCCACCCAACTTATTCTTAATATTCTTCTGTAGGCCCATAACTCGAAGGCTTCTAATCTGTCCGAAACATCCTTATTTAATGTCCAACCCTCCAACCCATAGAATAGCACGGACAACACGTAGCATCTCAGAAGTCTATGTATATACATAGGTACAACTGAATACCAAACAACGGAGAATACAGAAATAAAACCACTGGAATAGACGAAGGTAAAGAAATCAAAGGAACAGATAAGTGCCATTTAGGTTTCATAATATCAAACAAAAGAACAACTCAAGAAGCTATAAAAAATAGACTATGACAAACAAGAGACTGCATACGAAAAGTAAACCCGGTACTGTGGGATAAGAATATCAGTATAACACAAAAAGAAGAATATATAACACCATGACAAGAAGTATCCTGACTTATGAGTGTGCAAATTGGATAATAAATAAGAAAACGAGAAACAAAATAAGAGCAACAGAAATGGAATTCCTAAGGAAAAGCTCCAGAGTAACAAGAATAGAGATAGAATAAAACCATAGAGATTAAGAAAATAATGGGAATGAACTGACAGAAGAGATTAACCTGGTATGGGCATGTCAGAAGAGCAAATAAAAACATTGAATAAACAGAGTAACAGAGTGGAGCCCGATAGGAAGAAGGAAAAGAGGCAGTCCCCGAAGATCTGTCAGAGATGAAGTGGACGAAGCAATTGAAAGAAGAAATCTGCACGAAGGGGACTGGCAACTGGCAAAACAGGAAGAACGGGAGAGACCATCTGGGGAACTACATCGTGATTTTTCATCCCGCTTATTGTATGTTCGTCTTCTTTTGTTTTTACGTGTGCCATAATGCTAAAGTTTGACGCCAAAACTCCCACTTTTAAGGACCTGGAATTTCAACCGCCCATTTTGGATCCGACACTGTTTGCAGCAGTCCATTCTGGATCTGACAGTGCTTGAGAAAACTAATTAGAAAACAGAAACATATATTACTGAGAGTAATTAAATCACAACAAAACCGGAACATATACGGCATATCATCCGAAGACCGATAAACGAATGACCAAAAAAGTAGCAAGATGCACTCCAAACCAACCAAAAAGCCAAGGGAGACAGAACAAGATACTGAGATGACATGGAAAACAAAATAAAATAATGAAATTAAAACAATAGAAAAAGAAAACCAGAAATTAATAGGAACGGAAATACTTAGATAATGGAAATCAACCACGATTCACAATAAATTGTATCCAAGACAGAGAGAAAGAGGACTAATCCTCCTACGAAGTAAGCTGTCAACTTTCATATACACTCACCGGCACAAAATTCCGCCAACCAAAATTTTTGATTAAGTTTGACAATCTATAACTTTATTATTTGTACCCCGATTTTCAAGATTCTTGCATCAGTTTGTAGGTACATGTATTGGTGTCGTTTGTTATTCCGGTAACAAATTATTTTTGCTTCCATAATTCCATAGCATTATACGGGGGTGAATGGAAGCATTGTTTTTTCTCCTAACTTTAAAAAATTCTGTGGAAATATTGGAGGGGCTGATTTTGTTTCATACTCCTTTTCTATTATCCTGGAGGTATCACCAAGGTTTTGTTGTTTGAATTATCCGAATATCTCTTTTCTTGTAAGAGCTGTAAATAAAAACACTGCTTTGAAGGTTTATTTCATTAAAAATATCAAACGCACTAAAATTAACAAAACAAAACAAAATTAAAAACAAAACAAAACAATTCAATAGCGGGTATGTCCACCTCTTGCAGCAACGACTGCTCGCAACCTGTTTAGCATCGAATAAAAATGTGTTATTCTTGCCCGGGGTATAGCCCGATATTCTTCTACCAGGTCCATAACTGTACCAAATTTTCTGGAGGCCTAGGATGAAGGCGATTAGCTTTTTTTAATTCATCCCATAAATGCTCAATAGGATTGAGATCTGGGCTGCATGCGGGCCATTCTAATCTTATCAATCCAACCTCTATTTTATGAGTCAATCAGTGTTTTTATTTACAAAAAATGATAGGTACAGCTCTTACAAGAAATAAGATATTCGGATAATTCAAAAAACAAAATTTTAGTGATGCCTCCGGGATAATATGACAGAACTATGAAACAAAATCAGCTATTCCATTTTTCCACAGAATTTTTAAAGTTAAGAGAAAATACAACACTTCTATTCACCCCTGTATAATGCCATGCAAGCAAATTTTTTTTATTACCGGAATAATACCAAAGGATATCAATACATATACCTACAAACTGGTGCAAGAATCTTGAAAATTAAAGCACAAATAATAAAGTTATAAATTGTCCAAACTTAATCAAACATTTTGGGTGGCGGAATTTTGTGCCGGTGAGTGTATTTTACCTGCTCGTACATTTGCCCTTTTCAGATTTTTTAAATATTTTATGTTTATTTTTATTTATATTACATATTTACTATTTATGATAGAACAAACCAAGCTATGACAAAATTGTTACGGAGACAAACGGAAACATTTGTACCAACATAACAAATTAGTAAATTCATTTCCATCACTGCCATTTAAGAACGTTTGTCATTGTCATTGTCGGTGACTTTTAAACACTTACAGTACAATTTCCATTAGCTTTTTAGCATCTTATTAAGGAACCTATTTAACCAAGAGCTAACTTAATATTTAAAGTGTTTTTCATGTTTATCCCGTATACGAGACGCATCATACGAAAAAGCTGCAAATGTAACAACTTCCGGTTGATTGGCAACACACTTCTTTCAGGCTGTTATTCGTCGGCAAACTGTTGGATAACAGAATATCAATTTGCTGGCAGAAGATCGGCAGATCGTGGTGGCGGTAGTCCGGCAGTCTGTCTGGGTCTGGGTCTGGGGGCAACAACAAACAAGAATCTACAGGTCGAGCAAGTCTCGTAAATTTCACGATTGCGAGCCACGCTTCACGCAACCGTGTTTGCGTACTTGTGTTTCGAGTTGCGTGGTCTTGCAGAGTTTATTTACCAATTCGCGCAATCGTACTTGAGACGCTGTGTCAGGTGAGGTGTTTGAAAATTTGTGTAACTTGATTGCTTGATTCTGTGGTGTGAAGGTGGTTAAACTTTTGTTTTATTTTTTTTGTTTTGTTTGTTTTTGTTGTTGCGAATATATCGCAGAAAGTTTTTAGATGAAGTAATTGTATGATGAAGATAACACAGAAAATACAAGAGGGCAGCATACTTTGCAAAACAACTGTTACAATTTGAAATCAACAATTTGTTAAGTTGTTGTCTTGCAGAGGAATATTTATAATCAATGCTTGCAGGTAAAAAAAGTGACTTTTTAAAAAATTATATCTTGGAAACTAAAAATTATTTTTATTTATAATTGAAACATGTAAAAGTATAGTACTCTCAAAAAAATTTCAGCCAAAAATATTCATTTTTGTAGAGTTGACTGCAATTTTTCGACAACAGCCCTTTTTTGCCGTGAGCAGCATAACAAGTCCAGTCTCATCTGAAATCAAAGTTTCTTGTAGTTTATACCTCTGGCTAGTGAATCAACAAAGGATTTTTTATTAGATGAGGTCATTTTTGTTTTATAAAAAAAACTACTTTAAAAATGAGAAAAATTGGGGTCAAAAATGTGTTTAAACTTATGTAAAATCTTCAAATTTCATTTTTTTTTAATTCCTTCGTTCATATTCTAGCCAGAGGTATAAACTACAAGAAACTTTTTGATTTCAGATGAGACTGGACTTAGTTATGCTGCCAACGCAAAAAAACTTAAACTCTACAAAAATGAATATTTTTGGCTGAAACTTTTTTTGAGACTACCTTAAGTACTATACTTTTACATGTTCCAATTATAAATAAAAATAAATTTTAGTTTTCGAGATATAATTTTTTTAAAAAGTCACTTTTTTTACCCACAAGACCCCTTAAAAAAATGTTTGGAAGAATATGTTTGATGGCCAAGATGCATACATATATTTAGAAGGAAAGTTCCTGATTTCTGTAGTATAATACATAATACCGAAGAGGAAGTAGCCCTAAGCGCCGGACTCCACTTGCGATTTGTAGTTGTGAAGATTGAACACATTCTTTCAAATAGAAGTCAATCCATGATTATTTAGTCACAAATGGATTGACTTGTATTTGAAACAATGTGTTCAATCTTCCTGATTACAAATCGCAAGTGGAGTGCGGCGGTAATAACACCAAAATATTCCATATAGGTCCATAGAAGGTACACAGACATTGAAAAATTCCTGGAATATCCCCGAAAACATGTTCCCTGAGAACATCCCAGGAAAATCCTGTGTCAGCAAACATTACCTGAGTGTTTAAACATTACCTGAATGTCTTATTGGAACATTCCATGAATGTCCACGAATGTTCTCTGGACATTCAAAATATATTTTGTAGACATTCCCTGGATATACCAGAAATACAGTGATGAGCGCTCTAATAACCGGCAAAATAGCACAAAAGATGTATTAAGTAGTGAGATAAAAAGACATGAAACTAGTCGAGCTGGGAAATTTAGCGATATTAACTTATACATTTAGATTGTATTGATTGTGTACCACCTTCAGACGTATCAGACGAGTTTGGAAACTACCACTGTCACAGTGACAGTTTTAGTTGACATACTCCTCCGATATGTGTAAAGGTGGGATCAATATAACGTAAATTTAAAGGTTAATTTCGCTAAATTTCCCAGCTCGGCTAGTTTCATTTCTTTTTATCTCACAACTAAATATTTTGCCGGTTATTAGGGCACTCATCACTGTACATCCTTGCTGATGTGACAATACCTCCTATCTGTTTTTTCATGAGTTTTGTATGAGAGATGGAAAAACATGTTTTAAGGTCACCTCCTGTGTTCATATGTAAGTTTTGACTTGTTTTGTAGTTCATAGATAGTTTAATTTACTACAAAACAAGTCAAAAAATATCATATGAAAACAGGAGGTGACCCTAAGACAAGTTTTTAGTCTCTCTTACAAAACTCATGAAAAAACAGATAGGATGTATTATTACATCACTGACGATATGTGGCCATACCAAATAATACATCCTTGATAAATATAAACATTTTTATTGAACAAAATCTTTTCATACATTTTTTTAATGCAATTTACTGATATTCCTAAATATTTCAAAAAAATGTGTCACATTTGCTTTGTAAACCTTTCTTTTGCCTTTCGTAGCCACATATTCCGTTTCCTTCCTGGTTTTTTTGTAGACCACTTCTCTCAGCTGATTCTAAAAAAAATAAAATAAATGGTAATTTTTCTATCCTTTACAATTAACAATCAGAAGAAATATTATTTACAGATAATGATATGTATAATAATAATAGGTTTGTTCTAGCATCAGTTTGAAACCATCAGCGAATAGTGGACCAGCGCGAGTAGAGGGGATCGCACTGGTGACTGTATTATGTTCTTTTACTGACCAAGACAGTTTAAAACTATCTTAAGAGGAAACAGTATAGATCAACAGGTAGCGAAAATGTGTTCCAAGATTGCGGCTGTAATTTTGAATATTTTTTCAAGATATTTGGCACACATATTCGTAATATAATAAAGAATGGCGGTACAGAGCCCAATTTGAAAAATATATTAATATGTGGAAATTACTCTGTAATTAAATACAATATAAAAAAAAACGAGCTTGTACCGCCATTAAGAAGAACAAAAAAATACACTTTTTTCAAATACAACTTTTTTATCCGATTTTGAGTTATTTTGGAACTACTAAAATTTTTTATTTCATTAGTAGTTCCAAAATTACACAAAATCTAGGCATCGGATAAAAAAGTTTATTTGAAGAAAGTGTATTTTTTTGTTCTTCTTAATGGCGGTACAGGCTCATTTTTTAAATATTGTATAATTACAGAGTAATTTCCACATATTAATATATTTTTCAAATTGGGCTCTGTACCGCCATTCTTTATTATTTTACGAATACGTGTGCCAAATGCCTCGAAAAAATATTCAAAATTACAGTGACAATCTTGGAACACGTTTAGGCTACCTGTTTATCGCTACTGTATTACCTTAAAACATTGCAATTTGCTAAACCAGTATATTTTACTCTACTACTACTCTACTAGCTACCTCATTTTCCACTGTTTCTAAAGACTTGTTTACATGGGTAGAGTTTTGAGGAGAGTAGAGTAGTGGTAGTACTCTACCAAAAATGGCTTGATACCATTCACGTGAGGAGAGTACAAGTATAGTACTGATGCTAGTATAGTGAAACCGATTTTTGTATTTTTAAACACTCTTGATTATAAGTGCACCTTAAATTCTTAATTTTTTGCTTAAGCTTGTTTACTCCAAAGCCCCCTTTGCCATTCTTTCGACGATTTCATCCTCCGCAGCTTGCTGCAAACTTTTATTTCTGTAGTATACACTACCTAAATTCCATAAACACTGGTATTCGCCGTATTATAGCTCTACAAGTTTTAAAGTTTCATCTTCGGTGAACTTCATTTTCACTATTTACACAAAACACAATTCCAGCCAGAATGACAGCGCCCCCATGTACTCTCCTACCTACTCTATTCTGCCATAATTGAGCGTGTTCCATGGGTAGAGTGTGCAGCCGAGTAGACATTTTGGCAGTAGTGGTGGTCATAGAGTAGTTACTTTGCCATAGGTTGCTAGTCACTCTACTTTAACTCCAACTATACACTCTACCAGCTATTCTACTGTGCTGAGCATTTTTACAGGTAGAGTTACTCTACTTATCAAGTACTTGCATCATTACTCTACCCGTGTAAACAAGTCTTAAATCTACTGAATGAAAATCTACTTAATCTTAATCTACTCTTAATGAAAAATGTCTAAAATCATTTACCCACCTAGTATTATTGTAGAATTTAAGACAGTCCAGTGCCTTATAAATAATTTCAATATGAATATTTTTCCCTTTAATTCTCCTTTGATACCACTCCATTTTAGATTTTGGGGAACTTATTTCATTGTGTTTATAGACCATATTTATTGAAGGAACCCAATCTGGAGATTGTTATTATCTATTAAGTCGGCTGGTTTTCCTATAAGATTAAAATGTTAACATCTTCAAAAATCGTTACTGTTGTAATTGTAACTTACCAGATATAAAATGATTACAGCAGACAGGACAGGAAAATTTTCATTTCGCTAGTAAAACCTGTACATTGTATTGCATTTAACCATTGTTGTCTCTCAGATACCTTATTTAGTTCAGTTTAAAAGTGAACTTTATCTTGACTTTATCACATTTCACACTTCAAAACACAACACCAATGAAGCATATTATCTTTCTAAATTAATACTTCCAGAGAAAATGTTAAATTAATCTTTGTACAACACAAAATTACAAAGAAATACAACTAAAATTATCTAAAACTCATTAAGAACAGATAGAATAAGATTTATCTTTTACACCCAGTAGCCATATTGACATATTGATTTAATTTTGAAAACGATTTAAATTTGGTAAATATAACTCCGTACGACCACGCAACTTGAAACACAAGTACGCAAACACGGTTGCGTGAAGCGTGGCTCGCAATCGTGAAATTTACGAGACTTGCTCGACCTGTAGATTCTTGTCAACAACAAGACCAACATAAATAACTGATGATCAACTGACTCGTGCTACCGTCATGGTTTATCCCTAGCATTGTCACAGGAAAAGGCACACGCAATTGAGAACAGAATCAAGAAAAAGGGTTGCGCGTTTGTTCTCTTAAACTTATAATTTTTTTGTAGACTCTATACAGAGTACCTATTTGATTAACAGTGATAAGATTATAATATATTATTCAACGAGCATGTAATAATTGCTATTACTCACGATGATGAAGTTTGCGACACGAGCCGTAGGCAAGTGTCGTAATTCATCAGAGTGAGTGATAGCCATTACATGCGAGTAGCACACTATACTTTTTCTACTACCTCTTTTATTTAGATTAGTAGACTCTATAATTATCAACTACTAACATTATTTAGGGCTTCCCAGGGCGTTAGTCAGCGAAATCCCTGTTCCCTAAATATATACAAATACACCTACAAAATCGCTACATGGAATGTAAGAAGTATGTATGAACCTGGAAAACTGAGGAATATACAGCAAGAGATGATGCGACTAGATATCGATATATTAGGAATAAGCGATACAAGATGGGTCAGTTCTGGCGAACTCAATACAGACAATGGGCGAATCTATTACTCTGGAAGCAGCGACACCCAACACAGATATGGAGTTGCTATGATCCTCAGTGAAAAAGTAACGAGATCAGTAACAGGCTTCGTTCCGGTGTCCGAAAGAATTATAATGTTGCAATTATTGACAGCTCATGGAAAAATGAACCTAATTCAGATTTATGCGCCAACTGCTGACAAAAATGAAGAAGAAATAGAGAACTTTTATAGCGAACTTCAAAAAACATTACAGCTCACAGCATCTAGAGACATAACAGTGATCATGGGTGATTTCAATGCAAAAATTGGCGAAGGAAAATGCTACCCTAATGTAGGGCCATATGGACTTGGCGAACGAAATGACAGAGGGGATCGCCTAATAGAATTTTGCCAGGAACATAATGTTGTAGTCGCAAATACATTCTTTAAATTACCTAAGCGACGCCTTTATACATGGAAATCGCCAGCTGACAAAGACAACAAAATCGTCAGAAATCAAATTGACTACATCCTAATAAAGCACAGATATCGAAACTCAATTCAGGCAGTAAAGGCATATCCAGGAGCGGACGTATCTTCTGATCACAGTCTTCTTATTGCTAGGTTTCAACTTCAACTAAAAAAGACGCAAAAAAGCCGCAACAACAATAAACTTAACATGCAGAAACTTAAGTCAGAAGAAACAAAAGAAAATTTGAAACATGAAATCAACACAAATCTAGATAGAAACCCAAGAAATAATTGCAACGTAGAACAACAGTGGCAATTCTTCAAAACCTCTATATTAGATCCAAGTAAGAAAGTACTTACAACAACCAAATGTAAGAAAGAAGAATGGATGACGGAGGAAATTCTAGAGTTGATGAATGAAAGAAGAAAAAACAAAACAATTAATAAGACTCGCTATAAACAGCTTCAAAACCAAATAAGAAGAAAAATTAGGGAGGCTAAAGAAACCTACTTCTCTGAAAAATGTAAAGAAATAGAAGAACTTCAAAACATATATGACAACTTCAACCTACATAAAAAGTCAAAGAACTAGCCGGAATAGGAAATAGAAGAACCTCAAATATATTGCTCGACAAAAACGGAAATACTATAATAGAGACAGAACGAAAACTACGACGATGGAAAGAGTACATCGAGGAACTATTTCATGACCAGAGAGAAGCTAGTACATCCGTAGATAGCCAAACCGGAGATGTAGGCCCAGAGATATCCAAATCAGAGGTTAGTCAGGCAATAAACTCTATGAAAACCAATAAATCTGCTGGTCCAGATGAATTACCTAGCGAGCTGATAAAGTTGGTCAACGAGAAAAACCTGGACATAATAGTAGAACTGTCAACGCTATCTATACTACGGGAATCATCCCTAGAGAAATGTTGACATCAGCATTTGTGTGTTTGCCAAAAAAAGTGAATGCCAAAGAATGCAGTGACTACCGAACCATAAGCTTAATGTCACATACCTTGAAAATTCTGCTGAAAATTATCCACGCCAGAGTACACTCTAAACTGGAGCTGGATATTAGTGACACTCAATATGGGTTCCGCAATGGAATGGGCACCAGAGAGGCATTATTCTCCTTCAACGTGCTGACACAGAGATGTTTGGATGTTAACCGTTCTCTTTACGTCTGTTTTATAGACTACAATAAAGCGTTTGATAAAATAAAACATGACCGACTCATGGAAATTCTAAAAACTAAAAACCTAGATGAAAGAGATTTAAGACTAATAACACATCTCTATTACAATCAGCGAGCAATAGTAAGAATTGAAACAGAAACATCTGAAGAAATGGAAATAAAAAGAGGAGTCAGGCAAGGCTGCATACTATCACCTCTATTATTTAACGCTTATTCTGAAGAGGTAATGCGAGAAACTCTGGAAGATGAAACAGTCGGCATAAGAGTAAATGGAGTCTTAGTTAACAACATCAGATATGCAGATGATACAGTAATAATAGCCGATTATTTACAAGACCTGCAAATACTCATGAGTAAAATAGTAAGGTGTAGTAGGGAGTACGGACTCTCTCTCAATATCAAAAAGACAAAGTTTATGAAAATTAGTAAAAACAACCATAATACTAACGAAATCTTGATAGTAGAGGGCCAGCAGATCGAAAGAGTAAAAAAGTACACTTACCTAGGGACACTTATAACCGAAAATAATGACTACACTGCAGAAATCAAAGTCAGAATCGAGAAAGCACGTTCTAATTTTATGAAAATGAAAAAGGTCCTATGTAGTAAAGATTTAACATTAGCTCTTAAAGTACGCCTAACAAAATGCTACGTATATAGTGTACTATACTATGGACTGGAATCATGGACGTTAAATGTAGAGACAATGAGACGACTTAACGCCTTTGAAATGTGGACGTATACATAGGCGCCCATACACACGGGCAGGGGGGGGCCGTGGCCCCCCCTAGCTTTTCGGGAAAGAACAAAAATTATTGAATAATTTTGAGAGATAAATTGGAAACAACATTATTTATTATATTAATAAAATAATTCACATATTGGGTAATTAATAGTTTAACAGAAAATCTGTGTGTCTGGGACAGCGGTCTATATGGAATGTGCATAATACACATTTCGCACAGTCAGGGTATGCTATTAACGAAAACATTGAAAGAGATTAGAAGCGTGGGAACATAATATATACTGTAACCGACACCCAAAATTACAAATTAAATGAATCATTTATAATACTGCAAAGAAAATCATATCAGCAAGAAATCCGATCTCTGACCGATAATCACTAATGAGCCATTCGTCTTTGAGAACTGGCACTATAAAGATAAAGTGTAAAATCTGTGATTATATTTATTTTCTATAATACTAAGTTTTGTGTACACTGAATAGAATCATCTTTATTAACAGAAATAAATTTATTGAACATAGTCAAATTTTAGTTTGCAAAAGTATTTTTTAGTAAGTAGATTATTTTTAAAGTGTACATTATGATGAACACAACAATTTTATTTAAATGAAAAACAGGTGATCTTTCATGACGAATGAGTGTTATATACAGGGTGTCCCAAAAGTAGCGGAAAGGTCGAATAATTCGCGAAATGAACATCGGATCGAAAAACTGAAAAATATGTGTTAAATATTTCTCAAAAATCTATGCGATGACACTAAACAAGTCCACCACTTCAACCCCTGAGTGTGTAGCGGGGGGTAACTTTAAAATCTTAAATGGAATTCCTAATTTTTGTTGCAGATTTGGATTTTCCTTGTAAAAATAAGCAAATTTTATTCGAGCCATTTTGCGAATTGTGGATAGATAGCGCTATAATCGTAAAAAACGATATATCGTGATACCATAGCAAAATTATAGAAACGGTCTAATATCTCGAGAATTATACTTCCAAATGAAAAACTAAAAAACATGTGTTTAATATTTTTCAAAAATCTATAGAATGACACCAAACAGGATTTTTCATTCCACACTCTGGAGGTGGGGTGAGAGTTAACTTCAAAATCTTAAATAGGAACCCCCGTTTTTTATTACAGATTGAGTTTCCTCCTCAAAAAATAAGTAATATTTATTCGAAACTTTTTTTAGAATTGACGGATGGCGCTATAATCGAAAAATGCGATTTATTTGCGCCATCTATCAACGATTCTAAAAATGTTTGGAATATATGTGATTTATTTTTCATAAGGATTCTATATCTGCAAAAATAAAGGGGGCTCCTTTTTAAGATTTTAAAGTAAAAACTTGGTTCGACACATACTCATGGTTAGTCTACTCGCCAAAGTTGAAGGCAGGGCTTTGCAAGCATTGTATTCTTTTCAAACGGGTTTTAAAGAGAGGCGCAACTTTTGTGGTAGCCATGACATTTCCATTTAAAAACTTGGTCTAGTATTTAAATGTATGAATAATTTCTCACCACAGGGTTCAAACTAGGTTTTTTAGGTGGTTTAAACTACAGTAGACTCCCTCTATAACGAGAACTGAAATGGTGGACTAATTATCTCGTTATAAGCGGATTTCGTTATATCAAACAACAATAATAATGAAATGTTTTGATGCCTCTTACGTAGTTTATTAGATGTCGATGGTCAACCTGAACAGTGAACAATGAGACTTCGCCGTCATAAATTTCCTATAATATTCAATATCGGTCGATAAACAGACAGAAGTTTATTACAGGTGGCCGAGTTTATTACAGCACTGGCCTCGATAATAAGACAGATGTTGGGCATTTCTATGTACAGGCAGTTGGGGCATTTATTTATTTATGACCATTACAACGCTAAAAACAGGTAAACACACGTATTCTTCGATTTCAATTTTCCTCGTTGTAACCAAATATGCCTCGTTATAGAGCGTTATAGTTCAATAGGAATTTCATGGGACACCTAATGTACCTCGTTATAAGCGAAACCTCGTTATACCCGTCTTCGTTATAGAGAGAGTCTACTGTATATACATATTGTCATCCGAAATATACAAAATGTAATGTGCAACATCTTCACGTTTGGCCCCCCCCTAAAAATTTTTATATGGGCGCCCTTGGACGTATAGAAGAATTATGAGGGTTTCCTGGGTAGATAGAGTTACGAACAATGAAGTACTGAGAAGAATAGGTAAAGAGAAGGAAGTTGAACTGACAATTAAAGAAAGAAAACTACAGTACCTCGGACATGTGATGCGGGGCGAGAAGTATGGCATCCTGCGACTCATAATGCAGGGAAAGATAGATGGCAGAAGAAGCATCGGCAGAAGACGAATTTCATGGCTGAAGAACCTGAGAGAATGGTTTGGATGCAGCTCAAAACAACTATTTAGAGCTACTGCCTCAAAAATTAAAATAGCTATGATGATTGCCAACCTCCGTAGCGGAGATGGCACCTGAAGAAGAAACATTATTTAAAATTGAAAGATTTTATTTTTCATAAGAAAACATATTTTATATAACTGTGGCAACACTGTTATGAAACAGTTGTCATTAGTGTTGTGGTATATAATGGCGGTGGCTTTTAAAAATAATACATATTTTAGGGGGGGGGGGGTATGGTTTCAAATATTTTTTTATTTCAAATAAAAGTGCATACTTTCAAGAATACTCTCTGAAAATTTCAAAATAATCGGAGTAAAATTACCAGAGATACAGCGTGTTGAACATCCCTACCTTAGACTCGCTTTGCCGCGACTTCGCGCCAGCACGCTTGAGCGTAGTGAGAAACGTTAAACAACTGTTCGCCTTCTCTTTTGTAGATTACTCCTCGATTCAAAAAACATATTCCAATGTGCATCACTTTACGATTTGGCAGACAAATAAGAAGATGAAGATGCAGTTGTCAAAACTTTAAACGCATTTTTCTCAAAACTGCTTTTTCAAATGCGGTGGACATTGTAACTGAAAAACTACTCGGCCGATCTACCTGATATTTTGCACAGATTTTCTTAAGACATTTCATGAGGTAACAACGTCGAGATATTTTTCTTTTTTTGCATATTTTTTGTTCAACAATAATAAATCTGTTGATTTTCACAAAATTTTTGCCAAAAATTTAATTTTTTTGATTTCTGAGTGATACCAAAAATTCAAAAATCATTAAAAATAAAAAAAAATCGACGTTGTGACCTCGCGAAACTCATAAGCTAATTAAATCTTTTTGAATTTCTTGTTTCGTATAATTTAGTGACGAGTTCTGATGTCCACCGCAAAATCCATTTTTTTGTGAGCTGCCTGTCAAAATTTGTCACCAATACTTTTCAATATTTTGGATTGAATTTTTTTCTAAATATTCTTTGAATTGTACTTAATATGTTTATTTAATTTAAAAATAAAATAATTGTACCATAGCTTTGAAAAAAATTCACAAAAATGTGCTTGATATGTTGATTTCAAACCATACCCCCCCCCTCTTACGGCAATTACATGAAAAAGCACGTTTGCTCCCAATAAAAACCTATTGTACAATAATTAACAGTAAGTGAAACAGAATTCATTGATATAAATTTCATATCCGTAAACCCTTTTACGGAATTAGTACCCCCATTGTTTCTATTTATCTTTAAATAACGTTAGTCTTAAAATGTCAAATGTTGAAATTTAATAGTAAAAAATATACTGATCCATTGTTACAGTTAAAAATCATTTAAACATTTTTCGAAGTTATATACATTACAGTTAATATACATTACAATGATTCTTTTATTAATTAAACAAGTTTAAGTAATTTTATTTGGTAATAATAAGCACTTGAATCTAACTTCAACCCGTGAGTAATGACCCGCGAGTAATTTCAGCCCGTGAGTAATGAACTATTACTCACGGGTAAAGTAATGGGTGTTATTATCTATTCAAAAATAGTGAATAATGAGCATATTATTAAACGGTCGTGATGGAACGACAACTTACTAGAGGTACATTGAAAAACAGACAGAGTCATGTCTATACAAAAAGAAGAAGAATAAATGAAGAATCTGGAAAGGCTGCAAAATGGGCTTCCACAGCTGTTATGACCATATCAGTTGATAAAAAATGTTTTCTACGCATGCATGTTTTAGGTATTGAAACCGATGCAAGTCGCTAGGAGCCAAATCTGGTGAATACAGCGTATGCTCCATCAGTTTGAACTTTAATTCATAGATTTTGGCCATTTTCAAAATGCTCATATGATACGGTGTATTGTCCTGATGAAAAAGCATTTTTCTCTTCTGCAAACCGTTTCTTTTGTCACGAATTTTTTCCTTCAGCTGGTAACAATAATATTCAGAATTTATTGGATTACCAGTTTGCAACTAATCTACAATCGAAATTCCTTTCGTAATCCAAAAAACTTATGCTAACCTCTTCTTGGCCGATTTCTGGACACGAACTCATTCCAGAGAAGCACTGGAAGAAGCAGGTTCATATCACTCTTTAGACTCTTTCGGGTTCAGGATCACAGTGCTAGACTCAAGTCCCACCCATAGTGACTAATCGGCGCACAAAATGCACTTTATTTATTCTTTCGAAAACTCTCTAAATATTGCTGAGAAAGTCGCATTCGAATGTGTTTTGTTCATTGTTAGCGAATGCTAACATTGTGAACACCGCTTTCTGAAACGTAATACTTCAATCAAAATATTTCTTACACTATCCTATGAGATACCTAGGACTTTTACTTTTTTCAGTCACTCGACGATTTTCAAATACAATATCCTGTATTTTTTCTACGATTTCTGGTGTTGTTGCTGTTTTTGGACGCTTTTGATGGTCTTCATGGCTGGTACGACCACGTTTATTCAGCAACCCATATTTCTACTGTAATGATTGAAGGCGAAGAGTCCTTATACACTTTCAACATTCGCTCATAAACCTTTGCTTTTAAACCTTCCAAAAATTCAATCGTTGCACGATACTTGATTGATCTGTACAACGATACACATCGTTTCAAAGGAGATTAGAAGACCTTTCAAACGAGATATCGCTGCCGGTAAGTCTTCTCTATGCAGTGCCCTCTCAAACATTTTGTGTATCATGCGGAAAGGTTTTCCGATCCGTTTTTTATCAATCCATTTGGTATTCCACCGGGGCCTTCTGCTTTTTTGTTCTTTCAAGTTTTGATCGTTCTTTTTACCTCAGCTAGGCTTAATTATAATATACAGAGAGAGTCTGTAATTTGGAATAAATTCAATATCTCAAATACTAATTGTTTTTTGAAAAATGTTCAGACCCGTCGATTAGTATTTCAAATTGTCCTTTTTGACATACAATAATAATGTATACTGGGTGACCCAATTTAGAGATATGACGTCATCGTTGATTTTCTTAAATAGCAACACTATCATTTTGATAGCTATTTAGATAGGGTGTGTAAAGTTATACACAACTGCAAAATATCAAATTTTTATTCTCTAACATTTACAAGAAAATAGAAAATAACAAAGTTATGTCTATAATTTGGAATAAATTCAATAATTATAATACTAATTGTTTTTTTGAAAAATGCTCAGACCCGTCGATTAGTATTTCAAATTGTCATTTTTGACATACAATAATAATGTATACAGGGTGTCCCAATTTAGAGATATGACGTTATTGTTAATTTTCTTAAATGGCAACACTGTCATTTTGATAGCTATTTTGATAGGGTGTGTAAAGTTATACACAACTGCAAAATTTCAAATTTTTTCCCTACCATTTACAACATAATAAAAAATAACAAATTTATGAAAAACAAGTAATCAAATAATAATTGAATTTAATTATTTCAATTAAGCAAATACTCATAATGTTGCCCTCAATTATTGTCAAATTGTCAACGGGCAACGTTATGAGCATTTGCTTATTTGAAATAATTAAATTCAATTATTATTTGATTACTTGTTTTTCATAAATTTGTTATTTTTTATTATGTTGTAAATGGTAGGGAAAAAATTTGAAATTTTGCAGTTGTGTATAACTTTACACACCCTATCAAAATAGCTATCAAAATGATAGTACATATTGCCATTTAAGAAAATCAACAATAACGTCATATCTCTAAATTGGGACACCCTGTATACATTATTATTGTATGTCAAAAATGACAATTTGAAATACTAACCGACGGGTCTGAGCATTTTTCAAAAAAACAATTAGTATTTGAATTATTATTGAATTTATTCCAAATTATAGACATAACTTTGTTATTTTCTATTATCTTGTAAATGGTAGAGAATAAAAATTTGATATTTTGCAGTTGTGTATAACTTTACACACCCTATCAAAATAGCTATCAAAATGATAGTGTTTCCATTTAAGAAAATCAACGATGACGTCATATCTCTAAATCGCTGTATACATTATTATTATATGTTAAAAAGGACAATTGGAAATACTAATCGACGGGTCTGAGCATTTTTCAAAAAAACAATTAGTATTTAAGATATTGAATTTATTCCAAATTACAGACTCTCTGTATATTTCATTATGTGTATCGTTTTCTATTCGGTCTATTTCTGTTTCTTTAAATTGGGGGCTGTTTTCGCTTAGCAATTTTTTAGAATATTCTTGCCATTAAGGTGAAAGGCGCAAACGCGCAAAATGTCGCCTGTCAAAATTTTAAATGTGTTTTAAATGTATTAATTTTTTTCGAATCTTGACAAAACTAATATGCATTTTTTAAAAATGTAAACTTAGAATGAAAGATTACGTTATTACTGAGGGCCGAAAGACCCTTAGAATAAATAAAAACTTTCTTTTGAATGAAATATTTGCAATTAAAAATCACACTAAATTTTCTCTTTTATTTTCACCCCTGTAACTTATTAAATTAAACATTATAGTTTTCAGAGACTTTGGGTCCTCGGTAATTATGTAATCTTTCAGCGTTTAAATGTTTCAAAAATATTTATTAGTTTTCTCAGGATTCGAAAAAAATTAATACATTTAAAATACATTGAACATTTTGACAGGCGACATTTTGCACCCATGCCCTTAATTATCAGTTGTAGCAGAAATAAATGAATTAGAAGAAGTATTAGAGTATAGAGCTAAAATATTGACAAGCTCGTTAAGAAAAGCTCGGCTCGGTTCGAAAAAAATGATTCGACTCGAAGCTCGGCTCGCAAGAAACAAACCGGCTTGAGCTCGAAGCTCGGTCCGTCAAACGAGCCAAGACGAGCTAAGCTCGAGCTTGTGACCATCCCCCATCCCTATTGCCATTCGTTTTTTATTTTTCCGATCTTGATTTTCTTTGTTTTATTTCTTTTAGAGCGACTTTACAGCCATACAATTATTTCTCTTATGTGCTGTTTTTCCCATTCATTTTTTCATTTGCCACTTTTCTTTTTACTTATTTTTTCCTGTATAGTTCCAAGTCCTAATAGTTTTTTGTGTTTAGGTATTTTGTATGGAGTTATAATGAAAAATGCCCTCCTAAAATAAATCTTACTCATAGTTTTCTTCTTCTAGTACGCTACCTTCTACTCATCCTAGAAACTTCTGCTACTTCATAGCCCGTTGTTTTCTTGAATTAAACCCATCACCGGCACGGTGGCGGTAAGTTAGTAGTATGGGTCCCTCACGTCACATTAAGGACGGTGACGGTGTCCAACGGTAGCGTTGACACAAATGTCTTACTTAACACCTAGTTAACTAGTCGCCGAAGACGACGTCCACCAGAGGAAGGATGAGCCTTCATAATAATATATTAGTGATATTGTTGGAATTAACGGGACAAGTAAAACACCGGCGGAATCGACGATGCTCTTGCTATTAACCTTTTATTGCTCTTATGGGCAATGCTTGCTAATTTGTCTTTGTAATCGGTTTGTTTTCAGTTTTTTCACGTTTTAAGTTTAAAGACATACTAACAGTTACATATTTTGGGAGAATATACAGTGTGTCAATTTGAAAAGTTGCCACCCTCTATAATTTGGTCCCTATGGAAAATCTAAAAATATGCAAATTTATTTGTGAGGGGGACATTTTGTAGACCAGTTTTCAACTAAATTACATCAACCCTCTAGCGAGGACTGATACAACCCTCAAAATCTTTAATGGAAAGGGGGGTTGAGTAATACCTCACGTTAAAGGTCGTTTAACTACCTTTTCAAAAATACCACATACACTATATTTTTTCGGTACTTTTGGAAAAATCACGTAAAGTGTATAGTCCAATCGGGATAGAATTTGACCTTGCATGCCGAGCTGCCCAAAATTTTATTTTTCTAACGTTTGGGGGGGGGGTCAATAGTAGTGTAAATTTAAAATCTCGACTCAATTACGACGTTGCGTCAGCAGCCATCTTGATTTTAAAGGAAAACCGAGATGGCGGCTTTTGCTCATTATCTCGACCCATTTCAACTTTTCGACAAAAATCAGTCCTCACGCTGTTTGTTTAAAAGTTGAAAATGGCGGAGATATTGAGCAAAAACGGTTCTCCTTTAAAATCAAGATGGCGGCTAACGCAACGGCGGAATTCAGATGCGGTTTTAAATTTACACTACTATTGATCCCCCTAAATATTAGAAAAATAATGTTTTGGGCAGCTCGGCACGCAGGTCAAATGCTATTATGTCTGGATCCCGCGTATGAAAAAAAAGTTGATTAATAGCAAGCTGAAAATTTGTTAATAGCTTAAGAGTGTCTAGTCGGACAAACTTTGATATATGGGAACACTGGAAGTTTTAATTGTGGAACAGGTTAAAAATTTGGAACGGTCAGACCACGAAAACGGCACATGTATTTTGTCCGACAGAACAGACTTAAACTCTCCGAACAGAGATTAAACTATCATGCAAAAATCAGACTGCTATTTATCACCAAATGGGCGTTTTAATGAGTGGAACATGTAGAATATGTCAAATGACAGGAATTATGACAGGTGATAAATAGCAGTCTGATTTTTGCATGAGAAATTAATCTCTGTTCGGAGAGTTTAATTCTGTTCTGTCGGACAAAATAAATGTGCCGTTTTCGTGGTCTGACGGTTCCAAATTTTTAACCTGTTCCACAAGTAAAACTGTCCCTGTGCCAGTGTTCCCATATATCAAAGTTTATCCTACTAGACACACTTAAGCTATTAACAAATTTTCAGCTTGCTATTAATCAACATTTTTTTCATACGCGGGATCCAGACCTATATCGCCCGACGGGACTGTACGGTTACTTGATTTTTCCAAAAGTACAAAAAAATTGTGTATGTGGTATTTTTGAAAAGGTAGTTGAACAACCTTTAAAATAAGGTGTCACTCAACCTCTCTTTGAATTAAATATTTTGGGGGTTGTGTCCGCCCCCCTAGCTAAAGGGTTGATGTAATTTCATTGAAAATTGGTCTACAAAATGTCCCCCTCACAAATAAATTTGACGTGTTTTTGCATATGTATTTTCAAATTGACACAATGTATACGATGTACAAAGATGGTATTTGATTATATTTGATGGTATTTGAGTATATGATTTTTCCATTTTCCTCTATATTTATGTTCCTTTCTCCATCTTTTAACATGCTATCTAATTTTTCCTGGTATATTTTTATGTATATTTCTTCTTTAGTTTATAGCTTTTTTATTTTTTCATTTACCTTTCTTCTCTGTTCTTTCGTTTCT
The DNA here is from genome assembly GCF_917563875.1 of Diabrotica virgifera virgifera. Lineage (NCBI taxonomy): Eukaryota > Metazoa > Arthropoda > Insecta > Coleoptera > Chrysomelidae > Diabrotica > Diabrotica virgifera. The sequence goes on from NC_065447.1 coordinate 6,600,250, forward strand.
TCTATTGTTTTTAGTCTCATGATTATCAAGTATTGGTCGCTCCCAATCTCTGCTTCTCTTTTTTACATTTGTGTTTTGTAATCTCTTCCATTTATTAGCACTCACCAGAAAATAGTCTATGTTTTATTGATTTTCGTCTCTGTTATCTACTCCTTTTGTATATTTGTATTCTGTATTTTATTTCTATGTCATGTTTAAATTTCTTGTTTGTTATGACCAGTCTGTTTTCTCTCTCTATATATTTCTTTTATTCTTCCTCGTTTTTGTTTATTGTCTCTTCGCCTTTCTTTCCTATACATTCCTCTAGTTCTTTATTGTCATTTCCAACTATCTCATTTAAGTCTTTCTTTAAAAAATTGACTTTCTCTTCTTTTTTTGCGTCCTCATTTTCGCCGTAAACTATTATTATTGGCCATGTTTCGGTTTGCACTAATTTTACTTTCACTGTTAGTATTCTGTCGTTGACATACCTAATCTTCATCTACATTATTACATCTACATTCTACATGATTAGTTCCACATCTTCTTTTGCTCACTCTTTTGTGTCTACTACTGACCAAAATAGCCACTATCCTTTGTGTATGTATATTCTTTAAGCCTTTTCCTTTTATCTTTGTTTTAATTATTCCAGTTTTTCTAGTTTTTTTGTCTTTCTACTTGACTCAACCATTTCTGCCTTTTTTCTACTTATACTTTTCACGTTCAATGTTCCTAATTTAATCACTCCTTTCACCTCGTTCTCTATTCTCTCTTCTGTCTTCCACTTTTCATTCTTATTGTTTTATTATTTCATCCATGTTGAAAAAAAAAATTGAAAACATTGAAATATGTCTATCGTTTTCACTCAATTTTGAAAATATGTGAAATCTTTGAATTATCCACGTCCGTCTGTCTATCTGTGAACACAACTCCTCCGTCATTATACCAGCTAGAATGACAAATGAGGTGTCAAATGAAATGTTATAAACTAAGGATGGTACTAAAGGTGATACATTTGACCTAGGTTGTCTGTCCGTCTGTCCGTTTGATAGCAAATATAACTTCTCCGTCACTATATCAGCTAGAATGAGAAATGAGATGTCAAATGAAAGTTTCGAATCCAAGGATGGTACTAATGGTAAAAAATTTGATCTAGGCTGTCTGTCCGTCTGTCCCTCCGACCGCGAATATAACTCCTCTGTCACTATACCAGGTAGAATGACAAATGAGGTGTCGAATGAAAGCTTATAATGCAAGGATGATAGTAAATGTGAAAAATTTGACCTAGGATTTCCGGTTTTATAAATGCGACCAGAAGTATTGTTTTAAAGTCACCGAAATAGTACAAGTGGTATATTATGCGACGCGCCTTTGGGTGAAAACCTAGGACCTACGAAGTCCAATTACTTGTTTATTATTATGAAAACCTTGAATTATGTCATGTCTGTCCGTCCCAGAGACCTTTCTAAACACAAGTCCATAGACCAGATAGAAGGTCTGGTTATTAGACCAGATAGAAGGACAAATTAATGAGGTATCGAATGAAAGCTTACAAAGGATGGTATTAAAGGTGAGAAATTTAACCTCTGACTTTCGGTTTTAGAGTTGCAACCCCAAGTATTGTTTTAAAGTCGCCGAAATAGTTCAAGTGATAGTGATATACTATTAGACGCGCCTTAGCAAGTCGAAAATAAATATATACTTCGGGTGAACACCTAGGACTTATACGAAGTCCAATTATTGCTTGTTTGTTTTTGTATTTTGTGATTCCAAATTCTTGTCCCTATTCATCGCCTTGTTCGTCGTTGTATTTGATTCCCCTTCTTTATTTCCTTTCAATTTTGGGATCATTCCTGATTCGTTCCGTTTAAACCATTTTTTCATTATTGAAGTCCTATTTGTTTCAATAAGTTTCTCCAATGACTCTTTAAATGACAGAGCAGCGCTATTGCTAGTGTTTAGGTCTAGGCCAGCGATACTCAACCTTTTTCTTTCCTGGGCCACATAGTAGCCATTGCAACAGCGTGCGGGCCGCAATCAAGGTGAAGTAGTATACAGTGTGTTTCATTGGGAATCGGAAATACTTAAATAATGAATAGAGGTAAATGAGGCGGTTCTAGACATACTGAATTTATTGCAACACCGATTTTTATAACCGAGTTAATGGGTGTTTACCGATTTTGCCCATTTTTTCTGGACCCATATAACTTTAGAACAGCCTTGTATATTTTTTGAGATTTGGTACACATATGTCACATTTAGAACCCAAACCACCCAACTACTAATCACAAGAAAAATCCAGGCCCGGATTAAACATAATTATAAATTCATTGTAACCTTGAAACAACATCCTGTGTATTGAAATTTTCAAAACCCGTTTGCACATTTGAAAAAAACACAAAAAACTAATTTTAATGGTTCGCTTCTATTTTTTGTGAAGAAAATTTAATGACTTTAATTTTGAAATGACATGTCAGAATTTTTAAGAACTCAGAACTCCATACTCGATACTCGAACATTCAAAACAAAAATTTTGATATAATTTCAAAATTAATGTCAATAAATTGTCTGCACAAAAAATTGAAGCGAGCAAATTAACTTAGTTTTTGTGCTCTTTTCAAATGTGCTAACGAATTTTGAAAATTTCAATATACAGGGTGTTGTTTCAAAGTCACAATTATTTTAATTTTTTTTGTTAGTCCGGACCTGAATTTTTCTTGTAATTACTAAATGAGTCGTTGCAATCTAGTAAATAAATATTGATTATTTTTAAAATAAGTATTTGTTCACTAACTTTAATAATTTATTATTAAAAGTTAATAATGCCTGCTTTTTAATCAGAGTTCTTAAAAATTTCGATATAATTTCAAAATTAGATAGATTTCGGGCCGCATAAAAACGCTAGAGGGCCGCAGGTTGAGTATCACTGGTCTAGGCCCTTTAATATTATATTGTTCCTCGATTTATCTTTCTCTAGCTGCTCTATTCTTTTATTTGCCATTTTAAGCCCTTCTTCTAGTTTTTCTGTCCTTTGCGCATATTTCGTAGTTCTGTCATCATGTCATCGTTTTTATTTCTTTCATCATTTTTATTCATCATTCATACAGTCTTCACTTGGTCTCGTGCTGTTCATTATTATTTTCGTTAGTATTTTCGTGTTCATTTTCTGAATCTCCGTCTTGAATTTCATGTTTTTGTGACGTTCTTATTTTTTGATGCTCTAAACGGGGATTGTGATCCTTTACTTTTTCTCTTAATGTCGGCTGAGAGGCAATTATCATTATCCGTCTGCATTGTTCCTTCTAGAGACTAAAGACAGCGATACATACAACTCTTATAAATATTGCTACAAAGTATGAGGTTATTTTCGGTACATGCACCGATGCACCTTGGTATCGAATATGTTTTCTTATTCTCGCTAAACTCCTACATTTCATTACGAAATCCGAAACTTTTTATTTCACTCAAGAGTGATATTTACGTAGCAACGACCGCTGATGCCCATTTAAGTTTATTTTCCTGGAATGCGAAAGCCTGGCTCTGGTCATTATTAATATTAAATATTTTTGTATAGACTAAACAGTTGAAGAGTGTGAAGACTGATATGCGATATTTAACACATTTCGGAAACATCTACGGCTACGGTTTGCTGCTGCTAGCTGTACGGTTAAAAGGACGATGATATTTGTTTTTTTTACTTAATGTGTGGTCGTTACTTTAATGAGCACTGTAATTGAGTATTGAGGTTTTAATTCAGCGTCAACAAATAATAGCAAAATAGATTTTTTTAGTAAAGAATATTTTGCAAATGAAATAAGATTGCATTCTGTACCTTGCATACCTTTAGAGAAGTGACTATTCAGTGGTAATGTTCCTGAAATAAATTTATAATAATTTTATTATACGATATAGGTCTTGGGCCCATCATTAAAAAAATACAGGGCGTAACAAAAATACAGGTCATAAATTAAATCATATATTCTGGGACCAAAAATAGTTCGATCGGTAACTTACCTTAGTGCAAATGTGCACATAAAAAAAGTCATAGCCCCTTGAAGTTACAAAATAAAAATCTATTATTTCCAATATATTGAAAACTATTAAAGAGTTTCTATTGAAAATGGACATGTGGCATTTAGGCATTCTTATGACAGGAACATCTTAAAAAAATAAAAATGAAATTTGTGCACCCTATTAAAATTTTATGGGGGTTTTGTTCCCTAAACCCCCCCGCCCCAAAATATTTGTGTACGTTCCAATTGAATTATTATTGTGGTACATACTATTAGTTAAACAAAATGTTTTTAAAACTTTTTTGTCCCTTTGTAATTTTTCGGGAAGTCAGTTTTTATCGAAATAATTTTTTGAACATTTGTAAAATCCAACACAAATTTTTACATGGTAAGTAGGTGTAGAGACCTGATAATAATATGAAAATTATTGTGAATTTACATTTTTTAGGTATATTTTAAAACATATTAATATCTCGATAAAAAATCGTATATCGTATGGTATAGGTATATAAAAAATACTAAGAGCCAAAAAAGTTTTAAAAATATTGTGTTGAACTCGTGGTACCGCGGTAATAATTTAATTGGAACGTACACAAAATTTTAAGGGCTGTAAAAATTTCACTATTATTATTTTTTTGAGATGTCCCTAGCATAATAATACCACATGTCCATTTTCAATAAAAACTTTAATAGTTTTCGATATATTGGAAAAGATCGATTTTTATTTTGTAACTTCAAAGGGCTGTAACTTTTTTATGTGCACATTTGTACTAAGGTAAGTTAGGTTCAATCGAGCTATTTTTGGTCCCAGAATCTGTGGTTTAATTTATAACCTGCATTTTTGTTAAACCCTGTATATTATAACCTTAACCTCCCTCATGAGACTTTTCTTATACAGTTATTCATGTCGAGTTGGAGAACTTTTCTACTTAAGGTTTATATATTATACCTACATTTAAATATAAAGGTTTCTAAACTTTGGTGCGTCCGACAACACTGGAGTACCCGTAAAAATGTGTAAAAATCAGTTGTGAGGATATAAATTTTACGACTCTTTATTTAATATTCGTTTCATTTCGTTTTAGCGTTGTTTTAGTTTGTAGTCGTTGTATTTGTTGTGTTCTTTATTGTAAAAAGACTTTCTTCTTTTCTTCACATTTTGTCTTTACTTCCTCTCTAAACCTTGGGGTTTTCTTTTTTGACATGCTAGTGTTTGTTATTTTTCTCTCTTCGTGTGCTTCTGTTGCTACATTCTCTATTGTGCTCCACCCTTCCTCTTCCTTCTTTAAAGCCTGTTGTTTCTTCAATATTAGCCTCATAAATTGTTTAAGTTATCGGCACCATCTTTTTCTTGGTCTGCCAATACTTCTTCGTCCATTTGGTGACTTATCTCGTGCTATTCGTACTATCCTATCCTCTGCCATTCTACTAATGTGTTCGTTCCACTCCTATTTCCGTTTTGTCACCCATCCATTTATGTCTTCTACATTGCATGATCTTCTTATGTTTTCGCTTATCTCCCTATCCAACAGACTTTTCCCTGATATTCGTCGGAGTATTTTCATCTCTGTTGTTTCTAGTAGTCGTCTCGTTTTAGATGTGTCAGGTCTTGTCTTCGCCGTATATGTCAATACAGGTCTAATTGCTGCTTTATAGATTCTTGCTTTTGTGTCTTGTCTTAGGTGTTTGTTCTTCCAGATTGTGTCATTAAGGGATCCCGCCGCTTTACTTGCTTTTAAGCTTTGTTGTCGTAATTCTTCTTCAACATCTCTGTAACTGGTTATCTATTCCCAGATATCCAAACTTTGCTTTCTGCTTTATTATCTTCCCGTCAATTTCGATTTTACATCGTATTGGGTATTTAGATGTTGTCATACATTTGGTTTTTTCTGCTGATATTATCATATTGTATTTCTTGGCTGTTGTATTGAAGATGTGTGTTAATCTTTGGAGATCGCCTTCTGTCTCGGCGATTATTGCGGCGTCGTCTGCATAACATAATATTTGGATTTCTTTGTTCCCCATTCTGTAACCATGACCTTTACGTACTGCTTCTATTATTTAGTCCATTATTATATTAAAGAGCAGTGAGCTTAATGAGTCATCTTGCCTGACTCCGCTTTGCACTGGTATAAACTGCGTTAGTTTTCCATTTATCTTTGCCTGTATTCGATTATGAAAATAGATGTTTTCGATGGTTTGTATAATATTGATTGGTATGTTTCTTCTATACAGTAAATGTAAGACGTCTTCAACTTGGATACGATCGAAAGCCTTTGTCAGGTCTATAAAACATAGATATAGATATGCTGGTTTATTGTACTCAATGGCGTTTTCTGTGATTTGTCTCAGTACAAATACGGCGTCTACGCAGGATCTTCCAGATTTGAATCCTTGTTGTTCATCTGATAAAGTTGTTAGTTTATTGATTTTGTTGGTTAGGACTTTTGTGGTTAGCTTAAGTACGGTGTTCAGTAGATTTATACCTCTATAATTGTTGGGGTCTTCTTTATCTCCTTTCTTGAACATTGGTATCATTATGCTGTTTCTCCATGTGTCTGGTATCTTGCAGTGCAATATTAGTTTTTGTATAAGTTTTGTCATCACTATGGTTATACTTTCTTCTCCGTATTTTAGAAGCTCGTTGGTTATTCCGTCTGGTCCTGGTCACTTTCTGTTTTTGAGTGAATTTATGGCTATCTCTACTTCCTGAAAACTGATTTCTATTTCGTGTCTTAATTCAGGTAGGTTATTGTTTTGATTATTATTTTCCTTTCCTTTAAACAGTTCCGTCAAGTATCTTTCCCATTTTTTTGCTGGTATGTTATTGTATTCCTTCAATTCTGCCATTTCTTTCCGTTGGTTTCTTATGAATCTCCATATTTGTTTATGTGTTCCGTAAAAGTCGCTTTCCATTCTTTTTGTAAACTGTTCCCTGTGTTCATTTTTTGTTCTTTTTACCAATTGCTTTGTTTCATGTTTTATACTTCATGTAGGCCTCTCGCTTCTCTTTACATTTATCTTTTATTTCTTTTCTGAACCATGGTGTATTGTTGTTTTTTCTTTTGTTCAGTATGACTTTTCGTTTTCTTAGAGCTTCTGTTGCTGCTTCTTCAATGTTGTTTTTAATTTTCTCCCAGCTCGCGTTTATATCTTCGATGTCGTCTATTTGTTTCAGCTGTATCTTCTGTGCTAGCCTCCTTTGGTACATTTCCCTTGTAGAATCATCCCACAGTGATTCTATATTGAATTTTTCCGTGCTCTACCCAAAAGACCAAAAGCAAAAGACGTCTAACTTATGCAAAATTGTCCAAAATTTGTCTCCTGTTATGTTTGTGCAAAGGTTCGACACCTGAAAGGGTAAAAGGAAAGAGAGGAACTAAAAGAAAGAAAGATATTATCCCATATTTTTGATGATTCATTTAACATCTTCGATAAATATTAAATTTTGTACCTAATTATGAATTTATGAATACCAAAGTTTGATCGGTCTCTATATATTTGACATATTAATAGGAATCAAAAGTCCGTCGACCACCAATTTCCAGAAACCGATCGAGGTCTTTCGCGTAGCTGTACATTTTGAACAAATGTGCTTTTTTATATGTGACAAGCGACAGACTGACACGCGCTCGGGAAACAAATGAATCAACTTTTCGAATATTTTGCGTTTTGGAATGCGTATAAAGTTGGCATTGCTCATAACAAAACAATTGAAAGACGGAAATGGCCGGCCCCGATGTTATTTCACCATAATAAAATAAAATACGAATCAAAAATTCATCGTACGATTTTTCTACTTCCTTCTTCATAGAGTTGGATGGATTGCATTCTAATCATAAATTTTATTTCTATAAAGATATTGAGGTTAGGCCGTTGCGTTGATGGCTGTGTATGTGTATGAAAAATTATAAGGAATTTGATAACGATCTATTTTTTTCTTATAAGGCTACGATTTGAATAATAAAATAGCGAACTTAAGCTACTGATTGATAAAGGTAAAAATTAAAATGTAATGTTTTATGTATGTAATAAATTATTTTGTTGCGGTTGCTCTGTCAAAAATTAGTTTTGCAATTAATTTTATACGAGGAACGATCGAAAAATTTGAATGGCTCAGTGAGCTACAGATTAGTGATATTATGTAGAGACTGAAATACAGAGTGGGCCAAAGAAAACATTCCACCTCGATATTTGGCAGTATTTATTCGGTTTTAAGAAAATGAAGAAACAGGTCGATTTTTGATCTAAGAGGGACACATTTTTACGGTATCCGTCATTTGTCAACCCCCTCTCTTCCACATCCCCATGCCTTATTTTTAAATAGGGAATAGGGGTCGTGTGCTAGCTCATTTGAAAGATTATTCAATTCTCTATTCAATAATATTAACATTAACATACTTTTTTATACCAATAGGGTCCAAGAAGTCCAAGAAGAATTATTTTTAATTAAATTAATTGACACAAAATTTTAATTAAATTTTCATTGTATACCGGGTGTACGAATCAAACTGTGATTTTTTCTTAAAGTTTGCATCACCCTTTGGAATATTCTAGCATTTGTAGAATACTGAAATTAAAACCTAACTATAGGCTCATGCTTTCTCAACATTTTGTTTTTTTATTGATTCGCTTATCTTGGATAATAAAAAAGTTGCTTTAACAACTAAACATGTTTTTTATCAATACAGGGTGTTTTAAAAAAATTTTGGCAAAGTTTAAGGGGTAATTCTGCCTGAAAAAATAATGACAGTTTGCTTTATAAACTTATGTCCGCAAATGCTTCGTTTCCGAGATAGAGGGTGTTGAAATTTTTCTGACAAACTGACGATTCATTTATTGCTTTAAAACCGGTTGAGATATGCAAATGCAATTTGGTGGGTTTTATGACGTAGTTATTGCATATTTTTTGACATACAATTAAGAATTTAATATTTACCATTGGCGCGCATATAGGTAATATGAGCAATTTTATTACCCGTATGCGCGCCAATGGTGAAAATTAAATGCTTAATTGTATGCCAAAAAATGTGCAATAACTACGTCTTAAAACCCACCAAACTGTATTTGCATATCTCAACCGGTTTTAAAGCATTAAATAAATCATCAGTTTGTCAGAAAAATTTCTACACCCCCTATCTCAGAAACGAAGCATTTGCGGACATAAGTTTATAAAGCAAATTGTCATTATTTTTTCATGCAGAATTACTTCTTAAACTTTGCCAAACATTTTTTAAAACACCCTGTATTGATAAAGAACATGTCTACTTGTTAAAGCACCTAACTTTTTTTATTATCCAACATAAGCGAATCAATCAAAAAACAAAATGTTGATAAAGCATGAGGCTATAGTTAGGTTTTAATTTCAGTATTCTACAAATGTTAGAATAGTCCACAGGGTGATGCAAACTTTAAGAAAAAATCACAGTTTGATTCGTACACCCGATATATGTATAATGAAAATTTACCTGTTTAGCAACAATATCATTATAACGATATTGTTAAGGAATAGGGCTATAATATATTAAAGAAATCACTTAAATCGGACAACAGGTTTAGGAGATATAAGACATCAAAAATGACCCATTTTTAAGGTGGCCCGTTAATTTTGGCCCAGAGTGTAGAACCCTTTAGCCTTAGCGAATTAAAATCCACAAAGAAAAGAAAAATTTTTCCTGTAGTTGGCTGTTTACCATCAATCACAAAAATTGGAAAAAATCCTGTATAAAAGGTATAAAATTTTTATTAAAAATCCCTTTAAGGGCTACATCACAACAAAACGTTTTCGATTTTATAAAAAAATCATCATCAGTGTTAGACAGATTGGATGCCAGCTGTGCCACCAAAGAAATATTCGCGTAAAAACCCTTTAAATATTATATGGATGCATTAAAGGTGCATACTTAAATAAAATGCCTTAGGATGGATACATAGCAACAAGGATAATGCCCCTAGGTAAGGTATTGAATTTCCCAACAAGTAGGTTGCAAATTGAGTTGTTTACATTACAATGACTTGCCATTAAGTCACTTAAGGCAACCAGAATAATTGTAACCGAAAATTAAATCATTCAATAAACAAATCTGCAGATGAAAATACGCACATACGCAGTATCAATAAAAGATCCATTTATTATTAATATACTTACTTGTTGGACCTATTTTTGGGAAAGAACCAAAACAGGTGAATAATATTTTAGGATTGGAGTTAATTCCAGATTTATTCAGACTCCTGGCTGATGATATAAATCCTCAACTCCTGAATATGTCAATATGATTTCGACAAGATGGAGCACTTCTTCATTATTTTAGAGGCGTTCGTGAGTTTCTCGACAATATATTTCCAAATGTTTGGATTGGAAGAAGAGGATCTATCGAATGGCCAGCAAGATCCCCGGATTTGACACCCCTGGATTATTTTTATGAGGTTATTTAAAAAGCAAAGTGTATGTAGATAGGCCAGACTCAGACTATCCAAGAACTGAAAACCAGGATTTCATAAGAGTACTAATTTCTATGGAAACGATTAAAATATCTTAGGTGAATAGATGAGATCTTAGGTGAATTTTCATTCCGAATCAATGTTTGTTTCAATGTTTCTTCTTCAAATGCAAATCCACTAATGGATGTTGGCGATCACATTTTCCATTAACTCTCTGTTTCTTGCAATGTGTATCAGTGATTGTATGTCGTTAATCCCTGTCCATTGCCTTATGTTTCGGAGCCAGGACATTTTCTTGCGTCCTATTCCTCTCTTGCCTTCAATTTTACCCTGGATTATAAGTTGAAGGAACTGGTATTTTTCGTTTCGCATGATGTGACCCAAATACGCCGTTTTTCTTTTCTTGATGTTTTCGAAAAGCTGACGTTCTTGGTTGATTCTTTTAAGGACATCCACATTTGTGATTTTCGCCGTCCATGGTATCTTTAGGATACGGCGATAAAGCCACATTTCGAAGGCTTCTAATCTGTTTATATCCCTCGTTTTGAGTGTCCAGCCCTCTATGCCATACAGCAGCACCGACCACACGTAGCATTTAGTAAACCTTAGTCTCAGTGTAAGGTCGAACTCTGAGCAGGTCAGTACCTTCCTGAATTTTACGAAAGCTTGTCGAGCTTGCTCAATGCGACATTTGACTTCCCTGTCCGATGCCCAGTCTTCAAAAAGCCACGTTCCTAGGTATTTGAATTTGCTCACTCTCTCAATGGACTTAGTATTCAGTGTTATGGTGGAGTTTTCAAATGCATCCAAGTTTCTGGAGATGATCATGAATTTGGTCTTTTTGGTATTAATCTCTAATCCCATTCGCTTACTGTATTCTGCGATTATAGTGACAAGTTGTTGAAGATCTGCTATGTTGTCGCAAATTAAGACAGCATCATCAGCATATCGTATGTTGTTGATCAATACTCCATTCACTTTGATGCCCATCTCTGCATCTTCCAAAGACTCCTGAAATATGGCTTCCGAATAAATGTTAAATAAAAGAGGGGAAAGCACACATCCCTGCCGAACACCCCTTCTTATGGATTTGGATATAGAATTGTCTATTTTTAATTGTGCTGCCTGATACCAGTACAAGTTTTCAATGCATCTTATGTCTTTTTGGTCTATATCAAGCTTCTTGAGGATCTGCATTAACTTGTGATGTTGGACACGATCAAAGGACCAGATGGTCATATTGAACATTATCTTAAATATTTTTCTTTGGATGCTTTCTCTTTATATAGCAATATTTGTTTATACAAAATAAAAATGTTTTTTCTAATTTCAGCATAGTAATAGGTCCATTAACAGATTATGTGTTAGATCGGCAAAAAATTGTATCAGAAGATTTTAAAATGTACAGCAAAATCGATTTATCTGCAACCGCCAAGAGAAGACACGAAATACGTTCGTTAATGCGGTGCAAGTGACTTTGAGAGGGTTGCAGTTAAATTTATTTATCTTTGCATGTGGTTCCATTTAAAAATACGTATATTTTCCGTATATCCTAGAAACAGTAAATTTGGCAACGTCGAAAATATAAAATTTTAAATCGCTGGTCCATCATAAATTCATAATATACATAACCAACATTTTGTTACTAAATCATACGGGGTTTCACAGACATATTCATGTTTTCATGACGCGTCCACTGTATGTATATGTAAAATGATATAAATTTTCGTTTTAATAATAAGTTAGCACACATCGTCATTTGATGGAGGTATGTTAAAAATGAAGAACAAACAATCAGCTTGTATAAGCTGAATTTGCATTTTATATTTTCATTTTTACATCACAAAAATGACTCGTTCGTTCGAATCACTAATGTTTGTTGAAGCATTAGGAAAGTTTAAAACGAGGCCAAGAGGATGTACCGCGAGCAAAACAAGAAAATCCACCAGCATCGCCAAAGCGAACAACAAACCCTCGAAAACGATGAAAAGCAGCCATACATTATCCGCAACTCTGCGGCTGTACACGAAGTCGAAAGCTCAAAAACAGCTTTACCAACTGTAAAATTCAAATCGCCCTAGTTACAACAACACTGTTTATGTCATATTTGGTAAATGACATCGGAATTACCAAATGGGTAAAAAGTGGCAAAATTTAAATGTTACTAAAACTCGAATCCATCTCTGTCAGCGCCAAAGCTCCATAAACAGGATCCCAAGTCCTCCTAGTCCTTGTAACAAGGATAATTATCATACTGCATTTGCATAATACGAAATTTACGAAAATGCAAAATGAAAGTTATTCTGTAATGCTCAAATTATGCGACGGTTTAATAAAGTGGCCCAATCTGCTTTTGACGTTGGAAATAGACTAAGCTGGATACAACTTCATCTATTACACTTTAACAAACTGACAGAAATTAACTAAAGAATCTGAAAACGATATCTAGTAATAGACCAGGGCCCATCTGTAAAAATATTAGTAAATTTGGACGTTGAGAGGTGACTCAAATTTTTTTGCAGAAATTGCTTGAAAATAAATCAAATAATAATATTTGAGTTATCCTCCCTCTCAAAAAGGTCCGGAACATTGTTTAAATAATCAAAATGTCAAAAATTGAAGGAAAAATTCGATATTTTTCTTCGTTTTTTGATTATAACTTTAAAAGTATTCATTTCCGAGAAAAGTTGTACTAACATAAAAGTTGCGTAATTAAATTTCCTACAATATAGAATTGGTTAAACAACCCTAGTTGCAAAATAGCAATAATTGCGAAAAAACCATACAAAAACAAGTATTCGCATTTTACGTTTTTAAACCATATATGCTACACTTAGGACCTTCATGTTTCACCCAGAAAAACTTTATGATACAGTGAAATAATACTGTAAATTTCATTAAGATCAGTTTAATAGATTTTGCAAAATTGCAATCCGGCTTTCGTAAAAAAAATTCATTTTTTCAAAATGTTACAGGACCGAAAATAAAGCAAATAGCAAGTTGAAATTTTTTTTGCATATAGAAGTGTACTGTACCTTTCATTTGCAATTTTGAAAAATTAAAATCGATTAACACCACGGCGTCAGGAATTTTTTTAAATAAACATTAATTATTGGTGCTACGCGCAGGACAGCGGATAGTTTGCTCTGATTGGGCATTCCAATGACCTTTGATAATGATTGATACATTTTAATTTTTATTACATTTCGATATAAACAAATAAATTTGTTTATTGCAAAATAAAAACACCTACTCTATCCTTTGAAATAACACTTTTATTAGCAAAAACTTTCTTTGTTCATATATTTTAACTTAAAGTTTATTATTTTTAAACATATGCAATTGTTTAAACAATATTTCACAAACAATAATAAAATTAGTTTTATTTTTGTGGAATTAAAATATTAAAATACAACAAAATATAGAGTAAGAAAATAATATATTATATAAAGATTGGAAGAAATTTTGGTGGAAATCAACTTGTGTGAATCGAACACCGCTGTCCTGCGCGTAGCACCAAAAATTATTGTTTATTTCAAAAATTTTCTGACGCCGTGCTAATTAGTCGATTTTAATTATGAAAATTGCAAATGAAAGGTACAGTAAACTTCTATAAGCAAAAAAAAATTCAACTTGCTATCTGCTTTATTTTCAGTCCTGTAACATTTTGAAAAAATGAATTTTTTTTGCGAAAGCTGGATTGCAAAATTTATTTTGCAAAATCTATTAAACCGATCTTAAAGAAATTTACAGTATTGTTTTACTGTATCATAGAGTTTTTCTGGGTGAAATATGAAGGTCCTAAGTGTAGCATAAATTGTTGAAAAACGTAAAATGCGAATACTTGTTTTTGTATGGCTTTTTCGCAATTATTGCTATTTTGCAACTAGGGTGACTATTTTTAAAATTTTTAACCAATTCTACATTGTAGGAAATTTAATTACGCAACTTTTATGTTAGTACAACTTTTCTCGGAAATGAATACTTTTAAAGTTATAATCAAAAAACGAAGAAAAAAATCGAATTTTTCCTTTAATTTTTGACATTTTGATTATTTAAACAATGTTCCGGACCTTTTTGAGAGGGAGGATCACTCTAATATTATTATTTGATTTATTTTCAAGCAATTTCTGCAAAAAAATTTGAGTCACCTCTCAACGTCCATCTCAAAACAGATGCGCCCTGGACAATTATTTAATGTTATGCAAAACAAGAATTAAATTTTATGAATATAGTTATGAATATATACTCGATTTGTTCTTTTTTCTATCCTTACCATTTTTCGAATTTCTGTTAAATGTCTTCTTCTTCATGTCGCTGTTTAACTCTTTTAGGTATTGATCTGCTTCTTCTGTTTTTCCTATTTTTTAGCTACCCTCACTCTTTTCACGTCTTAGTCTTAAAATCCTGATTTCTACTCCGTGTCAACGTTGGCCTGCCTATATAGTGTTCATCTTCGTTTTTCTTTATACACTCACCGGCACAAAATTTCGGCACCCAAAATTTTTGATTAAGTTTGACAATTTATAACTTTATTATTTGAACTCCGATTTTCAAAATTCTTGACTTCGCTGGACTACATGAGATTTCTTATTTTTCATATTTCCTCTTGCTTCTTCAAGTTCTTCTTCCTGTATAGCTTCTGTTTCTTCAGTGTTTTCCTCTGATCTACCAATTACGTTGTTTTAATTTTCCTTTGCTTTTCCTCGCTCTTAGTTCAATAATAATTCGATATGTTACCTTCATCTTTCCATTATATCCTTTTCATCGGTTAATAAATCATTTTTTGGGTATTATTTGTCTTAGCTTTATTTCTTAGATTTTTAACGTTCTATAAACAATTTTACATTTTATTTACTAATCAACTATTTTCAATGGGAAATAAGCTACAATTTTACCAAAAAAATGATTTTATTAACGTTTCGAAGCCCAAATCGGGTTTCGTTGTCAAAATACAAAATACTACTAAAATAAACAAAAATGTTGTTAATAAGTAAAAAAAATTCTTCTAATAATTTATTTAATCTGACTCATTTATATTGGCAATGGTAGAAGACTTTAAAATGATATCGGCAATATTTATGAGCTGTGTTCCTGGATATAAAAGGATATAAAATATATAAAAGGACTATTCGAGAAACTTAAATCAATAGGAAATAAATTTAACATTTCAACAACATTCAAAACAACAAACACATTGAGATCTATTCTATCTAAAACTAAACCTAGCAATGAACAAGAAAGAACAAATAATTGCATTTATAAAATACCTTGTGAATGAGAACAATTTTATTTAGGTGAAACATCAAGACCTTTAAACGTTAGAATCAGAGAACATCAGTCTTATATTAAAAATAGAGAATTTGATAAATCTCAAATATGTCAACACGCATGGGATAATGAACATAGAGTTCAGTGGAGAGATTCAAGTATAGTCCTGAAAGAATCAGATAATAAAAAGAGAAAAATCAAAGAAACAGCTCTAATTACGCTAAATGAAACCAATTGTGTCGCAAATTCCTCGGTAGAATGCAGTAGGATGTGGTTACCCACACTGAAAGAGTAAGTCAATAGAAAGAAAATACCACGATTAGTAAGTCAATAACATATCGAGTTAGTACAAATTTTATATTTTAGTATTACTTATTGTATATCTATGTATTATTAATATTATTTATAATTTAAACACAATAAAGTCAGAATTTGGTATTAGTTTTTGAAAGTAAATTAAATGTAAGACCAAATACTTACGATGTCGGGATAGTATCACGAGGTTTTTTCCTGGTTTTCCCTCGTGATTTACTATGGAATCTCTAACGCGAGAATTTTACTGTCATCGTTGCATTTGGTTGTCTTTTTAAAGACAGATCACATGCTATGATTTTTTGTGACGGTTTTTTGTGAGTTGGGATTAATTTCATATAATCGAATGAACTATCTTTTAGTAAAGTCGTCCCAGGCCCAGGAACACAACTCATAAATTAATATTGGCGATATCATTTTAAAGTCTTCTACTTTGAAATGTATAATATACGTCTAAATTGCCAATATAAATGAGTCAGATTAGGGCTCGATTTGGGCTTCGAAACGTTAATAAAATCATTTTTTTGGTAAAATTGTGGCTTATTTCCCATTGAAAATAGTTGATTATAAAAACGTCACAAAGAAATAGCTTCAGAACAACATTTTATTTACTGTTTTCTTCTTTAGTTTCTCCAAACTTGTCCCAGCTTTTCTTTTTCTCAATTTTGACTATTTCTTTAAGTTTTATTCTCTATATATATTGTATCTTTCATAGTTTTGTTGAAAGGAAAGAAAATGAACTTCCCATTTATTTTTGTTGTGTTTTCTGTATAGTATAGTCAATAATTGGTTGTTCGTTTCTTGATATGAATTCTCTAATTTAATTGGGATCTTATGTATCTTTCTATGTTGGAAATGTGTATTCATAATCGTTCAAAGATTACTATTTCGATATCTTCTTAATGTGCCTCATCTTTTAAGGACATTAAGTCCATTTCAGTCTATCTGAGTCCTATTGTCGTTTTTCCACTCCTTTACTTTAAATTTTTCAACCAGGATATGCGCCGTCTTTCCGGTCCTCATTTTTCTTCCACTTTCCCTTGTATAACCAATCGTATCAATTAAAATTTTTCATTTCTTAATTGTGACTAAAGTAGCTCATTTTTTCTTTCCTTCATAGTGTTGAGTATACGCTAGTTATTTTTAATTTTTGGACTTATTTTACAATTTCCTATTCTGACAAAAATAGAAAAGGTTTTAAGTAAACAACAAATTTTCTACATTCCGTTAAAATTCTCATGACGACCAGTCGCATTCCCACAAAAATCCGAAATTTCACACTCGAATCTCCGTCAATTATCACAAATTTAGAAAAATGATCAATCACATTCTATCATCAATCAAAATGCATCATTAACGATATAACAGGGTGTCGTGTTTCTTTTCCTAACCCTTGCCTATCTAAAAAACGTAAAAAACCAGACCCAGGGACTACCAAGTCAGTCTACCTGTTTGTTCAGAACCCTCGGTGCTCCATTCAGGTCCGGCATAGGTTAATGAAGGTTTTTTTTACTGATGTATATAAATTTCAAAAATTTAATCATATTATTTGCCCTTTGATACATCTGTAAGACAAATAACAACAGGGTTTGTAACATCAAAGAAATTGAAGTAAGGATGTTGCCTGGATAATTTAAAATATACCTCAAAACCGCTTTATGCAAAATGGAAACAAAAATGTAAAACAATGAGGATACCACACACCAACGCTACGGTAGATGATCAAGTAATAGTGGCTCAAGATTATGATGATTTAAACTATATGGCCCAAAAATTAATTGAAGTGTGTGATATATGGGATCTAGAAGTCCCAACAGAGAAAGAATTGAAAAAAAAAATGGAAAAAAAAACATCCTGGAGCAGATGGCATTCTTTCTGAGCTTTACCGCCTTTATAGTGAACCTACATTGGTAGACAGGCTGCGATGGTTGGACCATTTAGAGAGAATGAACGAGATTCCCGATTTATGAGCCAGGTGGAAGAAGACTTACGAGTACGAAATTGGAAAACAAAGGCGAAGGATAGCAAGAAATTAAAGCTGATCGTAGAACAGACCAACACCCACTATGGGTTCTAGAATCCATGATGATGTAACTATATTGCCCTAAAATTAATTAAATAGTACGATATACGACATGTATGGAATCTAGAAGTCCATAAAAAACCGAATACTCGTGCATTTAAGGACAACAAAGACTCATATTAGACGACAGAACCATGATAAAGCACTGCTACCAGTACAAATATCTAGAAGCAGTATTTTGTTGTGCAAAAATATTATTATCTCTCTCTCTCTCTCTCTCTCTCTTGTCGTTTCCCCATTACTGAGGATCGTGATTTCTTCCAATATTCCTAAGAATGTTTCTCCATTGGTCTCTATCTTCAGCTGCTCTAAGAGCTTCGCAGAATGAGTTTCCAGCTGAATGCTTTATTTGGTCAGACCATCTAGTTGGTAACCGTCCTCTTGATCTTCTCCCCGGAACGTTTCCAGAAACAATTAATCTCTCAAAACTGTCGTCACCTCTGCGAACCACGTGACCAAAGAATTGCAGAATTCGTTGCAGACATATTGTGGACAGCCTTTCTTAATATTGAGTTGGTTTAGAATGGAAACGTTTGTCCTATGAGCTGTCCAAGGTTTGCGCAGCATTCTTCTCCAGCACCACATCTCAAAGGCATCAATTTTTTGGCGCTCGCATGCGAGAAGAGTCCAAGTTTCTGCTCCGTATAGAAATATTGAGAATACAAGGGCATTCACCAGTCTCATCTTGATATTTTGAAAGATAGATCTGTCTTTCCAAACTTTAGTTAGGCGACTCATCGCATTTTTTGCCATACCAATACGTCTTCGAACTTCTGCTTCACAGTTAGCATCGTTAGTTATACTAGACCCGAGATAAATAAAGGTGTTTACTATCTGGTATTCCTGTAACATGTTAGTCAGTTGAATAGTGTGGAATCTGTCGACCACCATTATTTTTGTCTTAGCCTTATTGATTTTCAGACCAACTTTATTGCTTTCGTACTCAACTCTTCGCAGAAGATCAAACATTTCTTGCTCATTTGCTGCTATAAGTGTAGTGTCATCAGCAAATCTTAAATTGGAGATTCTCCTACCAGCTACTGCTACTCCACCGGCCCATCCTTCTAAAACCATCCCATGACATATTCACCATCAATGTTAAATAAGTCAGGTGACAACACGCATCCTTGTCTAACACCGCTCTCGGTCTTGAATTGGTTTGAGAACTTCTGATCTAGTCGTACTGTCGCTATATTAGACTGGTACAGATTTTTAATAAGTGTCACCAGGTGCATTGGTGCGCCCATTTCTATTAAAATTGACCACAGATTTATCCAGCTTACACACTCAAATGCCTTTTGGTAGTCAACGAAGCATATAATCATAGGTACTTGAAATTCTCTAGACTTTTCAATGAGTTGTCTCAGCTTCAGGATTTGTTCCCTTGTACCTTTATCCTTTACAAACCCCGCTTTTTCCTGAGGTATTTGGTAAAGTAGATAGGGTTTTAATCAGTTTTTGATGATATGCAACAAGATTTTACTATCATGTGTTATTAGTGACAGTGTGCGGTAGTTTTCACATCTGGTAGTAGTTCCTTTTTTTGTGTAGTGGGATATAAATTGAGGTACACCAATCAGATGGCCATTTTCCTGAATTCCAAACAGCGACACAGATAGAATGGATGATATGTAACCCTTTGTAACCTAGTAACTGTAGTATTTCACATGGTATTGAATCAATGCCTGGAGATTTATTTCTCTTTAGTGATTTAATTGCATCTTTGACTTCAGCAAGTAAGACAGTAGGTTCTCTAGGGTAGTCAGAAGGCCACTGATTTTCTGCCGATACCTCGTTATTTTTATATAGCTCGCCACAGTAGTTTCGTCATGTTTCCAATATTTCGTCAGTATCGGTCTTTAAATTACCTTCCTTATCTATTACAGACCACGTTTGAGGTTTAAATTCTCTGGTAAGGAGTTTGATCTTCTGGAATAAGTCCCTCGGTTCATTTCGACAGCCATGTTCCTCTATCTCTCTACATATTTGAAAGATGTAATCAGCTTTATCTTTGCGGTACTGTTTTCTGATTTCTCTCGATAACGCTCTGTATTCATCGTTTGTTCCATATATAGTTTTATGTTCTTTTCTGCGTTGAATTACGTATTATCGGATATCCATGGCTTACAGCCAGTGGATATTAAAATATTATTATCATAAAAAAAATAAAACGAAGATATTTATATGAAACTATATTATAGGGTGAGACAGATAAACGGCCTATTAGAAATATCTCGACAACTAAAGGCAACAGAATCATAAAAATTGGAATGAAGGGGTTTTGAAGAGTGATCTATTTAATGAAAATATTTTCATCTCTTTGTTACTTCCGGTTATACCGGAGGTTGCTTATAACTTTGTTTTTTTTAATGGGACACCCTGTATATTTTTACATTTTACCGTTTATCTGCCTCACCCTGTATAGTGAAAAGTGTCACTCTAGACAGATGTGCTGAAGTATCGGAAGAAAAATACGAGGAATTATAACAGATAAGGAAAACTTTATTGGAACGGTGAGTAAGAAAAGGATGCATACTATCTTCATTACCATTTAATCTGTACTGTGAGTATATGTTCAACGAAGCTTTAATCACATGTAATGTGGGAATTTCTGTAAGTGAGAGAATAATTAAAAATATGATTTCGGTAAGCCGACGACACAGTGCTAATTGCTAGCAACCTAAACTTTTCATAAGTACTACTCGTCAAATATAGCTTGAGACTTGATATTCAGTCGTGTGATGGATGAGCGAAGTTAAGTTTAACGTTTGAGTTAAAGTTAAGATAACTCTCAGGAATAACGTGCTCATAACTGTATAGGTAAAATTTGGTGTGATGTATCGCTCCCAGTTATGAAATAGTTATATCATCAACGTTATATTAGAAAGAAGTTTTGAGGAACAAATTTTGAAGTAACAAAGAGAACCTTATGTACAAATAGTACAAGTTGGAGTGAGCGCGAGAGATTGTTCCGAACATACCCGTCGTCGGCTACTGCCGATGACCAAACAGCAAACAGCTGTTTGGGTTCCTTGGTGTTTCTAAGTTGCTTTCAAACGGTAGATAGAAACAGGGTTGCCAGATTGGTGTATTTTCCCAAAATTTTGGGTTAATTTGAAAGCGTCTATTGAAATTTTTCTAAGCAGAAATTGTAGTGAGATTTTTTGGGGGCGGAAAATTATGGTTGATTTTAAGGGGTCATGGTAAATTAAATTTGCGAATGTACATAGAACTGTATATTATACTCCCATATAATCGAAGACGATAGGAACTATGAATTATTTCCATGGCCCTCGTTGATATTGTAGTATGAATTTTGCTTTACTGTTCTCTTCATTTGACTAATAATTTATTAAAATGCGGCAACAATTTAAATTTGGGGACTTTGGGGTATTTGATCTTCAATTTCAGGGAATTTCAGTTTCTAAGTGGGGGATTTATAAAATATCATCTGGCAACTCTGGATAGAAAGCTCAGTAGGTACTTAAAATAAAATTTCAACTTATATCGCTCGATTTGATTTTTGGATAATTTTTAAAATTGTATTACCCTTCTATTCTTAATTATTAAATTACTAGCTTCTAAATTCACTTGATTTCTGTCTAAAAACAAGTCAAAAGATGAACCTAACCTTGCATAACTACAGAGTTATCTCATAACTTGAGGTTTAACGTCGCGTTATAAAGTGACCAGATAACTCAAGAACTGTCAAGAAATAACGCAAATAGTTAAGTTAAGTATGATACATCACACCAATTCGATGGTTATAACATAACTACAGGATAACTTTACGTTAACGATAACTTCGGTCATCCATCACAGGGCAGATTATTGATTTTAGGCTCCACTTCCTATGCGCAATATGCTTCCTTATGCTTCCAGCCAAGTTCCAAGCTACATATACCTATTTGACGATTCATTCATCAAATTTTTTAAAAGAAATTGATAATAAAATAATTTTCACAATACAATTTAAGTTTTTTCTAAATAAAAAAGAAATATGAAAGATTTTTAAACATTTTGCTTTCGAGCCGACTCTGCATCAATCCCTTGTCCGCTTTTCAAAAGGGCCTTCCGGGAGCCGATTCCGAAGTCTATTAGTGATCGGCTCAAGATTTAGGGAAACGCTCACAACACCAGTTCCTTCTTTAAAAAAATGTTAGATTATCGTAGATATTAGGTAAAATCGAATGTTGTAGGGTATTTCTTTTATTGTATTGTTGTTTGTCTATTCTTTTTAGGGTTATAAAGCTTTTTTATCTGCCTAGCAATGATGGATCGATTTTTACTTTTTAATCGTTTTTTTTTCTTTTCGGGAAGA
The DNA here is from genome assembly GCF_917563875.1 of Diabrotica virgifera virgifera. Taxonomy (NCBI): domain Eukaryota; kingdom Metazoa; phylum Arthropoda; class Insecta; order Coleoptera; family Chrysomelidae; genus Diabrotica; species Diabrotica virgifera. The sequence continues at coordinate 6,622,670 of NC_065447.1, forward strand.
AAGGTTTTCGGTAAGAGTTGTGCAGTGCGTTCTGTGAGAATTTTTTAATGATTTCGGGCGAATAAAATTTTTGATGGATCTAAGTTTTTGTACTTTTGGATGTAATTGTTTATGTACGTATGTTACTTTTAGTTGTACCCCACTTAAAACAGTTACTTTAAAAAAAATTCAAGTTTCTCATAAATCTCACAATATTTCTCGTTTTTCTCTATTCGAAATATTTTTTTACGTTATTAAATGAAGAAGCCAAAATTAAACTATGTAGAAGAAAGAGAGATCAAAAATGCTATGAAGGGAAAGAAAGATAAAGAAAAATGGATACAAAAATAATAGATTGAATACGAGGCCATTGTAGGATGTACCTCATGTTAGAAATAAAAAAAATAAAGCCATTTCAACAATAATTAATGACGAAACATGAAAAAAGTATTTCGAAAAATTGCCATTTCTGCCCAAGTGATCTTTTTGCTCCTTTGACTGCTATTTTGACTTCATTTCGTGCTTATTTGCAAGTCTTATTATCCTTGGGTCTTTTGTGATTCAGTATCACTTCCATTTTTCTTTCATCCTCTTAATTTTTGCTTGAAGCTCCTCTGTCCACCATTCGGTGTTTCTCATGTTTATATTTGGTATTTTTGTCTTGTCGCATGTTTCTTCTGTTCCTATTACTCTGCGTTTTTTTCAGATTTCCCCATGTTTCTCTATATGTTCCTTTTTCTATCGTTCAACGTGTTATTTAGTTATTCCCGCTATATTTTTCTGTATGTTTCGTCTCTTAGTTTATAGCTTAATAATCATTACTACTGCAGAAGCAGAACACATGCAGAACTAATGTTTTTGGATTCTAATCTTTTATACAAACAATCAAATGTGTATTTACATCACACTATTATAAAACTGGTATTCATATTAGACCAGGGCGGATCTGTTTTGAGGTGGATATGAGTGGTGGCAATGGTGGCATTCGGATCTTGGCAGATAAAGTTAGGTGACAACTTCAATACATAATTATAATTGACTTATGCTCCTTCTCAAATATCCGCGGAACATTAATAGATAAATTTAAAAATTTCGAAAAATATCGATTTTTTTCTACTTTCATTGAGGTTCTCAAGTATTACGTAACGCAGGTTGGGGGGGGGGGGGGAGGTCAAAAATTTTCAAAAATTGCGTTACGCAATAGTTAAACGCCCATTACAGTGCGTTACGTAGGGGGGGAGGGAGGGTCAAAAATCTTCAAAAATCGCGTTACGTAATACTTGAACGCTCCCCTACCTATCTAATACACTTTATAGAATTATAATCATATTATTTAAGCGACCACAGCACTGTTTTAAAGTTACAAACAATGTTTTGGCTTGTAAACAAATACAGTGAGGACGTTTGAGTTGGAATAAATTCATTTTCTTGAGAATGGACGACTCTGGAGATAAATCCCGAAACAGATCGATTTTTATTTTCAAATTATAATTTTTGGCATAAATATCGTACTAGTAACGTCATCCATCTGGGTGTGATGACGTAATCTAAATATTGGAATTAATTTAATTCAAAATTTTTTTTTTAATTCAAATCCTGTATAAATAAATATGTTAATGTTTATATTAGTGAATACAAAATTGAATAGCCTTTCGTTTGAGCTATCACACGACACCTATTCTCATTTAAAAAAAATCATTGATTACGTCATCACGCCCAGATGGATGACGTCACTAGTTATGATATATATACCAAAAATTTAGAATTTAAAAATAAAAATCAACCTGTTTTGGGATTTATCTCCAGAGACGCCTATTCTCGAGAAAATGAATTTATACCAACTCAAACGTCCTCACTGTATTTGTTTATAAGCCAAAAAATTGTTTATAACTTTAAAACAGTGCTGAGGTCGCTTAAATAATCCGATTTTAATACTGTAAAGTGTATTAGATAGGTAGAGGACCTCTTTATATGTAAAAAAAATTAGCAAACTTCTAAATGGTCTACTTTTTCTTCAGAAAGTTTTTAAAAAATTTGAACTTTTTTAAAAAAATTTAGATTGCAAAATTATTCTGCAAAATCTATCAAGTCGATTTTAAGAAAATTTGGTGAACGATTTAAGTATGTTGTAAGAATTTTCTAAGTGAATTACAAAAGTTCTAGGTGCAACCAAAGTGGTCGAAAAACATTGAGTAAGAACAGGCTTATTTTTAAAGGTAATAATTTAAGACATTTTTAACCAGCCCTTTTTCATACAAAATTTAATTATCTTTATTTTATTTCCCAACCACTTTGTCCCAAAATGAATCGTTTTAAATAAGCAAAGAAAGTAGAAAAAATGTTCCGGGCCTATTTGAGAAGGAGAATAAGTCAATTATTATTGCTGAAGTTGTCACCTAACTTTATCTGCAAAAATCCGAATGCCACGTCGCACATCTAAAAATAGACGTTTTTTCACAGATCCGCCCTGGTCTATATAATTATATAATTATATTGTACATTTTTAATCCCTTTGTTTTTTACTTTTCTAATTACCCAGAGAAGGTAAAAAAGTCTAATTTGAAGTTGTTTCCTTTGATCTTTGTAAAATAATACCATTAATTTGCTCTCTCCTCCCACTCGGCCACTCGCAATCATATATCACAGCGGTGGTTACAGTTTGCGTTGCCGAAAATACAAAAACATAAATAAAAGAAAAAGTCATAAAGTAACGAAAAGAAGGTAACAAATGAAGAACGGAGAACGAGTTGTTAAATATTGAACGAAAAGGAAGGAAGATATTTTAATAATGGCCCGACGAAGATATTTGATCCATGGGCGTAGTTGAATCGATCGTTTGGTCAATAAGTTGGTGCCTCCGAAGAAAATAATTCTTGATGATTTTTCGGCAAAAATAATAATTCTTTGATTAGTGTCGGCGAAAGAAATTGGTATTATCTGTATGCTCACGGAGAAAATAACTCCTAATGCATTTTCAGAGAAAAAAAGAATGTGTGTGTACTTTGTACGCACGTAAATAAGAAGTTATACTTCTAATATATAATTTCAACGAAATAAATATACTTAACAGTTACAATACAAAAAATTAACAATAATATTACCAAAAATTAACCAAAACTTAACAATGCCAAATATTAAAAAAAAAAACAAGAAAAAACTATGAATCGTTCGGGATTTGAACCCGCAATCTCGCGATTTCTCGATCTCTGATCCAATGCTCTACCAACCAGGCCATCAAGGCGCATGTTACTGACGTTTCAGATATACATAATTACACATCACGGTGACAAGTGAAATATAAAAATAGATGTTTTATTATTTTACGCCCAAGGAAGACAAATCCAAAGATACAAAATTATAATAAATAATTAAAGACTGGATTATATGCAAAATGCATATGCATATATATGCTGCATATTTCTCATGTTTTTCATAAATGCATATGCCTTGCATATTTGGAGATTTAAGAGCATATAAATGCATATTTTGATGGGAATTTACTCTACCCCATTTAAAAATAAGGTATATATTAGTAACATCAACATCCATTAAAATAAAATGTGAAAGTAAATATTTTGCTGTTAAGCTCCTTTGTTGTTGTACCCATAAACATAATGGGCGTTATTTATAGCTGCAGGTATCATTATCCGGATATTTAAGATTTATAGACTTCTCAGAATTTACAAATTACCTAAGTAAATACCGATTATATTTTGAATAACATTACAAATATTACCTGTACTTTCTGCTGGTGTCGGCCAACTATGAATTATTCTGGGAAAACCAACCAAAACGAAATTTTAAGGCAGCGTTGCCAATTTAGCTTATTTTATGCTAGATTTGGCATATTTTTGTGTTGTTTAGCTTATTTATTTCTTGTTTAGCATATAGCATATTTTCTAGCATATTAAATAATATAAAAATTATTTAGTAAAAATCGAAAATCTTCTAATTCAGAACAAATTTTTATGTTGGCCTTACAATTACTAAAACAACTTAGGAACTCTCTCACAGGAACTTGAAACTGATATCAGTGAGTCAAATCTGATTCCTAACAAAAAATGTTTAACCATTCACACATACACACCTACATCAGCAAATCCCTTCGCCTTCAATAATGTTTATATTAGTACTTATGTCTGTGGACCATGAGATTACTATTAACTACAGGATCATGTTTCAGCATTTTTTAAAACAAATAATTTATCTGTACTGGGTTATGCTTGCTATAGGGATTTTTTATTAGTTGATAATGGAATACCTACTGTTGAACTGATCATTCCATCATTCTTGTGAGGTTTGGCAAATACTATATTGGTCGAGTTGGCAACACTGTTTTAAGGGTAGGATAGATTATTTTATTTTATGAATGGTTAGTCTTAAATCAATCGCCGATTATTCAACTTTTGTGATTGCAAGTTATTGACTATACTGTGTAAAAAAATCATTTTATTATTATTGTGAAAATGCCTAAAGTAGCAAGGGAAAATCAAGTCTTCTCAGAAGTTGGATTGGAAGTAACAATCATCTAAAAGTTATCGACAGTGAAAGTATGTTTTGCACCATTTGTGATAAAAAGGTAAGTTCTCCACTTCAATAGATTTTTAAACTTATCAAACTTCTTTGCACATCTATGTGTCTGTCTATTCTAAAATGACAAACCGTCCCATTTCTTCAAAAACTGTTTTTTAAAGTTCGCAACGGTTTGGCTTATACAGAGCGAGGTGTTGAGAGTGGCCCACCCTGTATACTACGGTACACTGACTGTACTTTATTGTTTGACGATTTCAATTTCACTTTGAGAAATAAAAAAAAATTGGGGGAGGTTTAAAAAGTTTGATCATTTTAATGTAGGTATCTATTTACGAAAACATCTAAAACATCATTATCATTATATTCCAGATTCCATGTCAAAAGAAATTCCAAGTAGTTCAACACATAAAAACTTCACTTCACCAAACTAAGCTATCAAAAAATGATAATAAACCTCGCCAGCAGATTCTACAGAACAGTTTGCAGATTCAGAATACGTCAGTTGGGCAAGAAACCTTTGCAAAGGATTTATGCCATTTTTTTTTGAACTGCAATATCCCTCTGCACAAGTTAGAACATAAATCGTGTCAAAACTTTTTAAAAACTTATTGCAAGATTAAAGATAAACCAGCTCAAATACCAAGTTCTTCAACTCTTCGGAAAAAATATGTCAGTGCATGTTACAAAGATGTGATGACGAGTATTAAAAATCAGTTAAAAGCCGATTATCTTTGGATTTCCGTCGACGAAACAACGGATACAAAGGGTCGACAAATTGCGAATCTAATTGTTGGAGTTCTTAACGACTCTGGCGATTTTAAAAACTCATACTTAATTAGTGTAAAATGTTTGGAAAAAACAAACTATGCTACAATAGCTAGATTTGTTAACGAATCCCTAACAAATTTTTTTTTACCTGATCAAGTACCATTTGAAAAAATATTATTAATGCTTAGTGATGCCGCCTCATATATGATGAAAGCTGCATCCAATCTTAAAATCTTTTTCCCTAATTTAATTCACTGTACATGTTTGGCGCACGGCCTAAACAGAGTTGCAGAGAAAGTTAGAATTGAATTTCCCAATGTAAACACCTTAATAAATAATGTAAAAAAAGTATTTCTGAAAGCACCACTACGTGTACAGGTATATAGGGAGATGCTTCCCGATATTCCTTTACCACCAGAACCAGTATTAACCAGATGGGGAACTGGGCTTAAAAGTGCTATATTTTTATCTGAACACTACGACGACATCAAAAGCGTTATTTCAAGTTTTGATCCGACTTGTACCGCTATTGATAACTGTCAAAATATTTTTAAAGAAAAGTCTATTAAAAATCAATTGTTGTATATAAAATCGAATTTCGATATCATTGAAAGTTCAATTACAAAATTAGAGGCTCAAAATTTATGTCTTCACAATAGTATGTCTATTGTTGATTCGGTTAAACAGAAAATAACAAATCTGAATGGGGAAATTGGAGTAAAAATTAAAGATAAACTTGATGACGTTTTAAACAAAAATGAGGGTTTCACTTTATTGCGTTCAATAAATAATATAATCAATTTTGGAAACTTCGATGAAAATATTAATATGGATCCGTCTCTAATAGCAAAGTTTAAATATGCCCCAATTACATCTTGTGACGTTGAGAGATCTTTTTCTGCCTATAAACAAATATTAACAGATAGAAGACATAATATTAGTTTAGAAAATATGAATCAATATATGATTATTTATTGTAACAATAAAAATATGTAAATTTGTTTTATTGTACTCTTTTTATAATATTAGTTTAGAAAATATGAATCAATATTGTAACAATAAAAATATGTACATTTATTTTATTGTACTCTTATTTATCTTGTGGTCAAAATAAAATATTTTGCCGTTTTATTTGTCACAAAACCTGAAGTTAAAAAAATATATTAAGAAATAATAATACAATTTGGTTTAAATTCAAACCTATTTATTTATTTTTATTATTTTTTATTTATTTATGTATTTAACGTAAACCATAAAATTATTCATATAAAAATAAGTGCATATATAAATGCATATTTGCATGTTAATTGTGCATATTCAGCTTGTTTTAAAATGCATATTGCATGCATATTTTAGACATTTTTTAGTGCATATTTTCCAGTCTCTATAAATAATACATTTGCTAAAAAACACTAATATATTACTTTAATGGCTTATTTGCGCTGAAACATAATTTGAAAGATTAGCAACTAAACGTCATACTGTCTGTGTGAGCATGCGCGCAGATTTTTGAAAAATTTTACTCTCAATCGCGCCTAAAGAAGTATAACTTCAAAAATACCTATTTGATTTACACCTAATTTACACTAATCCAACGCTGACGGTATAGAATAGAATAGAAATATGCTTTATTGTCACTGAAAATTATACAAATTTTATGGACAAAGCTTAACATAAACTCAGAAGAAGAAAAAATAAATAATAACAATAACAAACACAATTTTCTGAAATTTAAAAAATCGCCAATATAAAAAAAATACAAGCTAATGAAGTAAAGAAAATAAAACAAAACCGATATATTGCAAAAATTAATAGAAATTGCAAAGTGAACATACAACAAAGTAAAATACAGACATAGGAACTAATAGGTTTAAGCTGCTGCATGTGACACCCAAATATAGATAAGTTTGGTTACTTGTACATTTCTGTATTAGTTAGTCATTATAACTCTTCTATTGAATAATATGGTCTTTTTTATAGATGAGCTTTTGTTATTTTACGGAACTTGGGGAAAGATGTTGCAGACTTGAGTTGTAAATGGAGATGGTTGTATAGCTTTTTTGCGGATTATAATATAGATTTCTTTACTAACTCAGAGGACGGGATCAGTAAATAAACAGCAAAAGTTGAATTTCTGGTGGAGTAGTCATGATGAGGCCTTGCTGGAAAGACATGCATGTGTTTACGAATTAAGCAAACAGTTTATAAAATATATAAAGATGGAAGGGTTAAAATTCCGTGATCTTTGAAGTAACTTCTGCAATGTGTTGTTCTTCTGAGGCCAAACAGATACCTTATTGCTCTTTTTTGTAATTTAAAAATAACATCGAATTGGGCAGCTGTACTAGAACCCCAAAAAGGAAGACCATATCGAAGATGAGACTCGAACAAGGAAAAATATGTTAGTTTAGAAAATGCTAAATTGAGTTCTTTCGAAACAGATCTTATAGAATAGCAGGCTGACGCGAGATTCTTACTTAACAAATCGATATGAAGAGACCATTTGAGGTTGCTGTCTAAAAAAATACCAAGAAATTTTACAGAATCAATGCTAGAGATCTGGCTGTTATTAACAAGCAGGGGTTAAAGAGCACTTTTATAGGATAATGCTACTGTCTTATCCACGCTAAAAGAGAGTAATGCTGGCCACTCACTTACGGATATCGAAGAGGCCGTGGCATGCAGGCCAGGACTGAAGGCCGTTATTTGAGTAGTTAAGTTAATGAACTGCAGTTGAGACGCCACACACATGCAGTTTTGTGATCGAGCGTGCCAACGCCTTTACGAAAACTGCGTGTATGTGGTGATTTTGGCTTCAATTAACCGCCTGTCAGTCGCCCGGCTTCTTCGATATCCGTAAGTGAGTGGCCAGCTTAAATTAGAGTCAGACCAGGTTTTTATCGTAAACAAATCAGAAGTTATAGTTGCATGAAGAGATGGCATAGTTGATTTGCTCCAAGTGATACTGGTATCATCAGTAAAAAGAGAAATTTACCCAATACTGAACCTTGCGGTACTCCACATACAATGTTTTTAAGACTAGAGTCAGTATCTTTTGCTCTAATTCCATAGAAATTTAGTTGTTTAATCACCTTCCAAAAATCTGATACGGCAAGAATTTTTCTCGATAAATATCGACGAAGATGCCTACCGAAGCAGAGGTCGTCCCTCAACACCTTTGACTGATGATCTAAAACGTTGAATTGGAATTGGATGTAAGAGGCACAATATCGAAGCAATTGGAAAATTACGTTGTTTTCGTCCGCGTGCCAGCGAAGACTATAGTTATAAATTGAATATATCTACACAAAGAGAATAAACTTTCTTTGCCTTCGTGTTTTGAGGGCCTACCTTTTTTGCTGTCACCCATTGTAGAGTTATTCTTCACCCCACATTCACGGCCCAATGTTTAAATTACGGTATTTATAACTATTACACTGGTTTATAATAGTTCGTAGATATAATACTTCTCAGAAATCAAGCGTAGATGAGCAATGGCCCGAACGGCAACAGCTAAACTAATTAAAATTTTGAAAAGACCGAGAAATAACAAGGGATATTAAGCACAGGTTGGTAAATGTCCTTATTTTTACCATTGCTAATACAGAACCAACCTGGTAATTCTAGAAGGGCTTCATAGTATTACTCCAGGGAAATAAGCTAGAAATAGACCATGTTCGGGACACTCAAAGATTCAGGCTACTTTTTTAATTATTGTAGATCTATAGGAAAAAAATCTACCTGTTTCCTGCCTAGAATTCACGTCCGTTTTTTAATTTGTACAATTTAGTGCAAAAATACCGATTTTTTCGATTTTTGCACCCCATTCAAAAGCTAAATAGTTGACATATTTAATTTTTTAGAATATTGGAAAACATTCAAAATGCCGATTTTTGAAAGTTAAAAAGTTAATTTGTTGCTACGCAAACTGCAAAATAAGTGAAAATCGTTATTTGTCAATAACTTTTACTAAAACTACTTTAAAACTTTAGTGTTTCACTTAAAGCCTCAAAACTTAACTTAACATACTTAACAAATCCTCAAAAGTTGAGACCGATCCATTAATTAGTTTAAAAGTTATTCTATTTGTTTATCCCAGAGACCTCTAGTTTGCAATAACATAAGACAGAAAATAATGCAGATAGGGCAGTTCTGCGTATGTCAAACTAAAGTAGAAAAGTGATATTGTCCTTTTCATGATCATTTTTCAGTGCGTAACTAATGATAGGAAAAAGGGTAAGTCCGTGATAATACACATTTATGACATTTATTCTAACATGACATTTTAGTTAAATCTGACAGTTGTCACATTTTATTTTTAATTTGGAATAAAAACAAATCAAATGCGTTTCTTGCATTTATAAAATGGTATTTTCTTTGATTTGTATAGTCTTATAAATTATACAGATTATAATTGTAATATTATTATCTAATTAAAAAAAAATATTTTTTTTATTATGGCGCCATCTATCGACAACTAGAATAATCACCGAACTAGAATAATTACCAAAGTAATCAACGACTTCCTTTTTTTTCTGTCATATACAATTTAATACGTTAGAAAGAAATCGAAAAACTGTGACGCACTGAAAGATGATCATGAGAAATAGAATACTATCAAAATCTACCAAAAAAAGATAAAAAAAATTATCCAATAGAGTCAAAAATCCTAATGCCAAATTTTTGAAATTTTGTAGTTTATAAACATTTAAAATAACTTTAAAAATGTTGTCCGTAGAAAAAATCATTTTTCCACCTACCTCTACCGAAAGTATACTTTTCCGGACCTGATAGGGAGGAAAAGTAAAAGTGACGTCATGGTATTTCATTCATGAAATTTAACTTATTGACGCCCTGTACAATATCTATTTTCTATTACGTAAATATCTATACATTTTAACGTTTATTTATAAAACACCCTGTATTTTGCAGAATGGTAAAAAACAGTAAATTGTTATTTTGATTTAACAATGTTTACATTAATAATTTGACTTATTATTGACAGTTGACAGTTATATTGTACCCACGGTACACAGAGAACCGGTATGCCGATTGTCGTCGCTAAATTTGGTTTCGGCCGCGCAGCACGTCACGTGGGAACCTAACAGATATTTTTTGCTTATTGTTTGGATGCATTATTTCGTATGTGGTGGCGTTGAAAGTGAATAGATTGAGCCGGTTTTAAAATATTAAGCTGTTAACGATTGAAGTAATTCTATATTTTAGTTACAAATTGTTGTTTATTAGCATAACTGTGTATTTTTAAAACTATTATAATATAACTATTAGTTTTATAGTAATTTATTAAAACCGAGACAATAATGCCATTTGAGGTGATATTATGCATGTGCAGAACACGAACATATATTAGAATGAGGGATATTAACAGAAAAAAGTTTTAAAAACTGCCAGAGATCACTTGACAAAAAGATATCTAAATTTTCTAATTTAAAAAAATTATTTTATTTGTAGATACTTTATAATTCTAATATTATTAATAAAACTTTTCCCGCAAATTTGTTTTTTTAATAATATACATAATATGTATTATACATAGTATTAATATAGGTACATAATTGATTTAAAGTTAAACCAGGTTAGAAATCTAAAAGTTTAAAGTGCGAACATTTTATACATACATATACAGAGTGGGCCAAAGAAAACAGTACACCTCGATATTTGGCAGTATTTATTAGATTCTAAGGAAATGAAGAAACAGGTCGATTTTTAATCTAAGGGGTATACATTTTTACGGTACATACATCTGTCATTTGTCAACCCCCTCCCTTCCATTTACCCCACCCCTTATTTTTAAATAGGGAATACGGGTCGTGTGCTACCTCATTTGAAATGTTATTAAATTCTTTATTCAGTAATATTAACATTGACATAATTATTTATACAGGGTGTCCAAGAAAAATTATTTTGAATTAAATTAATTGGCACAAAAAGAAGAATGTATGCAATTTATTGAAATCAAAATACATTCTACTACTGACAGAAAACAGAAAAATGTTTATTTGATAAATAAATATTGTTTTTCGCTTAAATTCAATATTCAACCTACCAAGAGGCAGATGGGTGGCAGCTTGAATATTGAAATTAAGCGAAGAGCCATGTTTATTTATCAAACAACATTTTTTTCTGTTTTGTGACAGCAGTAGAATGTATCTTGAATTAAATAAATTACATACATTCTTCTTTTTGTGTCAATTAATTTAATTAAAATATTTTTTTCTTGAACACCCTGTATAAATAATTATGTTTATGTTTATATTACTGAATAGCTTTTAAATGAGCTAGCACACTACCCCTATTCCCTATTTAAAAATAGGGGTGGGGGGAGTGGAACGGAGGGGGTTGACAAATGACAAATGTATGTACCGTAAAAATGTGTCCCACTTAGATCAAAAATCGACCTGTTTCGTCATTTCCTTAAAATCTAATAAATACTGCCAAATATCGAGGTAGACTCTTTTCTTTGGCCCACTCTGTATATTATGTATGTATATTACAGTCTAATAAAATGTTCGCACTTGAAATTTTTAGATTCCTAACCTGGTTTAACTTAAAATCAACATTTTTCTATTTTGTAAATCAAATTTGAAAGTCATCAAGTAATTGGTTCTATTCATCTAAAACTTCAAATTTCTTAATTGATTTGTGGTTAAGTTTTTATTTTTAGTCAAATATTTTCCAACGATCTAGAATAACAGTAAGTAGACACAATTTTATGTGAAACATTTTTACAGACCCAGTAGTAAAGTGAATGTTCATATTATTTCTGTTTTATTTTTTTTTTTTAATATACTACGGTGAATGTATATTGGAGAACAGATACCTAAAATCTTTATTTTTCAACGGAAATCCATGTTTAAATTAAATGCACATTGGAAAATGACAGTAAAAAGAATATACAGTACAATTACTTATTTAAAAAGCAATGATAGGTACATAATTTTAAAATTCAAACAATATTACCGCTTCATTTAGCATTGCCGGATGAAAATTAAGGTTCCCATATGACGTCACGCGTTCGCCTTCCATGCGTGCGAACATACCGGTTCTCTGTGTACCGTGATTGTACCTACTTGTTAGTTTTAGTTCTAATAAATTTTGTTGATTAGTTACATAAATAAATTAAGTAAAAATGAAAAAGTGACTTGTTATTTGAGGAAGGTGGAAAAACCATATGTATAACATGGGAGTAAAGTGCCTTTTCCTCCCTTGAATGATTACTGCCCTCCGCTATGCGTCGGGCAGTAAACTTCATTCTCGGGAGGAAAAGTAACACTTTCCTCCTTTGTTATACAAATAGCTACTACATATTCGAAAAGTTGGTATTTTACACGAAGTGACTAGTCGTGGTAGGTGAAGGGGAAGCTGAGAGCCGACAAATGCACGAGTTCAAAAACTAAAAAAGGCAACTTAAAACTACTATCATTTTCTATATCTCGGGATCCACTGAATATATTCTGATCTTTATTTTTTTAATTTGTATGTAATTTTTCTGTACATTACAAATATGCAATTTGTCTATTTGCAATTTGACATTTATTAATTAATAAACAGTCTAATTTGTGAAAACAATTTTTGAAAAAATAATTTTCCCCAAAAATCCATATTTTTAATCATACTATCATTATTAATCATAGAAAAAGTTAAGGTATACTTTAATAAATAAATTATCTTCAATAAATAATTATCTAATAAAAATAATTTATTTATTAAAGTATACTTTAACTTATTATATGATCATTAATGATACTATGATTTAAAAAATAGATTTTTTCAAGAATTGTTTAAACAAATTAGACTGATTATTAATTAATAAATTTATAAACAAACTGCATATTTGTAATGTACGTAGAAATTATATTATATACAAATTAAAAAAAAAAAGATCAGAATCTATTGAGTTGATCCGGAGATACAGAAAATTGTATTAGTTTGAAATTGCTTTTTTGAACCGTTTGAACTATATTTTTGAAAAATCGGAGAGGGTGCTGTGAAGATACAATGTTTGTGCAAATTTTTTAACAAAAAATACAAATCCCATTCTTTAAAACGGCATCAATGAAATTCCTTATTTATTATAAACAAATTAACTGTGAATTATCAAAAAACACATGGCTAACTTTGTCCCAAATGAACCCAGACTAAATTTTTTTATTTGAAAATTCGTGTTAAAATATTAGTTTTTCGAATATACACTCACCGGCAGAGAAAACGGGCACCCCAAAAAATGGGTCATTTTTAATGTCTTGTATTTCCTAAACCTGATGTCCGATTTAAGTAATTTTTTTAATATGTTATAGCCTTATTCTTTATCAATATCGCTGTAATAATATTGTTGCTAGACAGATACATTGTCATTGTATACAGGGTGTACGAATCAAACTGTGTTTTTTTCTCAAAATTTGGAACACCCTGTGGAATGTTCTAGCTTTTATAAAATACTGAAATTATAACCAAACTATAGCCTCAGGTTTTCTTAACATTCTGTTTTTTGATTCATTCGCTTATGTTGGATAATAAAAAAGTTAAGCACTTTAACAACTACCCCTGTTTTTCGTTAATACAGGGTGTTTTTAAATAAGTACGGCAAACTTTAAGGGATAATTCTGCATGATAAAATAATGACAGTTTGCTTTATAAACGTATGCCCGCAAATGCTTCGTTTCCGAGATAGGGGGTGTTGAAATTGTTCTTACAAACTGACGATTTATTTATTTCTCTAAAACGGTTTGTGATATGCAAATGAAATTTGGTAGATTTTAAGAGGTAGTTATTGCGCATTTTTGGCATACAATTGAGAATTTTATATTCACCATTGGCGTGCATACGGGATATATCTAAAATATTTATACCCGTATGCACGCGAATGGTGAATATAACATTCTCAATTGTATGCCAAAAAATGCGCAATAACTAGCTCTTAAAATCTACCAAATTTCATTTGCATATCACAAACCGTTTTAGAGCAATAAATAAATCGTCAGTTTGTAAGAACAATTTCAACACCCCCTATCTCAGAAACGAAGTATTTGCGGGCATAAGTTTATAAAGCAAACTGTCATTATTTTATCATGCAGAATTACCCCTTAAAGCTTGCCGTACTTATTGAAAAACACCCTGTATTGACGAAAAACAGGGGTAGTTGTTACAAGTGCCTAACTTTTTTATTATCCAACATAAGCGAATGAATAAAAAACAGAATGTTAAGAAAATCTGTGGCTATAGTTGGGTTTTAATTTTAGTATTTTATAAAAGCTACAACATTCCACAGGGTGTTCCAAAATTTGAGAAAAAAACGCAGTTTGATTCGTACACCCTGTATACAATGACAATGTACCTGTCTAGCAACAATATTATTACAGCGATATTGATAAAGAATAAGGCATATTAAAAACATATTAAAAAAATTACTTAAATCGGACAGACAGACGGACGGACGGACAGACTTAAATCAGGTTTAGGAAATACAAGACATTAAAAATGACCCATTTTTTGGGGTGCCCGTTTTCTCTGCCGGTGAGTGTATAAAAAGATTGTTCCTAAGGACAATATTTTTAAAGTTATTCTAAATGTTTATAAACTACAAAATTTTAAAAATTTGGCATTAGGATTTTTGATTAATTAATTAATTTTTTTATCTTTTTTTACTACATTTTAATACTATCAATCTTCTACTTTCATTTGGCATACTCAGAATTGCCCAATGTTTTTTATTTTCTGTCTTATGTTATTGCAAAATAAAGGTCTCTGGGATAAACAAATAGAATAACTTTTAAACTAATTGGATCGGTCTCAAATTTTGAGGGTTTGTTAAGTACCAAAATACCCAACTTTGGGTGAAACCCTAAAATTCTCAGTTAAATTTAGTAAAAGTTATTAACAAATATGAATTTTCATTGTTTCAAACAACAAATAATTTCCGATAAATGAAAATACAAAAATTTATGATAACTTCACAAAATTAACAATAGTGAAAGAATATAATAAGACTTACTTTGAGTTGTAGAGCCATAAAAGAGGAAAATGTAGCCAGTTCAAAAATGAATTTAATTATTTTTGAAAATATGTAGGGAGGCAAAACTCTTGGAGTTTTGCCTAATTTCATATCAAATGGATTAAGAGAAATAAGTGCGACGCACGCCCATGGATTTCTATAAGTTCACCATACATTTGGTATTGGATTTGCGGCTCATATAGAGCTAAAAAAGAACAATGTTCTGCGAACCACCACACTGACGTCCGTCTCTATCTAACCCATCGAAAACGAAGAAAGGTTATTGGTTTCAGCAGATTTTTATGGGCCTGCATTTTTATTACGGACAACTTTAAAAATTCAAAAAACAACAGAAAATCGCAGACAAAATAAATCATAAAGCCTCTCGGTGGAATTTGAAAAATGAACAAAAACTCCACGTAGACGAATTTTAAAGCGGTTTTAATTACATTTTAAAATGAGTTCGCTTTTAGGGCACAATAGCTGAATTTATATAGGTTTATTAAATTTTAATTTGGTCCCAAGGCTAAAAATACGAAAAAAATCCAGCTTATTTTCTTCAGCTGGTTTCTTTCTTCGTTAGCATTGTTTAATTTCTTCTCTGTGAAATACTGTGATGGCTACGAGACTTATATGGGTAAAATAAATTAAAACTGCTCCTCGAAAACGATCTTTTTCTTTGAGATGCTGCAACTCGGCTCCACCAAATTGCAAATTGTTTTTTCGCAAAAGTGTTAAATGTACACATATACGCCATCTTTAATGACTTGGCTCCGATTACAGAGTATAAGGTAAATACATTGTTCAGTACCACAAAAGATAAGAAATGTTTCAGACAAAATAAAAAATAAATAGTCCAATAAAATTTGTTTAGTTAATAAAAATGCACTACATGAAACAAATATAAAAAAAACTTATCTAATAACTCATCATCAACCTTTTGAGTCCACTGCTAGACATAGGCCTGCCGTAAATAATTCCATTGCATCCTATCTTGAGCACCCTGAATCCAGTTGTTCTGGATGCGCTTGATGTTGTCTGACCACCTTGTCGGAGGACGTTCTCTATTCTAGAGTTTTCTAGGTCTCCATTCTAGAGTTTTCTAGGTCTCCATTCTAGAGTTTTATTTGTCCATCTTCCATCCTAGAATCTGACAACATGACCTGCCCAGTTCCATTTCAGTGTTGTAATCATTTGAACCGCATACGTACCATCAGTTTTTCTCCTAACTATTGTATTTGAAACTCACTCCTTGAGGGATATACTTATTTAACAGTGACCTTTCTATCGCTCTCTGTGGCACTTGTATTTTATTGATTACTTTTCTGGTAAGGGCCAATGTTTCTGCTCCATACGTTAGAACTGGGAGTACACATTGATCAAAGACCTTCCTTTTCAAGCACATGAAGACTAAAGTGCATCTGTAAAAATGTTAGTACATTTGGATGTTGAGAGGTGACTCATATTTTTTGCAGAAAATGCTTGAAAATAACTCATATAATAATAATTGAGTTATCCTCCCGCTCAAAAAGGTCCGTAACATTGTTTAAATAGTCAAAATGTCAAAAAATGAAGGAAAATTTCGATTTTTTTCTTGGTTTTTTGATAATAACTTTAAAAGTGTTCATTTTCGAGAAAAAGTTGCACCGAGATAAAAGTTGCATAAATTAATTTCCTACAATATAGGATTAACTGAATATTTTAAAAATTGTCACTCTTCTTGCAAAATAGCAATATGTTCAAAAAACCATAAAAAACAAGTATTCGAGTATTCGCATTTTACATTTTTCAACCATTTATACTACATTTAGGACCTTCATGTTTCACCCAGAAAAACTTTATATGATAAAACAATACTGTAAATTTCATTAAGATCGGTTTAATAGATTTTGCAAAATAAATTTTGCAATCCAGCTTTCGCAAAAAAAATTCATTTTTTTTTGAAATGTTGCAGCACTTAAATAAAGCAGACAGCAAGTTGAATTTTTTTTACATATAAAAGAATACTGTACCTACCTTTCATTTTCAATTTGCAAAATTAAAATCGGTATTCCAATGACCTTTGATAATGATTGATAAATTTTAATTTTTAGTACATTTCGAAATAAATAAATAAATTTGTTTATTGCAAAATAAAAACACATACGCTGTCCTTTGAAATAACACTTTTTTAGCAAAAACTTTCTTTGTTCATATATTTTAACTTAGAAAATAAAAGTATATTATTTTTAAACATATGCAATTGTTTAAACAATATTTCACAAACAATAATCAAATTAGTTTGATTTTTGTGGAATTGAAATATTAAAATACAACAAAATATAGAGTAAGAAAATAATACATTAGATAAAGATTGGAAGAAATTTTGGTGGAAATCAACTTATGTGAATCGAACACCGCTGTCCTGCGCATAGCACCAAAAATTAATGTTCCTGTTCCTTAAAAATTCCTGACGCCGTGGTAGTTAACCGATTTTTATTTTGCAAATTGCAAATGAAAGGTACAGTATTCTTCTTGTATTTGCAAAAAAAATTAACTTGCTATCTGCTTTATTTTCAGTCCTGCAACTTTAAAAAAATGAACTTTTTTTGCGTAAGCTGGATTGCAAAATTTATTTTGCAAAATCTATTGAACCAATCGTAATGAAATTTACAGTACTGTTTTACTATATCATAAAGTTTTTATGGGTGAAATATGAAGATCCTAGGTGTAGCAAAAATGGTTGAAAAACGTAAAATGAGAATACTTGTTTTTTTATTTTTTTTTTCGCAATTATTGCTATTTTGCAACAAGGATAACAATTTTAAAAATTTTTAACCCATCTTATATTATAGAAAATTTAATTACGCAACTTTTATTTTAGTACAACTTTTCTTGGAAGTGCATATTTTTAAAGTTATAATCAAAAAACGAAGAAGAAAATCGAATTTTTCCTTCATTTCTTGACATTTTGATTATTTAAACAATGTTCCGGACCTTTTTGAGTGTAAGGATAACTCAATTTTTATTATATTTGTTAATTCCAAGCAATTTCTGCAAAAAAAAAGAGTTACCTCTCAATGTCCATCTCAAAACAGATCCGCCCTGGACTATTAATAAAATCTGTTTCTTTTACTTGTTTTTTTTTTATTCCCAAACGTAACGTACTTTCTGGATAGCCTGATATTTCTTTTTCGTTTAGCTATTCTGCATTAAACCCTATCACTATATGTACTTCCTGTCAGAGGTGTTCAACTTATATAACATAAAACTTTAAAATATAATACATAATAGTAACAGACATTCATAAAAGTTTATCTATTTTTTACTGATTTGGTGATAACCATATTTTTCTAATTTGTATTCTATTCTAAGCTAAATGATGGTAGGCAGGAAGCGATACGCAATAAAAATGGATTTTTTAAAGATGCACAATGCATTCTCTCTCGTCGTTTTAATTAAAAAATATTACGCGTTATAACACAAACAACAAAACTTTTATGGTAGTACTTGGAAATTAACAACATAAGCAGATCATACGGACGTCAATAAAACATTTATATAATTATTTATATTAAATTTTCGAAGTATTATTGTCTGACGTGTTTGGAAAAGTGTCATTAGGGGTTTTATTAATAGGAAGGAATATTCGTTAACAAACCTTTTGAAATTAATAGTTCGTTTATGGATAATTTTATGTTCCACAGATATTAAAACTGTCTCAGAAGTGAATACTAAACAGGTTGAAAATGGAAAGAACAGCGGTTACACGATAACGATAAAGGATTAAATAAAATTATAACAAAAGTAAAGGAAATCTGTGAAAGTGTTTTCAAAGGCGCTAACTTAAAAAAGAAGGCTTGGATAAGAGAAAACATATTTATTGGAATTGGTAGAACAACGGCGACTAGCGAAAAACTATAAAAATATTAGTCCGTTCTTTAACGGTAAAATATTGCAAAACCTCTAAATTTTAAAGAACCGCTTGAATTGACATGCAATTTGGCATACGCATAGCTAACAAGTCAAAGAAAAAAAGTGATATTGTGCCGATATGTGCTTTTGCCCCGGGGGTGCTTTTCACCCCCTCTTGCGGGTGAAAAAGTATTCGTCCAAAGTAAATCCGGAAATTGATAAACTGACTAATTTTAAGTAACTTTTGTTCTATAGAGTTTTTTCACTAAGTCAATGCTTTTCGAGTTATTTGCCAGTGAATATGTTCATTTTTTCAACAAAATAACCACACTTTTAGACGGTTTTTTGCAAATAACTCAAATAGTACGTATTTTGTCGAAAAAACATTCATAGCAAAAATATAGCCCGTTAAAAGTTTAAAAAAATGGTGTATATATCACGTTTATATACCTGGTAGAAGCAGAGTTATAGCTAATTAAAAATAGGTTCATATTCGTCAAATTCCAAATGGAATACTTTAACGTGAAATAACCAAAAATGAAGCACATTTCGGGGAAAACTCATTACAACTTATTTAAAGTGTTTAAAAAAAGCTTCATTTTTGTTTTATAAAAAAAATTTCTAGCATCAAAGTAAACATGCTCAAAATAAAGTTAGTCCTTTTTTTTGGTAAAAAAATCGGGAAAATCACCCCCCAATTAGTATCTCAAATGAACTTAATCGTTACGACTTCAAGTTTCTTGACCCGTGTATGTATTGTTTATATGATCTGTAAGTTTCATCGGTTCAAAGTCCTTATTTTTGAAAGGGCTGTAGTTAAAAGGGGTTGAACGATTCACTCATCACGAATGTATGCAAATTTAGAAACACCAAATCTCAATCAATTTTTGTCTAACAGAAAAACAAAAAAATACATGATATTCAGAAAAGCAATACTGACTTTTTTTGTTTTTCGAGATTTTTGGTATCTCTAACAATTTTAAAAAGTTATTTTGAAAAAAAGCATATTTTTCAAAATTAAAATTTTTTAAAATTTTATTTTAAAACCAAATTTTTTCCAAAATAAGCACTTTGAATCGATGAAACTTACAGATCATATAAACACAACATAAGTAAAATAATTTGTGGAGCGGTAACGATTAATTTTATTTAAGTTGCTAATTAGGGGGTGGTCTTCCCGATTTTTTTTGCCAAAACAAAAGCGACCAACTTTATTTTGAGCGTAACTTGCTTACATTTAATGCTAGAAACTTTTTATAAAAACAGCAATAAATTTTTTTTAAACAATTTAAAAAAGTTATAATGGGTTTTCCCCAAAAAGTGTTTAATTTTTTGGATATTTCACTTCGAAGTATTCTATTTGAAATTTGGTGAATATGAATCTATTTTTCATTGGCTATAACTCTGGTTTTACGAGGTCCAGAGACCTAACGCGTACACCATTTTTTTTTTACTTTTTTACAGGCTATATTTTTTCTAAGAACGTTTTTTCGACAAAATACTTACTTTTTGAGTTATTTACGAAAAACCGTCTAAAAATGTACTTAGTTATTTTGTTAAAAAATGAGCATATTCACTCGCAAATAGAGATGCATCAAGTCAAACTAGTTTGATTTTACTCAACAAACTTGACTTGACTTGAAAACCAAACTTATTTTGTAAAAAAGTTTGACTTGACTTGATTTCAATATCTTTAGGTTTGACTTGAAATCAAACTTCTTCAAACAGTTTGAAGTTTGAATACCATATTGTGTTCAGTTACGTTCGTTGTGAAGTGTGTGCTTTGTGCGATAATGTCTCAGTGGCGAATCTACGGAGGAAAAATAGGAGAAATTCCCCCCTCCCCCCCCCCCAACAAGACAAAAAAATAAATTTCAATAAACATTGAAATGTATTACCTGATAATATGATACTTAAACCACAGACAGACAAATAAAACCCTATACGCTCTAAGCTTCGCTGGTGTCGCTCCTAGCGGATTAGTAATGCAACTTTCACCGGTAATTTTTAAATTTATTATTTAATTGTTATAGCTTAATATTTACAACACAAAAAAGTAATTAAATTGTAACGGATTTCTTTAAGATTTTACAAATCATTTTGACGTTCTATTGATGAAATATTAATTTCTTACTTCAGATACTTTCACAATTATCGTGTAGATGTCGCTAAGATTAATAGATTAATTTATAATTACATATTACGGAACATATTCAGTATTTAAAACGTAAGTATATTTAAGGTAAAAATATATACCACAGCTTTGACCAACTAATATTTTTTATAATTAATGTTTTTATTTTTAATTTTAAATTAATCACTTTGACGTTTATGTCAAATTTCCAGTAAACGTTTACAGACTTGTCACTACTGGCGCTCGCGAATTTTTAAATATCCCCTCTACGTACGAGCTAACAGCGTATAAACGCGCTAGTTTATAAGTTTGGATAATTTAGAAAACTTAATGCATATAGATAGGTCAATATATTTAAAATTTAAACTAAAACATAACATTTGTAGACTGTATCTGAAAAAAAATTCAATTATAGACATAAAACCAATAACCCTATTATTATTACTCAATTATTTTTAAATATTTTCTTTTTTATATGAAATATAATCATCAGGGGTAGGCGGTATTATACCGCCTACCCCTTATTATTAACTTCGTTAATAATAATTGAATTATGCTCCTTCTCAAATATGCCCGGAACATTAATAAAAAAAAATAAAATATTTAAAAATTTCAAAAAATTTCGTTTTTTTTTCTACTTTTTTTGCTTATAACTTAAAAGCTATTTTTAGAACAAAGTCGTATATAAATAAAACAAAGATAATTAAATTTTATATCAGATGCGATTGGTTAAAAATGTCTTAATTTATCACCCTTGCTTCAAAATAGCAATAAATATAAAATAAGGGGGCAAAACAAGCCTGTCCTTATTCAATGATTTTCCATCACTTAGGTTACACTTGGAACCTTCCTAATTCGCTTAGAAAATGTTTGTAATGTGCTAAAGCCGTACACCAAATTTGGGTGCTACGGGCTTCTTTATTTAGATGGACTCACCCAAGTTTTTTTATGTATTTTGACCCGTATAACACGAATTTTTTGGGTCACAGTTGATCCGGATATCGATAAGATTGTTATAAACAAAGAACTTGAGGAAGTTTTTTCGTAGGATGCATAGTTTTCGAGATAAACGCGGTGGAACTTTAAAAAAATCGAGAAATTGCAATTTTTGAACGCGAATAACGTTTGATTAAAAAATAAAATAAAAATTAATTTTTTTATTATTAAACAAAGCTATTTGTTTATAAGCCAAAAAATTGTTAATAAATTTAAAACATTGCTGAGGCCCCTTAAATAATCCGATTTTAATAGTGTACAGTGTATTAGATAGGTAGAGCACCTCTTTATATGTAAAAAATTAGCCAACTTCTAAATGGTCTACTTTTTGTTCAGAAAGATTTTAAAAAATTTGAACTTTTTTAAAAACATTTAGATTGCAAATTTATTATGCAAAATTTATTAGGTCGATTTTAATTAAATTTGGTACACGATTTAAGTATGTTATAAAGAATTTCCTAAGCGAATTACTAAGGTTCTAAGTGCCACCAAAGTGGTTAAAAAATATTGAATAAAAACAGACTTATTTTGCCCCCTTATTTTGTGTTTATTGCTATATTGCAGAAAAGGTAATAACTTAAGACATTTTTTACCAGTCGTATATCATACCTACAAAATTCAATTATCTTTATTTTATTTCTCTACGACTTTGTTCCAAAACGAATCGTTTTAAAATTATAAGCAAAGAAAGCAGAAAAAAATCGATGTTTTTCGAAATTTTTAAATATTTAAATTTTTTTTATTAATGTCCCGGCCTCCGGGCATATTTGAGAAGGAGCATAAGTCAATTATTATTACTGAAGGTGTCACCTAACTTTATCAGCAAAAATCCGAATGCCACCTCTCACATCCAAAAATAGACGTTTTTTCGCAGATTCTTACTGGTCTATATAATGATGTAAAAAGGAAAACAACCTTTAAGAGGTAGATTATTTAACTCTTGAATTTTAAAAAATACTTCTCTATTGTACGTTTTGGAGCGAACTGACAGCTTGACACCATATGCCACCAGCGTTTTCGACCTGGCCCTTAGATAAAAGAAATAGTACAAACACTCTCATAAATATATCTCAACTATCCATTGACAAATTCCAGTTTATCTTTTTTAATTGCATCCCTTAAACGAGAATTCTGACTCAAGTGCTTTATTGCTGTTCAAAAATCAAACGCATATCCGTTTCTGCTATGGCTTGCGGTCTACGACACATAATTATAGTGCCGGCAAAAAATCTTGAAATTCTACAAAGTGAATAAAACGCATAAATTATGAGAATTATTATTTTAACTGTTAATTAAATGTAATGTAATTAATACTCTGTCATATCAATTTACTATTTTAGTTTGGAATAAGCCACAAAATTGGATTATTCTGCACACTACAATATAATAGCACTGCAATAGATATGCGCAGGTAGAACGCGTGCTATAGTAGCACCAGAATTTTTTAGTTACATTTAATTTTATAGCATATTTTAACTCAATATTTCAAACTTTCAATAGTAATTTTACCATCTTAGAGTAGGTCCACTGTGGATGTTGTAATTTTATCGACATCATGGTAATTTCTATATACTTATAGGAATGTGGTTATAAGTCTTTACACATTATGTACTCAGATGTAAATATATAATTTAGCTCTCCAGGCCTAGAATGCCCATAGTTTGGTTTACTTTTCTTTTCCATTCTCTCCTGTTTGCTGGTTTATTTTTCCAATTTGTGATTTTAATTTCTTCTATGTCTCTTTTAACCTCGTTCTTCCATCTGGTTTTCGGTCTACTTTTCTTCTTCTTTCCTCTTTTTCCTCCCGTTAGTATTATTTTGGGAAGTCTTATGTTTGTCATCCTTTGGATATGTCCCAACCACCTCAGTCTTTGTGATTTGATGATCCCTGATCCCTTCTATATTCGGTTCTCCATAGATCTAGTTCTACATTTGGTATTTTTATCCACATTCCATTTCATAGCTTTCCTACAAATATTTTCCTGAGGACTTTTCTTTCCCACACTTTCAGCATGACTTGTTCGGATTTGTTCATTGTCCGTGTTTCACTGGCATATAATGCTATAGGTGTTATCACTGTCTATTTTCAATCTTAGCCTTTCTAGATATGTTTTTACTTCTTAAGTTGTTTAGAGCAAAGATACAAAGATTACCAGCCATATTTCTCGCTTGGTTTTCATCTTTCATATTTGGTCTCCTAGTGAATATCGCTCCTAGATATTGGTATAATTCTACTTCTTCGAATTTATATGATTTTCTTTCTGTGCTTATTGTCCTGTATTGTCCTTGTATGTATTCTCGTTGTATTCATTCTATATATTTAGTATTTTCTTCATTTATGTATATCCCCTTCTTTCTCGCTATAGTCTCTAGTCTTTTTATTATTTCTTTTAATTCTTGTTTATTTCTGGCTATCAGTACTATATCATCAATTTTGTCATCGGTAACTAGCATCTAACTCGACAAAAAAGTATATCTACTAAATTACTAAATAAATTATTTTTCAAACTCTCAAACTAGTTTGACAAACAGTTTGAATATTCAAACCTGTAACTATGGACCAGTTTGACTTGACTTGAATTATTTGTCAGAAGGTTTGACTTGAGTTTGACTTGAAATTATGTCAAACTCAAGTCAATTTCAAACATTCAAGTCAAACTTGTACAACTCTACTCGCAAATAACTCGAAAAGTGTTGAATTGGCGAAAATGCTCTATAGAACAAAAGTTACTTAAAATTAATCAGTTTATCCATTTCCGGACTTTTTTAGACTTATATTTTTTCACCCCCAAAGGGGGGTGAAAGTCACCCCCAGGGGGCACAATATCACTTTTTTTCTTTGACTTGTAAGCTATGCGTATGCCAAATTCCATGTCAATCCAAGCGGTTCTTTAAAATTTAGAGCAAAAACCGTGAAAGAATGGACTAATACAAAAAAAAACGTAAATCAACGTAAAATACGAGAAGCAAAGAATCAATCAACATCTAACCAAACAGTGTCATGAAATTAAAGAACTCGAAAATAGATACGACACGTTTAACATAATAGCAGTGCTGTTTGTCTCTTATTGAATACACCTACTGTACATATTCAGTAAGAGACAAACAGCACTGGCACATGATATACATGATGAATATGGTAAAGTAATATTTGAAGTAGAGGATAGACTTAAAGAAAGGGAAAATTTCATTACGAACCTGTTCGAAGACGATAGTAGTTAGTTCAACTCCGGATAATACGAGTACTAACTGCGACGGACCCCTAATAATACGCTGTGAATTACCTAATACATAATACAAGCCATACAGTAATTAAAAAAATGGTAAAGCGACCGGTCCTGATGAAATTTCAAGTAAAATAATATGCAAGCTTATAGATAGCAATGTTTTAGAGGCTAAACCGTCGTTTTTCAATATGTAGGTACCATGTATACCAGCGGAAACCTCTTTAATGGTTGGTCTAATTCTAATTCATTGTCAATAGCTCTACGTAAGAATAAAACAGCAAAAACCTGTGCTGATTATAGAACCATCGCTTTGTTAAGCCATTTATTGAAAATTTTTCTGAAAGTATTGCATGGCCGTATCTACAGTGTGGAAGGCACTTATTGAATAATTGTAAAGACTGAAATGGTTTTGTACACACTTATGACTACTGAATGACAGGGAGAGAAGAGTGCTTTTGAAGTGCCTAGCTGAACGCTTTCGGCTTATAAATCCATCTTCAGAGCCATAGGTACTTTCCTCTTTTCTTTCTGGCAACTTTATTTTTTATTCTAGTATACACTATTTTATTGAACTCTTCCTTAATTTTTCATGAAACTTTTGCCTTTATTATGGAGTCTTTTATTTGGGATATCAGTGTTGTATTTTACTGTTTTTTTTTCGCAGAGTTTCTTGAGTTTCATGCTAAATCTATCTATTATTTGGTTGTAATCTGATCTTATACCAGCCTCAGGGTAAGTTTTGATGGATTTGATGGAGTTTATTTGTACCTACCTGTTATGTATTTACTAATGAGTAGATAGCTAATTTGATTTTGTTGTGATTATGTTTTGAACCATTGTTTTGAAGATGTTTCTTCAAATTCACACTTGTTATTCAAATGTTAAGATAGCCAAGTTAGCTTAGTTCCACTTCTTCTAAATGCTCGAAGAGAATTAATGAATCACTATCAGATGAATTCCAGATGATGATGGTATCAAAAGAATTGAGTTGTGGTGGGACTCTTTCGTGTTATGGAACACTTTTTACAAAAATTTTTATTAATAGATTTGAAAACGGTGAAAACTTATACGGTGTCGAAGCATGGACATTAAAAATATCCACCATTAATCGTTGGGAGGTCTCTGAAATGTGTACACTAAAAATACCATGGATGGCTATGCTGACAAATGTGGCAGTGGTAAAGAGAGCAAATGCTGCTCGCGAGATGCTTGATAACATCAAATGTAAAAAAAGAAGATGGCCTATTTTGGACACGTAGTAAGGGGAGACCGATATAATATTCATCTACTTATTATGATAATAAAGAAAAAATCGAAGGAAGCAAAGGAACTGGTAGAAAACAGGCCTCTTGATTGAAGAATATCAGGAAGTGAACAGGAATAAAGAAAGCAGAACAACTATTTAGAATAGCTCGAAACAGAGACAGTTTCGCCATGTTAATCGCCAACGTCAAGGGGACTTGATAGGGCGCGTTAAGAAGATTTAAAAACACAAAAATATTGCTTACGTGCCCAATAGTTTAGACTTCAAAATAATCAAACTTAGAGGCGAAATGTATCGATTTTTTTGGCATATAGTGGATACCAACTATTTATGGCGTAAGTTCTCTGCATAATGGCGTGCAACTGTAATTATTTCGCTGTAACTGCACCAGCAATTAACGCATCCCATTCAAAATTTTAATAAGCCCATATATCATAGCACTATATTTTCTCGGTAAAATGTATCAGTCTTCATCTCATCCAGCATCCAGCAGAAATTCACATTCGAAGCCATATTTGTAGAGAACTAATAAACTTCCCGGTGATTTACAATCTTTTTGACGTTTATAGTCAAGTTAAAAAGTTTTATCTGCAGTTATCTCACAAAGCACTGGACTAATGCGTAAAAGATTAAGCAAATTTTTCTTTTTTACCCCGCGGTATTTTGCTTCGTATTATATATTCTTCCAGGTGTATTAGTACGGGTGGAGGCTTCAAAATCTTCGTTCAGAATTATGTATAGCAATATCCATATTTCATTTGGTTCTTGTCCTTTCCAGCTCAGTGAAGCCGCTACTTGTCTCTAAAACAAGGACATATTGCTATATCTTTCCAGTGCTACTGTATGGAATGGAAGCGTGGACTCTAAGTGACTGCATAAATGCTGGGAAGCCTTTGAGATATGGGTATACGGACTAATGCTAGGAATAAGCTTGATGGACAGATAGTCTAAGAGCTAGTGAATCCTACTAACGGTCTTCCTGTAACGCTAGAAACTTGTATAGTGATAATTCATAGCACACCAAGACTAAAAACCATGACCTGGCAGGCATCAGCTCTGCACGTGTATCTACCAGGTGAATCGAAAAGTACAAAAGGGGGTAAAATAAACTTTCTCCTGTAAAGTTTAAATTTGAGTATGTGTTTGAGTAAGTCATTTAGAAGAAATGTGTACAATGACAGGCGATTATGAACAGCATAAGACCTTGCCAGGCGAGAGGAAAGATTAGTGTTTTTTCCTAAAATTATTTTTTTTGCATCAAACAAAGTTTTCTTTAGGGTTTTTGAATCATTCCAAACAGAAAAGGCCTTTAATTACTTTTTTCTTAGGTTAATAGTTTTTGACATATTATAAGCGATTAAAAAATTTAAAAATTGCGAAATCGACCATTTTTAACCCTGAATCGGACATTTAACTGAAAATTTCAATGTTGCCAAGGTAGGTAGATATTCTTTAAACATCGATTGATGAAATCCCGAAAAGTCTTTTGCAATACAATATCGAAAACCCCTTTTAAATTGCTAATCAAGCGGGGGCAACACTGTAGTATAAGTGAGGACGTTTGAGTTTGCATAAATTCATTATCTCGAGAATGGGCAAATTTGATGACAAATCCTCAGACAGGTCGATTTTTATTTTTAAATTAGGACTTTTTGGCATATTGTATCATACTATTGACGTCGTAATCGATGATTTTTTAAATGAGGGTAGGGGTTGTGTGATAGCTCATTTGAAAGTTTATTTATTTCTCTATTCAGTGATATAAACATTAACATAATTATTTATACAGTGTGTTAAAATTTTTTTTATTAAATTAATTTACACAAAAAGAAGAAAAATTTTTGCACACCCATTTTTTTGAGTTATTTGCGAAAAACTGTCTTAAAGCGTGTTTTTTTTTGTTGAAAAATAAACAAATTCACTAACAAATAACTCGAAAATATTGACTAAAGTTGCTTAGAATTAGTCAGTTTATCCAATTTCGGACTTATCTTGAACATCTTGAACAGGGGGGGCCGTGGCCCCCCTATCTTTTCGGTTTCTGTAAACTGTATATGGTTATCCATATACAAAATATAATGTGCAACATCTTCACGTCTGCCCCCCTCTGAAAATTTTTATATGGGCGCCCGTGGCAGTTGGTGATAAATACCAGCCTGATTTTTGCATGAGAGTTTAACGAAAGGGTGACGAATAAATTGGAAGTTCTATCCGACAAAATACATGGGTCGTTTTCGTAGTATGACGTTCCAAATTTTTAACCTGTTCCACAATTAAAACTTCCCCTGTTGCAGTGTTCCCATACATCAAAGTATGTCCGACTAGACACCGTTAAGCTATTAACAAATTTTCAGCTTGCTATTATTCAACTTTTTTGGTACGCGGGATCCAGACCTAATATATTCTATGACATAGGATGATTTATATTTAATGTTTGTTAAAAACTTTTGATATTCAATGTGTGTTTTTATTGGGCGGGTGGGCCCGCATCCCAACTGGAACCAGGGCCCGCAGATCTATTGGTACGCCACTGCTCTCTGCCTATTCTCCTTAACACTTATATAAACTGCTCGTCAAAAGTTAGGGATATAGAAAATTCTGCTGAATTTTTATAGTAGATTTTTTCGTGAACAGATTAACGGATTCCGCTAATTTTTTTTTATTATTTTAGACTTTTCTTTAGTATTTACACAGTTATGCAAAGGTTTACTCAAACTTTTTTTTTTGTACTTATACCGGGTGGAAGAAAAGAAATGTTTTTCTTATGTTAAGTTTGAGATGGCCTGTAGGGAGGACGAGGTACAAATGGGAGTATATATCGAAATCGTATTGTAGTCTTGTTTCGTAAACATTTTGTTTTTTGAATGTCACTGATATCTTTAGAAGTAAAAAAATAGACGGTTTTGTAATTTAACATGTGTTTTAACCGAAACAAAAGTTTGAGACACCTTGTAGGGAGAAAAAGGCACAAAGGTGAGTATACCTCCATATTTTGTTGTAATCTCATATTTCGTGTATATTTTATTTTTTTAATTTCTCTGATATCTTTAATAACAAAGAAACTAGACGATATTACTCTTTAAAATGTGTATTAATGACGTCATGCGTCACATCACACACGTGAAACATAGAAAAACATATTAAAGAGTAATACGGTCTAGTTTCTTTGTTATTAAAGATATTAGAGAAATTAAAAAAGTAAATTATTCAAAAAATATGAGACTACAACATAATATCGGGGTATACTCATCATTGTGCCATTTTCTCCCTACAAGGTGTCTCAAACTTTTGTTTCGGTTAAAACACATGTTAAATTACAAAACCGTCTATTTTTTTTTGTTTTTAAAGATATCAGGAAAATTCAAACAATAGCATGTTCACAAAACATAAGACTACAATATTATTCTGATGTATACTCACATTTGTACCTCGTTCTCCCTACAGGGTGTCTCAAACTTAACACAAGAAAAACATATTTTTTTCTTCCACCCGGTATAAGTACAAAAAATAAGTTTGAGTAAGCCTTTGCAAAATTGTGTAAATACTAAAGAAAAGGCTAAAATAAAAAAAAATAGCGGAATCCGTCTGTTCGCGAAAAAATCAACTACGAAAATCAGCAAAATTTTCTATATCGCTAACTTTTGACGAGCAGTTTATTCGTGACACTATCTACACATGAAATCCTTAACACTCTTCTAAACTCCACATTTCGAACGCGATTACCGAGAAAATTAATTAGTATCTTTGAAAAATCTAAACGCAAAATGAAAGATTACATTATTACCGAGGGCAGAAAATCCCTAAAAACCTCTATAATGTTTTTACTTGAATAAGATACAGGGGTAAAAAAAGAGAAAATTGAGTGTAACCTTTAATTTAAAATATTTTATTGAAAAAAAACCTTTTGTTTATTCTAAGAGACTTTGGCTTTCGGTAATGTTGTAATCTTTCAATCTGCGTTTAAATTTTCCAAAAATATTATTAGTTTTTTTAGAATTCGAAAAAAAATGAATGCATTTAAAAAGCATTGCAAGCAAATTTTGTGCCGACGCTCTTAAATAAAGAATATGGTATTTAATATAATAGTAATCGTTAGAACTTTACCGCACTGAGCAGATGGGACGTGAATTATAAATTGTAAAATTCCCTCATCTTCCTTAGTCTTAGCATCCGTTATGGCTTGCAAATTGTAGAAGCATCGGAGGTTTAACCAGAGAAGGTTCCCATTGTTTTCAGTCTGGTGGGATGTAGAATAACATTATGTTGATTTATATGCCATTGGATTGGAAACTTAGTCGTTTTATAGTAATAATATATTTGCTTTAAAAAATATGAATATTTTCTTTTTTTTTAGGGATAACTCCTGCAGGTTGCAGGAGGAGCTATCCCTTTCGATAATTATTTATATATTGTATGCTATACAGCATAAAACATACTAAGATCGTTAAGTAGAAAATAAAAATTGAAATAATACGGGCAAAAGGCAGAAGTAAAATTCATTTCATCTTCAAAGTACCAGCAACAAAACGCTATAGATATATTATTTTTACACAATAGCCTCTGAAAAGCCTCGTAAAAAACTCAAATCTCCATAAATTTCAGGTAACCACTTTTTCAAATATTCATGTATGTATATTAAAATAAGCATCATAAAAAATTAATTGTAAAAATTTTACCTGAGCAAATACCAACCGTAAATCACCTTTCCAGACCATTTAGATGGACACTTAAATTAAAATGCCTTTAAGACACTTTTTACTTTACGCGTTTTAGGTCTCTCAAGCCACATAAAATAAATAGAAGGGTTTTTTCTACTTCAACTACAACATTATTGTTAGGCCAGTCGATGAAAGGGAAATACGGCGATACCCTGTAAATCCCAGTGTCAGCAGTGAATTGCGTGAAAATTTGGATTTACATAAGTTTCTCTTACCTTCCACTTTTTTGGATTTAGCCAACGGGTTCAAGGTTGCTTTTACTTGGAGGGGTGAAAGGTTTTTTAGGATAAAAAAACGTCAGTTCAAGATAGGTTCAGAAATGGATGAATCGACTAATTCTAAGCAACTCTCGTTCTTTAGAGTTTTTTTTTTCACTAAATCAACGCCTTTTGAGTCATTTGAGAGTAAAAATGCTCATTTTTCAACACAAAATCCACGTTTGTCGACGGTTTTTCGCAGATAACTCAAAAAGTAAGTATTTTATCGAAAAGATACTTATTCTTAATATTAGCAAAAATGTAGCATATAATAAAATGAAAAAAAAAATGGGTGTAGGTATGCACGAAGTCTGAAGACCCATTAGTAGAAGATCTGTAGCTCATGAAGACCAGCTACTTCTTCGTCAAATTCAAAATCGAATATTTCAACGTGAAATATCCAAAAAATGAAGCACTTTTGGGAAAAAACTCATTACCTACAACTTTTTAAAAGTGTTTGACAAAAATCTTTATTTTTGTTTTTTATAAAAGTTTGTAGCATCAAAACTAGGCAAGTTACGCTCAAAATAACTTTGGTCACTTTTTTGGCAAAGAAAGTCGTGAAAATCACCCCAAATGAAATTAATCGTTATCGCTTTACAGTTTACTTTATAGATGTATGTTTTATAAATATGATCTGTAAGTTTAACAAGTTCGTAGTGCTTATTTTTGAAAACATTTGATGTCACAAAAAAAATATTTTGTAATTTTGAAAAAATGTGGTTTTTTCGAAATAACTTAAAAAGTATTAGTGATTCGAAAAATCTCGAAGAGTAAGCAAATGTAGCTTTTACTTTTTTCAATATTTTTTGATGTTTTTGTTTTTCTATAAAGCAAAAATTGGTTAAGATATGGTGTGTTCAAAGTTTGCATACAATTGTAATTAATGATTTTCACGTAATTCAAGCGGTTTCAACTACAAGCCTGCCAAAAATAAGCGTTTTTTTTATTTAGCTTAGCGTCTCGACAACTAATGGTCAATGTTGTTCTGAAGCTATTTCCTTGTGGCATTTTTATGATTAATTATTTAAATGAAATATATATAAATAAGAATGCAGTAGGATGTGGTTACCCATACTGAAAGAGGAAGTCAATAGAAAGAAAATACCAAGATTAGTAAGTCAATAATATCGAGCTAGTACATATTTTATATTTTAGTATTACTTATATATCTAGTATTATTAATATTATTTATAATTTAAACATGTTACAAGTCAGAATTTGGTATTATTTTTTGAGAGTAAATTAATGTAAGACCAAATACTTACGATGTCGGGATAGTATCACAGGGTTTTTCCTGGTTTTCCCTTGTGATTTACTATGAAGTCTCTAACGCAAGAATTTTACTGTCGTTGCATTTGGTTGTCTTTTTAAAGACATATCACATGCTATAATTTTTTATGACGGATATTCTTGAGTTGGGGTTAATTTCATGTAATCGAATGAACTATCTTTCAGTAAGTCGTCCCAGGAACGCAACTCATAAATATTGGCAATATCATTTTAAAGTCTTCTACTTTAAAATGTATAATATATGTCTGAATTGCCAATATAAATGAGTGAGATTAAATAAATTATTAGAAGAATTTTTTTGCTTAGCAACAACACTTTAGTTTATTTTAGTAATATTTTGTATTTTGACAACGGCACCCGATTTGGGCGTCGAAACGTTAATAAAATTATTTTTTTCATTTTAATTGTGGCTTATTTCCCATTTAAATAATTAACTAATGGTCATTGGCATGGTACAGTGTATTTTGCAATCAGATACCTAGAATCTGTAGTGTGTGCGTTCAGTAAATGTCTTGTTACTTAGTAAAGTCGACTTTTGTCTTTACAAAGAAACGCTAATTGTATCCGTATCCGAACGTCTTTGGTCACTCAGGTGAGTATCAATCCCAAAAGGATAGATATTCGGACAGTTGAGATTCGGACTCGCGACCCATGGATCCAAAGGTAGGCTTTTTTAAGCATGTTATAGCTTAAAAACTAACCTGAATTATATTAGGTTAGATTTGAATAAAAAAATCCAAACATATTTTAGTAGATACATATCAGAACTTGAGCAGTGCAAGAAATGCACTAAATATATTTCTGCAAGAAATGTGCTATAGAACCTATTTTTCATGAGCTGCAACTCTGCTTCTACTGCGGATCTACAGATTTGATACATACACAGTTTTTTATCTTCTTATAAGCTACATGTTTGCTAAAAAATTTTTTTCGATAAAATACTTACTTTTTGAGTTATTTGCGAAAAACCGTCTGAAAGTATGGCTTTTTTGTTGAAGCATTTTCACTCGCACATAACTCTAAAAGTATTGAATTAGTGAAAAAACTCTACAGAACAAAAGTGGCTTAGAATTAGTCGATTTATCCATTTTCGAACTTATCTTGAACGTATGCTTTTTCACCACCAAAAAGGGGTAGCTTTCACCCCACAAGTAAAAGCAACCCTGAGCGGCTCAAGTCCAATAATGAAGTACATGGTAATAGGAATCTTATCCAAATTTTCAAGGATATCCGTCATGACGAGGAAAATTACACTTAAACGGTCACTTACTGGGCTATATTGCATTGAGTCGAACGTGTGGTCAGATAAAAGTGTCCTATGGTGTTCTCGTATTTGTACACTTTATTAAATGGTCCGTCTTTTCTTTGATTAAATGTTTCTCTTTTAAATTGTTTCATTGTCGGTGAATTATCATACAATTATTTAAGTAATAGTCATTACGAGACGTGGAATATGTAAAGACGATGACAGTCCTCTCAATATACAAGGGTAAGGTGAAATTGACTTGTCTAGACCATAATTGGTATTGATATCATAGGTTTATCGTTCGTATTGGGAGATTATGTCACACGTCGGCAGGGTCGCACCCCTGAAGTAGATCTATCTTCTCTTTTAGGTACATTCCCGGGAGAAGATCTACTTCAGGAATGCGACCCTGCCCTCGTGAACCATAATTATCTCCCAATATTTTGGTACCTGAAAGGAATTATCTCCTAGATCCATTCTCACACCTAATTACTAAAGTTTCCCTTCCCAGATCCTACTCTGATCCTGATGTCGGGAAGCAGCAACATCACCATAAAGGTAGAGCGTAAGGGAAATGATCCTGGCGTATCCTTTAGGGCGTATCTTTTACTGAAGGTCTGGATTCGATTTTGGATTGTAGGGGTGTTGGCTACTTGGTGTATTTGTGGTGAAGGATAGGATAGTCTCAACGTTTATCCAAAATCCT
Source organism: Diabrotica virgifera virgifera (assembly GCF_917563875.1). Taxonomy (NCBI): domain Eukaryota; kingdom Metazoa; phylum Arthropoda; class Insecta; order Coleoptera; family Chrysomelidae; genus Diabrotica; species Diabrotica virgifera. Next base: position 6,657,697 of record NC_065447.1, read on the forward strand.
CCTGGGGATTGGTCTCCATGTTGTAATTAGATTGTTTATGACAATGTATCGTTTGTTTACTGTAGGAGAGTCTCTCTCTATTCACGACGATAGTCCTAGTGAAGAGGAGTATAAATAGAGGTAGGTATATAGAAGAGTATGGAGGTAGTAAAATCAGTAACCTATGATGCGCAAATGATATATTTATCATCCTCCTAAGTGCCTTCCCTATTTTGGTTGGCGATCAATATGGCAAATATTCTCTCTGTTCTGGGCTTGATGAATTAAGTCATTTCCTGTTGTGTGGGTCAAATCTCTGATGTTTCGTAGCTAAGATTTTTTCTTTCTTCCCATACCCCTTTTACCTTCGATCATGCCTTCTAATATCACCTGGAGCTGCTCAAATTTCCTATGGCGCATTATGTGTCCTAGATGTAACGTCTTTCTAATTTTGTTAGTATTGACCAGATGCGGACGTGTGTTCATTCTCTTCAGTTCTTCTTCATTCGTAGTTCTGCTTGTCCACCTAGTCCCCCTCCAACTGAACTAACGATGAGAGGAAACATCATCCAATCTACCCCATCAGTGAAGTATCTAGGCGTCCACCTGGACAGTAGACTCAACTTCAACCTGCATACAAGGAAAAACAAAAAAAAAGCCACTACGGTAAAAAGACTAATCCTACCTTATATTTTCAGGTCCTCTCCATTGTCAAAGAAGAAGAAGATACAACTATACCAAGCATACGTGAGGTCCATGATGTTATATGCAGTGCCAGTTTGGAGTTCCACAGCCAACACCAACTGGAGAAGATTAGAAGGCACCGAAACGTCATGCTACAGAATCATCGAAGGCTCAGCATGGCAGGACCGGCTGACAAATGCAACCATCCAGGAAAGGCTCCAGAACACACCACTGAGGGAGGTGGCTGAGAAAAGGACACATTACTTCTTCCACCAGGCCACAAGAAGACTCCTAAAGACCAGGAACATCCTCGAGAATAACAGGATCCAGAGGATGTTACGAGAAAAACACCGTCTGATCGACCACATGATCAGACGATAGCCAGGTGGTTGCAAACTGGTCAGGAAAGTAGGTACGTAGCCAGAAAAAGTACCTACAGAAGAAGACGTCCAGGAAACAATCAACGAGTGAAGAATCAAGTCCCAAGGATGCAGTTCAAAGGAGGTGGTGCACATAGCGGAACACTTAGATGAAGAAATGAAATATCTTAAGTTTTTAGAATGCAATGTAAATTTTATTAGGCAATAAACGTTTTTATTTTTATTTTTATTTTTATTTTTATTTTTATTTTTATTTTTATTTTTATTTTTATTTTTATTTTTATTTTTATTTTTATTTTTATTTTTATTTTTATTTTTATTTTTATTTTTATTTTTATTTTTATTTTTATTTTTATTTTTATTTTTATTTTTATTTTTATTTTTATTTTTATTTTTATTTTTATTTTTATTTTTATTTTTATTTTTATTTTTATTTTTATTTTTATTTTTATTTTTATTTTTATTTTTATTTTTATTTTTATTTTTATTTTTATTTTTATTTTTATTTTTATTTTTATTTTTATTTTTATTTTTATTTTTATTTTTATTTTTATTTTTATTTTTATTTTTATTTTTATTTATTATTGTATAGCTTATTCTTAGTGAATAATAATGATAATGATATTAACATAGTGAGACAAACACACACAAAAACAAACACAAATGATATTAACATATTGAGAATATTTAAGGGAACCAACAGGCTGTTGTAAGCATTAGATGGAAATAGCACGGATTCGCAACAGATAAGTAGAGGATTGATACAGGGCTCTGTACTTTCACCATTACTATTTACTGTATACTCCGAAGAGTTATTTAAATAAACACTTGAAAACAGCACAGAAGGAATTAAGATAAATGGTGAAAATATACATAAATTAAATTTGTTATGCCGACGATACAGTCATTATCGCTGAAAGTGAAAAAGGCCTTCAGACGCTTCTAAACACAATTTGTGATACTGGGGAACAGTTTGGTTTAATAATAAACAAAAAGAAAAAAAACCATGGTGATCAGCAAGAGGGTAAAGTCATCACAAGGATCCGCAGATAAAAAATGAAGATATCGAACAAGTGGATAAAATGAAATACTTAGGGAGTCTGGATCACGAAAGATCTAAATCCGAAATCAGCAATTCGATCAAGAATATAGCAATCAAGTGCAACCTTTTTGAAACTGAGGAAATTTCTGAGTAACCAAGAACTCGATCTGCAAATCCGATATCGGATGGTATATCACTATATTCTTCTTTTTTATGGTAACGAAGCTTGAACTGTTAATGTTGATTTAATGAGAAAGCTGTAAGCTTTTGAGATTTTTAGGAGAATTTTAAAAATACCGTGGACCGATCATATTACGAACTAAATGGTGTTGCACAGAACGGTTAGGGCCGGTATTTCCAACCTCACTTAAGCCAAAGCTTACTTTAAGCGCTTGCTTAAGCTTAGATGCCTGTATTTCCACTTCAATTTGAGGCTGAAGCCTAGGCTTAAACCAAATAATTTTAAGCTCGCGCGGGAGTTGGTTTAAGCCTTTGCTTAAAATTTGTTTTCTGTTTTTTGAGGTTATTTCTATAGATTATTAATTATAGAGTTGTTTTGAAAACCAACTTTTAAGTAATAACGTTATTATTGGATTATTAAATAATAATATATTAATTTATTAATCGTAATAACGATTATTAAAATTCTTACTACTTTTGGCACTTAGCTAAGGTGTAGGCACATGAAAATTGTTTATTTCTACAATGCTTGGTAGCTATATTTATTTTACAAAAATAAACTTACATTCCAATTTGACATTTTAAGGAATATATCCAATAAACAAAATTACAAAGACGGATCTATTGCTTATGCAAAATAACAATAAAAATATAACCAGAGAAAATATAGACAATAAACTAAAAACACATGTACATACACAAAATTAAGTGAAGTAAAAATCACGATTATTAGACTTTATTACGGTTGTCTTGTCCGACGGTGGTGGGGAGACTTATATTTTTGACTTTACGTCACAAGAGTTTACATTCCCATATTTTTAAATTATTTTCGATCATTGAATGTGTGTTATTGTATATATATGTGTATTATTTGTGTTATTATGAAATAATAAGACAAATAGTACACATTTTATCTTATACCGGGTGGTGAATCGTAAAAAGGGCCATAGGAAACTCAATGTAAAATTCTGAATTGTTGAATTCCTGCTTCCCTAATTATTCTACATCAAAAGTCATGAGAGATTACTTAGAGAGAATTAAAATCTGTATTAAAATCAAAAGTTAAAATTGTTCTACGATTTAAATGCATTCCAAAATTTTGAAAAATATGATACATTTGCCACAATTGGTATGCGTGTAAAAGTAAGGCCACACGTTACTATTTAACTGACAGTGCTCACACCATTGACTGAATAAAAAAATCTTTATTATTAATCCTTTCTCCGCAACTGAGGGTATCTTATCAACTGTATTGTTTTTAAACAATAGATGATAAAATAAAAATATTGACAGTTCAAAAATGTGAACATTATTGCATTGTGTGTGGCCTAAGTTTGGGCTGAAAACTAAAATGTATTACATTTTTACAAAATTTTGGAATAGGTTTAATTCATAGAACAATTTTAACAGTTGTGTTCAATGCAGATTTCAATCCTCTTCAAATAGTTTCTAATGTTTTTTGATGTAAAATAATTATTAGGGAAGCTGGAATTCAACAGTTCAGAATTTTACATTGAGTTAATGCAAAACTTTGACGCATGTCAAAATTCTCAATGTGTTTTAATTGTATTCATTTTTTTCGAATACTGAGAAAACTAATAAATATTTTTGAAAATTTTTAACTCAGAATGAAAGACTACATTATTACCGAGGGCTAAAAGTCCCTGAAAACTTCTATAATGTTTATTTTAATAAGTTACAGGGCTGAAAATAACAGAGAAGTGTGATATTTAATTTCAAATATTTCATTCAATAGAATCTTCTTGTTTATTCTAAGGGGCTTTCCGCCCTCGGTAATAATGTAATCTTGCATCCTGCGTTTAAATTTTTCTAAAATACTTGGTTTTATCAGGATTCGAAAAAAATCATATTACGATTCAAATGACAGTAAACTCTCGTGACGTAATCTCACCCTTAATGTTCATTGGTTAGTCGATTTAGGCAACCGTAGTAATGTCTAAGAACCGTGAGTAAAAATAACATTGATACAGATGACAAGATAAAATTAAATGTCAACAGTAGTGTTTTTTACCTCAGAACAGTTAGCTCTGGCACTTTGACGTATTCAGAGGTATACTACATTCGCTCTCGCGAGATTTTTTTTGAGACATTCGGAATAGGAAACGTACAACACAAAAATTCCTACCTCACACTATTAACTGCTAAAATCAACTCAATCAACTTAATCTTTCATTAAAAAAAGAAGAATTATTAGAAACAGTGGGAGTGTCTACTAATCTCATAAAATTTTGTGAAGTTTATTTCTACAAAATATTTTTATTTTGTACAATAAATAATTTTCTCATTTGCTATCAATACATTATAATGGTTTAAATAAATAAATATTGATTGGCGTAAGGTTTATGTTATTTTTATGTCTGTTTACTATTAATAATATTGGATATTAGCAGGTGCGTTGGTTTTGTAGTAATTTCCAGTCACTTCTGACAACTGAATTTTTCAAAAAAGAAATTACTAACGTCAGTGTCAAAAAAATCTCGCGAGAGCGAATGTAGTATACCAAACCAATTAACTTTATAGCTGAGCATCAGTTTAGTTAAGAGAACGATGGAAATACGGCACCCAGCTTAAGCTTATCCTTAACTTTTGACACAGGCTTAGCTAAGCAAAAGCTTAAGTAGCTTTTGAAATACCGGCCCTAAGAGACAGAAAACTTTTGACCACGACTAAAAAGAGAAAATCTTTGGTCTGTCACTAAACATAAAGAAAACAAAATTCATGGTTATATCAAAGAAAAATATTAGAAACATCAACAGTGGCGTAACAAACTCCGTCGCCCCCCCCCCCCGCAGAATTGGAAATGGGCCCCCCTTTAAAAAATTACTAAATGCGACATGTGTAACAAATACCTATTTGTGTTACAGCCAACTAAATCAGCGTAAAATATGGCGATACCGTGTAATTTTCAGTGTCATCACCGAATTGCTCAACTCAAGATTTTCGAGTTATTTATGAATAAAATTCTTTATTGTTCAACAAAAAAAAAACACGTTTTTAGGCGAGTTTTTGCAAATATGTAGTTCAAAGAGTAAGTATTCGATCGAAAGGAATATTCTTAGCAAAAAGGCAAAAACGTATCTAGCTGATAAAAAATGAAACAAAAATGAAGTCTGTCGACTCAGTAAAAGGAAAGTTGTAGCTCATGAAAAGTTTTTCTTATTCGTCAAATTCCAAATCGAATATTTCAACGTGAAATAACCAAAAAATGAAATACTTTTCGGGGAAACTCATTAGAACTTTTTTATAGTGTTTAAAAGACGCTTTATTTTTTACAAAAGTTTCTAGCATCAAAACTAAGCCAGTTACGCTCAAAATACAGTTAATCTCATTTTTTGGTAAAAAAAATTATGAAAATCCCCCCCTATTTAGCACCCCAAATGAAACTAATCATTATCGCCTTACAAATTTTTTATATGACGTGTAAGTTTCACCGGTTCAAAGTGCTTATTTTTAAAAGGGTTCTAGTTGAAAGGGCTTGAATGAGTCACTAATCACGTGTATAATCAAATTTTAAACAGCCATATCTTAACCAATTTTTAACATAACCATATCTTAACAAAAGCAAGACCTACATTTCTTTACTCTTTGAGATTTTTCGTATCACTAATACTTTTTAAGTTATTTTAAAAAAAGGCATTTTTCCAAAATAAAAAAACTTTTTTTACTATGAAACCAAATTTTTTCAAAAATAAGAAATTCGAACCGGTCAACCTTACAGATCATTGTATAAACAATAAATATTTAAACAATATATATAACAAGTAAATGGTAAAGCGCTAATGATAAATTTTATTTGGGGTGCGAAGTAAGGGAAGATTCTCACGATTTTTTTACCAAAAAAAAAGTGTAAACTTTATTTTAAGCGTAACTCGTATAGGGTACATTCTATGTCAAATCACTCAGGCAAAAAATTTTGGATCTCCGATTTGTCTGAAAATTGGTAGGTATATAGCTTCTGCGGGACGTAAAAATAAGATATTTAAGGTCAAAAAATCTTCTTCTTCTTTTTTTCTCAAAATGTTATTTTATGCGATTTTACAGTGATTTGGTGTTTATTTAAACAAATTTGCATTGATCAAATTTTATAGTGTAAAAAACGTTAAAATACCGTTTTTTACATTTTCCTCCATCCCCAAAATACATTATCATCGATTTGGCTGAAAACTTGCCCACAGATAGCCAAAAGATAGGACTTTAAGTGGTTAGAAGGATTTAAATTATATTACAATACCAAAAAAGTTACATGCAGTGATATCAGACTCAAAAGTATATATTAGTCCAGTCGGGATAGCATTTGACCTTGAATGCCGAGCTGCCCAAAATTTTATTTCTCTGATCTTTAGGGGAGTCAATAGTAGCTTAAATTTAAAATCACGAATGAATTCCTCCGTTACGTTAGCAGCCATCTTGATTTTAAAGGGGAACCTGTTTTGCTCAATATCTCCGCCATTTTTAAATTTTCGACAAAAATGGTAGGAACTGAAATTGTTCCAAATAAATCGTATTTAAAATTATTACAATTTCTTTTTAACAATTTTTGTCGTGAGGTCGATATTTTCGAGTTAATTGTACTTACAGAAGACGCCTATATTTTTGACTATAATATTGCATGTAACTTTTTTGGTATTGTAATATAATTCAAATCCTTCTCACCACTGAAAGTCCTATGTTTTGTCTATCTGTGGGCAAATTTTCAGCCAAATCGATTATGATGTATTTTGGGAATGGAGAAAAATGTAAAAAACGGTATTTTAACGTTTTCTACACTATAAAATTTGATCAAAAGCTTGTTTTGAATCAAAGTAACTTGTTATAATGCCATATAATGACATTTTGAGTCCCTTCTATTAAAATATTATGTTTTCCATTGATACTTTACGATAGAAAATGCAAATTTGTATAAATAAACACCAAATCACTGTAAAATCGCATAAAATAACATTTTGAGAAAAAAAAGAAGAAGAAAATTTTTTGACCTTAAATATCTTATTTTTACGTCCCGTAGAAGCTATATACCAATTTTCAGACAAATCGGAGGTCCACAATTTTTTTTGCTCCAAAATTGAGTGATTTGAAATGGAACGGCCCATAGTTTTGGGGCTAGAAACTTATAAAACTTATAAAAAAAATAAAAATAAAGCTTTTATTTGAAACATTTGACAAAAGTTTTAATGAGTTTTTCTTGAAAATTGTTTCATTTCTTGTTTATTTCAGGTTGAAATATTCGATTTGGAATTGGACAAATAAGAATAATTTTTCATGAGCTTTAACTGTGCTTTTACTATGTCGATAGACTTCATGAATAAGTACACAATTTTTTTGTATCTTATAAGCTACATTTTTGCTACAAATATTTTTTCGATATCTAATGTTTAATTCGATAAATACTTATTTTTGAGCTATTTGCGAAAACCCCGTCTGAAAATGTTGTTTTTTTGTTGAAAAATAAACATTTTCTCTCAAACTCTATAAAACAAAAGTTGCTTATAATTAGTCGATTTATACATTTCCTGACTTATTCTAAACGCATGTTTTTCACCGAAGTAAAACGAATCAACGGCATAAATCCAACTTTGAAGTGGAATGTAACTAGAACCTAAATCCAAATTGTCAAGCAAATACATCCGTCGTGACGCTGATAATTTCATTCCAAAACTGTCATTTACTGAGCTATTGGTGTATTCATGCATTGTTTATGACGACTTACATTTTTTATCGTTCTTGGTATAGAATAAAATACAACAAAATTACTAAATTATTACATTAGTATTATTCTATGAGATGAACAACTTTCTTCGTGCACTATCTACTATCAGCGAATATATCTACAATTTTATTAATTCGGATGGACAACTTTATTTTCAATACTAAAAAAAGTATGTATGCAAATAATATAACAACACATTTTTACATACTTATATTAGACAACAAGATGGGACCCTTGACATATTGGGGCTCCCCGTAAGCTTCACGCTGCGGAGGCCTCTGTTACGCCTCTGGATAATTGTATCGAAATATTAAACGTAGGTAAAGATTAAAAAGAAAACCCATTTCTAGATTTAGAAATATTGTTCTAAAATTCGGCAAATCACAATTCTCAAATCTTTCAATAGTCACGTACAAAGCATTATAGTTTATTGTCGTCACCCATAAAAGTTCATGAGACCGGAAAGGATTAAGTTTCTAGATATGAGATAATTCATTTGCCGAATACGCCTATTTAGAAATTTACGTTTTTAAATTTAAACACACAAAGTAAAATCATATAATACCTATAACAGATTTTTACATAATATCAGACAAGATGGGACCCTTGCTCAACTGGGGCCCCCCGCAAGCTTCACGCTGCGGGGGCCTCTGTTCCGCCCCTGAACATCAATCTACACGTAAATAATAAGACGATAGAAAGAGTTCAGAATTATAACTATTTAGGGACAAACATTATATTAGTGAAACACACGATTATACTAAAGAAATCAGAATTAGAATAGAAAAGGCTAGAAGTGCATTCACTAATATGAAACAAATATTATATAGTAAAGCCTAAATCTTAGAAAGCGAGGACTAAAATGTTATGTATTTTCTGTTCTTTTATATGGTGTGGAGACATGGACTCTTAATAAACAATGTCTCAATAGATTGGAAGCATTTGAAATGTCGACATATCGAAGAATGCTGCGAATCTCCTGGACAGACAGAATAACCAATGAGGAAGTACTAAGAGGAATACAGAACAGCAGGGAGATACTGGATTCCATCAAAATAAGGAAACTTATTTGGGTCATATGGTGACAGATATGAACTCCTAAAATTAATTATGCAGGGAAAGATTCAAGGAAGGCGCAGCATAGCTAGGAGAAAAATATACTGGCTGAGAAATCTCAAAGAATGGTTTGGATGCAGCTCAACTGAACTCTTTCGGGCTGTAGTGTCAAATGTTAGAATAGCAATGATGATTGCCAACCTTCGCCGCGGAGATAGCACGTAAATAAGAAGAAAAAGAAAAAAACAGCATATTTGTGGCACATACTTAGAAATGATAAGTATGAGTTATTAAAGCTGATCATAAAGGGTAAAATCGAAGGATAAGAGGTCCTAATAGACGGCAAATATCATGGCTGAAAATCATTCGAGACTGGACCGGGTTGAACTTCGCTTTTAAGAAAAGCAGAAGATAGAGACAAAGCAATGGTCATAGCCAACCTTCATTAGTGGAGTCGGCACTATAGTCCAGGGTAATAAGGTTTTTTCCATGACCCTCGAGCAGCCAGGGTACTGAAGCGTTTTTTCGACAGGTAATACCTATAAGAGCAAATTGTAACTATTTCCTGCGTAGGATCTGGCGGCCATTTTTATTTATAAACAATTAACTGTCAAAAAATGGCATTTTTCCCTATTTTTTCAAATCAATGGAAAACGGTGAAACTTATGGTTTTTTTAGTACAAATATCTTTGAGATTATGGAAAAAGCTTTAAAATGACGTATTACAAAGTTTGATATACTCATTTATTGTTAATATAATTGAGAAAAAAGGTCGGAATTGCAAAAAAAATTAATTTCGCAATATCTATTATAAAAATTAGTGTACAGCTTTGAAACTTTTGTCATATAAGGGCTCTTTGGTGCTTAATATGTGATAAAAATTTCAAAGCGATTCATTCAATTGTTTAAATTTTATTCAAATTGTTTATCCCAGAGAGCATTTGTTTTGCAATAACATAAGTCAGAAAAAAATGAAGTTAGAACCATTCCACAGGTGTCAAATGAAAGAGCATGAGCTATATTTTCAACTTGGTTTAAAAAAGTGAATAAAAAATGCATTTATTAGTAATAAATAATTATGCAAAAGTATCGTAAATCTTTCCTTATAAACTTTTTATTTTGTTATGTAAGAAATTATATATATTTATTACAATTTTTAATCAAGTATGATATAAATAACATTACTTGGTAGTTGTGCACTTAAAACAGGGTAAAAAAAGTTATTTTTTTTGGAAAAAGTTATTCAAAAAGTTTATAAGGGAAGATTTACATACTTTTGCATAATAATTTATTACTAATAAATGCATTTTTTATTTGCTTTCTCTAGACCAAGTTGAAAATATAGCTCATGCTCTTCCATTTGACACCTGTGGAATGGTTCTAAGTTCATTTTTTTCTGACTTATATTATTGCAAAAAAAAATGCTCTCTGAGATAAAAAATTCGAATAAAATTTAAACAATTGAATGAATCGCTTTGAAATTTTTATCACATATTAAGCACCATAGAACCCTCATTTGACAAAAATTTCAAACCTGTACACTAATTTTTACAGCAGTCATTGCGAAAATAATTTTTTTTGCAATTCCGACCTTTTTTCTCAATTATATTAACAATAAATGAGTATATCAAACTTTGTAATATGTCATTTTAAAGCTTTTTCCATAATCTCAAAGATATTTGTACTAAAGAAATCATAAGTTTCATTGTTTTCAATTGATTTGAAAAAAAAGGGAAAAATGCCATTTTTTGACAGTTAATTGTTTATAAATAAAAATGGCCGCCAGATCCTACGCAGGAAATACACACACCGGCAAAATTAGCCGAACACGTTAAAAATGGGACATGTTTGATGTCTCGTATTTCATAAACCAGTGGTCCGATTTGAGTGATTCTTTTAGTATGTTATAGCCTTATTATTTAAGAATATCGTTGTAATAATATTGTTGCTAGACAGGTAAATGTCATTTTATACAGGGTGTAACAAGCATACTGTGTTTTTTTTTCTTAAAGTTCGGAACACCCTGTGGAATATTCCAGCATATAAAAAATATTAAAATTAAAACTCGATTGTAGAATTATGCTTTCTTAACATTTTCTTTTTTGATTCATTTGGTTTTGTTGGAAAATAAAAAAGTTATGTGCTTTAACAACTAACCATGTTTTTTATCAATAAATCCTCATAGTAGGGGAGAAAAGTATGCTAAATTTGCAATTACTCGAGCGTTCTTGGGACCTGGAGTGGATTGTGAAGAGTGGGTGTTACAACCAAAAAAAGTTAAGTTAAGTTTTCCATAAAGTGTGGGACTCTCCATTTTTCAATTTAATTTTCCATTTCTACCAATCGTTTTTCCGATTATAGCGCCATTTATCCATAATAGGAAAAAATGTTGCGAATAAAATTTGCTTATTTTTACGTCAAGGATCCAAATCTGCAATAAAAGTTGGGGGCTCCTATTTAATATTTTAATGTAACCCCCCACCCCACCTTCGTGGGAGTCGTGTTTGGTGCCATTCGGTAGATTTTTGAAAAATATTGAATAGGTGTATTTTGCAGTTTTACGATCTGATGTTCATTTCGCAAAATATCGCAGGGTTCGTATTTATAATTTTTAATTTACCCCCCACCTCTCTCCGTGGGGTGTCACGAGCCCCCACGGAGGTGGGGTGGGGGATTTAATTTAAAATCTTAAATAGGAGCCCCCAATTTTTATTGCAGATTTGGATTCTTTACGTAAAAATAAGCAACTTAAATTCGACATATTTTTTCGAATTATGGATAGATAGCGCTAGAATCGGAGAAAAATGATTGTTTCAAATGGAAAATTAAATTAAAAAATGAAAAGTCCCCCACTTTATGAAAAACTTAACTTAACCTTTTTCTGATTTTAGCACATACTCTTCACAATCCAATAGGTCCCCATACCGCTCGAGTAACTGAAATTTAGTATACTTTCCTCCCCTACTATGAGGATTTATTGACGAAAAACATGGATAGCTGTTAACGCACATAACTTTTTTATTAACTCACATAAGTAAATGAATCGAAAAGAAAAATGTTAAGCAAACCTAAGTCTACAATCGAGTATTAATTCCAATATTTTACATATGCTAGAATATTCCACAGGGTGTTCCAAACTAAGGTACTAGTACACTTTAGAAGACCAAAAATAAGCAATATTTCAAGATTTTTTTTCTCAGAACTTTTCTTAAAAATGAACATAAAACTTTTTACATGTTAATATCTAACTCTTAAAGAATATAAAAAATATATATTTTTTCATTTATGCACGTACACTAATCGAGGCCTCGAAAAAAAGTAGTTCCGATGGCGGACAGTTAATCTCAGGATTGGGATCTCTGAAGCAAAAAAATCGTACGACATTTGAAAAAGGAAGGTTTCTTACGTGACAATTTACCACCTTTAGTGAAAAATTCCGAAAAAAAAAGATCTTAAGGAAATTTGAAAAAATTTTGTGAAAAAATCGCTCGTTTTTCTTCAGTTTTTCATGGTTAAAAAATATTTATTTTTTATTTTTTGGTCAAATTGTGGTAAATTATCACGTAAGACACCTTTCTCTTTCAAATGCAGTACGATTTTTTTGTTTCAGATATCCCAATCCTGAGATTAACTGTCCGCCATCATTTTTCGAGGCCTCGACTTTTGCGCCCTCTACAATATTAGCGTACATGCATAAATGAAAAAATATATATTTTTTGTACTCTTTAAGAGTTAGATATTAATATGTAAAAAGTTTTATGTTCATTTTTAATAAAGGTTCTGAGAAAAAAATTCTTGAAAACAATAATTATTTTTGGTCTTCTAAAGTGTACTAGTACCTTAAGAAAAAAACACAGTATGATTGGTACACCCGGTATAAAATGGTATTTACCTGTCTAGCAACAATATTATTACAACGATATTCTTAAATAATAAGGCTATAACATACTAAAAGAATCACTCAAATCGGACCACTGGTTTATGAAATACGAGACATCAAACATGTCCCATTTTTAACGTGTTCGGCTAATTTTGCCGGTGTGTGTAGTTACAATTTGTTCCTATAGGTATTACTTGTCGAAAAATCGCTTCAATACCCTGGCTGCTGAAGTGTCACGAACAGGGTATATTTTTGTCTTATTACCCTGGTCT